>NW_028246227.1:1200000-1840950 GCF_964263255.1 Lissotriton vulgaris
GCGCCTTGTTTTCCTCAGCAAATTTTACTTTGCTGGGTGATCTCAATCTGTGCCTGGACGACCCGTGTGACACCTCAGCCAACAACCTCAGGTCCAACCTTCAGGCTATTGATCTTTGCCAAAAGGGTTTCCTTGCGACACACATCAAGGGACACCTTTTAGACCATATCTATAGCAATTTAGATAATCTAAAAGTTGGGACCCCCATTCCACTTCCGTGGACGGACCATTTTCTAATACCTTTTATTTGGTCCATAAGTCCCACCCCCTATTTGTCATAAACCCAATAAGCGCGGGGGAAGGAAATGGTCCTCTCTTCCGTTCCCTGAGTGGTAACTGGCCCTTACTGAACATCCTCCTCAGAGGTCCACTAACCCCAATATTGCCACGACCAACTTTGACAACTGGATCTCCAGTACCCTCGATCAAGTTCTTCTTTTAGCCCCCTAAAATCAATAACAAGATCTAAGGTTGCCCCATGGTACACACCCACCCTTAGAACCATGAAGCAAACATGTCGCAAACTCGAGAGAGCTTGGAAGCAGGACCATTCTCAACAGAGGAAGGCCGACTACAGAGCCACAAAAACTCTATAAAAGGTAAATTTATGCCACACAATCCCGCTTTTACGATGTGAAAATTAATATGGCTGCTAATGCGCCCAAGGAGATATTTAAAATAGCTAAATCTTTAATTTCCCCACCCCCGGAGCGTCCATCAGACGGCCCACAAACCTGGTGCAACAATCTTGCTACTTTTTTTTCCCAGAAAATCCAGGCTATCTACTCTTCATTTACCACCGGTGAACCCATCTCCCCTCCACCCCCTGTATGCTCGATAAATTTCCACTTCTTGACCCCTCCTCATTAGATAGGCTGATCACCTCGGGATCTCCTAATGACCATGCACCCCCCCAGACTCTCATTAAGGTCATAGACGTTATTCGTCCGGTCATCTTAGATGTCCTTAATGCCTCCATCGCTTCCAAAACCGTTCCGCCCCCTTGGAAATGTGCGATGGTCAAAGCTTTGTTGAAAAAGCCTACTTTGGACCAGGACAACCTGGCCAACTACCGCCCCATCTCCTTACTTCCTTGGATGAGCAAGCTACTTGAGAGGCACGTTAATAACATCTTAGTGGACTATTTCGAGTCCAATAGCCTGCTCCGTGCCTCTCAGACAGGGTTCCGCCCTCAGCACGGAACCGAAACCGCCCTTTTGGCGGTAACGGAAGAATTTAGAGCTGTGTTGGACCAGGGAGGTAAGGCTGCCATCATACTACTCGACCTGGTCAACCACTCTACACTATTACATCGGCTGAGTGGTTTGGGCGTGTCGGGCGCGGCCCTGGAATGGCTTACCTCCTTCCTGGATAATAGATTCTTCCAGGTCTTTGAGGGTGAGTCGGTCTCCCCTAAACATCCTCTCAGCTGTGGAGTGCCCCAGGGCTCCTCCCTGAGCCTTACTCTTTTTAACGCCTATATGGAGCCCAGTCCATCCCTTCGGTGTGCGTATTGTCACCTACGCAGATGACACCCAACTGGTGGTCTTCCTTGACCACTCTGCGGGATCATCTTCCACCTTGGGTCCCTGTCTAGAAGCTGTCACCAGATGGATGCAATCCTCATACCTCAAGCTTAATGGGGAGAAAACAGATATTATGCTGTTGGGCAACCCCCCCTCCATCTGCCCTAGCATCCATCTGGCCTCCATCTCTCGGCCCCCCTCCTCTTCCTAAACCCCAGATTAAGAGCCTGGGAGTCTGGCTGGACAAGGCGCTTGATTTTTCAGCCCAAGCTACAAAAACCACCTCCACTTGCATCGGGATGATGAAAATGCTCTGTAAGGTGCTTCCCCTGCTCCCATTCCAGGCCAGGAGGATCATGGCGCAGGCCCTGATCCTCTCCCGCCTGGATTATGGGAATGCCCTCTATATGGGAGCCCCAGCTGCAGTGACCCATAGGCTTCAGGTCACACAAAACTGTGCTGCCCGCTTACTGTACAACATCCCCCGTTGGCAGTCAGCTAAGAAAGCTCTGAAAGAGCTTCATTGGCTCCCAGTAGCGGCCAGAGTGCAGTTCAAGGCCATGTGCATTGTGCATAAATCTTTTCACCGCACGGGCCCAGCAATCCTGCACCCTATAGCTACACCCTATGCACCGTCCAGAGCCTTACGCTCTAGTTCTCTGAAACTGGTAACCGCCACCAAAATCAACAAAGCCCGTTGGGGTGGTCGTTCCTTTTCTCATACCGCGGCCAGGCTTTGGAACTCCCTCCCCCTCCGAGAAATTAATACTCACCTGTCCTTCAGAAAGGCTTTAAAAACGCACTTGTTTGCAAAGATGTGCTGATCTCCCCTGAGCCCGCCACCAGTATTCAGTCTAAAGCGCTGCGAGGCCTCCGGGTAGTTGCGCGCTATATAAGTGTGTGACGGGGTTGAAGGGGGAGAAAGAGGGGCACGGAGACCAGATTGTGGAATAGAGGGTTTTATTTTTATAAAGGTTTTCTTTCTCCTCAATGAGGTTCTTTCTCATGCCAATATTGCAGGGTTTACTCTTTGGGTTCCTGGTCTGGGACTGGACGTGCTTCTGTCTTCGTCAGAGTCCAGGACTTCATCGGTTGCTCCACCGAAGTTCATGCGGGACCGTAAAGAAAATAAACGAGGTCTGACGTTAGGAAGGGGGTTTTAACACATATTTCCCATGGGGTAACCGGGGAGTGCAGGGATCACCGTGTAGCAACACTCTCTCTAACGTGCAGGGTGCTGGGATGTTTAACGCTAGAAAACCGTCCTATCTAGGCGTTGTCTCCCCTCCTCCCGAACCACCCAATAATGCGCTGCCGTACCTGGTGTAGCCACACTCCCTGGTGAGTGTGGCTGGGCGGCTCACGGTATCGTTGGCCTCCTGGCGTCTCTCCCGTCCTGGACACGGGCCAGACCTTCTCTCCGTCTTCCTCCTCGGTGCCAAGTGCACCGCTGCTCTCTTCCGCTTTTTCTCCGCTCCTGCTCGCCATCCTCTTCCAACCGGGCGGTCCTCCTCTCTCCGACCTGCATTCGGTGATGTCACACGCCGAGTTCGGTACTTCCTCAGTATTTACCAATCCAGTGGCATAGACGTCAGACTGGGGCGGGGCCTCTTCCGTACAGGTCTCGCAGTTCAGTTCAGTTCAATAAACTTTATTCGGTTAAAAACAAATAACCATAAAAGTAACAGACATAAAACAAAATACAATGATTACAATAATTACAATAATTACATCTCATGATTATTGGTTCAGTGAGGTAGATCAATAGGAGGTCTAGGCTATTTCAATTGACATTTGTTTCCTGAATTTAAAAACACTTTTTAAATAATTTAAAATCACAGTAACAGTTAAAATCGTGTCCATTTTCTGTACTTCTAAAAAAGCTGGGCGACATCTGGTTAAATTCATGTTTTTTAAAAAAGGGACAATGATTTTCCTACGTAAGGCACTATAAAATTTGCAGAAAAAAAGGATATGAATATCAGATTGTTGTGACGTACCATCACACAAACAGGTGGGCAAAATGTGGTTCCATGAGTTCATGCATGGAAAAGACACTAATCTAAAAAATATACAAAATCTAAAACGAGTTAAAAGAAAACGGTCGTAGTTAGTCATGTACAGTGTTGGTCTCACAGAGAGTAGGAAGGTGAGAGTGTACTGAGGGTTTCAAAATTTCCACTCTCTTCCTCTTATCCACCAGGTGGTCCAGGCAGATGGTTTTTAGTGTATTCCTGGAAATGGTATCCATTGAGGTTGGGTCCGAAAAATATGAATGTAATCCAATCTCGGTTAGAAAGTGCTTTACATAACCCAGCCATTCCATTCTATCCACATGGTCCAAGCTGAGGGTGTCACGTAACAGGGCCCGGTTCATAACGCATTCATTAGTAGTCCATACCCTATGCCACAGTAGGATAGGTTGAATTTTAATAATGTCCGTTATGTAAGGTTGGCCAAGTTCAGCGTGACAATTGAATGTGGCAGCACTCTGTGGAACTGCTAGGACTCCCCTCAAAAATTTATTCTCTACCAGCTGGATTTGATCAACATTTGCATATCCCCACAGACCTGAGCCATACATAGCCACAGACAAGCATGTAGCTTTATATATGGTTAACATTTCTTTTATCGGCTTCCTGCCCAATTTTTTGACGAAATTCTGAAAGGCCATGATCGTTTTCATAAATAAAAGAGTTCTAGCCTTAATTGCACTTGTCCAGGAACCTGACTAATTGAATAAAATGCCCAAATAAGAGAAGGTTGGGGTGTTATCCAGTGGCACATTGTTTAAAAACATACGCTTCATCGGTTTACCTGGTTTTGGGCCACAATTCATTGTAAAAGTCTTACTACAGTTTACTAGTAGGTCCAGGTTCAACATAAATTTCTCAAAACTAACTAATAGTTTTTGCAGAGCGCGAGGAGTGCGTGCCATGAGTACTGCGTCATTCGCATACATGAGCGCAGGGATTTCCCTCCTCCCCACCCTGCGCATATCCCTACAATCTTGCATCAGCTGATGCTCGAGCCCATTAATATAAAGAAGAAATAAAAAAGGTGCCAATACGCAACCTTGCCGCACTCCCCGACCTACACAATTGTCTGGAGCATTCTCCCCCCCTGCCGTAACGAACAGAAGCTGTGGCTCCACTGTAGAGTTCCCTCAAGAAGCAGATAATGTTATTGTCCACTCCCAAACCTTTCATTATACCCCACAACTTAGAGTGTGATACACAGTCGAACGCTGATGAAAGGTCGACAAAAGTAAAATATAGATGTTCGGATTTTATCCTCATATATTTATGCTGCAAAAGCATTAGGTTTAACCCTTGCTCAATTGTGCCAATCCCTTTTTGAAAACCAAATTGCAAATCACTGATAATATCGTTTTCCTCTGCCCAGCTTTGGAGTCTTGCCAACACAACACGTCCCAAAATTTTTACTGAAGAGTCAAGAAGGGAGATTGGTCTGTAACAGGCACAACTATTCCTCTCCCCCTTCTTGTAAATCGGGACAATGACTGAGGTGAACCAGGATTCTTTCAGACCCATTGAGAGAGCTGCATTAAAAAGTTGTACCAACATAGGCCCCCAGATTTCAGTATTAGCTTTAAATAGGTCTGCCGGAATCCCATCAGGTCCGGCAGCCTTACCGCCTTTGGTAGATCTCAAGGCTAGAAGTACTTCATCAAGTGTTACAACCAAGTTGTAACTCTGCTGTGCATCCAAGCTAGAGTTAGGACCCCCACCATGGATGTCTTCCTGTGCCTTATAAAGATTTGAAAAATGATCTACCCATTTATCCTCGTCTATTGCAATCTCGATTCGCGCCGTATGGGTTTCATATGGGAAAGGGGTGTTAATTACTTTCCAGAATGCAGAGGAATCTTTAGATTGCGAGGCCTCACAAAGGGAATCTATTACCTCCCTATTTAGCGCAGTTTTCCTTACTTTCAGGGCCTGATTATATGTGGACTTGCACTCTCTTATTTCATTTTTATCCCTGGGGCATCTGTGTACTGCCTGTTTTAGATTTTTCAATGCCCTAGTGCATGCGTTATTAAACCAACTCTTGGGTCCCTTACCTCTACGTTTTGCCTCCACCCTTAGGCTACTTTTTATGTTTATAGCTATTATTCCAAAATGCTCAATAATTTGATCATTAGTGGAGTTGTCACTCAGGCAAATCCGAAAACTATTTGAGCACACCTCCCAGAGTTCGTTAAAAAAGTTTGTGGGGATTACTTTGCTCCACTTAAGTGTGTACCCATTTTGTCTCCCGAGGACAACATCAACCGCTGTCTCAACTAGAGGCGCGGCCGTTGACGGGTCTGGGAACAAATCTACCACCTTAAGACATTGCGGAAGGTGGTCACTTATGGGTAATTGGATGTTCGTAACCCCCAACAATCTATGATTAAGATTACTGGAGGCAATGATGAAATCAATGGTTGTCGCTAAGCCTCTACCAACAAAAGTCGGTGCAAAGGGTGTGGGTTCTAGGGCAGATTCATTTGCAAACCCTTGTTTGCAAATGTTAAAGTTAAAGGAGCCGTCCCTGGACCCGTCCTCCGGCCAAAAACTCCGTGAGTCAGTAGACTGGTGTGGGGAACAAGAGGGAGGGTCATCGACAGCACAATTCCACCACTCCTCATTAAGTGTCTCTTCCAGTGTAGGCAGGGACCCCCCGCTACAAAGTGCAATTTTCATTTCATTTCCTTTCTTCCATGTATTTGTCCCGAGGCCAGTTTCCACCGAGTTGCTTTTTCTCCCGGAAAGTCTTTGGGCCAAGGGCCCAAATGACGTGGGTCGTCTTGCGATCCCACCATATGTTGTCACAGTTAAAGATAATGTTAGAATACCACGCATTCCTCAATATCGCATTTCTAGTGATAGAGAGAGCACTATTGGCTATTGTTGATGATTTTATTCAGAAAGGTGTGGTCGAAGAAACAAGAGGCAATGTTTTTAACAGTCCTGTTCTTCGGATCCTTCACAGCCTCCTGTCTATCGATTTGGTATTGACCTGAGAGAAGTCAATAAAATCGTGGTACCACAGTTCCCTGTTGTTCCGGACATTACAGCTTTGTTAACAATGATTCGGCAGTTTAGTTTTCAGCGATTGATTTGAAAAATGCTTTCTTTAGTATTCCTATTGCTGAAGAAAGTAGGGACATCTTTGGTTTCTCTCTGGGTGGCCGAAGTTTCAGATTTAAAAGAGCTCCTCAAGGCTATTGTGAGAGTCCCTCTATTTATAGTAAAGCTCTTAAGTCTCATCTTGATGCTTTTACCTTTGCCTCCAGGTGCTACGCTTATTCAGTATGTGAATGATTTACTGGTGGCTGCTGATACGGAAGATGTGTGTAAGAGTGTGACTGTTGCGTTGTTGCATCATTTGTCTGCTTTGAATCATAAGGTGTCACCCTCTAAGCTGCAATATGCCCGCCAAGAAGTGACCTATTTAGGTCATCTCTTGTCGAAGGCGATTGACCCCAGAACGTATTAATGCTACTTTACAGATGTCTGTACCTACGACACAGAGAGAAGTGCGTATCACTTCCTACTGTAGACAATGGATTCCCAATTTTTCACTTTTGGCGAAACCATTGGTGGCACTAACGTTGGACGGATGAATGTCAGAAAAGTTTTGTTGACTTACGTACTGCCCTGTGTTCTGCTCCAATGTTGGGTACCCCAGATTATAGTAAGTCCTTTACATTGTACGCTCATGAGAGAGAAGGTTGCGCGTTGTCAGTTTTGACACAGCAATTCAGAAATAAGCAGAGGCCATGTGCCTATTTCTCCGCTACATTAGACCCAGTAGCTAAAGCTTTGCCCAGTTGTCGCAGAGCTACGGCAGCTGCCGCAATTTCTATTAGACAGTCTGCCGGATTAGTGTTGGATAACACACTCATTGTTATGGTTCCACATGCAGTGGATACCTTGCTGAATAGAACCAAGACGCAGCATCTCACGAGTGCTCGTTTGTCTGGTTACGAGCTGATACTTCTAGCGAGCCATGTACATATCAAAAGACGTTAAATCCAGCTACACTGTTGACACTCCCAGATGAGAAAGACGATCAGGAAAAGCATGATTGTTTTCTTCGAAAAGAAGAAGACACGAAGGGTAGGATTAATTTAAAGGACACTCCGCTCAAGGACCCGGACGGGATCCTATGGGTGGACGGTTCTTGTTTTAAGCTTCCAAATGGAGAAACTACTTCTGCCTATGCTGTCACCACCTTATGCACAATTATTGAAACAGCACATATTAGACATAATTCAGCCCAAGCAGCTGAATTGATAGCCTTGACTAGAGCGTGTGTGTTGTCGAAAGGAAAGAGAGTGAATGTGTACACAGATAGTCAGTATGCTTTCGGTGTTGCACATAGTTTTGGTAAGTTGTGGAGGGAAAGAGGATTCTTTACCTCCCACAGGACAAAGATTCAGCATGGTCAGTTAGTGACTGATCTTCTTGAGTCACTTACTTTACCTACACAAATAGCGATCATAAAGTGCAGCGCACATAAGAAAGTTACAGATGATGTGGGTCGTGGAAATGCGTTTGCAGACGAGGTAGCAAAAACTACAGCTAGAAACACCACTAGTCGAATGTATGTGGCAGGTCCTGCAAACTGGGGTAGGGAAATTGGAATGTGTGAAGACACGGTTGAGAGTGTGAAAACGATTCAGGGAGAGGCTACTGAGAAGGAATTGAGTACGTGGAAAGAAAGTACGGGAATGTTAGATTCGATGGGTTGTTGGACGGAGTTGTCGGAACAACAGCGATGGTTGTTACCGGACGCTTGTGTGTTACCGGTCGTGACTATAGCTCATGGTCCAGCTCACATTAGTGCAAAAGGCATATGTAAGCTCTTGGCCCCGGTATGGCAGAATGGAGGAATTCCGAAATGAGCAGAAAATGTGGTTAAGCATTGTATTGTTTGTCTAATGCATAACCCAGGAAAGGGTACCCCAACTCCGGCAGGTCATTTTGCTCCCCCCTCATACCCTTTTGATTGTGTTGCAGATAGATTACATTCATATGGATCGCTGCAACAACCTCAAGTATGTTCTGGTGGTGGTATGTGCCTTTTCCCGCTGGATAGAGGCCTACCCCTTGAAAGATAACACTGCTCTGTCGACTGCTAAAGTATTGATTAAGGAGTTCTTCCCCAGATTCGGTTTGCCTTGCATTGTCTGGAGTGACAATGGAAGTGAATTTGTGGGCCAGATTATGCAGAAAGTATGTTCTGGTCTTGGTATTAGACAGAAATTCCATGCGGCAAACCATCCACAGTCAGCGGGTTTGGTTGAGTGTTACAATGGTACACTCAAGCTTAAGCTGGCCAAGATTCAAGCCAGTACGGGTCTTGCTTGGCCTGATGCCTTTTCCCTATCTCTTTTGTCAACCAGAATTACTGTGCACTCTCGTATGGGACTTAGCCCATATGAAGTGGTATTTGGACGCCCAGCTAATGTATGGGGAGTCCCACGTCCGAAAAGATATTCAGACATACCATATCCTTTGTTAATTGACTATTTGCATGATTTGACTACTAAATTAAGTGTTATTCGCCAACAGGTACAAAGTGTTTTGCTGGAGGCCTCCACAGACCCAGGTCACACCATCTTGCCCGGTGACTGGGTCTGTATAAAGAATTTTCAACGGACTAAGAATTTGGAGCCTCGCTGGTGTGCGCCTACGCAAGTTTTGCTCGTTACCCGCTCGGCCGTGAAAGTGGTTGGCAAGCGTAACTAGGTGCATGGCGTGCACTGTTGACGTAAATAATTAATTTACTCTCTTAATTTCTATGCAGGTAAGTACTTAATCAATAATAACTCAATCAGAATGAAAAAAGACAGAGTCCGTGGTGTTAGAGTTTCTAAGGGTTTTATTCCTCATAAAGGAATCAGGATATCATGTTCTGACCACCACAGGGGTGTCAGAAGGGATAGAGCGCTGAATTTTATTAACCATACATAGCTTATATACTTGATTTATACCATAAAGAATAATGTAAGAGGCGTAACAGCTGAGAGAAGACAAGATAACAGTATACACGTGGTACTAGTACATCATCAAGAGGCGTAAACTAGGCGTGAACTAGAGGTGTGTGCTAGAAACGTCACTGATAGGTGACGCAAGTGGGTGGCACCAGGGGGTGGTGCGAACAGAATGTTGCAATGTCAGCAGAAATCGGAAGCTTGTGTGCGCGCGCAGCTGCATGACGTGTGATTGACGGGGTGCAGGGGACTTGATATTCACACTGACGGAAAGAGACAGGAGTCTGGCATGTCAGATCAACTTGTACCTCTATCATATCTGATATCTGATGTTTAGGAACTATACTATCTGGGCGGAAAGGTCTCTAGGGCAGAAGCTATTCTATGCTAACTGTGGATGCGTGTATAAGCGCCTGAGTGTCTACATGTGAAGCGTGGGGCACGGGGCCTTCCATGGAAGCATGGCAACAGAGGCTATGATTTACTTGCGTTAAGACAGGTCGGCCCTTTGGCTCTGCAGCTGAGGAGGATGTTTACAGGATCTAGTAGGCAGGAATGTATTCTCGGGGAGCGGAACAGATAACTCGAAGGTTATAGTCAGTCTTGGCAGAAAGCAGGCTTGAGCTGAGCGCGAGGGGCCGCGCTGAAAGTAGGACAGAGTTCACGGGTACAGAGGTAGCCTGGGCAGAGTCAGGAGCCACAAAAGAGGTTCAGATGGCAGGAATTCAGGGCCTACTCTTGCTAGAGCAGGAAAAATACGAAAAGTGTACCACAAAAAGACGGTGGCATAGCATACTTAGGAACGGACTATATAATCCATTCATGGTGGATCTGAAAGAGGACATGTTAACGTTGGACGCAAATGTATTTGCGTCTTCATAGCTGGCACAGGAGGGAAGTTACATGCACTTTAAGCTGGTACATGGAGTCGGTGGGGTACGCGCTAGGGAACACAACATGGCCAAAATTTAATTTTCCTCATTCCCTCCTTGTTCCCTACGGACCCTTCATGAAATATCGATCCTCATGAATCGATCAGTCTGTTCTTGTAACATCATTTGTTCTTCTTTCTTTCGGTTACGTTTTGAGTGAAAACTGGAATGTTCAATACAAGAGGTGGCACACAGTCCACAAATCGCTGGCCCACACTGCAGGCACAGGCAGCAACTGAATACTAGGACTAGGCCAATGCCTAGGAAGGATAGGATCTTCCATCCCCAAGCTGTTAACGTTGTCCAGAACCAACCGGACCAAGTCCAGGTGCCTGGATTCTGATGTACCTGATTTGCAATTTTATGGAGACGGGTGATAGCTTGATATACAGATGGTGCGTTTTGTGGAATGAAAACACAGCAACTTGACCCGATGACCTTACAGGCTCCACCTCTATCTGCCAAGATGACGTCAATTACAAGACGATTCTGAAGGACAACAACCCGCATAGCGGACTGCTCTTCTGTTAAGTTACCTAAGGCGGATGTAGTTTCATTTACTACGGCTTCAAGTGTTCTAGTTAATCTGCGTATTAATTTACTATTCTGAACAGGTCCTAAAAAGAAAAAGAATCCTTTATTAAAGTCAGTGTACTGTTCCCATGCCGTTTCTGTGTAGTCGACAAGTGGGACATCTCTTCTGGGTCTATTCTTTACTAGATTGCTATTTCTATGGTAATCAGGAGGAGCTAGAAAAACAGGTGGCAGGAGGAATGCAATGTAACAGGTACCATCCCAATCTGGAGGTAGACGAATGTATGCGGTATGACCACAAACAAAGTAAGAATGACTGATAGCTTTGAAAGATGATTTTCCATCATCACTGAATTCGACCACAGTAGTGCATTTACTATGACCTAAGTGTACTGAACCTTTCTTCTTGATACATAATTCACCAGTGACTGGCAGTACTGACATAATAGGTAGAACTGGTGTGACTTCGGATTCGACAGTAAGAATCATAAGGCTAATTGTATAATTACCTAATCCATACACTTCATTTTCTAGATCAGTTCCTATTCTACTGGGGAGTCCCTCCTTATCCGGGTAACAGACGTCGAGCAGGACCAAGTTCAGGTTTCCCCAAACCCAACCCCCATCGAAAACAGCAATATCGGGATCTAAAGAATTAATTATCTTAAACCATGCTCCACAGGAGCCATTGTGAGTGAACGGGTACGGAAAGAGAGGCAGAGCTCCCTTGTAATTCTGGTAGGGAGGGAGTCGGCCACATATCCAGCAATTTGTAGCATTGTTAGTTTGATGAGAATGATGTAACATACTAATGAATGTATTGTTGCGCAGCGCGAGTCTGTAGGAAAGCTCATGAGGAGGTAACTCACTAAAAGTGTGTTCAGCAGAGACATTGTAAGCAGATTGTTCACGCTTGAAAATAGGATAGTAGATAGGTAATAAGATGCTAGCAATAATAATTAAAACACTGAGAATAAACATTATTATTAGTGTCACTATGCAGTGACTACGGAGTGATTTGCAATATGTACGTTTCTTTGCTTCTCTCTCTCTATCTCGATCTAGGGGATACATGTCAGAAACTATTTAACCGATTCACCTAGGGGAGGACTTAAACAATTAAACTGTCTGACTTGCTAGATCGTAATTTCATGCGGTATTGTTCTTGAGGAGTCTTTTCTCGTTTAGATTCGGTAAAGTCTTTGGTAACACAGTCTTTGGTGGGGGTGGACGAGTCTTGGTCAGGTTTCAGTCCTGGGAATGTTTTGATATGGCTCAGGTGGACCCACCCCTTTCTGCCTTCCAGTTTGACTGCGGTCCTCGTGGTAAGAAGAACGGTCTTCGGAGACTTCCAGCGGGGCTCCAACGGACTTTTTCTGTCGAAGTGGCGAACTAGGACCACATCACCAGGACGGACGTCGTGAGGCTTTACGTCAGTGTTGTCAGGGAAGGCTGCGGCAACCTGTGAACGACATGATTGGAGTGCAGACATCAAGGAGGCAAGGTAATCTGTCAACATATTAGAATCAACATCAGTAATCTTTTTAGGAATGGGCGTCCCCCACATATTCGGTGGTCTGCCAAAGACCACCTCGTACGGAGATAGCCCTGATCTCGAATGGGCGACCATTCTCATATAGAATAGTGCCACTGGCAGGGCGACTATCCAGTCGACCCCTTTTTCCTGACATATTTTGGCAAGGCGGATCTTTAATGTCTGGTTATGCCTCTCAACAAGACCTGCGGCTTCTGGATGTCGGACACAATGGAATTTCCACTGGTATCCCAGTAACAAGGAAACTTCTTTCATTAAGGCAGACGAGAATGGCTGACCGTTATCTGAGTACACGACACGAGGCAGGCCGTATAGTGGGAAGAATTCACGAACCAACTGTTTGGCAGTGGTCGGAGCAGTGTAATCTGGGACTGGGTATGCTTCGGTCCAGCGGGACAGAGCACAGACAACTACGAGAACATATTTAAATCCTCGACAACGGTCCATCTGGATATAATCCATCTGGAGGACTTCAAAAGGGTGATCGGGAGGATGAAATCCACCTTGCTCTACAGGGACGCTTTTACCTGGATTGAACTGACAACAGATCATGCAAGTACGCACTTTCTGTTTTGCTGCTGCTCGTAAGTGTTTATTGTTCCAGAGATTTTGCAAACTATCTAGCATTGCCTTTTCTCCTAGATGTGCAGGACTATGTGCTGTATTTATCATGACTTGAACCATAGAGTCAGGGAGAAACCATGTAGATTTTCCCTTCGTCATCCAACCTTGATCTGTCTGGATCCCTCCTAGTTCGATCCATTTCTCTATTTCTTCTGGAGTGGCATGTGTCTGAATGTCAATAACATCTAGTGTGGGATCTCTGACTGTCATACAGTTTGTCAGATCTGTTGTCTTTGTCGTGTCAGTTGTCTGAGTGTGAGTTAGTGCTGTATGTTTTGCTGTTTGATCTGCCAGGTCGTTACCCTGGGAAACAGAATCTGTGGCTTTAGTATGTGCTTTACACTTCATGACTGATATGGCTGAAGGCAGATGTATTGCTTCTAACAGTGCTTGAATGAGAGGACCATGTTGTATCTTGGCACCATGAGAGGTCAGAAAACCTCTTTCTTGCCACAGCATGCCGAAGTCGTGTACGACTCCGAACGCATAACGGGAATCTGTGTATATGTTAACATTTCTGTTCTTGGCTAGAATACAGGCTCGGGTCAGAGCGATGAGCTCTGCCGCTTGAGCAGACAGTGTATCAATACGATGTGTTTCTTTAACTTCAGTTTCAGTGGTCACTGCATACGCGGCCACTAACTCTCCTGTACTTGTTCTCATACATGAACCATCCACATAAAGTGTCAGGTCTGGATTTGTCAATGGAACATCTGTTAAATCTCGTCGGGGCTTTGTTACTGCATTAATGATCTCTATGCAATCATGTGGAGCTGGATCTGTCATAACTGTAGGTAACAGTGTTGCTGGGTTCAGGATACTGCAACGTCTGATCTCTATGTGTGGCTGGAATAATGTCAATTCGTAACCTGTCAGTCGTGCTATAGTCAAGTGTTGAGTCTGGGTTCTGTTTAACAGAACCTCTACAGAATGTGGAACCTGTACTGTTAACTGATGACCTAGAACAATTGAGTCGCTTTGTCTGATTGCTAACGCTGTTGCTGCTACTGACTTTAAGCATGCAGGGAGTGCCTGTGCTACTGAATCCAATGTACTTGAAAAATAAGCGCAAGGCTTATGTGAACCTGCTTGATCTTGAGTGAGGACAGACAACGCTGTACCGTCACGTTCTGTAACAAAAAGTGTAAACGGTTTGCTGTAACATGGTGTTGCTAAAACTGGTGCTTGGCATAAAGCTTTCTTTAATTCCTCAAAGGCTTGTGTATGTTCCTGAGTCCAAGGGAGGGCAATGGAAGTTGCAGCCTCCTGGGTCGTTAACTGAATGAGTGGTTTAGCTAGAAATGCATATTGAGGAATCCATTGTCTGCAGTCTGAGGTGAGGCCTATGAAGGCCCGCACTTCCTTTTGTGTCTGGGGTCGTGGCATGTTTACAATTAACTGAATGCGATCGGGAGTGAGCTGTCTCCCCACTTTGGACAGCAAGTGACCCAAGTACACAACTTGCTGAACACAGAATTGTAGCTTCGAAGGAGACACCTTGTGTCCCTTGTCGGCTAGGAAATGCAAAACTGTTAGTGATGCTTGTTCACATTCGGGCTCACTTCGTGCGGTGATCAATAGATCATCGACGTATTGCAGTAAAGCGGTATTAACTGGCATTTGAATACAATCTAGTTGTCTTTTCAGTGCTTGACTATAGATGCTGGGGCTTTCTGTAAATCCTTGAGGTGCGCGGGAAAATTTGAAACTTCGTCCATTTAAACTGAATCCGAAGAGATATTGGCTCTCCGGGTCAATAGGTACACTGAAGAAAGCGTTCTTGAGATCGATTACAGTAAAGAACGTTGCTTCTGAATCAATAGCAGTCAATAGGGAGGAGATATCGGGGACCACAGGATACTGTGGTACAATACATTTGTTCAGTTCTCGAAGGTCAATCACCAGCCGATATACTGGTGGTGCATTGCGGTCTGTACGTTTAAGAATTGGAATGATGGGTGAATTACAGATATTGGAGTCAGTCTCTACGACCACTCCCTGGGCAATAAGCTCTTCAATTATTTTCAGTAAAGCCACTACAGCATCGGGTGGTAACTTGTATTGTCTGATTCTGGGTAAAACAACTCCTGTCTTGAGTGTAACACGGTATGGTGTGATATGCATACAACCTACATCAGCTGGGCCTTTTGCCCATAAGTGATCTGGTACATTTTTCAATCTGACATCAAAGTCACGTAAAACATAATGACCCTTGAAATCCCGTAGAAAGAGTCTGACTCCTTCCGGGGAACAGCATATTATAGCTCCTAGAGCCTTCAGTGTTTTAATTCCTAACAGATTTTCGGGACATGATTTCGTAAGTAACAAATCTGTAACTCGAGATAATGGACCCACAGCTAGTGGTACTGGTTCTGATACTTCATTTACAATAGGCTGTCCTGAAAAACCAAGGGAAACATTCTGTGAGCCTGAGAGGGGTGCCCCTGGGACTTCATTGTGACTGATGGTAGTGCGACTTGCCCCTGTGTCAATTAAAAACTTTCTGTCTTTTCCTAATACGTGACTGTGTACATAAGGACCTTCTTGATCTACAGGAATTTCAATAAGAGGCAAATCACTTTCCCTCCCTAGGCTGTTTCATGTATAACGGGGATAATCTGGATATGCCGACTGGGCATACTGGTACATCTGTTGTGAGACTTGCCGAGTTGCGGCAATGGGCTGTGTCTGGGCATGCTGTGGCTGCGGTACTGCTACTGTCTGTACTGTATGGGACTGATCATGCATAGGCTGTGTATTCTGCATTGGCTGTTCGTTCTGTGAGGTCTGTTGATGACCCTGTTCATGTCTAGGCGGACGCGGTCTTTCTTTAGTTTTACCTGTCTCGATGTTATGTTTCAGGACTGGACATTCATGTACGTAGTGACCTGGCTGCTTGCAATAATTACATGTCCCTTTAACGGGAGCGGCAGAATGATTTGTCTGGGCCCCACCTTTTCTATGACCGTCGGCTGGAATTGTCTGAGCTACTAACATTTTCATTTTTGTGTCTTTCATACGTTTCTGTTCCTGATCTTGTTCTTCCCTAATTCTATTCTGGTGATATTGTAACATTTGTAACATCTGGGATGGCGTATTTGCCTGCCAAGTACTTTCAACTTTGTACACTCTATTTTTAACTAATGGTAGGGCGTTCTCGACTAATTTTGTTACAAAAAGGTGTGGATATGACTCGCTACTAGTTTTTAGACCACTATTGATAATGAAACATTTCTCGAATCTTGAATAAAAGTCACTAGTATCTTCATCTTGTTTCTGTTTACAAGACGAGATTGCATCCCAATCTTCCTTTCTTGTTGTCAATAATCTTGGCAAAACCTGTACTATTAAACCTGGTAATGCTTTAGTCTTATCCCCAAGGCCTAACCCTGGGACTCGTTTGCTTTCTTCGTCTTCTATTTCTGCCCATGCTATCTTTGACTCTCCCACCTCCCAATCTTTCTCCTTTAATTTCTCGTAAATGCCCGTGGGCAACAGTACTTTTAACATTTTCATAATATCATCATACGTGTAATCTCCCATCAGTAACATGTCTTTAAGCTCTCTATGAAAACCTGCAGGGTCTTTATTATGGCACGGAACTAATTTCTTCATTTCTAACAGTTCTAACTTAGTCAGTGGTGTGTGAACATACACACGCTTCAAGCGTTGGTCCGCACCCATAACTGGGTGTACTTCTCGTAAGGGATTCTGACTTTCAATGCCACCACCGCATTGCATGTGGTACGTTTTTCTTTCTGGAGGCGGGGCGGGAACATATGCAGAGCTTAGGAAGGTGTAATACTTACGTCGTTGTTCTAGAATTATTTGTATTAATTTGGTACTGAAACCTCTCCATCTATCCATGAGTATTGCTTCTAATGTTTCGTGTAAGGGACCTGGATCAGAATGATGGTTTCTGAACTTGATGAGGAGGTGCTGAATCATATATTCACCTGCTATTTTCTGCTCTTCCGGGGAAAGGTTCAAGAAGGTCTGCACTAACGTGTCATCATTATACATGTCTGGGTTTTCGGCCCATAATACAGCTGACCGGGCTAATTCCTGTTCATCCATAGAATTGAGTACATGGTACCCCATTCGGTCTCGAAGCCTTTTATCAGTTTCCTGGAACTGATGTTCAGAAGAATTCGGATTTGTTAACTCAGAGAGAAAGACTCTCTTGCTTTCTGGACGGACACCCTTCCTAAGGTAGGCTCCCCTACCTACATATGCTATAGTATCTGTAGACCTTCCTGGTGTTTCATGTTCTTCTTCCTCCTCGGAGGAAGCTTTATCATTCTCTTCCTGGTGTGCAGTCAATACTGCCTTTCTAATTTTCTGGGACATACTGGCTATGCAAGCCCCCTTATCATGCTTTCCGTCGGCTATATTTTGACCCCACTTGTTTAATGCGTCTAATTCACTTTGATCTGTCCCGGGCCTGTCTCGTTCTCTTATTACACAATTTATGAAAAATCGTAATATCTGTGCTTGAATGTCAACTTTCTGTTTATGCATGGCAGCTTTGACACTGTCGGGGTCTTTCCCTGTCAGTATGAACTTATATAGTCTGTCGAGAAGTTCCTGCATTCCTACATAGCATAGCAAGTTATCGGTGGCAGATCTTAATCGTAGTGATGCCAATATCATTAAATCGTCTTTTCCGGGTACTGGATCATATCTGCAAACTGACATCCTATCTTTGAATGCGTCTAGGCGGGATAAGTGGGGAGACTGGAAAGGATTCTGCGTGTCCCTTAAATTTAATCTGTGTGTCGGTGGCGGGGTCTGTAGACCCGCTGTCGCACCTCCTGAGGCGGATGCTTGGGCATTATCTCTCCGCGGAGTCTGGATCTGAGTCTGAATTTGTCGTTTAGTAAGATCAGGTAGGACTGGTTTCGGTAGGTCTGTCTTAAGTACGGGAAGTGGCGGAGCTGGCGGAACAGAGGAGGTCTGTCGTGGTACCGGCGGGACATTATCTGGGGGCGCAGTGCCACCCCCATCCCTGTCAGTAGGCAGGGCACGAACAGGCAGATTGGTATAAGCTGGTACTACATCCTCTAGATATGAATTTAGGAATATGTCTTTAGTAGTTTTATGCATTACTTTAGTTGGAACTAATGGTGTCGGTAAGTTTTTCGGTATCTCTGATTGGGTTTCAGATGTGCCATCTGCTGCAAGATACATACCGTTTACAAGATTATTTCGGGCACGGTCTATTTGTTCTGTTTTTACTCGGATCCCTTCAGTAACTAATTCGTTTTCTTGGTCTTTATCTGATTCTTTAAGTCTGTCTTCTCTACGGAGTGCTTTGTCAGCACGCTTACGTGATTCCTTACGCCAAAATTCTATGGCGTCCTTATGAGATTGTCTAGCTTTCTTTTTCCATAATGCTTCTTCTACCCTCATGATGCACTCGGCATCCCACGTTCCGGTAACAGGCCATCTGTGTCTTTCGTCTAGGTGTTTGGTGTAATCGGCCCATAAATCTAGATATAATATGGCATCTATGCCATGTTTCTGATACATAAAATTGCCTGGAGTGTCCCTAGGGGGGATAGGAATTTCTTCCTCCAGTAACCCTTTCCTAGTTCCTATCTGTTTTAACTTGTTGAAGAACGGCATCTTGCTTACTTATTACTGAACGCTAGATCTTTATTCCTTAATACGAGTTTACAGCTAGTTGATACAAGAAACACAATAATACACATTTAAACAGTCACATTCATACCACAACATTAATCACATAAAAACATTGAAGACATAGATGACTAACCCCCTATACTGGATGTACTGCTCAACAGTACGGATACACTGGTGTAACAGTGCAGAAATTCGGAATACTTGATATACTGCTAAACAGTACAGATACACTGCCTAAAAACAGTGCAGACCGGACTTGCGTACCCAAACCCGTCTAGATACGACCCAGCAATGGTACTCACCGGGAAGCACGGAAAACAGAAGGCCTCGGAAAACTCGACTGGACTCGACTCGGAACTTCGGAAAACTTCGGAAAACTTCGGAAAACTGGTGGGCCTCTTCACACCTCGGACCTTGCTTCTTTCGGCTGGGCTCTGGTCGGGATCCTCCGCACTCCTCACCGCCTCGTCTGGGCACTGATCGCAGTCTTCGTCACCTCCGTGGGTCAGAGGGAGATGCAGGAAATCCTGCCAGTACACGTGTGTTCCGTCTAACTGATGGCAGGGGACACAGTATGCAACGCGCCAACCGGCGCGTGAGGTGGGGGAGGAGTCCCTGTTCGGGCGCCAAAATGACGTAAATAATTAATTTACTCTCTTAATTTCTATGCAGGTAAGTACTTAATCAATAATAACTCAATCAGAATGAAAAAAGACAGAGTCCGTGGTGTTAGAGTTTCTAAGGGTTTTATTCCTCATAAAGGAATCAGGATATCATGTTCTGACCACCACAGGGGTGTCAGAAGGGATAGAGCGCTGAATTTTATTAACCATACATAGCTTATATACTTGATTTATACCATAAAGAATAATGTAAGAGGCGTAACAGCTGAGAGAAGACAAGATAACAGTATACACGTGGTACTAGTACATCATCAAGAGGCGTAAACTAGGCGTGAACTAGAGGTGTGTGCTAGAAACGTCACTGATGGGTGGCACCAGGGGGTGGTGCGAACAGAATGTTGCAATGTCAGCAGAAATCGGAAGCTTGTGTGCGCGCGCAGCTGCATGACGTGTGATTGACGGGGTGCAGGGGACTTGACATTCACACTGACGGAAAGAGACAGGAGTCTGGCATGTCAGATCAACTTGTACCTCTATCATATCTGATATCTGATGTTTAGGAACTATACTATCTGGGCGGAAAGGTCTCTAGGGCAGAAGCTATTCTATGCTAACTGTGGATGCGTGTATAAGCGCCTGAGTGTCTACATGTGAAGCGTGGGGCACGGGGCCTTCCATGGAAGCATGGCAACAGAGGCTATGATTTACTTGCGTTAAGACAGGTCGGCCCTTTGGCTCTGCAGCTGAGGAGGATGTTTACAGGATCTAGTAGGCAGGAATGTATTCTCGGGGAGCGGAACAGATAACTCGAAGGTTATAGTCAGTCTTGGCAGAAAGCAGGCTTGAGCTGAGCGCGAGGGGCCGCGCTGAAAGTAGGACAGAGTTCACGGGTACAGAGGTAGCCTGGGCAGAGTCAGGAGCCACAAAAGAGGTTCAGATGGCAGGAATTCAGGGCCTACTCTTGCTAGAGCAGGAAAAATACGAAAAGTGTACCACAAAAAGACGGTGGCATAGCATACTTAGGAACGGACTATATAATCCATTCATGGTGGATCTGAAAGAGGACATGTTAACGTTGGACGCAAATGTATTTGCGTCTTCATAGCTGGCACAGGAGGGAAGTTACATGCACTTTAAGCTGGTACATGGAGTCGGTGGGGTACGCGCTAGGGAACACAACATGGCCAAAATTTAATTTTCCTCACTGTAAAAAGGTGCCACTGCCATTACCCTTCGACCAGTGGATTCGTAGTGGTGTAAGGGAATCGGACACTGCAGCGGTTCCTTGTTTTGTTCCTTTCAGTGATGCTCAAATTTATGGGACTCAGTCTGAAAAAGCAGATGATGATATTCTTCAAGCCGCTGTGCCTGCGCATCGTTGAATAGACACTACCAATCCAGAAACTTTATTCAAGGATCAAACCGTGCCGAGCAAAACACGTTACAACTTAAGACCTGAACATTTGGAACACTTCTTTTTACTTAAAGACATTCCTTTTTGGGTCCTTTTTTGGTATGATATTAGTATTAGATGTGCAATCTGTCTCCGTCGCAGGGTCACGGTAGGAGACTCAGACTGTAACCTGATTTTTGTTCTTTTAGTAAGTGGCTAGTGCCTCAGGATATACAGAAGTGAGTAGCTGAGTGATTAAGGAGCGTCATTTTTTTTAGATAAAGATGTATGGTACAACAATCTTAGGTAGGGAAAATAGGAAGCAGGAAATGAGATCAAAGTATTGTAAATTATTGCGTAGTCGATTTGGTGTAACTTTGCGTGTTCTTATGTTTTGTGTGTATTTTATTAGCCTGCACAGGTTGGATCATACATGTTTTGCAATCAAGAAATGTTGCTAATTCTACAACTTCTTTGCCTTCTCGTCTTTCTGTCTTTTCACACAAAATGCATACTCTACCCCCTCATGAACAGATAAGGAGAGCCGAATATATGAATAATACGTTTATTCAGTTGTTGCACCAACATCAGTTGGCTATTAATATGACCGACTGTTGGGTGTGCGGACTTATGCTACACAATACACAAAAGGGAATGCCATATCTGGTTCTTCCTTTCTCATATGAAGGTTCAGCTTGGGCCTATCTGACAATATTTTCAGCCGCATTCCACAACAGACTTAGAAGCCCTGTAAGAACTCTGGGAATGGACTAGATTTCAGTCAAAGTGCTTTGATTAAAGGTATAGTGGTAATGGCTAAGATTATAGAGTAGAATAAGATTCCATTAGATGAGAAGAGAGTTTATGACGGAAGGAATGTTACCCTCTATGTCTCTATCCTTGGTGACAAAACTAAGAAGGGTGAGTCATCCCCAGTATGGACTGTACCCCATCAAGGTAATTTTTATTTCCAAGTCAACAGCCAGAAAGCTGACATCAAGCAGAAATGTTTATACACTTACATTTTTTCGGCCCCTGATTTCCCTCCGTTGGTTCCGTCTCAAGGAACATATTTTGTCTGTAACGATCGAGCTTATACTTGGCTCCCTTCCAACTTTCCTGGACCTTGTTACATAGCTTTTCTCCTTCCCCCTACATATACGGCTCCGTCAGACCACCACAGAGTTAGGCACAGCAGAGGTGTATTTGATGCCAAAGACATGGCAGAACAAGAGGGAGGAGATTTCCTTAAAGGATTCCTTCCCTTTTGGGGCCCGATGGTCAACAGCAGACACATCAGGCAACTGGTTCGAGGGGTTGAGACCACTATTAATGTTACTGCAGGTGCGATAGGTAACATTACAGCAGAGCTTCAGGCTGACCGTCTTATTACGTTGCAAAATCGAATTGCGTTAGATGTGATCTTAGCAGACTGAGGAGATGTCTGTAGATTGATCGGATCTAGTTGCTGCATTTATATTCCAGATGACGCCCCGGCAGTATACCAAGCCATTTCCAAATTGCACACGGTCTCCGAGTCGATTCATCATCATGTTGCCCTCACTCAGGCAGCTCGGCGAACGCGATGTTTTTGTTGTTTCTGCCTTTGCGTGTCAGGTGGCTTCTTTGCTTATGTTTACTAACGAGGGTCTGGCCGAGTACACTAATTCCTGTCTGAGCTGATTAATCCCCGTCCGGACTACATATTGGTTCACACCATTGTTTCCTTTAAGTTATCTTATGTGCTGTCCTTCGCTACATGTCTCATGCATTCTGCTGTTTCATGACTGTCGTTCTACAACACTCAGCTGTGTTTTCTCTACTTGTAAATCGAATTGTGTGCTCCTGGTGTGAGGGCTCAGTCACACCAGGAGCAGGGCCGGAGGTTTTCTGGTAAGAGCCAGGCATGCCTTTTTAAACTTGCAGAGGCCCCTTTGGGGCCTTGTCCTTCCATAGATGCATGCATGGATGGATGTCTGTGGGGGCATTCACACCGTGCATCATTGATGTCCGCCTGAAAATAAATAAATATGTGTGTTTAATGCACCTTGAGTGCCATCAGCAGTCTCTTTAGATAAAGTCACCTTCATTGATTTGAGTTTTAAAGTGTTCAGTAGGGCGGAAGGGCCGGAGGTTTACAGGTAAGAGCCAGACGGGCCTTTATAAACTTGAATCAATGGTAGACACTCCAGCATCATGGAACGTACATGCTTAGCAAACGTTGGCCACTGCACACAGGCAACCACCCGCATTCAGTTCCTTCGGCACAGCCAAGTATGCGGCCAAGACTTACTGTAGCACCAACACACTTCCAGTATCCATTGCGCTGGTGCCTGCTCAGTTTTAGCAGTATATTAGACCAGTACTTACATTTTCGTGTTTCCTTCTGCCAGATCCACGCTTGCTCGCCCTTTTCACGGAGGCCCACGCAACGGCACTGTACAAGCTCACTAAAAATGTGATAGGACATAACCATAAGGTACGTACTCCTCTTCCAGATGACGCCCCGGCAGTATACCAAGCCATTTCCAAATTGCACACGTCTCCGAGTCGATTCATCAGGACGAAGGAGATTGGTCATTTATGGGATGGAAGATCCTAACGTTCCTTGGAGCAATTTTGTCCATCATATTCTCTTGTTGCCTATGCGTCCAATGTGGTTCTGCAGTTTGTGGCCTGTTGGCTACTTTATGCGTTCCACAATCTGCTACTCAGAAGACAGAGAATATTAGGATGATGGTACAGCAATAGCTTGAGGATTTCATGAACATCAGTGTTGATTCCGACTCAGATTAGCATGAGTTGGTTTGTTTTTGCCTGAGTAATGGCAAAAGGAGGGGCTGAGGTTCTGTAAATTACAAATTCCTTCGTGTTCAGCCTCCATTTTGTGATCGCCGCCATTTTATGTTGCCCTCACTCAGGCAGCTCGGCCAACGCAATATTTTTGTCGTTTCTGCCTTTGCGTGTCAGGTGGCTTATTTGCTTATGTTTACTAACGAGTGTCAGGGTCTGGCCGAGTACACTAATTCCTGTCTGAGCTGATTAATCCCAGTCCGGACTACATATTGGTTCACACCATTGTTTCCTTTAAGTTATCTTATCTGCTGTCCTTCGCTACATGGCTCATGCATTCTCCTGTTTCATGACTGTTTCAACACAGCTGTGTTTTCTTGACTTGTAAATCCAATTGTGTGGATTCATTTGTAATTTACTTAAGGGGTCGAGTGACAAACGGAACCGGGAAACTTGAGTTGCTTTAGTCTTAAAACATTGTCTATAACGTTTGCCTATAGCTCATGCTCTTGTGTGATTGCATTTTTGCATTGTATTATATTGTATATAAACCTGTGCGCCACGGAGTTAAGTGGCATTCTCTTTTGAACCTCGTTGTACCGACGACTTCTAAGACCACTGCACTAGCTGCAGCTAATAAATACCATCTTCTACGCCAGCCGAAGAGTCTGTGTCTCTGTTTTTGACAAGGCAGGTGAATCCCGGGGATTTCAGGCGTACCCTGCGCCGCCGGGCCTCAAGGCTGCGGTTCTCCACTGGGCGCACAGGTGTACATCTGCAACCTGCTGGAGGAGGCCTGCGAGCGGGCTCTCCACCGCCTGTGGGAGGCCCTGCAGCGCTGTGGCTCCGAGCTCTTGGAGAGCCCCAGACTGTGGCCTTCCTGCTGGCCGAGTGCTGCGGTCTGCTGCCCCCCGGCGGGCTGGAGCGGATGCTGCTGGACAGCCTGGACCCCGGCACTTCCAGCTGGTTGTGCATCATATATAGCGGGCCGTGCTGCACAAGCAGAAGCTGGTGGCCCTGCTGGCCAGCGAGAGTGGCCTCAGCTTAAACCTCTTTAAGGAGCTGACGGGCCTGCTCCGCTGCTGGAATTGGAACCACCACGGCTGGAACTCACCTACCAGGCCTGGTTTGGTGCAGCGGTTGACCCAGAAGCAGAAGGCCAGCCTGTGGGCCTGGCCATAGGAGAAAGCACAAGCAAAGCGGAGTTCTATTTCACCATCAAACGGAACCCTGAGGACAAACAAGTCCTGCATGGCAGCCGAGCGGGTCAGCGCGCCCAGAAAGATTCACCACAGGGAGGTGAGGGTCTCCATCATGACAGTCTGGCCTGACTATTGAGCCATGCGCCTGTAAACAAATAAATAAATGTCTTTACTGCACCTTAAGTCGCATCAGTAGACTCTTTAGATAAAGCCACCTTTATTGATTTGAAGTGTTCTGTAGCACCAAGGGCTCAGTCACACCAGCTGCAGGGCCGAAGGTTTACAGGTAAGAACCAGGCAAGCCTTTTTAAATTTGCAGAGGCCCCTTTGGGGCTTTGTCGATGCATGGATGGGTGGGTGGGTCGGGGGGAAGGAGGGGGCCAGGCACACCGTGCATCATTGATGTCCGCCCTGACAATTGATCCATGCTTGTGTACATAAATAAATATGTGTCTTTACTGCACCTCGAGTTGCATCAACAGTCTCTTTAGATAAAGCCACCTTTATTGATTTAGTTTTAAAGTGTTCTGTAGAGTCACACCAGGAGCAGGGCCGGAGGTTTTCTGGTAAGAGCCAGGCATGCCTTTTTAAACTTGCAGAGGCCCCTTTGGGGCCTTGTCCTTCCATAGATGCATGCATGGATGGATGTATGGATGTCTGCGGGGGCATTCACACCGTGCATCATTGATGTCCACCCTGACTATTGAGCCATACGCCTGAAAATAAATAAATGTGTGTTTAATGCACCTTGAGTGCCATCAGCAGACTCTTTAGATAAAGTCACCTTCATTGATTTGAGTTTTAAAGTGTTCAGTAGGGCGGAAGGGCCGGAGGTTTACAGGTAAGAGCCAGACGGGCCTTTATAAACTTGAATCAATGGTAGACACTCCAGCATCATGGAACGTACATGCTTAGCAAACGTTGGCCACTGCACACAGGCAACCACCCGCATTCAGTTCCTTCGGCACAGCCAAGTATGCGGCCAAGACTTACTGTAGCACCAACACACTTCCAGTATCCATTGCGCTGATGCCTGCTCAGTTTTAGAAGTATATTAGACCAGTACTTACATTTTCGTGTTTCCTTCTGCCAGATCCACCGCTTGCTCGCCCTTTTCACGGAGGCCCACGCAACGGCACTGTACAAGCTCACTAAAAATGTGATAGGACATAACCTTAAGGTACGTACTCCTCTTGTTGTTCTCAGCCAATCAGGGACATCAGATCCCAACCCTCAGATCATACACCCTTATTTTAGGCTAAGAAGGTATATGGATGTCTGATCCCAAAACCCGGAATGCACCTCATCATTTAGGTGTCAGACCACAGTGTGGGTATAAACTTGTTGGGGTGATACTCTCTCTATCTAGATGCCATGTTCAGGATACTGCTCGGGGCAATCCACCTCTAAATACGGCCTTGCACTGTAGACAGCTTCCATTGTAGTGACAACATTTTTTTACGAGTCGAATGATGCTAGGAAACAAGCACCATGTTTTCATAATCTAAACCACTGTGTCTTTCCTTCTTCCTACAAACTCATCCTGCTCTATTCACCCCTCACCGCAGTCTTGCTCCCCCCCTGATTATCTCCCTGAGCCACACAGGCACCTGCAGTCCCACCACCTCACCCTCACCCTTTCCCGTTGTCCATACTCACCTCTGTGTCACTTATGTTCTGTGTCATGCATATAATCTTGTATGTCCGTGTCTATATACTTATATATTTTCATATTGAAGTTCATTGTTATGAACGAAACGCGTTGGCTGACAATTTACTTTATTTTGGATTTGCTTCTTAATAAGACTGTCAAAGACAACTTAACAAAGACTAAGACTTATTGTACAAGAATCTTCTTACACAAAAGGGTGGAGCACCACTCCATTCTCTGGTTTCAATTGTGCTCTCTGCCTCTTCGGACACTGCTGCTCTCTGCCTGTGCGGACACTGCTGCTCTTTACATACCTCAGACTCGAGGCTCCCTGCTCTACCTTCGGCATGGCTGCAGCGATCCCCCCTCCAATACCCGCCACCGACCGGGTGCACATGAGGAACATGGTGGAGGAGTGCCGGAGGCCCCTGTGGGTGGATGTGGACGAAGAGCCAGCCTGCGAGGATGTGCAGTGGTGCATGGGCCACCTGCAAAAGAGCGTCAGCAGCCTGGAGGCCCTGCATGACCCCCAAAAGGTGGCCCGCCTGCTGGCAGACTCCTGCGGCTGCCACCCTCAGCGATACTGGAGACCCTTGCAAGGAGGCTAATCGGGTCGAAGGACTACCTGTCAGTGGTGCGAAAGGTGCTGCTTTATGAGAAGAGGCCGCCGGCCTTCCTCACCGACGAAGCCAGTCTGAGCCTCAGCCTCCTGCAAGAGATGGAGACCCTGCTGCGGGGTCGGCACTGGCTCTGCCTGCGGCTGCAGTTTGACTACCTGGACCAGTTCCGAGCGGCGGAAGAGGACAAGGCAGAGGGCCTTGAGAGGTCTCCTGACCCGGAAGCAGCATTCCCAGCATAATCACTGGGGCAGAAGTTCACCAAACACATACTGCACAACCAATGAGCGACGACGGGGAGCTCGCACAGACCTCTACGGGACTCAAGAGAGAGGCGGAGAGTGACTCAGCACCTGGCCATCGGGGACCGCAGCTGTGAGGTAGGATACTACATTGAAATTTTAAAAAACCACAGAAGCAAGAAAGCGCTGCTGGTGGGCCGCGCGAAGCTCAGTTCCATCCTCAGAGCGGGAGCCGTCAGCACCCCGGGGGTGTCAGCCCCACCCACGAAAACAGTGTGCTGCCTCGTGTCTTCTACTCAGCCGACAAGCTGAGCCTGGGCACTCGGTGCCAAGCACACCTGGACAAGGTCCTGCCGATGAGCAGGAGGTAGACGTCTACGAGAAGGTGTGGGGGCATGCATGATGGAGGTCAGGCTTCCCTTCTAAAAGACCTTCTGCAAATAAATATACAATAAACCCGTTACACATTATGCCTGGTCAACATACTTGTATTTGCATGTCTACCGCAAGCTGTCAAACAAAAGCAGATTCATTGAGGGTTACACCTAGCTGAAACAGGGCAAAACGCTGACAAAGTGACCACTTTTTTTGTTCCTTGTTAAAAGGGATGTTTGGGAGGTGCTCCAGGGGTGACTAATCCACCCTCAGGGTACGTCCAATATTAATGCTTTACCATGCTACCGTGTAAGAAAAAACAATTCCCAACAGTATTTATGTCAAGACAGTTTCAATAATGTATGCAATATGCATTACAAGAAAGGAAAAACCAAGGAGTCAGTTGATTATAGGCAGTAATATTCACCAAGGAACAAAAGAAAGGAATGGTCTTTCACATATCAATACAGTTAGAGACAGCACTGTACAGAGTGGATCATGTGACAACCACGTGACACTTGGTGCAAGGTGCTATATACAATTGACGAACGTGAAGGTGCAAGTGTTTAAAATAAACAGCGTAATCGACGCATTAGCCAAATTAATACATCAAATCATGGCTCCAAAGCAGCAAGTTATAGTCACTTAGAACAAAATTATTTATATAGGAGCACAGAACGTGATATGCGTCGTATAATTCAAGCTGTGCAGTCGACGGCGTTTCGACTCCCTTTGGTCGGGGTCGTCATCAGGACAGGGTTGTCGATGGAAAACAGTGAGTAATGCCCAAGCATAAGGGCGAGGGTAGTTGAAGTCCGGTTAGTCGCTCATTAATCGATAGCTGATCGATGACTTTAAGGTCAGCGCGCGAAACTGGCTGTGCCTGAATAGATCAGGTCAGCGGAAGGCAAATGGGGCTCTTCTGACGGGTAGGCTGCTAGCAGTGAAGGCTGGAGCGACTAACCGGACTTCAACTACCCTCGCCCTTATGCTTGGGCATTACTCACTGTTTTCCATCGACAACCCTGTCCTGATGACGACCCCGACCAAAGGGGGTCGAAACGCCGTCGACTGTACAGCTTGAATTATACGACGCATATCACGTTCTGTGCTCCTATATAAATAATTTTGTTCTAAGTGATTATAACTTGCTGCTTTGGAGCCATGATTTGATGTATTAATTTGGCTAATGCGTCGATTACGCTGTTTATTTTAAACACTTGCACCTTCACGTTCGTCAATTGTATATAGCACCTTGCACCAAGTGTCACGTGGTTGTCACATGATCCACTCTGTACAGTGCTGTCTCTAACTGTATTGATATGTGAAAGACCATTCCTTTCTTTTGTTCCTTGGTGAATAATACTGCCTATAATCAACTGACTCCTTGGTTCTTCCTTTCTTGTAATGCATATTGCATACATTATTGAAACTGTCTTGACATAAATCCTGTTGGGAATTGTTTTTTCTTACACGTTATACCCATCCCAACGAGGTCTATGGGTCTTCTCCTGTTTTTTATACAATTACCATGCTACCGGGCATAAGCAAGCTGGCGCAAAAACATGCTAACATCTTATTATCCTCCTTTTTGGAAAACAATAGTATCCTACATCCTACCCAGACGGCTTTTAGATGTAAACAAGGCACGGAGACAGCCCTTATTGCAGTAATCGAAGAGATGAGAAAAATTGTGGATACCGGAAGCTGCGCGGCTATTATTTTAATTAGACCTCAGCGCAGCTTTCGATACTGTTAATCACTCGATAATGATGCAGAGGCTGGCTCCAGTCTTTTCTCATGAACAGAACGTTTGCTGTTTTCGAGGAAGGGGCATGTCGAAGCAGATTCCTCTGCAGTACGGCGTCCCCCAGGGTTCATCATTGAGTCCTACCATGTTCAATGTATACATGAGGCCTCTTGCTCAGATGGTTCTACCCTGGGGGGTTGAGTTGGTCACCTACGCAGACGACACTCAGTTGGTAGTCGCCCTTTCCAGACATAATACCTCTGGGTCCAACCTCTCTGCATGCCTTTCTAAAGTCCTTGAATGGATGGACGCGTCATTTTTGAAGCTTAACGGTTCTAAGAACGAAATCATGATGCTAGGACACATGGCACCTACCAATTTGGATCCTTGGTGGCCGAGTTGTCTTGGGTCACTGCCCCCTCCCAAGAAACAAATTAAGAGTCTGTGTGTCTGGTTGGACCCCAACCTTAATTTCATGACACAGGCACGTAAGGTTGCGGCAACCTGCTACGGCATAATTAGGCTACTCAGAAAGATTTTGGTTCTCCTCCCATTTGTAGCCAGGCGTTTGCTGGTCCAATCACTTATCTTGTCACGTTTGGACTACGCGAACGCAGTGTATTTGGGCGCCCCATTGGGAACTATTAAGGTTCTGCAAACAGTACAAAATTGTGCTGCTCGTCTGCTTATGGAGGTGCCTAAACGTAGCTCGGCCAAATCCACATTACATCAGCTGCACTGTCCATAAATCTATCTCTGACTCTGGGCCTGCTATACTTCAACCTCTGTTTCAACTTCACCATATCCCACGGACCCTTAGATCAAACTACAAGAAGCTGCTAACTGTCCCCAGGATTAAAAGGACTAGGATGGGTGGCCGTCGTTTCTCTCTCCATGCCGCAAAGTTATGGAACAAGCTTCCCGACGGCATCCGAGGGGAACCTAATTACCTTGTTTTCAAGAAACAGTTAAAGACCTTTTTGTTTCCTTGAGCTGGAGGAATGACTAGGTACCAAATGCGCTGGGATGCCAAAGGGTAGCCATGCGCGATAATTCATTCATGCTTTAAAGTCCTGCTCCCAATAACTCTTGGTTGCATCCCCCTAAGTGTACACTCCTTATGTCCTCCTTGGAGGTTCTTTGAATAATCACAATATTTTCTTTGTTTCACTTCATTGGTTTTAATGAAATCTTCCTCTGTATTTAAATTCTCATTTCAATTCTCTTAATTGTTTATACATTTTCTTAACGCTCATTACTCCAATGCATTTCGAGCCATATTTGCTCTTCATCAGGGAGCCATGGCTTTGGGGCCTCTGGAATTATGCAGCAATGAGAGATAAAATGATGCCGCAGTGTTGACTAAATTATGCAACAAAAAAAAAGGCTGCAGCGTAATGCAAAATATTTTCTTATACTTTATTATTTAGACATTTTTACACATGTAGACACGACCAGCCTGTGTCAGAGCCTGGTGAAGCACAGGTGATCTTGCGTTCTACAGGTAGATTAAAGGCCCTGCCTCTGTGGACACGCCCAGCCTGTGCCAGAGCCTGGTGAAGCACAGGTGGTCTTGCTTTCTACAGGTAGATTAAAAGCCCTGCCTCTGTAGACATGCCCAGCCTGTGTCAGAGCTTGGTGAAGCACAGGTGATCTTGCTTTCTACAGGTATATTAAAGGCCCTGCCTCTGTAGACACGCCCACCCAGGTGATATTGCCTTGTTCTGGATGGTGTTGTGACTTGTGGTGCTGAGTGCTCGCTCTGCCAGGGAGACTCTTTGACCCCAGGATGGCTGCTGTTGCTCTCCCCCCTGATGCCGGCCCATGACCCCGGCGCCCGGGTGTTCATCAGAAACCTCCTGGAGGAGGCCTGCCAGAGGCTGCTGGAGGACCTGCTGGTGGTCAAGAGTGCCACGAAGAGCGAGGGGATGCAGCGCTGCGCTGCTCAGCTGCTGGAGGCCGTGCGTTGCCTGGAGGCCCTCTCAGACCCCCAGGAGGTGGCCCACCTGATCTGCGAGGTGCTGCAGACCCTGGCCGGGATGCTGCTGGAGAGCCTGAACATGAGGCACTACCAGGAGATGACCTACATGCTCCAGAGGGCCGTCCTCTGCGAGGAGAAGCTGGCCGCCGTCATGGCTGACGAATGCTGCCTGAGCCACCGCATCTTCACCGAGATGAAGGCACTGCTGGGGGGCCGGGGCTGGGACAGCCTGCAACTGCAGCACAGGTACTAGGCCGAGTTCAGCGCAGTGGACGAGGACGAGGCCTGCAGCCTGCAGGCCCGAGGAGGCACCCCGCAGGCCGCAGTTGAGTTTCCCTAGGAGTTGAGTTTCCTATATCAAAACATCCTTGTATTAGATTGTCACCATGCTTGTGCCTACGTAGAAGTTGAGTTCCCTATTCCACAAAATTCTTGGATTAAATGTCACTGTGCTTGTGCCTACGTAGGAGTCGAGTTTCCTATTCCACTACATCCTTGAATTAATTGTCACCTTGCTTGTGCCTACGTTGGAGTTGAGTTTCTTATTCCCCTGCTTCTGCCTGCCTCCACGGTAACCCTAACTGCTCGTTCTCCTCAGCCTCTCCATCGCTGACCCCGAGATGGCTGGAGTGACCCCCTCCATGCCCACCGACCCCAGACCGTGCGCCTCTTCATCCACAACACCTTGGAGGAGGCTCAGCCGCCTTAGGCTGGATGTGCAGTTCAGCGAGGAGCCCCTCTGGCGCCGCACCACCCAGCTCCTGGAGGCCGTCCTTGGCCTGCCCACCCCCACCAGCCAGAGTTGGTGCACCATTTCCAGCTGGTGCTGGGCCACCTCCAGCAGGCCCTGGTGCGGGAGCGGCGCCTGGCGTGCCTGCTGGCCACCGAGGGCAGCGTGAGCTATGCCCTCCAGCAGGAGCTGGCGGGCCTGCTGGAGGCCCACTGCTACAATCACTTGCACCTCCAGCTGCTCTACCAGGCCAGGCTGACGACAGCCGCCACCCCTGATGAAGGAGACCTGCGGCAAGTCGACCTGGCCTTCGGGGAGGGCACCAGTAGGATGGGCCTCTACATCACCATCCGCCGCAACCCGGAGGACATGCAGGTCCTGCTGGCCGGGTGGGCCCAGCTTCAGGACATCCTGGCGGCAGAGAGGGTCACCGCGCCCTTAGTTGTCGTCACCGGGCGACAAGGTCAGCCTGCCAGCTGGTCGTATTTTACAGCGCTGGGGAGATGGGCCAGGGGGTGGACCACCACCTGGAGGCCATCACGGCTCTGCTGGCACACCACAACGCCTGGGAGCAGGAAGTGGAACTATATGAGGTGGCCTGGGGGCTGCCCTCATGCTGGTCTGGCCAGACATTTGAACAATACGCAGGCTGTGGAGAAAAAAAAATATGTCCATCTATCAGCCGCCTTTATTCATTCTTCTGTAGCAACGGCCGCCGAGGGCCGCACCTTTACAGCCAAGAGTGCTTTTTAAACGTGTGGAGAGAGGCCTTGTCCTCGTATGGATCAATGAGGGGGGGAAGGGGGGGGTGCCAGGCTCACCGTGCGTCATGGGCCGTCACAGCTGCCAAGGTTTCAGATTCACATCTCTGACGTGTTGTTCCAGTAGTAGATTTTCTAACCTGTAAGCATTGTGTGGGTTTGATTTTGTTTTGAAGATGTGTATAGTGTGTTGGGCGTCTTCTCTTCTGCCTATCACAAACGGGGCCATTACCTCTTGTTCATGAGGTAGCCTGCTGTTCGCTGCCTCAGAAGTGTGCAATAGGGAATCCTATTATACTCCTCATCAAAGACGCATATGTCTTACAATATTACAGCAGAGCACAGTCCGCAGTAGCAGGATTCAGTATTGTTTCACCAAAGCAGCGTGCCAAGTCCGAAATGCCACTCACAGTACCTTCCCAGAAGAGAATTTCGGCTAGTTTGAGTTCATTCGGGTGAAGTGGTGAACGCTGTCCAATATTCTTTATTCACATCCTGATAAGGAGAGGCTCAGAAAACAGTTTCATTAGAAGTGAGCTTGAAGGTTCAGTTTTCAGGTCTTTTTTTGAACTAATTGTTCAGTTTAGCCTTTGGACTCGGGAAGTTCTACACTCCGCCATCCAGAACACTATCCTCAGTGCTGTCGGCAGAGCAAGAGGGGCCTTGATGGTCTTATAGGTGAATGTTCCACTTCAGAGAACAGTACAAGGTCTGTGGCTCTCAGTATTTTCCACTGGCTCTTGCCACACAGTCGCATGAAATCTGTTTATCTGTGCCTCGAAGTCAGGAACGTCTCTTCAAATTATTGTGCGTATGCTTTTCTCTGTCTGCTGTTTTTCTTACTGTGAGGCTTAAAATGTCGTCTTTGCAAAACAAATTTATAATCCTCCATGTCACAATTTCTCTTCCTCCTGATACATTTATCTACAGATTGATCAGGGCAAATGTAATGCACTCTTCTTAGCACGGTTCTTTACTTGTCTTTCCATCATTCAACCACAAAGGACACTGATCTGTCAAATTTTCATTCTCTCTACGTAAATGATGTTTAGCCTTTATGCGGGTTCGCTACAGTTTTGTATGGCACCGTAAGTCTATTCACCAAAATGCCATGGTAAAGTGGAAGTGACCGCTAAGGGGCGTGGCAAGCCATCTAAGATGGTGGTCGTAGCTTGATTGTGCTCCGGACCCTTCCGGGGGAATCATCCTCTATACACAGAGATCTCAGCGGCTTATGACCTGGGGATATAGATATTAAGTTACCGGAGCTCCCGCTGTCGGGAGACGTACCTGGAGCGGTGTTGAAAACAGCCTGACATCGCGAACGGCATCTGGGGCCTACACGCCGCTCACCATCACTGGAGACCAGGGCCTGGAGTGGAGGCAGGGCCCGAGTGCGGCATTTTTGGCTGGGTGTGCTGCGGTACGGAGCGACCCCCTCGGCTCCGAGACGGAGACCAGCAGCTGCCTCCCCCCTTGATTATGGTGTGCGGCGGCCCTGGTGGAGAAGAAGCCCAGCTGAGGACTCCGAAGGTGCTGCGGCCCTGCTGTCCTGGGGCGCGGCAGGAAGATGGCGGCGGCCCACTAAGATGATACAGCAGGGACGGTCGCGTGGTCCCACAGTGCCGTCTGCTTCCCGTCTTCCAATGACTCTGACCAGGGTTGATCTGAGTATCCAGCCCCGGTCCTGGAAGCGAGCGGGACCAGGTGAAAGGGGAGCCGGGGGTGTCTCTGGGCCGGGAGTGCAAATGCTTGTTTTGTTTTATAGATTTTAGATGAACGCACCTGAAATCCATAATTTGTTGGTTAATATTTCAGGACTAGAGGCAGTGGTCGGAGGGGGTCATCCTACACATCAGACTCTAGATAGAACCCTACAGCCAGCCTTCTTGAAGCTGATTCACCAACAAACATCCAGTCAGCAGAAACTTGAAGGTAGATTATTGGGCATTAAGAGCCCCAGACTCTAGATCTCTTTAACTCCACCGTGTCAACAGAATTCAACCATAGTCTTGAAGAATAGCTGGCAAAAACACAACTATTTGGGCTGGCCACTTTTGAGACATTGATTCTTCCAAGGTAGCGCACAGTGTATACAGCATAGGCGTGTATGCTTCGAATTCCGTCGGATCCTTAACTCAAATATCCTCAGCTGAGAGTTCTCAGACTCTCAGGCACTCTGCAGTGGTCATAAGGCCGCGTGTGGCTGTTTATAAAAGCTGCAAATAAATAAAAAATGCTTCGAGGCGTGGGCCCTGCTCAAACGGGTGCCCCACAAATAACACTATGGTGTCTCCAGAAGGAAAAAAATACACTGGACTTGAATGCTTCTGCTACCGTGTAATGAATGTGTAAAGCAATTTGAGCTTAAAATAGGAGCATCCACTTTGGGCAGGCGTCTCATTGGGCGTTAATGACACGTGGTAGCGTTTGGTGGCTTTGCCACTTATGTGGCACTGGTGCAATGCTGTCTCCTCTCATTGTCTCACTGCAACCCCCTATGGAGACAGCAGCGCGAGGCTTCATAGGAGGAAGGCAGTGCACAGCTCTGAGAATCCAAAAAGACGTGTACTACTGAGCGCTTAGTGTGCAAATGGAATAAACACTTGTGACTGGCCTAAAATGTGGCTGCGTGCACGTAACAGACAGCCCTGCTTTGTCGGCGAGTCATTTAAGAGCACAAATGCCATTTTAAGGGGGGGTGCTGTTTTTGATACTTTAGTTTGGAAATATACTGGGACGTTTGACAACGATCCCCCAGGATGCAAGATATAAGTGACTATTCTGTGGCCTCCATTCACAGGCAAAGGTGCGTGTGATGTGTCACAATCAACTTCCTCAGCTGTTGACATGATGGCAGAAAACATAGCACTGACTGTGTGATCTTTGACAAAAACTGTTTCCAGCGCGTGATCTGAGATGATTGTTAAGAAATACTGCAGCCCTGTCATATTGAAGTGAAATACCAAGCAGAGCACCCGATGTTTTCAAATGAAGCACCTTCAAATAAAGGTAAGGATAGTGGGAATGAAAAGCCACGGGTATTCTTGCAGCACGCACAGCAATCCCACCCAGTGCAACTCTCGGCAATATATATAACGCGTCAATCACACAGCAGGCTTGGAAAGAAAGAGAAGCCACCGCAGGTGTGAGAGGCGCTCTACAGGCCTATAAAGGCCCAGCCCAAGCCCAGATGAGCCTGCTTCTTTCAGCCTGTGGATTGTGCTGACCGTGCTCCTGCCCCTCTCTGCCGGCTGCCCCTGCCTGCCTGCCTCCGCGGTGACCCTCCCCGTCCTGCTTGACCCCATATCGGTTGTCAGTTACCCGTTCCATGCTTAATTTTGAAGGTACATGCTTTTTATCCGTGGCTTGATAAGTCTTAGCCTGCCGACATCTGTCTGCCTGCAGACTGACTCTGCCCGCATCTCTGTGCCTGCAGACCGACTCTGCCCGCATCTCTGTGTCTGCCGACTGACTCTGCCTGCATCTCTCTGCCTGATGCCTGCCTCCATGGTGACCGGCCCTGACTGTCCCCGTGGTGACCTACCCTGTCTGCCCCCGTGATGGCTGGAGCAGCAACCCATGTCTATTCATCAGGGACCTCCTGGAGGAGGCCTGACAGCGGGTGCTGCGCCGCCTCCGAGAGGCCGCGCCGGTGCGCTCCAGCGCGCTTCTGCAGGCCATCCGTGTCCTGCCCGCCCCCCCGCCAGCCCCAGCACGTGGCCCTCCTGCCCCGCGCCGCCTGCTGGAGCTGCACTAGGCGGTGCTGAGGGAGCGACGGCTGGAGGCCCTGGCCACCCAGGGCGGCCTCACCTACGCCCTGTACCAGCGGCAGGAGGGCAAGCTCCGGGGCCGCTACCTGCCCCACCTCCACCTCCAGGTACACTATCAGGTCCAGCTGACCTCAGCCGCAGGAGAAGAAGGCGCGTGGACCTGGCCCTGGGCGAGAGCAGGAGTCAGATGGGCTTCTACATGACCATCTGCCACAACCCGGATATGTAGGCCCTGCAGGCCGGCCGAGCCCCCCTCCAGATCATCCTGGAGGCCCAGCGCCCCAAGACAAGTCACCACTGTGGTGGAGGGCCGCAGATGCTGGCAGGTGGTGGTCTACAGCTATGAGGCCCCGCTGGAGGTCACGGATGTGCTGAGGCGACACAGCACCTGGGAGCACGCAGTGCAAGTCTACGAGGAGGCCTGGGGGCTGCCCCCCCGGAGGTGGCGGTCACCATATTACACGTCCGCCTGGACTTCTAAAACCAACTCCTATTGACAATTGAGTCACACTCCTGGGTGTGTGTGTGTAAAAAAAAAATATTACTGTGTTCCACGCACAGCAATCCCACCCAGTTCAACTCTCTGCAATATATGAGAAGCCGCCACAGGTGTGAGAGGCGCTCTACAGGCCGAGCCCAGATGAGCCTGCTTCTTTCAGCCTGTGGATTGTGCCGACCGTGCTTCTGCCTCCGCGCTGACCCCATATTGGTTGTCAGTTATCCGTTCTGTGCTTAATTTTGAAGGTATGTGCTTTTTATCGGTGGCTTGATAAGTCTTAGCCTTGGCCTCTGCTAGGTCCCCTCCCCTTACTTCCTATGTGTCATTATTTCAGTGCAGTATCCCGTACATTTGAACCTGTAGCTCTAGATATACCCATCCCTTGGTTTTTGAGATTTGGATTCCTCCTGATTTCTCTTCCAAACCCAGGTATGTCCCTCCATCTTTTTGGTTTATTTCACTTTGAGCTTGAGATGGTCACAGTGATTTCAAAACTCCTTCCCTCTTCCCCGCAGTGAATATTCCTGATTGACATACGTTTATTTAATTTCCTGTTTCTTAAGACCCCCGACCATGTTGGAATTATCACCGCAAGTGGGTAAGTTTCCCAACCCCCACTTTTTTTACTGTCCTTTACCTTTGTGGCTGAGTCCTCTTTTATTAAAGAGTACGACTTAAATCCATTATATACTTATATTTTTTTCATTCCATTTTTTACTTATCCAGATTACTGTTTCTGCCCTCTTGGACGAGGGTATGTGTGCTTGGTCTACTTCGCACGTTGTATTTCGCCGCAATCCATGCTTTTTTCTCTCACCATGGTAGCACTAGGGTGGTTGCTCCAGTGCATAGAATGGATCAAGATAAAGAAGCTAATGAACTATTTGGGAACCTTAGAGCAGGTACAGATAGCAATATCCCGTCCACCAGTGGGAACCAATCCCGCAGTATAGGTTTAAGGTAAAAGTTTCTTAAATTAGAAAGACTCAAGAAAACTGAAAACGCGCGGTGGTGGGATGGTACAACATTAAAACAATATCTTAAATTAACAAGCATTTACAATGCAATAGGTCTCGGGTTAATTAAGTTTGAGCTATTGGCACTGCTAAATAATGCAACACCAACAGCAACAAAAGTCTATAAATTGCGACCAGGGGAAGCCCGCGTAAATGGAATAAAATCTGGGCACCTTGAAATACTTTCAGGGGAGATATATGCGAATTGCTGCCAGAGGACGACATGGATAGTTCAGATGACGAAGATGGAGAGATATAGCGATGCAATGCATAGATGGACCTGAACAGTCAGTTGAGAAATGTAATATATGACTAATGTCTTGAGAATTGTTCGACTGCCTAAGTTTTGCGGATTGAAAGTGATATTAATATAGGATTATTCTCATAACTGCCACTGTTTTATTCAATAAAAACATTAAAACCATTATTTGCAGATCTGGGTAGGAGGTCCATTCGGGACATTGTTCAGCTTCGTCCCCTCCTATACTGGGTACGTTTGAGGAGGACTCCCGAATTAGCTAATTATGCTTTAGTGTTGGATGAAATGTTAAAACTAAACACTTCAGGAAAAATCAAGTGGCTAAATGTCTTAAAACAACTTGTAGCTAGTGTGGGTTTATGCGATGCATGGGCCTCCCAATCCCCTCCACCAAAACAAATGGTAAAAAAACTATACTGGGACTGGATTGAGGCCAAGGCTTTACAGAACCCAAATTGGGGACAATTAACTGAGAATTTTTTGACCCATAAGTGTAATATAAAGCTAGAATTGTTTTTGGATTTTATCCAGATTCCTCAGGATAGGACACTTTATCTGAAATTTAGGCATGGAACATTGCCCCTTAAAAATTTCACGTCTAGATGGAGTAGAAGGAGGGAAGAGGATACAAAGTGCCCAGGCTATACAAACCCTGAAGAATCATTAGGCCACTTATTTTTTGCCTGTAAAGCATATACCCTACCTACGAACAAATGGCTAAAACCTGTACTAAAGAATCTTGGAGTCAGGGATCACAAATCAGCATTACGTATCCTCATCTCCAACACCTCTTGTATGGTTGCAAAGTTTCTATCATGTGCCTGGATCATTAGGTTAAAATTGTTAAATAATGTTTCTTCTGTCAACATTCCCACATGATTTGTATATGTATTCTTTTAAATGATGAAATGGTTTTTATATTTACGTGTGTATTGTATGTTTGTACTTTTTATGATACATGTGTCGAATAAAAGTATAATGACTGACTGATATTAATATAGGATTATTCTCATAACTGCCACTGTTTTATTCAATAAAAACATTAAAAAATAAGTTTTAAAAAATCTATAAATTGTAGGCCAAAAAAATGTGTCATTATTTTTGTAGCAATGGTGGCATGCTGCGCTTTAGATAAATATGTTTAAAAGTAAAGTGAGCCATACTGCGATTGCTACAATAGTTAATTGTGGATTCGCTAACAATTGATGTGTGCACTGATGGCTGGTGGTGTGTGTGCGCCTAGTGGAAGTGTGCACTGCCGGCTGGTGGTGTGTGTGCCTGGTGAAAGCATGCACTGATGTCTAGAGGTGTGTGCCTGGTAAAAGCGTGCAATGACGGCTGGTGGTGTTTGTGCTTGGTGAAAGTGTGTCCTGACGGTGTGTTGTGTGTGTGGTGCTGTGTGTGTGTGTGTGTGTGGTTGTCTGTGTGTGGCTGTGTCTATGTCTGTGTGTGGCTGTCTGTGTGTAACCCAGAATGCACCTAATCAGAGTCTCCCAACTTACATAAAACCAATGATAGAAACCAGCCTAGATCCTAAAGGGCCGAGCCAGAGCACCAGATGAAACCCACAAGCAGGCCAACCAGCAACACCGGAAAACTCCCAGTCATTCAAATCCCAGACAAGAGTGTCATGCAACCCGCTCTTGTTAAAATAAGCCACAAGAAACAAAGATATATCCTAATTCTTCCCCCAAGCTAGCGGCAAACCCAGAATGCAATTTACTCTAAGTCTTGACAGAGCACAACTGCCTCCTTTGGACCGGCCCCTAGAGACCGGTCGCATTTACGGAGGCATACACATACAAAACCGGTGTTGATTCCTCCAAGGAGCCGGAATCAAGCCAACCGCCGCTGAGGCTCCATGTTTCCAACAGAGCCCATGCAAACTCGCTTCTGGAGGGGCCTGTGCCCCCAAAAGCCAAAACCGAGCGTTCTCCCTCACCACCCAGAGAAGGGCCGTTTTACCAAGCCCCAGGCGTGCCGAGAAAACGCTGCAACAGCAGTTCTCGGCAACTAGTACAGCGCCAACTATTTAACAGAAATTACATGTATTGGGGGGACGTTAACACCCCACACAATCCACCCACCCTCCGCTCCCACCCCCCGAAGCTTTGCCCTTGGCTGAACTAAGTAATGCCAACATCTATGCTCCAGGTGGGGTTGTGTACATAGAATGTTGTACCTTATCGTGTAGAACATTAACCGCCTGATTGCACTGTAACTCCCTGCGTTTCAACGGCGGATTCTGATTTCTGCAACCCCTGAGTCACCGGCGCTCTCTAAGGTCGAGGTGGTGCCCTTGAAGGACCTCTGAACGTCTCCCCATATGCGCGTCTATTGTTATCCAGGCGACACAAAGAACTTTCCAGGCAGCAGAAACTAAAATAATACAAGTCAAAACGAAACCTAAGAGCCGCGCGCGTGAGCTTCTAACGTAGACAGCTAACGTTGCGCTGCTCTTAGGTTTCTAAGGCGCATGGCAGATTCGGATTCCGACGCGCGTGACCCAATCCCAAGGCGCTCATCAGATTCCGACTCTGCCATGCTTTTTAATGGTGCGCGCGGCCACCTCTTGTCTCCCGTCGTTAGGTCTCGGCTAGAAGCTGAAACGATCACTATAGTTCTCTGGAGAGAACGCGCTTCTAGCCGAGACCTATAAAGGATCCCTAGAGGCCTACGGGTACAAATACTGCCCACCTATGGCGAACTAGATGATGATTTGTTAACCAAATGGGAAGAATCCCTTAATATAAATTCCTTCACACTAATGGATATCCTAATAGAGAGTGCTGATAGGAAGGTGGGCAAGTTACAAATAGAGATTAACACACTGGAAGGAGAGATTAGGGATCTTAATTTAAAGGATGCTACTGAAAATAACTATGCTATTCTTAAAGATGTGCTGATTGTCCACCAAAAACATCAAAGACCGAAAACTAAGACAACTTAAAAGAGATGAAATTGACTATAGAACAGGCAGAATTTTCACTTACGCTAGGAAGTACGACTCAGTGATTCAGACTAATTCCAAATCTAAGGACACAATCAAAACTGACACCATTTCAATCTCCTCCAGCTCAACCTCAATGAGTGCACCACCATCTAGCGACAGTGGGTCAGACAACAATCCTGGTAGCGGCCCGATGATTTCCTCTTTTTTACGGGAGGTACGAACTGTATGCAAAGGCAACAGGCTGCAGGGCACACGCATGACACATACAGGAAAACCCGTAGAGGCAAACGGGGGGGGAAACGAGGAGTACAAAAAGAAACTGAGATCGGGCAAAGGTGTGAACAAATAGTGACGCAGGCTAATGACGTACAAGTGGTCAATCTCTCTTCCAAGATATTAACCCCAGATATGATTTCTTTGTTAAACAGGGGTCTTAGCTTGAATCCATGCGAGACTGGAGATATTTGTAAACTTAAAGTGGATCTGTACAAGTTGATACATACATTGAAATTAAAGAAACACTTTTTGTGTAATCCTACTCCAAATAAAAGAAGTTGCAATACGACGTTGGGTTATGTGTGTGTGATGTTCCTTCCATTCATGACATCCAGGCCACCAAGTTATTGGAAAACGGCGGCCGGGAAACAAAGGAGGAGGGATGCCACAGATTTGAAATTCCCATGACTCCAGCTATACCCGCAGGATCTGGAACCAGATTGTGGATCCCCTCCCGGTTATAAACTTAATATGTACACCTATTGAGCGTGACTCTATGTGCTCATGAATGCCAAGATTTTTTCGAATATTGGACTACAAAGATAGACAACCAAACCGATGTTACTGTGATCAATGATTTCTGATTCCTTGTGAATATTTTCGTCCAGACCTACATGAGTGTAGGTCGTGCCACAAGCCCTGATGAGTCGTTGTGAGTTGTTCCCACACGACGAAACACGTGTCGGCTGGTTGTGGATTCATTAAACTACCCATCTTTAAGAATATACATAAGAAATTGCATCTGTCAATTCATTGGCTATATGTTTACAATATTGACTGTTACATAACTAGCATTGTAATACCTTGCTTGTTGTGTGCAAGAGCTTTGCTGTTTTCACCAAGTTACTATTATCCATCACAGAGGTTGAGGAATCCCCTTACACCATGACACAACACTTAGAGGAACTGGGCATCGATACTGACCTTTCTTTATCCAGTGGTCTGAGGAATAAATCAAGGTGGACACCAACCCTACCAGGTGGCAACGACATTGATAATTTTTACAAACAAGTTTTGGAAGATTTAGATAAATACGACTCTAATACAAAGAAAAAAACAACAGATATCTAAATTTCAATCTAGAATCTGGAGAAAGACGAGCACTTAAAGATCTAGGGGAGGATCACACCATTTTAATTAGAGAAGCTGATAAAGGGGGCAATGTAGTCATCATGGACAGAGATGACTACAACAAAGAAATCCTGTCCCAATTGAGTGATACGACATGCTATGAGGAGGTCAATCACAACCCGATGGGACCCCTTAGCACCTGTATAAACAAACAGCTACTCATTTGGCACATTCAGAGTTTGCTGGATGACGATGAGTTGGCATATTTGAAGGTTTTTCGCCCTTGCTATCCCATTCTCTACACTGTTCCGAAGGTACATAAACATCTGCCATTTCCCCCTGGCAGGCCAATTGTTCGTGGAATTGGTGGGCCAACAGAAAGATTATCCGAATACGTAGATCGTTTTCTTGGTCCTCTAGTTCGCACGTTGGCCAGTAACATTCAAGACTCCAAACATATTTTGGGGATTCTTACAGATTTACAATGGCAACCTGATCTACTATTAGCAACACTTGACGTAGTGGCACTGTACACCAGCATTCACCCTGAGAACGGTTTCTTAACAAGACACCAGCCACTCAGTGGCTACATAATGAAATGCTCATTGGCATGATGAGACTCATATTGGAGAACAATGTTTTCATTTTTGAAAACAAGTGGTACAGACAAACAAAGGGTATGGCGATGGATTCCAAGTTCTCACCCAGTTTCGCCAACCTGTTCATGGGCTGCTTAGAAATGGACTGGATCTGGGGTAAAGAACGTGCCACCTGGATCAACCACATAATTTACTGGGGCAGGTACATCGATGATTGTCTGTTGATTTATAGCTAAGGTTTCACACATCATGCATTATGCTTTTATGTTTTGCCTGCAAGTTATTTCCTGTTGTAAACATTTCTGCAGCATTTGAAACATTCTAAAGCTCAATTTGAACTCAATTGACAAGTCGCTTTTCAAATGTTACACCATGGGTGCCTTTCTTTTCTATGACTGAGTTGCACTGTGCTCTCAGAGTCAGCCCAGGGCTGGGAGGTCAAGGAGGCCAGTGGACCCCAAAGGGCGCCCTGTCCAATAAAATTCCCCCATCAGCAGATTAGGGGCACCAAAGCTAGCAGCCCTAGCAAGGTAAAAACTTCAGAAACTCCTGAGGGATCTCCCTCACACCTAGTTAGGAACCTCCCCCAGATGGACACGGTTGGGCGCAGCCAAACATGGGACCCAAAGGCCCCAAACCAGACCTGTCCCTCCAGTAAGCCAACAAAAGGGACCCAGCCTCCAGCTGTAGGCAGCCAGAGGTTGACCCTGAGAGCACAGTGCAACTCAGTCATGGAAAGAAAGGCACCCATGGTGGATAGTGATTGGAGGAAGTTGAGCCCTACATTAGTGGATCCTCACTTCAGTACTCCATCCCAACACCAGCCTTTTACTTTGCCAAAACACACCACAGGTAGTAATTCCCAATGGTGGAGACCCTCTGATACCCCTAGGGAAGGGGTTCCCAAACTGTGCGCCGGGGCGCCGCGCACGATTTGGGAAACAGCTGGTGCCGAGAAAGCAGCTAATCATGTGAGAATGAATCAATTAAAAAATGATGCGTCTTTTGACACCTTCTAACGGATTCCGATTCCACCAACAACTGTAGTACTGCTCTCTAATTAGAGCTCCACTCTAGTCTGTATTTGTTTTCGTCTGAATTATATTTGTCCTCATTTTATCTGAATTTATCCGTATTTAGCGTTTTCTGAGACAATGAACTTGGAACTGGTATTTTTCCTATTTTCTTTCACCGGAAAAGGTACACTTGAAATTTGATGGCTGATGGGTTTTACTGATGCTACAAGAGGCCATGTATAATGCATCACTCTTAGTTAAAACATAGATATAACATTAATATTTTGGTACAAGCACACCTGCAACTGTTTAAAGCTTCATTGGAAAAAAATGTCCCTTTTTTATTAATTCTTCTCGTCTCCTCGTTGGTCTGCACAGCTATTGGCATCATGATGGGCAGCACAAAAGATCCGAATGCCTCGTTTCTGTGTTTGTTTTCATATGTAACAATAAATGTAGACAGAGAAATTGTGTTCTCTCTGTAGTTTCTGTTAAAGGGCGGTACTGTACTTCGAAGTGAATGACAGAATCACAGCCGCCTTGTCTATTTTGGAACAGATTATTGAGTTTGCGGCAATTGCAGGGGTTAATTTTGGCCGGTGCTTGAAGGTGGGGCACACATGTTTTTGGGGACTGGTGCCTGTTTTTCCTCAACAAACTTTTATCCGGAGCACGAGACAGAAAGACAACACAAAAGAGAAATATGGAAACGCCATAGCAAAGGGAGAAAGTAAGGATGAAAAAGAACGTGCGAGCGTGAGCTGAAGGGGCGGGAGTCTCAGATGTGGATGAAGGTCGAAGTGAGTTGGAACTATGGGCACAGAACATCTCAAACCTCTCATAGTTTAATAATAAAAATGTCCAGTCTTGGATGTGTAATCCGCTTTTTTTACGTATCAGAATCTGACGGGATGAACCTGTGAAATATTCCACTTTGCTGTGAGCAACAAGCATTGGCAAAGACTTTAGGTCTCACCTATGCAAGATCTATTGGCTTTGTCAGTTATTTTTGAGCCATGCTGTGCAGCAGCACACCTTCTATTCTCCATTGCTAAAAGCAATGAGGGGGCAGTAGGATGTGGCGCTAAGGCAGAGCTGCCATCCTCAGAACTGGGGCACCTGGTTTGAGTCTCAGCATCAGCTCAACATCCTCTGGATCTGGGCCAATCACTCAATCAACTTTTCTTTCCAAAAATAAAAAATGTGAAGTTGTTCGATGTAATTAGTGCTCATTTGAAGCGCTAAAAAAAAGAAAAAATATGAATTTGTGGAATGTAACTGGTGATCCTGTAAAGCGCTGATACCTTCAAGTCGAGTTTGCGCTATAAAATTAAATAAAATGCCAAAAAAAGAAGAAATGGTACATTAATCACAGCACAAGCAGCTGAGGGACACTAATTAACATTAATTAATTTGTACTTGTTGGACAGGCCTCGTGGAAGGGCCGCTCCCTCCCTGCATGATAGGGCCCGGACACCGGCTCTCCCTGTAGCCCCCGAAAGAACCATCCCGGCAACCCACCGAGGCAACCCGCAACCCGTCCCCAACGGGATGCCTGCTCCCGAACACCCCAGTATCGGCTGGCCCGGGCCTCCATCAGCACCCTTGCCCCGGCCCAGCCGCCATCTTGGACACTGCACCACGAGGCCGCGTGGCCTCAGCTCGACCCGGCCCCGACATCGAGGCACCACCATCCACCCAGGAGGTGAAGAGACCACTTAGCAGGTCAATGGGAGAAAGGAGTGTTGATGGCTCTCCCCCGCCAGGTGCCGATCGCCCCCGGACTCCCCGGGCGCTGGCTCCACCCCCCTGCTGGGTGTCTGGACTCCCTCATCCCGGACCTCCCGACCTCCAAGCGCGAGGGTCCGGACATCAAAGGAGACCAGACCTATAACTGGAGCCGCTCCAGAGCAGGAAGGCAGTTGTATCCTGGAGTCGAGAGACACCTTGAAGAACTCATCCCTGACGGACTGCTGGCGCTGCCGCAGCCTTGCCTTGTGAACCATCTCTGAAGCCTGCTGGCGCTGCCGCGGCCCTCTGCAACGTGCATCTTCGTCTTGGCCTGCTGGCGCTGCCGCGGCCCATCCTTGTGAACTATCGCTCCTGCCTGCTGGCGCTGCCGCGGCCCTCTGCAACGTGGAACCCTCATTCTAGCCTGCTGGCGCTGCCGAGGCCCTCCTCGCCGTAAAGCCTTCATCCTGGCCTGCTGGCGCTGCCGCGGCCCTCCTTGCCGATAACTATCATCCTAGCCTGCTGGCGCGGCCCGACCTTGCAGACCCCTGAGCTTGAGGATTGTGAGCTCCTTCTGGCCGCCCCTGTACCGGACCGGTACCAAGACTGTCCCGCTACCCCTTACCCTACAGAGACTAGAATTGGGAGGATCCTCGTGTCCTGCCCCCACTGTATCGTTGATAACCTTGCCTCAAGAACCCTATATAAAGTGTGCAGATCTCATCCTTGTGTGGTGTCCATTTGTGGGGGGGAAGTTACTTGTCTGTGCGATCGCCGGAGAAGGCCCTCACCAGAGGCCTCTCCCCCTGTACTCGGCCGACCCTCTGGGTCTCCGTCTAACAGTACTTTGGTCATATGCTCGCAAACAAAACGAAGTGACGCCTCAAATATTCTGCCGAATTAGAAGGGAGCAAAAAAGAGTGATAAGGATGAAGAAATGTGAAGTAATGAGTGGGCTAAACGCTCCATTTTCGAGGGGTTTTTAGACACAAGTGATCATCACCATTGCGCGCTGCCTGCAAGTGAGACCTAAAAACGGGCTTCTCAAGGCCCTAGGCCTTACTAGGGGTGGGCGGAAAATCCGTTCCGCTCGCGGATTTTGCGGATTTTCGGGAAATCCGCAATCCGCGAGATTTGCGAATCTCCCGCAAAATCCGCAAATCCGCGAGCAGCGGATTTTGCTCGCACTGCTCGCACTGTTCGCGTGAGTTCGCGTGAGTTCGCGCCCTGCGAATAAGTGCAAAATTGCAGAAATACGATCTTAGCAAAACTGAAAGTAACTACTTACCAGGTTCAAAAGTTCAGGCTCATCATTAGTAGCCATTTCCTGTAGTGCTTCCTGAGGGGCCCCTCCAGAGTTCAGTTGCCAGTTGAAACTGTTATGTGACCCTGCTCTGAACCTCAGAATAGTTACACATATGCCACAAAGGTCCTATATTACAGCTAAGGGAGACAAGCAGGAGCCAGGCTGGAAGTTAAAATCCATTAATCAGCCCCTAATTCATTATTGTCAGTTGGGGCAGGGCAGGTGTTGTAACTAATTTTGCAACAATGAAAGCACTTAGCAAGTGCAAAAGATCACTAATCAGGGCGCACTAAGGAAGCAGGTGCCAGCTAAAAAAATATTCTGTGACACATTATTCAGCCCCAAATTAATTCAGGTCACTTGAGGCAGGGAAGGTGTGCTTTGCTTTGCCGAAAATAATGTACACTGGACAACCAGAGGGTGTGGTGATGAAACAGAGGGTGGCATGGGTGGGCCAGAGGGTGGCATGAGTAGTCAGAGAGTGGCAGTGGTGACAGAGAGTGGCAGTGATGAAGAAGAGTGTCCCAAACAGGCTGGACACGTAGAAACAACAAGTTCGCGAAACTTGCGACCCGACAGGTAAGTTCGCAATTTGCGAAAGTGTACAAAACCCTCGCGAACTGGCAGAAACACGGGCGAACACAAAAAAAAAAAAATCCGCAAATTCGCGGGAATTCGCGGATTTTGCGGATTGCGAATCCGCAAATCCGCAAAATTTGCGAACGCGAGATCCGCAAAATTCGCTCATGCCTAGGCCTTACCATTGTTCGTGACGTGGTTCTCATACCACTATTTTAGTATATGGTTTGAGTGGCCACCAGGGCCTAACCATATTTGTGCAACTTTTGTATGTTATATGAAGTTCTTTGTTTAACGCTTGTGCTTCTGGCCTCATAAAGAGTACAGAGGATTATTCTAGTAATAAATACATATATTTTATAATATATAGCTTGTGTGGTGTCCTTTCATTTGGTATTAAAAGCATTGCATATGGTAAAACAGCTGGCTTCACATGCCCTCTTGAGTTTAGCCTAAGACTGCTTTTGCCCATGCTACCCCTAGGATAGCTGGTTTATAAGGTTGACTTACAACCAATCTCCATAAGGGTCGTTTGGACTGGTGCAAGATGCTCACTAGAATAGTGAACATCATATACCAGGCCAACTTCTCACACAATGCTCAGGATACTGCTTGGGGCAAAACACCTCTAACTACGGCCTTGCACTGTAGGCCGCTTCCATTGTAGTGACAAAATTGTTTACGAGTCTAATGATGCTAGGATACAAGCTGCATGTTTTCACTATCTAAACCACTGTGTCTTTCCTTCTTCCTACAAGCTCACCCTGCTCTATTCATCCCGCACCGCAGTCTTGCTCCCCCCCGCCCCCGAGCCACACAGGCACCTGCAGTTCCACCACCTCACCCTCACTGTTTCCCCGTTTTCCATACTCACCTCTGTGTCACTTATGTTCTGTATCATGCATATAATCTTGTATGTCCGGGTCTATATACTTATATATTTTCATATTGAAATTTACAGCCCTGAAGAAGTTCATTGTTATGAACGAAACGCGTTGGCTGACAAGTTACTTTATTTTGGATTTTTCAATAAGACTGTCAAAAACAACTTAACAAAGACTAAGACTTATTTGCAAGAATCTTCTTACACAAAAGGGTGGTGCACCACTCCATTCTCTGGTTTCAATTGTGCTCTCTGCCTCTTCGGACACTGCTGCTCTCTGCCTGTGCGGACACTGCTGCTCTTTACATACCCCAGACTCGAGGCTCCATGCTCGACCCTCGGCATGGCTGCAGTGATCCCCCCTCCGATACCTGCCACCGACCGGGTGCACATAGGAACCTGGTGGAGGAGGCCGATGAGGAGCTGGCCTGCGAGATTGTGCAGTGGTGCATGGGCCACCTGCAAAAGAGCGACAGCAGCCTGGAAGTCCAGCAGGACCCCCAAGAGGTGGCTCACCTGCTGCCCTCCACTGTGCTGGGGGCCCTTGAAAGGAGGCTGATTAGGTCCAAGGACTACCTGTCGGTGGTGCGCCTGGTGCTGCTCCGTGAGGAGAGGCTGGCGGCCTTCCTCACCGACGAGGCCGGTCTGAGCCGCAACCTCCTGCAAGAGATGGAGACCCTGCTGCGGGCCGGCGCCGGCACTGGCTCTGCCTGCGGCTTCCTGGTGCAGTTCTGCGCGGCGGAAGAGGACTAGGCTGACGGCCTCGAGAGATCTCCTGACCCAGAAGCAGCATTCCCAGTCTCAGCACCAATCACCGGGGCAGAGGCTCACCAAACACATGCTGCACAACCGATGAGCGATGACGGGGAGCTCGCTCAGACCTCTACGGGACTCAAGAGAAAGGCGGAGAGTGACTCGGAGCCTCATCAACTGGCTTGTATTTACATGTCTCCCACAAGCTGTCATGAACAAAAGCAGATTTATTGAGGGTTACACCTAGCTGAAACAGGGTAAAACGCTTACAAAGTGACCACTTTTGTTCCTTGTTAAAAGGGATGTTTGGGAGAAGCTCCATAGGTTAGTCTAATGATTTTACTTGCAAATGTTCCTCTTGTGTTGGCTTTGATTGATTCAGGCTATGTGAACCATCTACAATCGTAGTGAATGCATGACATCATTTTTTCAGGATCCTATAGATACTGAACCCTTGGGTGCGCTCCCATCAGACCACACCTCTCACCTGAGCTCCTGAAACCTTGGGTGCGCTCCCATCAGACCACACCTCGCCCCAGGCACCTGAACCCTTGGATGCGCTCCCATCAGACCACACTCGCCCCTGGCACCAGAGCTCCTGCACTCTTCCGTGAGCTCCCATCAGACCACTCCTTGCCCCTGGCACCTTAGCTCCTGAACCATTGGGTGCGCTCCCATCAGACCACACCTCGCCCCTGAGCTCCTGAACCCTGGGGGCACTCCCTTCAGACCACACCTTGCACCTGAGTTCCTGAACCATTGGGTGCACTCCCATCAGACCACACCTCTTACCTGAGCGCCTGAACCCTTGGATGCGCTCCCATCAGACCACACCTGCCACCTGAGCTCCTGAACCCTTGGATGCGCTCCCATCAGACCACACTCGCCCCTGGCACCAGAGCTCCTGCACTCTTCCGTGAGCTCCCATCAGACCACTCCTTGCCCCTGGCACCTTAGCTCCTGAACCATTGGGTGCGCTCCCATCAGACCACACCTCGCCCCTGAGCTCCTGAACCCTGGGGGCACTCCCTTCAGACCACACCTTGCACCTGAGTTCCTGAACCATTGGGTGCGCTCCCATCAGACCACACCTCGCCTCTGGCACTTGAGCTCCTGAACTCTTCCGTGCGCTCCCATCAGACCACACCTGCCACCTGAGCGCCTGAACCCTTGGATGCGCTCCCATCCGACTACACTCGCCCCTGGCACCAGAGCTCCTGAACTCTTCCAGGCGCTCCCATCAGATCAATCAGTCAGTTGTTAGGTGCACTACATACCCGCGAGGGTCTTAAGGCGCTGGCAGCTACTGATCGAACAGCCAGGTCTTTAGTATCCTCCTGAAGGTCAGCAGGTCTTGGGTCTGTCTTAGGCTCAGTGGGAGGGTGTTCCATGTCTTGGCGGCGAGGCGGCGAGGCGGCAGAAGGATCTCCCGCAGGTGGTTGTTCGTCGGATGCGCGGGACGTTGGCGAGTGAGAGGTCAGCGGAGCGTAGTTGGTGGTTGGGGGTGTTGAAAGAGAGCCGTCTGTTGAGGTAGGCCCGGCCGGTCTTGGGGAGTGTGGTCGGGGCTACTGCGTAGAGGGTGTTTCTGTAGTCGAGTCTGCTGCTGACGAGGGCCTGGGTGATACCTCTGCCCATCGCAGCTGCCTGAGCATTTAACTAAACACCCTTTCAAGTTTCGTATTCCACTACATCCTTGGATTAAATTTCACGGTGCTCATGCCAGTATAGGAGTTGGGCCAAATGTCACCGTGCTCGTGCCTATGTAGGAGTTGAGTTTCCTAATCCACAACATCCTTGGATTAAATGTCACGAGCTTGTGCCTACATAAGAGTTGTGCCTGAGCCTTTAACTAAAAACCCTTTCAAGTTTCTTTTTTCACAACGTCCTTGTTTTAAATGTCACAGTGCTAGTGCCTACGTATGAGTGCCCCTGCTCCTGCCTGCCTCCTCGGTGACCCTACCTGCTTGTGCTCCTCAGCCTCCCCACCGCTGACCCTGAGATGGCTGGACTGATGCCCTCCACGGGACCTTGTGCCTCTTTATCTGCAACACCCTGGAGGAGGCCTGCCAGCGGGTGCTCAGCCCCCTCAGGCTGGACATGCAGTTCAGTGAAAAGACCCTGCGGCGCCGCGCCACCGATCTCCTGGAGGCCGTCTGAGGCCTACCCACTCCCGCCAGCCCCAGGGCATCACCCCGCAGCTGCTGGAGGCCTGCGGCTACAGCCTGCAGGCCCTGGCGCGCCGCCTGCTGGAGGTGGTGCAGGTGCACCATTTTTAGCTGGTGCTGGGCCACCTCCAGCAGGCCCTGGTGTGGGAGCGGCGGCTGGTGTGCCTGCTGACCACCGAGGGCAGCGTGAGCTATGCCCTCCAGCAGGAGCTGGCGGGCCTGCTGGAGGCCCACTGCTACAATCACTTGCACCGCCAGGCTGACGACAGCGGCACCCCTGATGAAGGAGACCTGCGGCAAGTCGACATGGACTTCGGGGAGGACACTAGTAGGATGGGGCTCTACATCACCATCCGCAGCAACCCGGAGGATATGCAGGTCCTGCAGGCCGGTTGAGCCCAGCTGCAGGACATTCTGGCGGCCGAGAGTGTCACCGCGCCCGGAGGTGTCATCACCAGGCGCCAAGGCTGCGCCTGTTGTTATGTTATGTTATGTTAAAGAAATTTGTACGGCGCAGCTAACACCATTAGGTTTCTTGGCGCCATAATGAGGAGAGCAGATGAAGAAGCAACAGAGGAAGTTTTATTGGTAGGATTCGGTAAAAAGAAAAGTTTTAAGAGAAGATCTGAATTTGGGGTACGGAGTGGACAGTCTGAGGGGCAGAGGGAGGGAATTCCAAAGAGTAGGGGCTAGATAGGAGAACTTAAGCCCGCCATGTTTCTTTCTCTTATATCTGGGAATGGATAGCAGGGCCAGTTGGGAAGACCGGAGAGTGCGAGGGGGAACATAGGGTTGAAGGAGGGAAGAGATGAAGTGGGGGCCCTGACCGGCAAGGGCTTTGAAAATGATACAGCCCAGCTTGAACCTGCAACGGGCGGCCACCGGGAGCCAATGGAGGCTCTTCAGGAGGGGGCGAACATGTTGATCTCTTGGGAGAGAGTGTATCATGCGGGCAGCCTGATTCTGAATGAGCTGAAGCCGCCTAAGCTGGTAGGCTGGAATACCAACATAAAGTGCGTTGGCATAGTCAAGCCTCGATATTACTAACGCTAGCAAAGCTAGGGTGAGGGCCTCGACAGTGAGTAGCCGAGAGATTTTCCTAATTTTCCTCAATTGGAAGTGGCTGGAGGAGACTACCGCACTGATCCGGGGCGTCATAGAAAGGTCGCTGCTGATGACGACTCCCAGACTTTTGGCACAGTTGGCAGGGCGAGGTGGGCTGCCGAGGCTGACCGGCCAGAAGGAGGCGTCCCAGGGGTTGGAAGGGCCCCCGACAAGAACCAGCTCGGTCTTGTCGGGGTTGAGCTTCAGATGGTTTGAGCTCATCCAATTACTGATAAAGCAAAGGGTGTTTTGGAAGGTAGAAATGGAATCAGCAGAGGAATCAATGTTGAAAATAAGTTGTATGTCATCAGCGTAGTTGAACGCTGTGACATTGAACTGCCGGAGGGCACGGATGAGTGGGGAAAGATACAAATTAAAAAGGAGGGGGGACAGGGAAGAACCCTGCGGGACACCACAGGTAAGTTTGACCTGGGAAGCAGAGAACTGTGATAGTCTGACAGCTTGATGGCGTTGAGTCAGAAAGGAGCGGACCCAGTCCAGGGCGGTGTCCCGGATGCCAGCCTCCCTGACACGGTCGACCAAGATATTATGGTCAACCGTGTCAAAGACGGCCGACAGATCCAGAAGAACCAGAGCCTGGCAGATGTTTCCGTCCGCTCCCCTGCGCAGTTCCTCCATAACAGAAAGAATGACGGCTTCTGTTGAGTGCGCAGGTCTAAATCCAGCCTGCTGGGGGTCCAAGACGCCGGAGTCTTCCACAAAGGAACTGAGAATCTGAGTGACGTGCGATTCCAGAACTTTGCTAAGAAAGGGGAGAAGGGAGATTGGGCGATAGTTGCTCATGATGGAGGGGTCTGCCGAGGGTTTCTTCAGAATGGCGACCACCTCGGCCTGTTTAAAGGGTCCAGGGACCTCCCCCCTAGTCAAAGAGTTGTTCAAGAGAGCGAGGGGGGGGTCCGGGCAAGAGGTGAAGGCTTCTCGGAGGACCGGGGGAGGGCAACAATCGCTGGGAGAGCCAGAGGAAACTTTGTGTAGGAGTGACAAAAAGTTATCCTTTGAAATGAGAGGGATGTGATTGAGAGTGTGGGTGTGAGAGTGACTAGGAACACAGAAGGATGTGGGAGCCGGTGGAGAAATGGAGATGTTGGTTTTGATTTTGATAATTTTCTCAACAAAAAATTGGTTAAGGGAGTCGCACAGGGATTGGGAAGGGAGGGGGGCTAGGGCAACTCTTTCTGGGTTGGATAGTTCGTCCACTATGAAAAAAATATCTTTAGATTTGTTGGAGGAGTTCATGATTTTGCTTGAAAAGTAGCAAGATTTGGCCGCAGTGATTGATTTCTTGTACTCCTTCAGCCGGAGCGAAAAAAGCTCTTTGGATGCAGGGGAATAATCCCGGCGCCAGTGTCTCTCTGCTTGGCGAAGACTAAGTTTAAGTGCGCCAAGCTCAGCGGTAAACCACTTTTGGGCATCATGTCTGCGCCTTGTCTTGATGAGTTTTAAAGGTGCCACAGAGTCGGCCGCTTTAGTAAGCCAATGTGTGAGGGTTTTGGACTGGAGGTCGGTGGGAGTGTTGGGTCCAGTGATGGGTGGGGACGAGGAACTGAGAAGAGCAGTAAATTTGTTGAGGTCAGCTTTATTCCAATTACATGCCAGGAAATTGGATTGGCAGGCAGCAGTGGGAGGGAGGGGCATAGCTAAAGAGAAGGTAATGAGGTGGTGATCTGACCAAAGACAGGGAGAGACAAGGGGAGCCAAAATGACAAGAGAGGTGGTCCAGACTTGATCTAGAGTGTGGCCTTTAACATGCGTGGGTACATGTATATGTTGGGTGCAGTTGAGACTCAGCATAAGATCAGAGAAAGCGCGTGAGTGTCTGCCGGCCAGTAATTGAAATCGCCTAGGACCAGCACATTGGAGTTGCTGATGGTAAGCTGGGTGATCAGATTGCCGAACTGAATAGAAAAGTCAGGCATGGATTGAGGGGGCCGGTAGATCAGCACACATATGAGCGAGCACCCAGGCTGCTCCAATCTTAGTACGAGGCAGTCTGTAGAAGAAATGCTGAGAGAGGGCACTGGGGAAAACCTGAGGGGGTGTCTGATGATGGCTGCAACCCCGCCACCCATTTTACCAGTAGGGCGATTGGTCTGCAGAATGTAGTAACCTGGGGGGATGGCTGCTAAGATGTCTGGGGACGAATCATCTGTGAGCCAGGTCTCGGTCAAGAACAAAACATCTGGCTGTTCTGAATCCAGGAGATAGAATATTTCTGATTGGTGCCGCACCAGAGAGCGGGTGTTGAGATACACCAAGGAAAGTGGGGGGGAAGAGGGGCCAGGGAGTGATGGGGTCCGGGCCAAAGAGTGCGGAGGGGAAGTACATTGGTCGGGACAGGAGGGAAGGATTTCCGGAAAGGTAGTTCTGGTCGTGAACAGGTTGTGGAATAGCAGTTTAGGGGCAGATGGGGGGGGAGGAAGGGCGGGATCGTGGGCGGAGACTAGGGCTGTGCGAGTGTAGGTAAGAGGGGGAGCAGAGTAACAGGCCCCTTGCCCCGGCCTGCCGCGGACGGGCGCAGACGGGCTTAACTCAGGCGCAACTCAAGCGCGCCTACGTCGCGCCCGCTGCGCTCGTCCGCTGCGCTGACACATAAGGGCCGTTTATATAGGGGCGGGACGAGGGTGGAGTGTCAGGGCTACACTCCGAAGGAACAAGGAAGCCCAATCCAAGATGGCGCCCGCGAGCGCAGGGAACCGGCGGTTCCAGGCAGCCCCCAGCCAGCAGCTTACCTTGGGAGAGTAAGGTTTTAAAATTGTTTAGCCTGCATAACAAAAGAGTGTAATTAAAACAAAGTAAAATTCAGCCAAAGCGAAATAGCGCGACCCGCTCGCAATCAGCGGGGCATGAAGCAGGAAGTGCCACAGGTTGCTCTCTGAGCGTTAGGAGCCAGCCCACTGCCACTGGGCCACTCACAAACACGAAGCAGGAGTCAACACGCGCTCCTAAATAGGGGCGGGACGAGGGTGGAGTGTCAGGGCTACACTCCGAAGGAACAAGGAAGCCCAATCCAAGATGGCGCCCGCGAGCGCTGGGAACCGGCGGTTCCAGGCAGCCCCCAGCCAGCAGCTTACCTTGGGAGAGTAAGGTTTTAAAATTATTTAGCCTGCATAACAAAAGAGTGTAATTAAAACAAAGTAAAATTCAGCCAAAGCGAAATAGCGCGACCCGCTCGCAATCAGCGGGGCATGAAGCAGGAAGTGCCACAGGTTGCTCTCTGAGCGTTAGGAGCCAGCCCACTGCCACTGGGCCACTCACAAACACGAAGCAGGAGTCAACACGCGCTCCTAAATAGGGGCGGGACGAGGGTGGAGTGTCAGGGCTACACTCCGAAGGAACAAGGAAGCCCAATCCAAGATGGCGCCCGCGAGCGCTGGGAACCGGCGGTTCCAGGCAGCCCCCAGCCAGCAGCTTACCTTGGGAGAGTAAGGTTTTAAAATTATTTAGCCTGCATAACAAAAGAGTGTAATTAAAACAAAGTAAAATTCAGCCAAAGCGAAATAGCGCGACCCGCTCGCAATCAGCGGGGCATGAAGCAGGAAGTGCCACAAGTTGCTCTCTGAGCGTTAGGAGCCAGCCCACTGCCACTGGGCCACTCACAAACACCTGCCAGCTGGTTGTATTTTAGCGCCTGCCAGCTGGTTGTATTTTACAGCGCTGGGGAACTGGCCAGGGGGTGGACCACCACCTGGAGGCCATCACGGCTGTGCTAGCACACCACAGTGCCTGGGAGCAGGCAGTGGAACTATATAAGGCGGCCTGGGGGCTGCCCTCCCGGGAGGTGGGGGCCTCAATCATGCTGGTCTGGCCAGACATTCGAACAATGCGCAGGCTGTGGAGAAATAAATATGTCCATCTATCAGCCACCTTTATTAATTCTTCTGTAGCGCCGCCCACCGAGGGCCGCAGCTTTATAGCCTAGAGCCCTTTTTAAACGCGTTGAGAGAGGCCTTGTCCTCGCATGGATCGATGAGGGGGAGGGTGGGGCCAGGCACACCGTGCGTCATGGGCCGTCACAGCTGCCAAGGTTTCAGATTCACATCTCTGACGTGTTGTGTCATTTTGCTGTTTCCAGTAGTAGATTTTCTAACCTATAAGGATTGTGTGGGTTTGATTTTATTTTGAAGTTGTGTGTATAGTGCGTTGGGCGTCTTCTCTTCTGCCTATTACAAACTGGGCCATTACCTCTGGTTCATGAGGCAGCCTGCAGTTTGCTGCCTCAGAAGTGTGCAATAGGGAATCCTATTATACTCCTCATCAAAGACGCATGTGGCTTATATTACAGCAGAGCACAGTCCGCAGTAGCAGGATTCAGTATTGTTTTACCAAAGCCAAGTCCGAAATGCCACTCACAGTACCTTCCCAGAAGAGAATTTCGGCTAGTTTGAGTTCATTCGGGTTAAGTGGTGAACCCTGTCCAATATTCTTCATTCACGACCTGATAAGGAGAAGCTCAGAAAACAGTTTCATTAGAAGTGAGCTTGAAGGTTCTGTTTTCAGGTCTTTTTTGAACTAATTGTTCAGTTTAGCCTATGGACTCGGGAAGTTCTACACTCCGCCATCCAGAACACTATCCTCAGTGCTGTCTGCAGAACAAGAGGGGCCATGATGGTCTTATAGGTGAATGTTCCACTTCAGAGAACAGTACAAGATCTGTGGCTCTTAGTATTTTCCACTGGCTCTTGCCATACAGTCGCATGAAATCTGTTTATCTGTGCCTCGAAGTCAGGAACGTCTCTTCAAATTATTGTGCGTATGCTTTTCTCTGACTTCTGTTTTTCTTACTGTGAGGCTTAAAATGTTGTCTTTGCAAAACAAATTTATAATCCTCCATGTCACAATTTCTCTTCCTCCTGTTACATTTCTCTACAGATTGGTCAGGGCAAATGTAATGCACGGTTCTTTACTTGTTTTTCCATCATTCAACCACAAAGGACACTGATCTGTCAAATTTTCATTCTCTCTACGTAAATGCTGTTTAGCCTTTATGCGGGTTCGCTACAGTTTTGTATGGAACCGTAAGTCGATTCACCAAAATGCCAAGGTAAAGCGGAAGTGACCGCTAAGGGGCGTGGGTAGCCATCTAAGATGGCGGTCGTAGCTTGATTGTGCTCGGGACCCTCCCGTGGAAATCATCCTCTATATGCCAAGATCTCGGCGGCTTCTGACCTGGAGATATAGATATTAAGTTACCAGAGCTCCCCCTGTGGGGAGACGTACCTGGAGCGGTGTTGAAAATCGCCTGACATCGCGAACGCCATCTGGGGCCTACACGCCGCTCACCGTCACTGGAGACCGGTGAGGTTCCGTGACGATTTGAACCCGTGTTTTTAATATTGTCGGAAATGCATAATATTGGTATCAGCGAACCGCAAATGATCCATTTAGCATATCCTGGTGTTTTCGCTACGCTACGAACAAGAGCACTCCTTTTATAAACACATTTTTGATCTACCCACGGCATCCATCTTAGATCATGGCCGCCATTTTGTGTTTCTTGCCCTCACATACGCAATAGCCTCTGATCACTTCATTTCGATTAAGGACACGCAGCCTTAGCCGGAGATTCACCCCTTACATGACACGTGCACCTTAAACCAGATCACGCTGTAGGTGCATGACTCGACAAAGACTGCCTCCTCTGCCCGAGGCCAGTCCTGCCAAACTGGTCTTCGTGTCCATTGTCCTGATCACGATTAGGCGGCCGAAGCCGGTAGCCTTGCCCATTTACAACCCACAAACATCCCTTATCCTGCTTTTCTATCTTCTGCACCTGGCTCTGCTCCTTTCCTTCTGGGCCTTTATTAGGGGGAGGTAACGAAATTTACGATGAGGCGGTCCGGGTCTTGAATGAAAAGTTGACATGGGATTATGATGGAAAAGTGGGAACCCCTCATTCGTAATGTTTTGACATCAGATTTTGTCGACGATTCCTGTGTACGCTAAATATTTATTGTTTATGACACAAAGGTTTGGGAATGTAATAACATGTGAAGAATTCGCCTAAAGGCCAAAATTTAGTATATAAGGAGCAACCCTCTTTGTACAATTCGAACAGGCTCCTAGATACTGCCCATGCGTAGTTTCTGTGACTTCTGTGTCCCTGCAGTAATAAACCTTTGGTCTTTGACGCCACCATCGAGAAGCCCGTGTTTCTGTTTATTTGTGCACCAAGGCAGGTGGAACTCCGGGGTCTTTGGGTGTTGTTCCCTGACACCTCTGGACGGAACCAAAAAGTCCAGAACTCCAATTGGCGCCCAATGTGGGGCGACGTCATTCGGTACCGGTCCAAAAGCCTGAAGAGTTCGAGAAGCTTCGTGTGAAGATTCCTGAGGGAGGCGCCCCACTTCATCGATCCCGGCATATCGCAAAAGTGGCCCGACGTTCTCTTCCACGAGGGTTCCCGTTTAGGACGGCTGCAGTGGGCCGTTGCCTTGACCGTCGCCCTGTCTTGGACCCGAGGTGCAGTCGTTAGTACAGCGAAACGTGACGGGTTTCTCCGTGGCGACGTCTTCAGTGCCTCAGTTAAGTATTTAGTGATAGCTAGCTGGTTACTTTGTGAGGGTTGTTAAAATCCTTTTTGGTTCTTGGTTTTGTTTGGTCTCGTACGATTATCACTGGTTGTTCTAGTTACGATAATCTATTTGGTTTAGTTTGGGTATCGATACATCAGTTCGTTTTGGTAGGCCTAGGTTCTTGGTTCGAGTGCACATATCTGTTTCGTGTTTTGTTTGTTTTGTGTTCCGGACTGAAAATGGTAAGTCGGAAAAACTGTATGTTGTCCTGTTTTAGTTGCAACAGTGACTCACGATTGGAGGACTCATGTCTGGTTCCTCCGATTGGGACTCCCCTATATGACTTGTATTGTAAATTTGGTGTGGGTCCTATATCTTATAATGAGGTGTGGGTCCGTTACACTAAGAAGGATGGTGTCCTTAGTTGGCCACTGCATGGTAGTTTTGAACCCGAAATTCTCGACAATTTAGAAGCAAAATTGTTTAGGAAGAAAGCCCGGCCGGCAATGTTTGATTCTTTCCGTTACTGGCGAAAAGAATCCAAACAGAGAGAAATGAAAAGGTTAAAGAAAGAACAAAAAGAGCAAGAAGAGTTGACCCTAGAACAAGCAACTAAGCAGTTGCAGGCTAACGAGTGTGAGAAAGCAATAGAGGTGGCCATTAGAGAGCACAATTTAGCGATTGACAAGTGCTATCCTGCCTTGCCATCGAAAACAGCTAAGATACTAGAGGATTCTGAAAACGATCCTCTGTTATCTTATTTGTTACGGTCACCTCCACCGTATGCACAAGGTGCTACGGCTCCACCTTTACCGAATGTTCAATTGCCGGTTGCTGGACAACCTGGTGTTCCTGCTCCTGTCCCTCAGAATCAGGTCCCTGTACCTCCTGTGGTCAATGTAAATGTTCCTACGGCTCCTCCTCCTCCTGGATTGCCGACTTCTATACCTGTATCTGTCTCGCTCACACCTACTATTCCACAAACTATCTTCCTTGATACTTCTACTGTTCCGTTATCTGTTCCTACCTCTACTGTATTTTCTGCATCTGCGAGTGTGTTGACTCCACTTTCTGTTCGTCGGAGAATCACTGATTCTGTGTCTAACATGCTGTCTCCTTTCTATAAAACCTTAATTAAGACTCCTACTTCCGATTCTGTTCAGAGACGTAGTCAGCTTCCGAGTACTGAGGAACGGGGAATTTTAGATTCCACGGCTCTCAGATGGATTTCGAAGAGTAGGAGATATAGTACGAAAGATGTGCTAGACACGTTTATGCAGTGGAAAGAACCAACGCAACGGTATGTCTTTGACGAGATGTGCTCGTTGTTACGTGAGGAGATAGAAGAAGACGATGTTGAATCAAATTTAGAAGACTTAATTAAGGTTCAGAAAGAGTTTGCTGCAGGAATGATAGTGGGTGATAATATAGAAGAAGCGATGGAACTGATTTTAAGTTATAGGAATGATCCATCACTTCGTTCACCGAGAGATTTAGAGAAAAGCAAGATGAAATTAAGTCGCCAATATCCAATGAGGGAGGTTCCTCCAATTTGGCGCGAAGCTGTGCAAGCTGATCATAATAATGGTATTGTAGCCGCTCCAGCGCAATTCCAGAGAGTGTGGATACACATTCCGTGGAAGCGAGCTGAAGTGTTAGCAGTGAAGCAGGCCTTGCCAGATCCACGTAAGAATCCTGCTGGATATTACAAGGAATTAACACAGACAGTTGAGGCTTGTATAATAAACTTAGCAGACATCGATATGTTATTTGGCAACGTAGTTCCGCAACCAGTGTGGGCTAAAATTCGTAGAGAGGATCATCAAGTCGCCTTAGGTGGTGACTGGGCAGCTATCACTGCAGCTGATGGTCAGCAAGTAGGTGGTGCAAAACCCGAACCCCTAATTGCTAATCTTCCAGGTAGAATAATTGATTTAATGAAGACTCTGATGCCCGCATTGCGTGTTAATTGGGACAAGTTATCAGCATGCAGGCAGAAGAAAGACGAAAGTGTCTCCGACTTCTTCACGAGGTTTGAAGAGACTTTTGTAGATCATAGTGGTCAGGACATGAGTACAGAAGGAGGGCAAAGACTGTTTGTCGATAAATTTGTGCATAATTTGTTACCTGAATTATGCAATAAATTAAAAGATTCAGAGAGTGCGTGGGCTGTGTCCACAACTGTGCAAATACTTGCGACTGCACAGTACTACGAAAACAGGGATAAAGAGGAAAAGGAGAAATCAGAGAAGAAAACGAAGGATTTAAAGACTAAAGTTCTTTTGCAGCAGGCGTATCCGCCTCGCACGAATCAGACTAATATGCAACAGGGTTCGTATCAAAGAACAGATTATAGTACATCGAGACCTCAATATCAGTGGAACCAATGTGCGTACTGTAAGAAAGAGGGTCACTACAAAAATGAATGTCCGATCTTAGCGCAAAATAATGCAGCAGCAGCTCAGAGAGGTCGTGGTGGTTTTGTGCAAAATTCTAGAGGTCGAGGGCGAGGTGCTATGCCTCCACAAACGAATGATCGTCCTTCAAATCACTTTGATCAACGAAATGGACAGTCTACTCAGCAAAATAGATCTCAACAATATCTTGTTGAAGACTATTGTGAAGTGGATGAGGGATTTCAGCAAAATGGGTACTAGGACAGCCATGGACAAAGAGAGGGAGTAGTATCAGTTCCAGTGGATCAGAGTGGGCCTTATGTCGCAGTAGCAACATCAGGTGTAGTCGAACCGTTTCTGTTGGATACTGGTGCCGCAAAAAGTTCTATCATTCATGCGAAACTCCCTGGCGCACCTTTGTCCGGCTCAACAAATGTTTCTGTAGGTTTTTCAGGCGCCCCTGTTTACAACCCGATATCTGGTCCTTTGTCTATTTCTGTTGGACCATGTCACTTGAAAGCACCTCTGATTTTGACAACAGGTTGTAATGAAAATCTGCTTGGTTTAGATTTGTTAAAACGACTATATGCGACATTGTACTGTTCTCCGGAAGGAGTACAGCTTACGTTGGGTAAAAATATCACTTCTCCGATGTACTTGTCAATGGATGCACTCCCGCCAGAGCTACGCTCACTCCCTGATTCTCTTTGGGCGACTGGTCCTAACGATGTAGGCCTTTTAGAAATACCACCATATGTAGTAACTTTAAAAGCGAACGTAAAATTTCCAAGAATTCCTCAATATAAAATATCTAGTGAAGGTGAGCGTGCACTTTTATTGATTGTGCAAGATTTGATTAAGAAAGGTGTGGTTGAAGAAACGAGAGGAAATGTCTGTAACAGTCCTGTACTACCGATTTTGAAACAAACTGATCCTACAAAGCCTCCAGTTTATAGGTTTGTTATCGACCTTAGAGAGGTTAATAAGATTGTAGTCCCGCAGTTTCCTGTAGTCCCAGACATTACTGCCTTGTTAACACTGATTCCTGCTACAGCTACTTGGTTCTCAGTCATCGACTTGAAGAATGCCTTTTTCAGCATTCCGATAGCCGAAGAAAGCAGAGATATTTTCGGCTTCTGTCTAGGAGGTCGCAGTTTCAGATTTAAACGCGCTCCACAAGGCTATTGTGAGAGCCCATCCATTTACAGTCAAGCATTAAAAAGCCAGTTAGATTCCTTTGTCCTTCCTCCAGGTTCTGCTCTAGTACAGTATGTAGACGATCTTCTAGTGGCTGCCGATGACAAGGAAACTTGCAAAGCAGCTACGATTTCGTTATTGCATCATTTGTCTAATTTGAATCACAAGGTGTCACCTTCAAAAATGCAATACTGCTGCCAAGAAGTGACCTACCTAGGTCATCTCTTGTCAAAGGAGGGAAGGAAGTTGACCCCAGAGAGAATAAAAGCAATTACGCAGATGAATGTTCCTCGCACACAGAGAGAAGTACGTGCCTTTCTAGGTATTACCTCTTACTGTAGACAGTGGATCCCAAATTTTTCTCTTTTAGCAAAACCGTTGGTAGCTTTGACTGGGAAAAATGTTCCGAGTCCGGTGCCATGGTCTGATGAATGTCAAGAAAGTTTTACTGAATTACGAAAAGCATTATGTTCAGCTCCTGTATTGGGTACACCTGATTACAGTAAGCCATTCACGCTCTATGTTCATGAGAGGGAAGGTTGCGCGTTGAGTGTTCTGACACAGAAGTTTGGTGATAAACAACGCCCTTGTGCGTATTTTTCATCAACATTAGATCCGGTAGCTAGAGCGTTGCCTAGTTGTTTGAGAGCTACAGCGGCAGCTGCGGCTTCCATTCGACAATCTGCTGGTTTGGTGATGAACAACATGCTAGTGGTCATGGTTCCTCATGCAGTGGATACACTCATGAATCGAACGAAGACACAACACCTTACCAGTGCGAGACTATCTGGTTACGAGCTGACATTACTAGCGAGTCATATTCAGATCAAAAGATGTAATGTATTGAATCCAGCAACGCTGTTGCCGACTGATCAAGAGTCGAGTGATTCCGAGCCACATGATTGTTGTTTTAAAACGGAGGAAGAGACAAAAGGACGCATCGACTTAAAGGATACTCCGTTATCTGATCCAGATGGTACGCTGTATGTGGACGGGTCATGTTTTAAATTGGAGAATGGTGATGTGACTGCTGCTTACGCAGTAACGACTTTGAAGACGATTGTGGAGACTGCAAGAGTGAGTCAGAATTCTGCCCAAGCTGCAGAATTAATAGCTCTAACAAGAGCGTGTGTTTTAGCTAAGGGAAAGAGAGTGAATGTCTTTACAGATAGTCAGTACGCATTTGGCGTGGCCCATAGTTTTGGCCGTTTGTGGAGAGAAAGAGGTTTCATTACGTCCCATGGGACTAAGATCCAACATGGTCAGCTAGTTAACGACTTTTTGGAATCTCTAACCTTGCCGACTGAAGTTGCGATTGTAAAGTGCAGTGCTCATAAAGCAATCACGGATGATGTTGGTCGCGGGAATGCTTTTGCTGATGAAATTGCTAAACAGACAGCTAGAGACACGATGAGCAGAATGTATGTTGCTACATCTGCAAGATGGATTGCTGACTCTGGAATGTGTGAGGATACTATGGAAAGTGTGAAAGAGATTCAGAAAGAAGCAACTGAGGAAGAAAAACGTGTATGGAGAGAAAGTATGGGCAAGTTGGATTCGAATGGATGTTGGATTGATTTGACAGAACAACAGCGTTGGATGTTGCCTGACGCGTATGTGCTTGCAGTGGTGACAATGGCGCATGGAGTAGCGCACATAAGTTCTAAAGGAATTTGTAAGATGTTGGCTCCAGTCTGGAAGAATGATGGGATCAGTAAGTGTGCAGAGAGAGTGGTGAAAAATTGTATGGTATGCCTGATGCATAATCCTGGCAAGGGAACTCCAACTCCAGCTGGTCATTTCGCTCCTCCTTCCTGCCCCTTTGAAGTGATTCAGTTAGACTTCATTCACATGGATCGCTGTAATAATTTGAAGTATGTCCTGGTGGTAGTTTGTGCTTTTTCCAGGTGGATCGAAGCATATCCACTAAAGGACAATACTGCCCTATCAACTGCCAAGATTCTTCTCAAAGAATATTTCCCTAGGTATGGAATGCCACGAATTGTATGGTCAGATAACGGAAGTGAGTTTATAGGGAAAGTTATGCAGAGTGTGTGTGCCGGTCTAGGGCTGAAACAAAAATTCCACAGTGCGAACCATCCCCAGTCTGCTGGTTTAGTGGAGGGTTATAATGGCACCCTTAAGCTAAAACTAGCTAAAATACAAGCATCCACTGGTTTAGCCTGGCCAGACGCACTTCCTTTGGCTTTGTTATCAACGAGAGCAACTGTACATTCTAGAGTGGGGCTTAGCCCCTACGAAATAGTTTTTGGCCGCCCGGCAAATATTTGGGGTGTGCCAAGGCCTAAAAGTTTTGTTCTCTAGAATATCCTATGTTGATAGACTACCTTTACGACTTGACTGCTAAATTGAGTCTTATTCACCAACAGGTTTTCGATGCTTTGCCAAAGCTTCCGGAGAGTCCAGGGCATCAGCTGAAACCAGGCGAGTTTGTGGTTATCAGAAATTTCGCGAGGACGAAGAACCTTCAGCCGAGATTTGTCGGCCCCTTCCAAATCCTACTTGCAACGAGAACAGCGGTTCGTATGGCTGGACGCAAGCAATGGGTGCATGCATCCCATGTAAAGCGTGTGCCTTTGCCACTTCCTTACGACGACTGGGTGAAGAAGGGAATTGGTTCCTCCGAATTTGAAAGCACGCCAAAATTCATCCCTTTCAGCGATGCCGAATTGATCACTGACACTCCAAGTTCTGACTCTCCTCCAGAAAAGACTCTTTTGAACACTGAACATTTGTCCCCTGCATCAGAAAGAACTCTGTCATCTGCGAACTTGAACACTGCAACAGCTACCAGTGAAACGCTATTTGCTGATCAGACAGTACCTGCGAAGCAGAGATATAACTTACGAAACCGTAAAATGGACAAATAAAGCAGGCAACTGCCTATTGTGATATTTTGAAATTTTGAACTTTTGCCTTCAGCCAGGAAGTTTGCTATTGTTTTATTGTTTTTAAAATTGCCTTGCCGTCTGGGTAGCCGTAGGGTCGTGGCTGTGTGCCTAGTTGAATTTGCAGGGGTCTGACACAAGGTCGATCTTTCTGTTGGTTCTGGGAACTCCCAGGGCTGATAGAGGCATTTTCATCTACGTACACATCATCAGTGGTCGCGAGCGGATTGTAGAAGATGGAGCTTCCTGCGCTGCAACGAGAAAATGTGATTTATGTTCGCAGAAACAGACTTCATAGAATTCTTCATAGCAAATGCTTTTTAATGCAATGTGCCATTACATTCTTGATTGTTTTGATAACGTTGGTGGGTGGAATCGTCTTCAGTATACATTTAATTTTTGTGCCAGTTACTACCATACCTCCCCTTGATCCTGTTACTTCTACTGTTTCTTCTATACACTCTTTTCATTCGTTTCCTGAACATGAGCAAGCCCGACGCTCAGAATTAATTAAAAAATTCATTAAAAAATTCATGAGCAAGCCCGACGCTCAGAATTCATTAAAAAATCAACAAAGCTTTAGTCCAGGGAATTATTGACATGGTCAAGGACGTCAATAATACTCCATCATACCCTAGAGACGAACTGCGAGTGTATTTAAGTTGGAATACTTCAGAGTATCGCCTTAGTTTAGGAGAAAGCAAGCGTAAAAGCTCAACTCCAATCTGGGTCGTACCTCACCGAGGTCAGGTCTGTTTGCAAGGTAATGGGAGAAATCCGAGAGCTCAGCTAGGGAGGAGTGAGTGCGTAGAGACTTATGTGTTCCCGGCTAACTCTTCCCCTGCTTTTCTTACTGCTAGGGGTACCTACTTCATCTGTCGAGATAGAGCTTATACATGGTTGCCTGCCGACTTTTCAGGATCATGCTATATTGCTCGATTGTTGCCTCCGACATACACTGCTTCATCTGATTACCACAGAACCAGAGTAGCGAGAGGTGTCTTCAGCAAGGAAGATACTGCTGGTCAGGAAGCTGGAGACTTCTTCAAAGGTTTCCTTCCGTTCTGGGGGCCTATGGCCAATAGTAGAAACATACGTCAGCTAACACGGGTAGTTGAATCTACTATTACCGAAACTGCTGGTGCCCTTAGCAATCTGACAGCTGAGCTTCAGGCGGATAGACTCATGACGTTGCAGAACCGTATGGTTCTAGACGTTATCCTTGCAGATCGAGGTGGGGTATGTAGAATGATCCAATCGAGCTGCTGTGTCTTTATTCCTAATAATGCTCCAACAGTCTATGAGGCGATCTCTAAGCTACACAAGATTTCCGACTCTATTCACGTAGACAAGGGAAACTGGTCCTTCATGGAGTGGTTTTGGACTCTGATCTCAGCGTGGGGATGGAAGGTTCTAATGGTTATTGGTGTCATCTTAGTATTCCTATTCTCATGTTGCCTGATTATCCAGTGTGGTCCTGCTCTGTGTAGTCTTTGTGCTGCAACTTGTTTTAGGAAACCACCTGCGTTGGGAGAAAAGGCACGAGAAAGGATGATGATACAACAGCATGTCACTGACCTGATGAGCATAGAATTAGACTCTGACGTAGACTGAGTAATTGCCTATGTAAGGGCAAAAGGAGGGTCTGAGGTTCCGTGACGATTTGAACCCGTGTTTTCAATATTGTCGGAAATGCATAATATTGGTATCAGCGAACCGCAAATGGTCCATTTAGCATATCCTGGTGTTTTCGCTACGCTACGAACAAGAGCACTCCTTTTATAAACACATTTTTGATCTACCCACAGCATCCATCTTAGATCATGGCCGCCATTTTGTGTTTCTTGCCCTCACATACGCAATAGCCTCTGATCACTTCATTTCGATTAAGGACACGTAGCCTTAGCCGGAGATTCACCCCTTACATGACACGTGCACCTTAAACCAGATCACGCTGTAGCTGCATGACTCGACAAAGACTGCCTCCTCTGCCTGAGGCCAGTCCTGCCAAACTGGTCTTCGTGTCAATTGTCCTGATCACGATTAGGCGGCCGAAGCCGGTAGCCTTGCCCATTTACAACCCACAAACATCCCTTATCCTGCTTTTTTATCTTCTGCACCTGGCTCAGCTCCTTTCCTTCTGGGCCTTTATTAGGGGGAGGTAACGAAATTTACGATGAGGCGGTCCGGGTCTTGAATGAAAAGTTGACATGGGATTATGATGGAAAAGTGGGAACCCCTCATTCGTAATGTTTTGACATCAGATTTTGTCGACGATTCCTGTGTACGCTAAATATTTATTGTTTATGACACAAAGGTTTGGGAATGTAATAACATGTGAAGAATTCGCCTAAAGGCCAAAATTTAGTATATAAGGAGCAACCCTCTTTGTACAATTCGAACAGGCTCCTAGATACTGCCCATGCGTAGTTTCTGTGACTTCTGTGTCCCTGCAGTAATAAACCTTTGGTCTTTGACGCCACCATCGAGAAGCCCGTGTTTCTGTTTATTTGTGCACCAAGGCAGGTGGAACTCCGGGGTCTTTGGGTGTTGTTCCCTGACACCTCTGGACGGAACCAAAAAGTCCAGAACTCCACCGGGGCCTGGAGTGGAGGCAGGGCCCGAGCGCGGCATGTTTGGCTGGGTGTGCTGAGGTATGGAGCGACCCCCTCGGCACGGAGACGGGGACCAGCAGCTGCCTCCCCCCTTGATCACAGCCCAGGGGAGTCCCTGCCTGCCTGGCGGTGGCCCTGGTGGAGCGGATACCCAGCTGAGGACTCCCAAGGTGCTCTGGCCCTGCTGTCCTGGCGCATGGCAGGAAGATGGCGTGGTCCCACAGTGCCGTCCGCTTTCCGCCTTCCAATGACTCTGACCAGGGTTGAGCTGCATATCCAGCCCCGGTCCCGGCAGCGAGCGAGAACATTTGAAAGCGGAGCCAGGGATATCTCTCTGCTAGGGGTGTCTCTGGGCCGGGGGTGTCTCTGGGCCGGGGGTGTCTCTGGGCCGGGGATGCAAATGCTTGTTTTGTTTTATAGATTTTAAATGAACGCACCTGAAATCCATAATTTGTTGGTGAATATTTCAGGACTCAGGACTGGAGGCAGTGGTCTGAGGGGGTCATCCTACACATCAGACTCTAGATAGAACCCTACAGCCGGCCTTCTTGAAGCTGATTCACCAACAAATATCCAGTCAGCAGAAACTTGAAGGTAGATTATTGGGCATTAAGAGCCCCAGACTCTAGATCTCTTTAACTCCACCTTGTCAACAGAATTCAACCATAGTCTTGAAGAATCGCTGGCAAAAACACAACTATTTGGGCTGGCCGCTTTTGAGACATTGATTCATCCAAGGTAGCGCACAGTGTATACAGCATAGGCGTGTATGCTTCGAATTCCGTCGGATCCTTGACTCAAATATCCTCAGCAGAGAGTTCTAAGACTCAGATAAAAATATAAGCAGAACAGGAACAGATGACGGGCCACCGAATATTCAATGGAACGACCAATGTAGCAGGACAGACCGAGAATCACAACTCTGCTCTTTTTATTCCGGATGAGCAGGGAGCCCTACCAGATACCCCACGGAATCGACAAGGATGGCCCACTGCCAAACCCACTTTTTCAGAAACCGTAATTCTACCCTACATGAATCAGAAATCACCTTTTAACTTTAAAATCATTTCATGGAATGTGGCAGGAATACGTAAAGCACTCAAACACGAAACAGTAATTAAGTCACTGCAAAAGGCGGACATAGCATGTCTACAAGAGACCTGGGCCACAGAGCATGTCCACCTTGAAGGCTTTGCCGGTTTTCACACATTGGCAACTAAATACAATCTGTTTGGTAGACCATCAGGAGGAATATCGATTTACGTAAAACATCTAAAACAAATTAAAGTTAAAAGGATCCAAATATAGTCAGAAGTGCTACAGGCGCTCCTAATAGAGGGATGCATGGACAAAGATGTACGTGCTGTAATCCTAGTTATAAACATATACTTAAATGCATCTGGCCAGTTAAAGCTGGAGGTTACAAAAAATACCATAACTTTAATAAAAGATATTTTACACGCAAATGCACTATTTATTTTTATTTATTTTTTATTTTATGTAGCTTATAAAGCGCACAGCTACCCCCGAAGGGGTGTCCCGGCGCTATTGCCGCAAGTGATAGTAGGAGACTTTAACCTCCACCATCTAGGGGAAAAAAAATGATATGTCACGACCAGCCAGCTCGGAAAGAATTTTTAATGCATTTCTGAAAAACTATGACCTAAAGTCCGTCAACGAAACCTGGAAAAGCTTAGATCTCAAATATTCAGATACTGCCACTTTTAAGAACTGTTCTATAATCGACTACATTTTCCTATGCAATCTACTCACTCAGAAATTGGTCAAATTTGAAGTAAAAACACATGAAACTAGCGATCACAAACTGTTGCAGGTGGAATTAAATTTCAGTATTTTACAGAGGGAACAAGTGGCTGTAGTATCCCATTCAACAGGGACCGAAGACCATACATTAGTTAGAAGGTTAAAATGGAACGAGCATCAGGCTACGCTATTTAATGTATGGAAAAAATAACAAGAGCACAAAGGGAATCCTCTTGGAAAATAACCTAGTGTGGCGAATTGGATGAGTTGGATTGGTACCTTGAAATCTATATTTACTAAAAACGACAAAGATAGCCCACATGGAACGACAACATCCTTTTCACATTTTAGATACAACAATAAAATACTACGCACAATAACAAGCAAGCGTAAGACGGCTAAAAGGGAATACAGGAAGGCAGGAACAGAAGAAACAAGGGAATTGTGCGAAGATCTATCGAGAAAGCGCAGACACCAGTTATGGTCTCTGAAACAAAATAAATTAGAAAAAGACTGGATAACGCTACACGAGCTCTCTAAACCAAACCAACAACATCAGCTCTGGCAATTTATAGCTAGCCTGGAGAAAGGTAAAGTAGACAGGCGCAATTCCATACACGCAGACGCCTGGCTCAGACATGTTGCCACAATCTACATTGACAAGGAGGGTATCATAGTCCCTGGAAGTCCTGACATTTGTCCCTCAGAGAGCGCAATAACAGAGGAGGATGCCTTAGTGGAATTCTGGGGTAAAGAACCAGACCGTACGGCAGTTGAAAAGGTAATAAAAAAGATAAGAAAAGACGGTGCACCCGGACCGAACGGTCTTCCAGGAGCCATTTTTAGAGAAGATCCGGTATACTGGGGCAAAATGTTATCCAATTTGTTCATTGAATGCCGATTGAAAGCAAAGGTGCCGGATTCATGGCGAGGATCTTTTTTACATCCTATCTTCAAAAAAGGAGATAACACAGATCCCAAAAATTATAGACTAATTGCCCTTTTAGATGTTGAAGGAAAAGCCTACGCCAGCACCTTATTGAATGAATTAAATAGTTGGATTAAAGAGAATGAAATCCTCCCCTCCTACCAGACCGGATTCTGCAAAGGCTGCTCCACAATTGACAACATCGTGGCCATGTCGTATCTGAACTAGCACGCTAACTGCAAAAATAATAAACCAATCTTTGCATGCTTCGTTGACTACTCAGCGGCCTGTGACGGAGTGCCTCGACACAAGCTTTGGAATAAGTTGCGCAACTGGCATATCCCAGTAGGTCTTCTTAGCGCCATTATTTCATTGTACAGCAACACCTGGATCAAAGTGAAGCTAGCAGATAATACCACAACGAAGAAGTGTTGGACAAACCGTGGCCTAAAACAAGGATGCGTTCTTGCCCCCACATTGTTTAACTTATATACGGCTGACCTGGGGAAGAAGCTTCAAAATGCTAGTCTTGTAATTCCGAAAATTGGAACCAACAAGCTGCAAATATTACAGTATGCAGATGACTTGGTGGTAATGGACCACACAAAAATCGGGCTACAAAGGGGCCTAGATGCACTCAATAACTACAATGAAAGAAATGAACTTATAATAAATGCTCAAAAAAGTAAAGTAGTTATTTTTGGACACTATCCAAAAAAGGCTCTTTTGAAATGGTATGTGGGCAAAGAAGTCATCGTCACAGCAAAATCCTATAATTACCTAGGTTGCTGGCTAAGTGAAACCGGTAAAGCAACAATATATCTACTTAAAATGAAGGCTAAAGCAAATTCAACAACGTACGCCTCATGCAAATGAAATGAGATGATGCAAAGCCCAACAACTGTTCCGATTAGGAAAGTAATGCAAGCAAAAATTAGGGCAATTGCGGGTTACGCACAGCAGGCATTCCCGGGTAAAATGGTATTAATGTTAGACAAAGCACAATGCCAGGCCTACAAACGCATTTTCAAACTGCCCAAACACACACGCAACAGCCTAATTCGTCTAGAATTCGGTCTGAAGCAACAAAGTAAAGAATGCTTGGGAACGCACGCGAAATACTACTACCAAGTCCTAACAGCTCCAGCTGGAACCCTAAAGAGCATGCTGGAGCCAATTTTTGGGGAGTTAATTAACCCGTGGTACAGTTACACAGAGGAAGCAGTGGAAACACTGGGATTAGCAACGGAAAATTGGGATCAGGGAACGGTAAACTGCCAGGCCATCAAAAATTCAATCAATAAACAATGTTATCAACTGTCGCACCAAAGTGATCTAGCAGAACACGCAACAGGAAGAGGCTCACCTTGGCTAATAAAATCATTTGCCGGGAGTAAAATCCAGCCATACCTGAAGCAAGCTCTGGGAAGGAAAGCACTAAAAAACATTGTATGGGCCAGATTGGTGCCCCTCCCCATTAAGGAATTAAATCCCGGGTGGAGATCTCTAGAAGATAGAATCAGATGCAGAATCTGTTCTTATCAATTTGAATCTTTGCTACACTTGATTTGTTGTTGCCCTGGTATGTCGCAGTCCCGTAGGATTCTTTTAAAACAAATATGGCTCCGTAACGGGGTACGGACAGTGAAAGAAGCAACTTCGGTTCTCTTTTCCTGTACTACACCACAGGACTTGGCAAGGTTTGGGAGATACATGGCCGAGCTGCGTCTTAGGCTTATGGAATAAGAGGGGACAGGCATTATTAAAGGCAACTTGGTCTGTTAAACCAGTATTTTCCAACCAGGCCGAACCGACAATGAACTGACAATCATTCGCAGACTTTTTAAATGTATATAATATATCCTCTTACTTAGTATTTACACGGTTGCAAGTACACCCAATGTTCTTTTATTGTATAAGTATGTATTTTTAAAATAATTGTTTCAATCTGTTTTTAAAACCGCATGTAAGTTATATTGCAGATGGTTTTAAGTAACTGTGCAATAAAATACAATAAATACGAAAAATAAAAAAAATACGAATACTCTCGGGCACTCTGCAGTGGTCATAAGGCAGCGTGTGGCTGTTTATAAAAGCTGCAAATAAATAAAAAATGCTTCGAGGCGTGGGCCCTGCTCAAACGGGTGCCCCACAAATAACACTATGGTGTCTCCAGATGTAAAAAAATACACTGCAATTGAATGCTTCTGCTACCGTGTAATGAATGTGTAAAGCAATTTGAGCTTAAAATAAGAGCATCCACTTTGGGCAGGCGTCTCATTGGGCGTTAATGACACGTGGTAGCGTTTGGTGGCTTTGCCACTTATGTGGCACTGGTGCAATGCTGTCTCCTCTCATTGTCTCACTGCAACCCCCTGTGGAGACAGCAGCGCGAGGCTGCATAGGAGGAAGGCAGTGCACAGCTCTGAGAATCCGAAAAGACGTGTACTTCTGAGCGCTTAGTGTGCAAATGGAATAAACACTTGTGACTGGCGTAAAATGTGGCTGCGTGCACGTAACAGACAGCCCTGCTTTGTCGGCGAGTAAATTACGAGCACGAATGCCATTTTAAGGGGAGGTGTGTTTTTGATACTTTAGTTTGGAAATATACTGGGGCGTTTGACAACGATCCCCCAGGATGCAAGATATAAGTAACTATTCTGTGGCCTCCATTCACAGGCCAAGGTGCGTGTGATGTCACAATCAACTTCTTAAGCTGTTGACATGATGGCAGAAAACATACAAACATAGCACAGACACTGTGTGGTCTTAGACAAAAACCGTTTCCATTGAGCAATCTGAGATGACTTAAGAAATACTGCAGGGTGTCATATTGAAGTGAAATACCAAGCAGAGCATCCGATGTTTTCAAATGAAGCATCTTCAAATAAATGTAAGGACAGTGGGAATGAAAAGCCACGGAAATGTGTGCACTCACAGCACTTAGTGCACATTCTTGCACTGCGCACAGCAATCCTCCCCAGTGCAACTCTCTGCAATATATGAAACGCACCAATCACACGGCAGGCTTGGAAAGAAAGAGAAGCCGCCGCAGTTGTGAGAGGTGCTCTACAGGCCTATAAAGGCCGAGCCCAGATGAGCCTGCTTCTTTCAGCCTGTGGATTGTGCCGACCGTGCTTCTGCCTCCGCGGTGACCCTACCCGTCCTGCTTGACCCCATATTGGTTGTCAGTTATCCGTTCCGTGCTTAATTTTGAAGGTATGTGCTTTTTATCTGTGGCTTGATAAGTCTTAGCCTTGGCCTCTGCTAGCTCCCCTTACTTCCTATGTGTCATTATTTCAGTGCAGTATCCCGTACATTTGAACCTGTAGCTCTGGATATACCCATCACTTGGTTTTTGAGATTTGGATTCCTCCTGATTTCTCTTACAAACCCAGGTATATCCCTCCATCTTTTTGGTTTATTTCACTTTGAGCTTGAGATGGTCACAGTGATTTCATCACTCCTTCCCTCTTCCCCACAGTGAAGATTCCTGATTGACATACGTTTATTTTGTTTCCTGTTTCTTAGGACCCCCGACCGTGTTGGAATTATCACAGGTAAGGGGGTAAGTTTCCCAACCCCCAATTTTTTTACCGTCCTTTACCTTTGTGGCTGAGTCCTCTTTTATTAAAGAGTACGACTTAAATCCATTATATACTTATATTTTCCTGGCTGCAATTTATTCTAGCTCTTCTGAATTCTCCCAATGGATTAGCCTGAATCGGATGAGGGATGTGCGCTTGTGGCATGAAATAAGGAATGGTAGGTTTTCGATGTTGTCTAATCTGTAATTTGTTCCACACCTAAAAAGACTATGTCAGTGTTACTGTACAGGTAAGTGAATTTAATGTCCATGGTGTTTGTATTTAAGAATTCACATAATTGTATGAGCTTTGCAGAGGCCCCTGACCATTAGGCAATCATCTAGGTAACGTCCCCAATTTATGATTGAGTCGTTCCATTCGCCCCCTTATGAGCCCAAATCCATTCATCTTCTATCTATCCCATGAACAGGTCTGCAAAGGATGGAGATAATTTGGAACCCATGGCCACCCCTTGTGTCTGTCTATACCATTGTCCCTCGAAAAGGAAGACGTTATTGCTAAGTATCAGATACACCATAGTCAATAACATTTCCGTCTGCTGCCACTGAGAGGCCGATCTCATGTTGAGATCATTCCATTTTTTTCAAGTTCGATTTGATACTTGGGTATAGTGAAACTACGTCCAATGTGGCCAGGGTCATTCCTTCTTCCCATGGTAAATCTGCAAGTAGACTTAAGATGTGCTTGCTGTTCCTGATAAAAGAGGAGAGTTTCCGTACTAATGGTTGAAGGAAGAGGGCCACATACTTCGCTAATCTGTCTGTCGGGCCCCCAATGCTGGACACAATAAGTCTCCCTGGTGGGAAGGGTAGGTGCTTGTGTATTTAGACATGGGAGTGTTGGTCTAACCAACTTTAAATACATGTATTCAACATCATCAAGAAGGCCCTTTTCATGCCATTCCTTAAGACTGGCATTGATTTTACTCAAGAGTGACCACATGGGATTCAACATCAGTGTTTCATAACAGCTAGTGTCATTCAATGGTGTCATTGACTCTAGATCAGTCATCTTTATTCATGGCCATGTTCCCTCCCTTGTCTGCTTCTCTAATTATGGTCAGTCTGTCCGATTCTGGTTGTTTGAGTGCTGAACGTTCCCCCTTGTTCCGATTGTCTTTGAATCTGTGTTTGTGAGTTAGGTGTTTCCGACAGTGCTTCTCCCGATCCTCTAAAACTGGTTTGTGGACGGTATCCATCGTGTTACCACCCCGTAGGACCAGAGTACATTTTGATAACATTTTTAAACTGCTGGCTATTGTGCGATCTGTGTCAATGTTCAAGTCCTCTAATAGTCTGGCCATGTTGCTGGGAGCTTGTTCTAGATCTGTAATGGACAACAGTAATGGAGCGTCATGTATATCGTGTATACTCAATGTATCAGACACTATAGAAGATGGAATATTTACTCTGGTTTTATTATGTACAGCATTATTACTAAAAGAAAATTTCAGTTTTAACCTCCTTACAAATTTGAAAATATCCACTTTAATTTTCAGAAATACCCCTCCTCATTCAGATAAAAACTCAAACCTTTTCCAGTAGTGTTATCAGGTGGGAGGTGAGTTTTGTTGGAGAGATTTATAAACTGCACCCCCATGCTCTCGGCGTTGAATAATTACTTTTGTGCCCTGATCTCAACTTCATCCTGTCTTCCTCCGTTTCCTGCTCTCTTGCCTCTACGGGTTTTCTTTTTTTTCTTTTTATGTTTTTATTGAGAGTTCATACAGACAGAATAAACATGACAAGCCATATTTGTAGTAGGATTAATACAGGACACATAAATACAGAAACGTGTTCAGATTTCATCAGTTCAGAACTTACTTATAAAGTGCAATGTGTATAAATAAAAACAATCTAGCAGACTGATATTAAGAAGATGTGGTTAAAATTAGATATCGACAGAAAGCAAACTAGGATTCGAACAAACTCCAGAACTTTTCATATTTCTTAAGGGCCCCTGATCTCAGTGCATATTTTCTTTCCCTGCCCTGGATTCGTAGTCATTTTACCTTCCATGCCTGAAAGGTTGGCAGTAGATCTGTTTTCCAGGACTGCAAATAAGGGATTTAGCTATTAAAGAGGCTATAAAAAGGGACTCATCGTATGGAGTGTGACTCGAGGAGCAGCCTAGGACAGGAATTAAATCATCGAATATTATAATGGCTTTGAGCTCAATAGAGAGGTATTTTTCTATTTCCTACGAGAATAACTGATATTTTGAGCACTCCCAGATGATATGCTTCCAGGTGACTTTTTCTTCACACCGAAAGCATTTGTCGGCGACTTGGGGAAAGATACTGTGGAGGAAAGAGGGGGTTCTGTAAATTAACCATTTATTATAAAATTGCATGCGTTTAAAATTAGCGCCGCGGAAAATGGTTTTATTAAATTTTTATTTATCTTATCCCATACCTGCTGGCTAATTTCAATGTCGTCCCTCTTTTTCCACCTCTCAATGATCATACTATAGGATTCCTCCCCATTATTTTCTTTTAGTATTTTAATCCAAATACTCATCTTCTTTTGTATTTGGTTATTCAAAGCTGTAGAGATATTTTCTTTATGAAATAAATTTCCTATATCAAGCTCTCTGAGTTTTGGATTAAGCATAAGAAAAGACCAGTTCAAAATTGTATAGGCGTGGTGTAACTGTCTAGAGATTTCATCCCAAGACTTCCACCTATTACCCATAAGGAAGTCTTCAGTTTTCTCAAAGCCATTCTCCTTCCAGAGATGTATTATATTATTGTCCATGCAGCCCTCTTCTCCTAAACTGAGGTTGATTAAATCCGTTGTATTACCTATTTTAGGGATACAATAGAATTTCAAAAACGGAGTTTTCTGTTTAAAAAGTCCACTGTAGGGACTTATAACAAACTTTCTTTGGGTCTTTCGTAATTCTAACCGGGTCAGTGATTTTTTAAAATTCTGACAACATCTTCTTCATAAAAAAATTGTCTGCCTCGTGGGTTTCTAAAAAAAAAACCTAAAACTATGGTGTGCAAAAGACGTAAAATAATATTCTCTAATGTTTGGAAGGGACAACCCTCCTTGTGCGGATGGGAGATATAAAGTGCTAAGTGCAAGTCTAGGAGATTTTTTTGCCCAGAGAAAAGAAGAAATCAAAGCATCTACTTTTTTTAAAAATGAGACCTGGATTTCACAGGGTACGGCACTGAAAACAAAATTAAAAAGAGGTAAAATTGCCATGCGTACCAACGCTGCCTGTCCCATTAAAGACAAGGGTAATAAATTCCAGCGATCTAAATGAGACCCAACCTTTTTTAACAGAGGTAAAAAATTCAGCGAATACAGATCTTCCAAATTGTCCAATATGAATATTCCCAGATATCTCTTTGGGCATGTGTTGTATATCTGCCTGAATTCCAGTACTAAAGTGTCTACAGTGCAGTTGGCTAAGATAATTTCCGTTTTGTTGACATTAATCTTGTAGCCCCCTAATTTTTGGAAGTCAGAATTTTCTTTTTTAATTTTCAGTTGACTTGAGTGATTGCTATCTAAAAAAAAGGGCAATATCATCCGCGTATAATTTTATATTTGTCATTCCAATTACTGGGGCTGTGTCCGTCCTTGTATCCCTAATTGCAATCGCCAAAGGTTCAATAAATAACGCAAATAAAATTGGCGACAGGGGGCATCCTTGTTGTGTGCCTCTAGTGACCTGACATGTCCCAATATTATTATTATTAATGATAATCTGTGCCCTAGAATTCATATAAAGGTGTTTTAAAAGAGAAATAAAAACAATTGGGAAATTAAAACTGTGCAAAATAGCAAAAAGGCAGTCCCATGACACTAGATCGAAGGCTTTCTCCGCGTCTAAAAGCCAGATTTGAGCCTTCACCTTGTTAGTCTTGAAATAATCTAGTGCCTCCAATATAAATTCTGTATTTGAAGGAAGATGCCTGCCTGCAATAAAACCACACTGATCATGGGCTACCAGGAACCCCACTATTTTATTCAATCGGTTTGCTAAAAGTTTTGTAAAAATGTTATAGTCTGTATTTAAAAGACTTATGGGTCTGTACAAATTTATGTTTTCCTTGTCCTTTCCTTTTTTTGAAATGCTATCCACCGCCGCTGAATGAAAAGAGTCCGGTGGAGGTCCTCCTTGAAGTAAGTAGTTGACTAAAAGCAGAAGTTCTTTACGCAGGGTTCCTCCAAATTTTTTTAAAAATTCAATAGGAAGACCATCATCACCATTGGGGAAGGAGCCAATCACCTCATCTAACTAACATTGAGAAGTCCTCTGTGAGGCATTTCTTGCCCCCAACATCTAATTTAGGTATTGCGAGTGATGGAATCGGATGTAGCCCCTTCAGTTGCTTGATAGGCTCCCTCATAGTGTTTCAAAAACAACCCACCAATGGAGGCGGTGGTCTTAACATGTAGTTTAGTGATGGGGTCAGTTAGTTGGTCGATCCTATTCCGGGCCTGCTTTTCTTTGGCTTGCCAGGCCAAGAGCTTCCCTGTGTATTCACTCTCCTCGTATATCTTTTGGGCATAGAGATTACTATTAGTTTTTAACTTCACGAAAATGCAGCATGAACAAATGCCATATTCTATCAATAAAACTACACATCTGCCCAGATGCGTGAATTTCCCTGCATCAGCCAATCATAAAGGAGAAAATATTATATATAATCCTTTAAGCCAACAATGTCCCATTAGTACAAATGTACAATTTCTGGGAGTGTATAAAGCTTATCAAGACATAAATGATTATTTTATGTTAGTCGATAAATGGTCTTTTAATGCAGAACATTCTTTCATTTTTAAATTTTATTGTGTACAAATCACTTTTGAGTGAGAATTTTCGAGCTCCGCGATGTAATGTTAAAGTAACAAACAGCTGACTGTTCTACAGTTTTATATTGTCTTTATGTTTTATAGATAGATAAACTGTGAAAACTGTACCTTTTAAATTATAATGCCCGATATAATTATTTAAATAGATAGCAATCATTTGAAAACAGTAGAATTGCATTGGACTTTTGACGCTCTAGGCGCTGTACCGCCTTTGCCATCCCGGCTGTGGCCTCCAACCAATTTGAAATTTTACCGCCAAGCAAAAGAGAAAAGTAGTTAAAACAGTATTTACATTAAATAAGTTTGCGTATCTGGTTGTGTATATAAGGCGGGATCAATCTAAGAGCATCAGGACCTGTGAAGCTAATATTTGCAATAACTGGTGCATCCGTGAAACATTTCTGTCCCACACCATGGTTGCAGCCTGTAATAGGTGCTGAACATGTGTAATTGGCTATTTTTCAGCATATTGATGGTCTTGACGAGGCACTGTGATAAGAGTGAGGCAGGTGGGTCCTAATGTCGATGAAAGCCGTTGTACAGTAAACGGGCAGTGTTTCTCACGTTTTAATAGTGTTTGACAAATGCACGTAGTTTATATCAGAAACAATTTGTGTTTCAGTAACTTAAATGACCGTAGTACGGTTCTGCTGTCAGTAATTCAGACAGCAACAGTTCCACTGAAGGCAGATTTACGCCATCCGAGTAGAACCTGCACAGTTTACACGACCCCATCTGTAAATCACGCCCAGTTATCCTACAACGGATATCACTTTAACCGGATTCAGCTAGTGGAAGCCGTCTGTGAAGGACCATGCAGCACTGATGGTTGCAAATGGTCGACTGGCGCCCCCTTGAGATGTCTCAACGCCCCCCCCCCAGTTTGAAGACCACTGCACTAGAGTAACAAAGTCAGGAAGTGTCAGAGTGAATTAACGCGGTCTAGTAACCTACAATAAACACTATACAGCCTTGGTATCGGGCACCCCAAGCTTCCTTAAAACCAGCTGCGCTCTTAGGAACCAAAACATTGGGCACAGATTTTTTTTATTTTTAAACAAATTAAGCACTGACATGTTAGGCATTTCTGCAAATTGAATTAAACATTAAGCATTTAAAATTGCAGGGATGTTCCCTAAAATGCATTGAATCGTTTTACATAAACTCAAAAGCAGGAGCATTGATTAGAACCCAAGAATACTTCTGCTGAACTTTAAACATTGAGTGCAGGCTGGCACCCCCTTCATCTCTCTTGGTGGGGCCGTCATGACACAATCAAAATGATGCTACCTCCAATAGTTTGGTATGTTCTCTCCAACATCCCACTGCCTATTCCATCTAAATTCTTTCAGAGGTCAATTCTATTCTAATCTCCTTTTTATGGAATGATAAAAAATCAAGAATGGCGTTACAGAAATAGTAAAACCAAAATCTGAGGGCGGTGTCCAAATCCAAACAAGCTTTATTCGATTTAAAATGTCAAATTATAAAAGCACATAATATTTAAAACATTTGACAACAATCGGACACAAAGCCCGTCCACAAGACATAATTATGGCTAATAGTCTTAGGTTAATAAGTTAAAAATATAGCAAATCTACAATGAAGCTAAAAAGACAATCTTACTTTAGCAATGAATATTGATAAAAAGGATGTTACATTGTTTTCCGAAATTTAATCACAAGTTTTAAAAAACTAGTAACTGCAAGAATGACATAATCTTCATCTAGTTGTTGGAGCTTGATGAAAGGCACAGAACATGATCTAATCCCCCAGTATTTAAGAACCGGTAATAAGAAGGCCCTTCGTGGTGCATGGTCAAATTTACAAAACAAAATAACATGCATGTTTGTTTGGGAGGAAATATTGTCACAGGGACAAAGGATTTTGTCCATTGACCAATTATTACATAGGGGAAAAGTAGTTAAACGAAAAAAGGTACCTAGCCTAAACCGGGTCAGCAGTGTGCGAGCTAGGTTCAACCACGAGATACTTTTGAAGCCCCTCATGAGAAGTAATGTGCTGACATCTAAGGGTGGTATTTTTCTGTTTTTCAAGGTTCCACCTAACACCAACTAAGTGGTCTAAGGCCATCTTTTCAAGGAACCTCTTGACAGCATCTCCAAACTAGCAGGGTTATCGAAGAATTCTGGATGTCCTATCTCATGACACATACGTCTAAGATAGGAGAGCCATGGAATATTAGAGACCCCATCCAGAGATAAACAGTCCTTTATTAGGTCTCTGTTTAAGGCGGTCTCGCTGGTAACCCAGACCTTGTGCCAAAGGAGTATAGGGGCAATCCTGATGGTATCCAATATATAGGGGAGACCCACTTCTATGTGTGTCAAGTATGTTGAAGACGTTTTAGGGAGGCCCAAAAGATGACAGATAAAATGATTTTCACCGGTTTGTAGGACCTGAACTTTTTCCCCTCCCCACACACCCGCTCCATATATTGCTACGGGGACACATTTGGCTTTATATATATAAATCAGCTCTTTTGCTGGTTTCCCTCCTAGTTTTGAAGCAAAGTTTCTTAAGGCGCCCATCGAACGCATGAAGGACAGATGGCTGGCATGTATGGCTGCATTCCAAGTTCCCCTCCTATTAGAATTTACCCCTAGGTAAGAGAACTCATCCGTGGATTAAATTCTCTTACCATCGAGGTAAATCGGGCACGGCACCCTCTTTGACCCCTTCCCTCAGGACATTGTGTAGGTTTTTTGATATATTAATTTTAAGGCCTCTAGCCCTCATAAAACCTGAGAATTTATCCACGGTCTTCTGCAATCCTAATCTGGTGCGCGACATTAATGCTGCGACATTAATGCCGCGTCATCCGCGTACAACAATTTTGGTTTAGGGGTCCTACCAATAGTTGAGTAATCATACTGCGACTCTCTGAGGTGATCTCCGACTGAGTTTATATATAGGGTGAATAACAGGGGTGCCAAAATGCACCCCTGTCTTACCCCCCTCTTTATGGGAAATTTGTCGGAACACTCCCCCTTCAATCCATATCTTACCCTAGCACCAGCTCCCCTATAAAGTTCCTTTATAAACAAAATGAGGTGGATGTTAACCCCCAAATCCCTCAATGTGTCCCACATAAACTCATGATCTACGCAGTCGAAAGCGGAACTTAAGTCAATAAAAGTGATAAAAAGGTTCCCGCTCTTTGCATGAGTGTACTTTGAATTCAGTAGGGCTAGGTCTAAGCATTGCTCAGCAGTCCCCCTGCCAGGTCTAAACCCATACTGGAGATTTGAGATGATGTTCTTCTCCTCCCCCCGGTTCAAATCCTGTTGAGGATAATACGAGGGCGCTGTCAATATCCCCCATTTCACAATTATCACGAGGCCTTTCAGTTACGCCAACTAACAAATTGGATTACCAATCAGACCGAGGATACACCTCTCTGGGTCGATCTGGAGACCTCATTCATAGTTCCCTTCTCACTTCAGGAATATCGCTCCTTCACCCGCAAACGCTCTCTGCTCCCATGATTAAGCAACCCTGTAAATTACTATCTATTGCACCTCATTTAGTTGTGCATAATTTAGATACTTTTCTCAATTCTACCATCTGGCAAAACAAACAAATCCTTCCTAACAGGAAACCTATATACTGGGAGAGCTGGAGACACAAGGGTCTGCTCTGGGGTCACCAACTTTTTGATCAGGGCTCCCCTTTTCAATGTATGCAATTACACTCCCTATATCATCTACCTTCTTCTTTTAAACCTACATTTTTGATCTTGCAGAATGTAATACTTGATACTTACGCTAAACTCAAATCTTCCTCTTCTCCAACCCCCCCCCCCCCTCCCCTTGGCATAATCTTCTCCGCATAACCCCCAAAGCGTCAATCATTTATTCCCATTTATTGGTTCCCCCTGAGCTCCAGATAAAACTAAAGTAGAACTGTTGTGGGAATCTGATTTGGGAGTGAATGGCTTTATTTCTTTTTGGAACAGAATGTGGACGAAAATCAGGAAATCATCTCGAGCCGCCCGCGCAACGCAAACACTTTTCTTTCTTTATAACAGATTATTTTTTTACACTTGTATATCTAATAAAATTCACAACAGACATGGTAATACTTGCTGGACATGCTCCCAGGTTAACGCTGATCTTCATATGTTATTCATCTGTCCACATCTTTTTATATTTTGGGGGCATCAAATTAACACTATTTTTCACCCCTCAATCCCCCTCTACTTCACAAATGTTTTCCCAGGGGGTCTAACACCGGACAGAGGGGGAGGAGGGGGGGCCGATCCCAAGTATTACTTATTGATTTATTAAAAGCCGAAGCTTTTCATCAGATATCAAAGAGCTGGAAACATTCCTCCAATGGTCTTATTATGCGTGGTGGTGGCGGTGTCACAACCAGCGCCTTGAGGCAGCATTTGTCCACCCCATCTCTCTTGCAACAAAACGACTCCACCTCTGGGGCCTTTCACACAATATCCAGACGGTACTGGGAGAGAACTTCTTTCCCCGATCTCTCACAACAAGAAGCCCCCGGACCCCCCACTGCTCATTGTACAGTGAGGCTTCATTCATCATTTCCTATAATGTCTTAAGATTGTTTCATTCACAAGTGTTGTTATCTACACGTCATGTGATCCTGCGACTACACGCGTCCTCTTCTATAATTCCGGGTATTATTTTCATGTGTAGTTGATCATTAATACTTTTTATTGAACTTTCTTGCATGTGTGCATTAACAAATAATTGCTATATGAAGTATTGTTTAGAACCATATTAATATTTCTAAATAAACCTCTCCTTGAAGTTTAAAAACATTTTTTTAGAACCCAAGAATACACTTTACAAGTTGACAGCTCGGCCATCGCAGCCTTTGTTGGTTTTACACCCATTAGTAGTTCTGTAAACGTCACTCCCCCCCCCCCCCCCCTGCAGTGTAACCACCCGCTCAACAACGTGTAAAAAAGAATCGAACAGATGACGTGATTGTATTAACACATTGAACCTTGAAACAAACACACTTAACACTTTGTTTTTTGCGAGGAAAAAACTAAAAACCTCTGACCTAACACGTTTCATTTCTAATAAAAAAAAGTGTGTCAAACACTTACAAGACTGACCCTGCCTGCGCTTCATCAGTCTCAATGTCAGGAGTCGAAATGTCGTTTTCAGGGTCTTTAGAAGTTTAATTGAGTTTTGGGGCTGGAGGTGGGCAGCAAACACGTGAACAGTGAGAGCGAGCCCGGGCTCCGGCTCGGCTCGAAGAACCCATGGACGGTCCGAGCCCTGAAACATCACGTAACATATGATACACTTTTTAAAATGTTGATGAGACTGTTTCTTTAACACAGGAAAGCTTTGATCTAATTATGTCACAATCTAGCGCTGCACTAAGAAGCACTTGTTAAAAGTGTTAGGGCCTTATTTATGAAGGCCTTGCGCCGCCGGGGCGCCACTTTTAACATGGTAAAAAGAGACGCCCCGGCGGCGCAAGGCCTTCATAAATAAGGCCCTTAGGGGCAGATTTATGAAGGCCTTGCGCCGCCGGGGCGCCACTTTTAACATGGTAAAAAGAGACGCCCCGGCGGCGCAAGGCCTTCATAAATAAGGCCCTTAGGGGCAGATTTATGAAGGTCTTGCGCCGCCGGGGCGCCACTTATTACCATGTTAAAAGTGACGCCCCGGCGGCGCAAGGCCTTCATAAATAAGGCCCTTGGGGGCAGATTTATGAAGGCCTTGCGCCGCCGGTGCGTCACTTATTACCATGTTAAAAGTGACGCCCCGGCGGCGCAAGGCCTTCATAAATCTGCCCCTAGCATGAGCTTTTAGTCAGTCGTTCCTCGCTGGGGGCGGCGCTATCAGTGAACCAACAGGCGAGACAGGTGCCAAGTGGACCCTGGATGTGCCCAGATTATTATAGCGCAACATTAGTATTTTTAATTCACACAATAGCTTTTGTATAGGTGGTTTTCTGATTTATGGATTTGAAAAGTGCTTTCATGCGCATATATGAAGGACATCGAGTTTCGGTGAAATACAATATTTGCCCGAAGCTCCCGCAGCTTCAGTGGAGAAGCTGCGATGGATCCAGGTTTTGTGGTCATTTTGGACAAATCATCGCTGAGTGGCTGTTTGTCTCCTATGTCGATGCTTTGTTTTTACCTCCTAAGGTTTCTATAGTGTGACCTCTAGCTGAGCTATCGAAGCGCTTCACATGAACAGCAGTCACATTGTACAAGGTCACATTCATGTCTTTGAGGCACTTGAGATTTGCCAGAGTGACAGGATGCTGAGCCAATCAATGACTCGAACCGAGCTCGACCAGTTCCAAAGTTGCAAGCTCTGGCTGGTATGCCACATCCTGGGTAGATGGAGGGTGGCGGGCAGAACGCACATAATAGCTCGGCCCACTGAGCCCGACACTTCAGCAGGACCTCAAGCGGGGCCAGGGCCAGAGCCAGGCTCGAGCCAGGGCCAGGCTTCAGGCTCGAGCCAGAACCAGGGCCAGGGCCAGGCTCGAGCCAGGGCCAGGCTTCAGGCCAGGCTCGAGCCAGAGCCAGGGCCAGAGCCAGGCTCGAGCCAGGGCCAGGCTTCAGGCTCGAGCCAGAACCAGGGTCAGGGCCAGGCTTCAGACTCGGGCCAGGCTTCAGGCTCGAGCCAGAGCCAGGGCCAGGCTCGAGCCAGGGCCAGGCTTCAGGCCACGCTCGAGCCAGAGCCAGGGCCAGAGCCAGGCTCGAGCCAGAGCCAGGCTTCATACTCGAGCCAGAACCAGGGTCAGGGCCAGGCTTCAGACTCGGGCCAGGGCCAGGCTTCAGGCTCGAGCCAGAGCAGGCTCCAGCCTTGGCGAAGCTTTCAGCGCCCGTCTTCCTAGTGCCAGATGTCCAGGCTTCGGTGTGGTACCGGGACCTCCTTCACCTTAAGCTGCTCTTGCAGTCGGCTCGGAGTGCTGCTGCTGCTGCTGGAGCCGAGCCTGCTGGAAGTGATGAGCTGTGCTGTGGAGTATGGGCCTCAGCTGCCGCTCTAAAGTAACTCTCCAGATGCTGTGCGCCTGTTTGAAGCAGAGATGATGCACATCTTGGGATTACAGATGTGACAAATATTGGACCCACAGTGGCCCAAACAAACCCTTGGCCCATCCAGACCAAAACTCCTAGAACCGGGCCTGGTCCGCAGCGGGGGCTGGGGGGGCCACACTTACAAGACTGACCCTGCCTGGGGGGAGGGGGGGCGGGGGCGCTGCATGCTTGGGGTGGGGGCTCCATGCCTGGGGGGCCGGGGAGTCTATTCCTGGAGGGTCACACTCACAAGACTGACCCTGCCTGGTGGTCCCATACCTGGGGGGCCGGGGGGAGATGTCTCCATGCCTGGGGGGGGGGGGGGGGGGGGGCGAGGATGTCTTCATGCCTGGGGGGGGGGAGCGCGGGCGGGGGTGCACGCACGGAGGAAGACCACACGCAAACTAGCACCACGAATTGAACATTAGACCTAGAAAGGAAGTCCACAGAAAAAGGATTTAATTGCACAATAATGAATGAAAAAGCAACTTGCATTTCAAATGCAGTAAATGCCCGGGAGGGGGGGTGGAGGCTGCATTGTGACAAGATAATGTCTTTGAGAGAGCTCAGGGTGTGCAGGCGCCTGCTGCAGACCTCTCAGCCCCCCCTCCTCTCAGCCCCCCTCCCCCCCTGCCCCCCTCTACTGCATATACTAGTGAATAGAGTTATCTCTATATACATAGGGAAGGGATACGAATGGATATACTCTAAGAGTCACACAGGAATGGTAGAGTACAAAGGTCTACGCATATACTAGTGATTAGAGTTATCTCTATATACATAGGGAAGGGATACGAATGGATATACTCTAAGAGTCACATAGGAATGGTAGAGTGTACAAAGGTCTACTGCATATACTAGTGATTAGAGTTATCTCTATATACATAGGGAAGGGAGACGAATGGATATACTCTAAGAGTCACATAGGAATGGTAGAGAGTACAAAGGTCTACGCATATACTAGTGATTAGAGTTCTCTATATACATAGGGAAGGGATAGACACGGATATACTCTGAGTCACATAGGAATGGTAGAGAGTACAAAGGTCTACGCATATACTAGTGATTAGTGTTATCTCTATATACATAAGGAAGGGATACGAGTGGATATACTCTAAGAGTCACATAGGAATGGTAGAGTGTACAAAGGTCTACAGCATATACTAGTGATTAGTTATCTCTATATACATAGGGAAGGGATAGACACGGATATACTCTGAGTCACATAGGAATGGTAGAGAGTACAAAGGTCTACGCATATACTAGTGATTAGTTATCTCTATATACATAGGGAAGGGATAGACACGGATATACTCTGAGTCACATAGGAATGGTAGAGAGTACAAAGGTCTACGCATATACTAGTGATTAGTGTTATCTCTATATACATAAGGAAGGGATACGAATGGATATACTGTAAGAGTCACACAGGAATGGTAGAGAGTACAAAGGTCTACTGCATATACTAGTGATTAGAGTTATCTCTATATACATAGGGAAGGGATACGAATGGATATACTGTAAAAGTCACATAGGAATGGTAGAGAGTACAAAGGTCTACGCATATACTAGTGATTAGAGTTATCTCTATATACATAGTGAAGGGATACGAATGGATATACTGTAAGAGTCACACAGGAATGGTAGAGAGTACAAAGGTCTACGCATATACTAGTGATTAGAGTTATCTCTATATACATAGGGAAGGGATACAAATGGATATACTGTAAACGTCACACAGGAATGGTAGAGTACAAAGGTCTACGCATATACTAGTGATTAGAGTTATCTCTATATACATAGGGAAGGGATACGAATGGATATACTGTAAGAGTCACATAGGAATGGAAGAGAGTACAAAGGTCTACGCATACACTAGTGATTAGAGTTATCTCTATATACATAGGGAAGGGATACGAATGGATATACTGTAAGAGTCACATAGGAATGGTAGAGAGTACAAAGGTCTACGCATATACTAGTGATTAGAGTTATCTCTATAAACATAGGGAAGGGGTACAAATGGATATACTCTAAGAGTCACATAGGAATGGTAGAGAGTACAAAGGTCTACGCATATACTAGTGATTAGAGTTATCTCTATATACATATGGAAGGGATATGAATGGATATACTGTAAGAGTCACATAGGAATGGAAGAGAGTACAAAGGTCTACGCATATACTAGTGATTAGAGTTATCTCTATATACATAGGGAAGGGATACCAATGGATATACTCTAAGAGTCACATAGGAATGGTAGAGTGTACAAAGGTCTACTGCATATACTAGTGATTAGTGTTATCTCTATATACATAGGGAAGGGATACCAATGGATATACTCTAAGAGTCACATAGGAATGGTAGAGTACAAAGGTCTACGCATATACTAGTGATTAGAGTTATCTCTATATACATAGGGAAGGGATACGAATGGATATACGCTAAGAGTCACATAGGAATGGTAGAGAGTACAAAGGTCTACGCATACACTAGTGATTAGAGTTATCTCTCTAAACATAAGGAAGGGATACGAGTTCCTTCGTTATGAAACGGGCTGGGTCCCATGTTATGTTATGGTATGGCCAGTCCAGGCCAGTTTCTGAGTGTGAGAGCCTGAGGAGCGCTTTGCAGGGGGGCGATTGAAGTTTTGTTCCACTGTCCTGGCCACTGCACCCCCCCCCCCCCACATCATCCCCTCCCTGGAGTTCCACCTGGCCACAACAACAAGTCGTGACCCACTGACCCCACCAGACCCGATGGATGAGTGACGTCACCAGAGAGGCCCTGTGATGATCAAGGGGGCACAATTATACAGGCAAACCACTGCCAAAACACTTGTATGTCTTTAGCTAGGGGGGAGGGGGGGCACTGACTGTCAGGACTGGACCAATACGGCAATACCACTAAAGTTAACACTAAGCACTGCATACAAAGTCATTATCTGGGCATTATAAATAAATACTACTGTCTGTAAAAACACACACTTGCTGCGCAATTGCTGTCGGACTCGGTCGGGTTCGAAGTTAAATACTGACTAGAACATGACCGTTGTTGGCCCGCCCCCTCCTGCTAGCCTCGCCCACACTAGTGGTCCTCTAGTGCCGTCAATCCAGTGGTAGCGCGGCCGCAACCAATGGCGGCCCTGGGAGGACATTTGGCCAGCCCTCGCCGTAGCAGTGACGCGTTACGCGCTCGCCGCCCGCCCCGCGCCCCCTACGCGCGCCCCTCGTCGTCGTGCGTCACGGCCAGGGGCAGCGGGAACAACTGGAAAAGAGATGAATTCAGGTGAGGAAAGAATAAAGACCCGGCCTAGAGTCAGGACCCTCCTGGGGTCTGATGGATCGTGGTATTACTTCCTGCAGGATATTGTCAGGATGGAGACCTTACACATTGACACAGACCTTGTCGGCGGGAGCTTGTTGGATGGAGTTGGGTTTTGGGCTCTCTGGCTCAGCTCATTGGCTGCTTTTGGGCTCTCTGGCTCAGCTCATTGGCTGCTTTTGGGCTCTCTGGCTCAGCTCATTGGCTGCTTTTGGGCTCTCTGGCTCAGCTCATTGGCTGCTTTTGGGCTCTCTGGCTCAGCTCATTGACTGCTTTTGGGCTCTCTGGCTCAGCTCATTGGCTGCTTTTGGGCTCTCTGGCTCAGCTCATTGGCTGCTTTTGGGCTCTCTGGCTCAGCTCATTGGCTGCTTTTGGGCTCTCTGGCTCAGCTCATTGGCTGCTTTTGGGCTCTCTGGCTCAGCTCATTGGCTGCTTGCAGTTTTTGGTCTGTGCCATCTATGGGTACTCCTCTGCCAGGATATTAAGGAGGCCACGAGCGGTCAGCGTGTACTTCCTGCCTGTCCCATCATGGACATCTGATCACCAGAGACGCGGCCAGCCTGTACTTCCTGCCTGTCCCATCATGGACATCTGATCTCCAGACATTGCCTCCATGGTGGCTAGAAGCGGCCCGTGTGCTGCCGGTACTCGGCTTCAGCTACTATTTCCAGGCCATGGATCCATCCTCGCCTCATCTCCTTTATCCTTCGAGGGGGCTTCTTGGGACCACCTCAGGCACGGGCAGTTTCATTGGGCTTAGGGAAGGTTTAGTCTCAAAGAGGAACTTGTCCTTCACTGGTGAACTAGAAAGAGCTCGAACTGATCTCGGTTCTGTCCATCTGTTGGTTCATTTGCTTCTGCGCTTGACATGTTTGCTTTTGTTTCCAGGAACTCCATCACTGTATGATCCTGCATTACAAGACACTTAAGCTGACCTTTGCTGTTAGTTGGGTCGGATCTTGAGCTAAAAAAATACCAATGACTAAGGATAAAGAGGTTCAAAGCTGAACATAACTTGATGATGTGTTGGCTTTATGCCCTTCCGCTTGTGCTATACATGTGCTTGTGTCCAAGTTAGGGGCATCATGTGCGTTGTTTAAGGCTTGGATGTCTGCCCCCAATATAGTTCCGACTTGTGAAGGCCTTGGGCGCATTTACTCTGCTATAGGACCGACTGGGCTCTGAGCTGTGTGTTTCTGAATTTGAAAGTTCGTTATTTTGTGACCTTCTTTTGGTGCAGTTATATTCCTGTCTTTTTTAGGTTCCTACTTTATTTTTGCTGTTCCTAATTCTATTAATACTAATTCCGGTAAATATGCGCCCAGCTGCATTGGTGAATGCAGGGTGTGGAAATAACACTGATCGTATTGGGCCATTAGTATGAGGTCTTATGGTTTGCTCAATCTGTATTAGCATATGAAACCATCATGCAAAACCAGATCCAACACCAGGGAGTAACAATATGAATGGCAGTGTCTCACACAGGAACATACAAAGGGGTTTCTTTTGGTGGTCCTCAGTTGTTTACTGTACATGTAGATACGTGGCTCTTTTTTAACATTATTATTTCTATTGCTTGTTTTAGTTAACGCGAACCACCATCATGGATCAACCTTTTATTTGACTAATTTTATTTGCCAGTCCATTTTATACTGCGGATTTTTCTTGTTACCTCACTTAGTTATTTCAATTGAAGCTCCAGCAAGAAAATACCAGGTAGAGAAGGGCTTAGAGTGATGGAGTTCTGTGCATTGTAATTTTGAAATACTTTAGCTGGAGTTAATCCTTGGCAAAGGGAGCTCTAAGTATTACTAATAGTACAGGCTTTGTGTGCTGGGTTGGTTCTGATTGCTAGGTGTAATGTTTTCATAATTTTATTGTAATCATGAGTCCGCCGCCACAGACATTTGCACCAGTTTTAGTCCTTTTAGAGTGTCTCTTGTGTTAAGTCTATGCATAAAGATACGCATCTTTTATAACTACTTGTGTGGTGTCCTTTGTAGTGTCCTTCACTGTGTATGATCATAAATGCTTCACACGCTGCCTCTGAGATAAGCTTAGCTGCTCGTGCTACGTTACCACAGGGTTGAGCAGGTGTTATCAAAGGCTGTAGCCCCCTTACTCTGACTTAGGAAGAATGGTCCCCACTTGGACAATGGCCAGCCACTGCCAACTAGAGACCCCCATTTCCAACAAACAACCATTCCGATTTTGAGAAGAGTAAACATCTCAATGCCCATTAGATTCCCCCATGTTAGACTAATGTTCTGATTTGTTACCTTTGCCTCAAATTGTAAAGCGCTCTGATATCCTTCGGGTTCAAGTTCACGCTATATAAAACTTTATAAATAACTAAATGTAACTTTCATGATCGAGGTAACTGTTAGCAGCAATACTACGTGTCTCTCCTCGGAGACTCTTTCCAGTGCTCACCGTATTTACCCGTACATATATAACTGACCGAATCCGATATTCTGATCCGAAGTGTTAAAGATGTCAAATCATCCCTCACACACCAGGCACCAGATTGTTGTCCTCGCACTCGCATAATGATGCAATTGATGTGCACGTGCACCGTAGGAACCTGTGGTTCACATCAATTGCATAGTTATGCCGCATTAAATATACGAGTGCGACCGGCTATACTCATCATCTGGGGATTCATTTGCTTTCCCTTTCTGCAGGTAAGTGCACCTCCTTCAAAACCCTAACTCCTCGTCCTATCATTCCTCTTAGTATTGTAAATTGCTCCTCATCTCTTACCTGTTTTTGTATAGTTACAAATCGTTAAAAATGTTGTAATCTGCTATATTTCAATGCTGTTGATTGTTTGCTGATTTTTGGTTCCTGTGACTGCAATTATTTTATACTCATGTAAAGCGCTCTGATACTTCTGGTCCAGCCAGCGCTATATAAAACCTCAAAGAGAAATAAATAAATAATAAAAGTTCAATTACCAGACAATCAGGCAGGTACCAACCTCTTTAGGGAGGACTGACTGGTGCAGCCGCACCTGGTGCTGACCTGGGGGGCGTTGTGTGAAGAAATAACTTCTGGGTTTAATAGCACCTGCTGCAAAGTACCTTGTGGGTAGTGTGTCCAGCAGTTTTCAGGCAACAATAAAAATGGCAAGTTAACTCTGGTGGTTAATGTTCCTGCTAGAGAGATCAGAGTTTGGGCTAGTGGCTAGTGACAGTTTTGACTCAACATAAAGTAGCACAAAGGGTTAATAAGTCTGCTGCAAAGAACATGTACCATGCAAATCACATAACTGTATTTTATGTGCGTAGCTCAGTGGGTTACTGCTTTTGCCACAGACATGTTTTTGTAACCAGCAGTTCCTAATATAACGCAATGACCAATAAACTGTCATCAAAGAGCTGCAGGCAAACTGCATGCTATAGGTTAGAACATTATTTTTTCCCCAGTTTCTCATTATCCAAATGCTGCTAAAAAATGTTTGTTTGGGTAGAAATATATTCTTAATATTAAAGCCAACCCCAACCACTGAGGTACCTTTTTAATCCTGAGTTTGTACTTCTCCAGAATTCATTCTTAAAATGTACTGCCTACCAGTGTGGGTGATAAGTGATTTCTACACCCTGCAATTCACATTGTCTTATGTATTATTTCATAAAGACTGATTTTACACACATATAATTAATTGTCTCCATATGTAATGGGTGTGTGTTGTAAAGTGCTCACACAACCTACACTGCCTGGTAAGAGTAGCGCTATGAAAAACAAATGAAATGCCTATGAGAATGGCTATGCAGAGAAGAAGGGCACTGTTGGAGGGTGTTGGCAAGGGATTCCTCGGAGAAGGAGATGATGGGGAGTGCCAAAAAAGACTGTTGCCCCTGGCGCCACCAGCGCCTTCTTCATGTCAGAGTTTACTATTTGTACTCCTTTTCAAAGGGGTTAAAGACTGGGCCCCTGCACTTTAAACCCTTGACCCACGCAGGTGCTTATTTACATGTCACGACTAGTGCAAGCCCTGTCCATAAAGCAGGGTACAGTGTATTTAAACGGTTTGGCATATACTTTTAAGTTTTATATGCCCCAGAATAGGTGAGATTCAATTGCTACCCTTGTTCTGTGTGTGATTCTAGAATGTTTCACAATCCCATGACTTTAGTGATGTACAGGCAACATTGCAGGCAGCACCCACACTCTGAAAAGTGTCCCAGTGCCACTTGTCTGGGTGCCTTTGTGTGAATTTTTCATTCTTTCTGGCCAGGGGCCGTGTTCGACATTTCCATGCTTTCTGGTAACTTATGTGTGACGTTTCCATGCTTTCTGGCCGGGGTGCCTATGTTTGATATTTCCATGCTTACTGGTCTGGGTGCATATGTGTAACGTTTCCATGTTTTCTGGCCCGGTGTGACCAGGCCTGGGTGTGATGTTTCCAGTACTTCTGGCCTCTGTGCCCTAGGTGCTAGTTATAAGATGCTCTTGTGTGACATTGCCACAGTTTCTGCCCTCAGGATATAAAAATCATGTAATGTTTGCACATTGTCTTGAACATTTTATCCTCTGAACCTTTGCACAGTTGTTTGAAGTTAAGTGTTTTTTTAAATGTCTTTATACTATTTTATATTAATAATACATTTTGTGCTCGACATTTCATTTTTTAGCGTTCTCTGTAGGAATGTCTGTGATTTATGACTGGGTATCCTGGTGCTCCATAAGGTGATCATTTAGTATGCTTTAAAAGTTAATACAATCTAATATGTAATGAAAAATGTGTGAAAATGCATTGTTTTGGCCTTTCTGTCCCCAACATTTTCTTGGGGGCGAAAACCCCCCAGACTCCCCCTAGTAGTGGTTGCTCACTGCGCTTGCTCGCTACACACCATATGGGGGCTGGTCTCACTTTTACTTTGTTCTCTCTGATTCACTCCTTGTGTCTATTTTTGGTGCTCTCTGTAAGAATGTCTCTGGGTACGTATGACTGGGTGGGTAACCTGGTGCTCTTTAAGGTCATCACCTACTATTTACTGTGCTTTAAAAGTTGATACAATTAAATATGTAATTAAAAATGTGCTGTAAAATGCACCATTTTGGTGGGTTTTTTCCCAAAATTCCCCCCCCCCAAATTCCCTAGTAGTAATCAAGCACGCTCGCACGCAACGCGCCGGACAGGGGCTGGTCTGACAATTTGCCAGGGCTGCTTTGAGTTCCCAGTCCGGCCCTGATCCAGGCTTTCAGGGCCTTGTAGTAATCCTCCTTGTTCTTGCACCCTGTACGTGGAACCTTGAATTTTTTGCAAAAGAACGTCAGTTCTTTTTTTGTGTAGTCATCCAACTTTGACGCATCCCATTCTATCTCCAACACCTCAGAGGCTACAGATATTGCCCTCTCCACGCTGTTTGTGCCAGGCATGGCTTCAAACAAAAGGGATCTTCTTCCAGCAAAGAAAAAAATTAAAAAGTCTGTGGCTAAGTTACTGGATTGTATCACTATGCAATGGTCAATAATCACTGCATGGACACTGCAAATGTAAATTCGTGATCCTTACCGCTGCGTCCAATGTTAGAATTGGGGCTCTCTGGTTGGCACAGGTATGTACTTGCGACAAGCAGGGACCCTCTTCTCTAAGTCAGGGCGAAGGATTACCCTCTAAAAATAACCCCTGCTTACCCTCTAGGTAGTGTGGCACAAGCAGTCAAGGCTAATCTTTAGAGCACATAGGGTTAAACATTTGCAGTATCACACACAATAACCACCAACCCACCACACAATGACACCAGACTGTATTCTTGTAAAAATATATCTCCTTTACATAGATTTAAAGCAGGCTTGTAAATACAGTCTTTGTACAGTTCAAAATGGTTCCAGTTGCTTGTTCAGGTTGCCACAGTTCTTGTTCAGCTTTAAAAATAGTTCTTACACTTCAAAAGGGGTGCCACAGTTCTTGAAGGCAATCTTTGGGGCCTTCTACCCAGTTCCAGGAGAGTACATTGCTCCCTAGCGCTTCTGTGCGCTTCTTTCGGTTCCTAATTCAAGGCCCAATCAACCCTCGCGCCTTTCACGTGAGCAGGTGTGCGCGGCGTACACTACAATGGCCGGAATGAGAAGTACCAGCCACAAGCGCACAATTCTCAGTGCACACCCCAGGCTTGATCAACTTAACTAGGATGATGAGCACAGAGTCTGGAAACTTCAAAAAGCGGACAGTCAAGTGTGGCAATCTTTTAGAAGTGGCCGCTCAAGGACTTGGGCATGGTTTGCAGCGTACCGACTCCCTTTGGGAGAGTTAGTGCACCTCGTAGGGCTGAGAGGTGTCTCGTAATACCACGGGCAAAAGGGCCTTGCGAACTCTCGCGTGTGTCGTGTGTCACGCGTAACGCGCGGTGAGAGTACGAGGCGTTCGGGTGGCTGTACGACTCGAACTGAGCTGCGGGATGGCTTCACGGAGTCTCACAGTTCAGAGCGCACAAAGCGGGGGGCCAACAGGGGACGAGGGGTGCGCGCCTAATGGACTCCGTGTCCAGAGGGCGGCGGACCTCAATAGCAAAACAGTACCCTAGAGTACTTGAGAGGGGGGTTCCGGGGCGGACAATGCCGGGGTCGATTCCAGGTCCCACGTCGCGGTGTCTTCCTCTGTAGATTCGAGCTACGGCTCGGCTCAGGAGGGCAGCGTTGCATTGAGGGTCAGGTCTTTCGGCGAAGGGCTCCTGGTCTGGCAAGAGGGGGCAGGGCCCCGGGCAGCAGTGTGAGACGCGAACAAAGCCTCTCTACGCTCAGCGTGTATTCCTTCTCTCCCCGTGCCGCTGCAGTTTACGAACGGTTGCGCTGGGGCTTCAGGGCAACTTCTTCTTCTGTGGAGTTCTGCAGTTAGGCAGGCGACAGGTACGTTGCTTGGGCCAGCGAGGCTGGTCTTTGCGATGTCAGCTGGGGCCCGCCCGGCAGCTTCTCTTTCCAGGAGGAGTAGCGCCCACTGTTCCTGGGGCACAGTTCAGGGGGCAAGTTCCACAGCAAGCCCTTGGAGATTGTCTAATGCACAAGTAGTTCAAAAAGTCTTAGTCTTTTCCTTCCTCTCTCCTTCTGCAGCAAGGCACCCACCACAGGCCAGTCTCTCAGGATTAGAGACAATACTTCTCCATGCAGCTTTTTCCAGGCCCTTCTCTTCAGGCAGAGTTTCTTCTTGGCGTCAACAGGATCGGATTTACAAGGAGCAGGGCTCCTACTTTTATACAGCATTTTCTTTGTTCTTACAGGCCAGGGGGGCCTCTGCATAACTTCTTTCAGTCTCTGAGCACTTTGTTGGGTGTACTCTGGTGTCTTCTTTCAGTGCGAGGGGCAGGCACATCAGACGCTCCACAGGAGGTCGAGCCAGCATTGTGTGGACAGGGGCAGCCAGGAGTACCTTGTTGACAGTGCTTCTCCCTCCCTGGGCCAGGTGTCGGCTGAGTCATCAGTCACTCCCCAGGGGGCGGAGCCAGCATTGTGGTGGCAGAGCACAGCCCTATTCAGAGTCCACGGGCACTCCCACCTCCCACTAAGGTGTAATCCTGGCATTCACCACCTGTCATCCCCCAGCCCTGTCACTCACATATCCCAGACAGTCAGATACACATCCAAGCAGAGGCAGGCTGAAATGGTTAGGCAAGCAAATGCTAACACGAACTTTCTAAAAGTAGCATTTGCAAACACAGGATATTAAAATAAACTTTACTAAAAGAAGTATATTATTCTGAGTTCAGGCATATTAAACTTGACTTTCTACCATGTTCCCTGGGCCTGCTGGGATTATAGAGTGTAATAATTCCAGCAGCCCATCTCGGCCTAAGAGAACAGGTAGCCTTACAATAGTGAAAAACGAATTTGGCAGTAATTCACTATAAGGACATGCCATACACATCAGGGCTTGTCCTACCTTACACTTACAGTGCACCCTGCCCTTGGGCCTACCATAGTGGTGACTAATATGAAGTAAAGGGAAGGTTTAGGGGCTGGCAAGTGTGTGCATGACAGTACCAGGCTGCTTCTGTGGGTGGCGCAACCAGCGCTGCAGGCCCACTAGCAGTATTGGTATTTACAAGCCCTGGCACTCCTGGTGCACTTTACTGGGGACTGACAGTAAATCCAATGAGCCAATCATGGAGATCAATTACAGGTACACTTTATATTGAGAGCACTTGCACTGCTGCACGGATTGGCTGTGGCGCAGTGCCCTGAGCAGCTAACACCAGCAAAACATCTGAGGCACATCAGCAAAAAGTGGAAGGGAGACTCACGCCAAGGTGCCAGGTCTAACGCACACACAGGGGGGGGCTGCCCTCTAAGCAGTCGATACTGCAGCTGTCAATCACCGGTGTGGCACCATGGAGGCCGGGTTCAATAGTCCGGATGTGCCGGCGTAGAGTGCAGTCATGTGACGTCAGGAGGAACTAGGCAGAAGCGGCGGGGGCATCTGAGAGAGTACAGGCGAGACTTGAGTCTCTCTCATGCCATGGCCGGGCCACAAGAGGGGGCATGAATGAACTTGTGCAATGGGCATATGGCAGCTGGCGCTCGCAAAATAGACTGCCGCGAATTGTGTGATCCAGATTCGATAGACCCCACCGGCCTTCTTGGGAGCTTGCAGCATTTCAGTTATGGCAACATTATTTATAAATATGGCAGAGCTCGCATGCAGTCTTGGCTAAACTCCAAATAGCATGTGAAGCTGTTTTTTACCAATTATAATCCCTTGAATAACAAATGAAAGGACACCACACGAGGTATATATCAAATATATATGTATTTATTTCTAACACAACCCCTCTGCACTCTTTGAGGTTAGAGGTAAAAGTACATCACAAGTTACTTAATTAGCATAGGATAAGTTGCACAATTTACAGTAATGCCCTAGAGGCCTCACAAACCATATACTAAAATAGGGGTATAAGAACCACGATAAATAGTGAGCAGGCCTAGAGAATCGCTGGGGCTACACTAGACAACCAAAGGATAGGAGGTAGGAGACCAACGGGAGACACATCCAGTGTCTAAACAATCGCGAGTTGCCATTGACAAATGGGAACGTAAAAGTTACAAAGTTACAGTTTTAGGGCACTTCCGGATGGACTACGACAAAACCCCTTTAGACTAGGACACTTCAAGAGTCAAGACCCACGGGAGCACCGGAGTACTCGTGTTACCTCACCCAGGGAAGCCGGGTGCATAGGTGCTTTTTGATGTCTAGTTTTGTCAATGTTTTATATGGAAATCTGCAAAGAAGTGCTGCAGGCTACCAGAGGAAAAGTGTCCAGGTGGATCGAGAAACTGAAGAACCTGAAAGCAGAGAGGGCAGAGTCTGGGTCACTAGCCAGTGACCCGGAAGGAACCAGAAAGGAACCAGGCATTGTAGAGGAGATTTCAGGTGAAGAGGTAAAGCTTGTCTCTGCAGCCACGAGGACCAGGAGGTGTTGACGATGACCAGGAGCTGGATTCGAACTGTCCCACAAAAAGTCTAGTTGACTGCGGCATCGGTATCCAGATTGGACACAACAAGCTTTGGCAAACGCAACCCATGCAGGAAGTGAATATTGGCTTCGAGTCAGACCAGCACGGTCTTGGGCGCTTCTCCTTTGGAGGAAAGCTGGAGCAAGCCTGCAGCAACCAGGCCAGTGTTGTAAATTCAATAGAAAGTCTTCAGAGGGCAAACTAGCCAGCGGGCTAGCAACTGGAAAGACGTGTCAAGCTGAAATGCAGGAGCAGCCCCACGTGACACTCGTAAAGGGGTGAGTTTGGAGCAAACTGTGATCTGGTCTGGGGCTTCTCGTACCCCAATGCACAACTTCAAGTTACCTCAGGAGTCAATGCAGTTAGCAAAATGCAGGATGTCCAGGGTGTCCGGTCCCACATCTCTCGTGTCAACCACTGGTCTCAGCTTTGCTGTGGATGTGGATCTGAGTCAGGGAAGTCTGGAAGTCCAGTTCCTGTGTCGCTGAGTCTTCGGATTCTGGCAGGAGCGTCGACAAAGCAGACCGGCAAGTTCCTGGTGGTGCCTGTTTGCACAGGGTGGTCACTCTTTGACCACAAGGGAGATGTCTTCAGTCTTCTCGTCGAAATAGAACGTCGAAGGTCCAAGAGTTCTGTATCAGTTTCATTCCAGGATAATCTAAAGTCCTGGGGACACAGCTCCTATCTTTATACTAAACTAAAGGGCTGGATTACCTGCTAGGTCCCTCCTATGGGTGGACCTGGGAAGGGGGTGGTTACACCCCTTTCCCTTTGTCCAGTTTTGCGTCAGAGCAGTGCTGGAGTGCCCCAGCAACTGGTTTGAACCGGGCTATGCATGGAGCACCTTGTGTGCCCCCGGCAATGTCTGGAAAAGCATCTTTCCATTCAACCCACCCTGCCCCAATACACTACAGGCTGTCTCGGGAGGTGCTAGCACCTCCCTCGACAGGAAACCTATTGTCCAGGCTCTTTGCTGGAGTTTCCCCCAGCAGCAGGAGGTTACTCGTGTCTATGGAAGCAGCATCCAATTTGTGATGCTGAGGCTCTGTTTAACTTTAATCGGGTAAAGCAGTAACTACACGTCTTCTCCCTCTAGAAGGGTGGAATGCTACCCCCGCCGCCAGGACTGGCGGGGTGGGGGGTAGTATTCCAAAGTGTTTGTCACCTTACACATGTTTTGATAAAGCCAAACTAAAGTTAGCATTAACCGCGAGGATTATAATGCACTTAAGAGCATATGGTATGGCTATATAATAGAACAGATCTAAGGAGATGGTTCCGAAAGCTGCAGAGGGGCTCAGCTCTTGCTATGGCACCCTCACACAAAACCAACACTCTGCCTCCAGGATTGTTAAGGCCTGCCATAGGAGTGACTTATAGGTTACTATGTGTCTATATATAAGGTAGATATAGATTTACTATATCTAAGTAAGGGGTGATTACACCACCTTACCCAAGCTGAGTGATCAGCCTGTGGTGTCAGTTTGGAGGGCCAGCCAGGGCTGGCATAATACATGCTGCAGCCCCTGGTAGGCCTTGGATACACCTATGCCCTGGGTACCTATGGTACACTATACAGGGGCTCACAAATGTGACCCAATACCCAATCTGGTATGTACCTAAAATACATGGTATCAATTTAGAGAGAGAACAGCTGGGCTGTGGGTCTGATTAGCAGGCCCACAGCCACACTAAAGTCGAAACACCAGAAAATCACAGCAAAAGTGGGGGTGACCATAGGAAGCAGACCCTACTCCTACAATGTTCATGCCTCAAGGACACAGCGCCCAGAAGTCAGTCAGTAGTGCCTCTGAGGGGGTCATGTTTACGCCTCAGGGACACAGCGCCCAGAAGTCCATCAGTAGCGCCTCTGAGGGTCAGTGTTCATGCCTCAGGGACACAGCACCCAGAAGTCCGTGAGTAGCGCCTCTTAGGGTGTCATGTTGATGCCTCAGGGACACAGCGCCCAGAAGTCTGTCAGTAGCGCCTCCGAGTGTCATGTTCATGCCCCAGAGACACAGCGCCCAGAAGTCTTTCTATAGCCTTGCTGTGTCTCATGTTGTCCCCTTCTTTAAAGAGGCCACTTCGTGGTCTCTCCCAGCTGCATCTATTGAGCTAATGAATCCTTGCACCCCCACCCCCCTAGAGAGCGATGAGCTGATGTATCCTTGCACCCCACCCCCCTAGAGAGCGATGAGCTGATGTGTCCTTGCACCCCTCAGAGTGCAATGAGCTGATGTGTCCTTGCACTCCTCAGAGTGCAATGAGCTGATGTGTCCTTGCACCCCTCAGAGTGCTATGAGCTGATGTGTCCTTGCGCCCCCCCTAGTGTTCTGACATGAAGTATCCTTGCACAGCCCCCCCCCCCCCCCCCGAGTGCTAGCATTGAACTGCCCTTTCTGACTCCTTCCTCTGTGTCTGGGCCTCGTGTGCCAAGTCCTGATGTGGCCTGTGCATGCAGGGAACGCAGGCCTGTGGCTTTGACATGCTTTCAGCTGTTCTTAAAGAGAATCTCCATTCTTGTGCTTGAATAGACCACGAATGCGGTCAAACTGAGCCAGAGAGCGTCTCGAACCGGAACAGAAAGGAGTCCCGGGCACAACACTCAGCGTGGCCACATTAGAGAATTGGCTGAAAATGTGGCCCACGTTAGCAAAGTGGGCAGTTCTGACTTGGTAAGGACAGCTGTAGAAGTGCTCTGGCAGGGATGGAAGACAGCTTGGCTTTGAGCTTGCTGCAGGTAACATCGCAATGACCTGTCCCCAGCCCTCAGACACTGCCCCCACACTGACCTGTCCCCATCCCTTTTGCACTGCCTGGTCGCAGTGACCTGTCCCCAGCCCTCCGGCACTGCCTGGTCGCCCTGTGGGCCAGTCCGACACAGACACATGAGAAACAAACCAGGTGCTTTCTTTAATGGTCGTTTGCCATCAAAGCTTCTAACCTTTGTAAAAAGAGCGAGACGGCAGCAGAGCCCCGTGAGCAATCCCAAACTTTGCCTAACTTTATTGATTTCCAGAGAAGGAACCTGGAACCAGCTGGAACAGTGCACTCCTGTCTAGAGATCTCCCATAAACCTGTGGGTCTGAGAGGGGAGCTTTCTATGGCCCTGATTACACTCAAACCCTTGATAGTTGCACTATCTGTGATACCAAAATATTGATGGCAACTCATTTGTGCAATGAACCATGCACTCCTGCATGTGTCCCAAGTGGATTTCGGCAGAGTTTGCAGGATGAAAAATGGCCGATAAATCATCTGATCAGTGGCGATGCTAAAGGAGGCAGTTGAGACCCATGCCCAGCTCTGTCAAGACTCTAACTGGGTTCCACCACCAAACACATTGAATATATCAAGGGGCAACAACACTGAAAAAAACAAGCAATGGTAAATGCATTAGGTTTCGCCTGGGGGGAAAATAATACGTTCAGAGGTGGTGGAGCAGAGTAATGAGTGCAGAGAGAATGGTCTGAGTCCTCTCTGTGCAAGAATGAAGGTTAAGTGTCGAGCGCAGAGAATGGTGTGAGTACTCTGTGCAAGAATGAAGGTTGAGAGGTGCAGAGAGAATGGTGTGAGTCCTCTCTGTGCAAGAATGAAGGTTGACTGCAGAGAGCATGGTGTGAGTCCTCTCTGTGCAAGAATGAAGGTTGAGTGCAGAGAGCATGGTGTGAGTCCTCTCTGTGTAAGAATGAAGGTTGAGTGCAGAGAGAATGGTGTGAGTCCTCTCTGTTCAAGAATGAAGGTTGACTGCAGAGAGCATGGTGTGAGTCCTCTCTGTGCAAGAATGAAGGTTGAGTGCAGAGAGAATGGTGTGAGTCCGCTCTGTACAAGAATGAAGGTTGAGCGCAGAGAGAATGGTGTGAGTCCTCTCTGTGCAAGAATGAAGGTTGATAAGTGTCGAGTGCAGAGAATGGTGTGAGTCCTCTCTGTGCAAGAATGAAGGTTGATAAGGGTCGAGTGCAGAGAGAATGCTGTGAGTACTCTGTCCAAGAATGAAGGTTGATAAGTGTCTGAGGCAGAGAGAATGCTGTGAGTACTCTGTCCAAGAATGAAGGTTGATAAGTGTCTGAGGCAGAGAGAATGGTGTGAGTACTTTCTGTCCAAGAATGAAGGTTGATAAGTGTCTGAGGCAGAGAGAATGGTGTGAGTACTTTCTGTGCAAGAATAAAGGTTGATAAGGGTCGAGTGCAGAGAGAATGCTGTGAGTACTCTGTCCAAGAATGAAGGTTGATAAGTGTCTGAGGCAGAGAGAATGCTGTGAGTACTCTGTCCAAGAATGAAGGTTGATAAGTGTCTGAGGCAGAGAGAATGGTGTGAGTACTTTCTGTCCAAGAATGAAGGTTGATAAGTGTCTGAGGCAGAGAGAATGGTGTGAGTACTTTCTGTGCAAGAATAAAGGTTGATAAGTGCCTGAGTGCAGGGTGAAAGTGCTTCATTGCATGGGGATTGATGTGAGTTTGGTGCTGAATGAAAACTGAGTACAGGATGAGAGATGTAGCCCTGTCTAAGGTAAGATGTGTGTGAGTTACTTCCTGTCTGCTTTCAAAGAGAGGGGTAGGGACATACCCGAGTTTGCGGACAGTTGAAATGAAGCAGATGGAACTTTACCCCTTCCAAGATCAGCGTTTCGACCATAGCTGCGATCATGTAGAAACTATTTCATAGATTGAAATATGGAGTGAAAGTGCGTTGCAGTGTTCACCGGGGGTAAAGGCCAGTCTTCCAGAGAAGAGGCATTATGTGCTCAGTTTCCATAAGGGAGCCCACCAGGGTCTGCTTAAAAGGGTCCCCCGTGTGAATATATGTAGAGATTGAACCTATGTGAAATCTTCAAGTAGACTACACTAGATACCCAAAGATTTACAAAAAGAGGGGTTGAGATATAGGAACCGCCTCCTTCACTCCTAGTGATTTCACAACAGGGCAAAATGTGTGACTATCCTGTAGGAATGCAATTACAATTCAAAGTAACTAATGTGCAGTCTATTAACTAATCAATATCTGCTACTGCTGGTAGAACTATTAACGTTTCTCTTCTTTTTAATGCAGGTGGAATCAACAACGCCTTTACTCTCAACTGGAGCAACAACACAGGCAAGTTTTCGCTTATTGTGGAAGTTTTTGCTTATTGTTCTAATTATTTAAACCTAAGACTCTTCTAAAAGAACCCTCTGAATACGAACCATGAGTGCTATTTGGGGTCTGAGCAACGGAAACAAAGTTTCGAAAAACTGAGTAGTGTCTTTATATATTTTGAAGTTTGCTCCCAGAGCTGTACTTGCGTCACTGGAACTGTCTTGACTAATCTTTCAACTCTGCAAAGAAGCTGCTGGTGCAAGGACAGCTCGTGAATCTTCTAGCTCAGAACTCCTTTGAAAGCAGCTGAGAGGACTACCAACGGTTTAACAAAACAAATTCACTAAACTACAGTTTCTCTGGAGGAAACGCGGACTGAACACCAAGCACTGCTGCAACAGTAATGGTCTGGCTGTGTCGGGGGCTCTGGCTGTGTCGGGGGGGCTGTGGGGGGGCTCTGGCTGTGTCGGGGGGGCTCTGGCTGTGTCGGGGGGGCTCTGGCTGTGTCGGGGGGGCTCTGGCTGTGTCGGGGGGGCTCTGGCTGTGTCGGGGGGGCTCTGGCTGTGTCGGGGGGGCTCTGGCTGTGTCGGGGGGGCTCTGGCTGTGTCGGGGGGGCTCTGGCTGTGTCGGGGGGGCTCTGGCTGTGTCGGGGGGGCTCTGGCTGTGTCGGGGGGGCTCTGGCTGTGTCGGGGGGGCTCTGGCTGTGTCGGGGGGGCTCTGGCTGTGTCGGGGGGGCTCTGGCTGTGTCGGGGGGGCTCTGGCTGTGTCGGAGGGGGCTCTGGCTGTGTCGGGGGCGGCTCTGGCTGTGTCGGGGGCAGCTCTGGCTGTGTCGGGGGGGCCTCTGGCTGTGTCGGGGGGCCTCTGGCTGTGTCGGGGGGGGCCTCTGGCTTTGTCGGGGGGGGGCCTCTGGCTGTGTCGGGGGGGGGGCCTCTGGCTGTGTCGGGGGGGGCCTCTGGCTGTGTCGGGGGGGCCTCTGGCTGTATCAGGGGGGCTCTGGCTGTGTCGGGGGGGTCTGGCTGTGTCCAGCGTTGGCATAGTACATTGTTGGAAACGCATAGAGCTGGAAGTGCACAGGGCTGACGGTGTAGACGGCACGGTGCAGTTCCTCTGCAGTGACAGGTTTCATTTGCTATGCTCACCAAAAGAGGACTTGAATGTTTGAGGAATGTTGCTCTAGAGTGTAGTGATGAAGGTCCACTCAGGAAGGTTGTATTTCAGGATGCTTTATTCATAAAGATAACAGGTTGTGAGGTACAGGACATCATGAAGATTTGTGGTAGATCAGAGCCCCACCAGGAGCTGCCTGTCAGCTGCTCAGCCCATGACCATCTGTCGCTCTGCTCCCTCAGTCCCAATATCCCGAGGCATCATCAGACTCCAACATGCCAATGAGTCAGAGCTCCGGCACTGGCAGAGCAGGGCTGGTAAAGCACCTTACAGTATAATATGCAGGATACTACATAGAGCCTATGACTTTTTCACAAATTTACCTTAAAGTTGTGTTTCAAAATGCACTCTTCGACTTGATTTTTTAGGTCTCGTGGTGAACTGCGCACATGCGCAGTCGAGCTCGCGAGATTTTATGTTTACAGAGTACTTTCACTAGCGAGGTTAAGCCCCGCCCCTCTTTTCCATGGGCTGGCGTCACTATTCATGCTAAACGGTGGCCAGCCATTGGAAAAGAGGTATTAGTGATATACTCTTTTCTCTTTTGAAGCCGTCCCACTTGGACTGGCTTCCTTGACTTATGTGTGTTATCATCTTTATGGGTCCAAACAGATGGCCCCATAAAGAAGATAAACCTTTTATGGCAGCCGTCCAAGTGGAACGGTTCTAAAAGAGAAAACTCGGCATTGTGATGAGCGCACTTTGGGTATAATCCTGGTACGCATGCTTTACTTTTAACATTAAAAGTAAAGCGCTGGTGCCACGATTATACCAAAAGTAAAGAAACAGAAAAAACATCTATTTCTTTACTTTTAGTATAATTGCGGCATCCGCGCTTTAATTTTAATGTTAAAAGTGAAAATCGGGTGCCGGCTGCCTGGCGAGCGTTTACCCTGACTGATACGGCTTGTTTTTAAGTCTCTACTGCTGATAAATGCACATCACACTATGCGCAGAGTGCAGTATGGTGGGTGCAGTATGGTTTAAAGCACCATAGCACCCATGCAAGCAGCAGAACACAGAAACACAAGAACTGGGGGCAGATAGAGGGTCCTGCCACCAGGACGTCCCCACCCTAGCCCCGCCATTGCGTGTGTGTCTGAGCCGTAACCATATACTGTTGTGAGCCGTTTCACAACCAAGTGTGCGGATGTTATTAGGCAATGCAACAACACTCGCCACCCTCCCAACCCAGGCTGCAAACAGATTTCCAGCTGAGCCCCTCAACTACTAACCCACTTCCTGCCCCCCCTCTCTGGCCCTGAGGGTGTATCCGGGGCAACTGAACCGCGTTCAGTGCAGTTCTGTCGGGGCACCTTAGTCTGAACACAAGCACAGCTGCCCATCAGAGGAACCTAAAGGACATTGGGGTGGGCTGATAGGGCAGCCCACAGATCTGGGGGTGGTTGGCTTCCTCCCACACCCCTGCCTATCAATCTGGGATTCAACCCCTTAGCTCCAGACGTCGGTCAGGTCAGACATTTGTCGCTCATTCCGAACGCGCAAGTCTACCCCCAAAGTAACACAAGTCTGGTGGGTGTAATAATAATAATGGGGATATTTTATGTAGTGACACTACATGCACAATTGCCTGTGTGCTTCACTAGGACGCGTTGTTAATGCTCAACTGAATGTTGTAAGTTGTATCAAATACTGGAATGGTGACCGGCTCAGACGTGACACGGGGTGCAGTCAGTAGATCTGTGCAACAAGTACGCGACCGACCCTGCTATCTGTTCGGCGTGTGGTTTTGTACAGTAATTTAACAGGGAACCCAGCCTGCAGTACGGTATTTAACAGGAATGCATTTCTTTATTGGGTTTACCTATTGGAACGCTTCGCGAAATATTGTGATAATCTAAGCGCTTCAAAGTATGAACCGTGATTAACGTTTACAACCAGTATAAAAAGTTTGCAGGAGCCAATGTGCAGTGGCTCCGGAACGGGAAATTACCTTTATTTTGCGGGTTAATTTTACTCCCAACTACGCATGGCTTACTCTGTTAAAATATCTCAAAGCGGGCCATAAATACAATTGCATATGAAACAGAAGCCTTCCCTGATACTGGAGAGAAACAACAAAATTTACACATACAATAGAAAGGGATGGGGGTCGAGAGAGCAGGAGAGAGAATGAGACATGGTAGAGATAAAATCCGGGGAAGAGAGAGTTCATGCAGAGAGACAGTATATAAGAGAGGGAGGGAGAGAGCGAGAGACTCAGAAAGAGGGCACAAAGGTAGTGAAAAGAAAAGAGGGAACATTAGAAAGAAAATAAGAGGAGCGTGTCAAAGGAAGGTGAAGCACAGGAGAGTGACGGGGACACTGATAGAGAGGCAGACAGAGTAAGTGAGAAGAATAGAGAGAGAAAGAACTAGTTCTTTTAATCATTAAGTAATGTTTATCTGTCCAGAAAAAACCTTTTAGTGTGTTTTTTTATACTTGTATGGTGCAGTTCTGTTATACTTTCGTGCTTTTAAGCAATTGTACAATCAGAATAAATTTTTAACTTTGGGCCCTCTGATGATATGGAGGTGTAAGAAGAGCTGAAATAGTAACGTCACTGCCACTGTTGGGGAGTTACAGTAGAAGAATCATGGAGTTGGAGGGGGAACTTTCTACCCATGAGGCTATAGGGTTTGGAGGGGGCAAACATCAGAAAACCACCTGATGCCAGCTAAGAACTGTCTAGCCACCACCGTTGCCTCCAGGGCGCGGGAACCTCCCCTGACGTCAGCGTGCACCGCCTCTCGTGGAGCGCGCGCACCGGACGTCACGTGAGTCGCGCCGCCGGCCGCTTTAAAGAAGCAAGCGGCGCGAACATGAGGCACTTTTCCATGGGGTGGTGGCGGAGCGGTTGTGAGGAGTGCAGGTAAGGAGGAGGGGCTGCTGGGGATTGTGGGGCTCGTGGCTGTGGGAGCGCGGGGCAGACTGTGACCTTTTGTTTAAGTATTGTTAATCAGAGCCCGTGAAGGGGCTCTGATTAACAGCAATACTTAAACAAAAGGTCACAGTGGGCAGTCAGGGGGGCGGGGCCGCAGGGTCACAGCGGCTGGGGAAACGAGTGGAACAGAAGGCAAAAAGGGCACAAAACCAAGGAAAAAAACGAGTGGAACAGAGGGCAGAAAGGCACAAAAAAACCAGTGGAACAGAGGGCAGAAGGGCACAAAAAATTAGGGAAAAACGAGTGGAACAGAAGGCAAAAGGGGCACAAACACGAGTAGCACAGAGGGCAGACGGGCACAAAAAACTAATGGCACAGAGGCAAAATCCGGAATACAGAAATATAGGGGCAGCTAAGAACAGAAGGCAGAACGGGCAGAGACACGGGCAGCGGGGGGTACAGAAGGAAAGACCGGGCAGAGAGCAAGGGTACAGCGAGGGGAACAGAGGGAAGAAAAAATGGCATGGACCACGTACAGGCAGCGGGGAAGACGGACAACAGCAGTCAGACACAACAATGAAAATAAAGGCAATACAATAAATTTGCAAACTGCCCTTAAGACCCTTATTGTGGCGTTGTATGTGTGAAAATGCACCATCTTTTTACTTTTTAAAGTAAACGTTTTGAGTGCCATTTGGCGCCGCAGACACGCGCGGTTTGGTTACTGGCGCACATAGCAATGGTTGCAGAGCACAGAGACCCTCCACTGCCGCACACAGTACCAGGACTGAGATAACGAGTAAAGGCGTGACTGATGGTGGATTAAAGATGCATATGTAGAAACCATACTATCAAGCCCTGGTATTAATCACGGGCCACAAGCTTCAAAGAAAAACGTTTGATGCCAGCACTTGTTCGTTTACAAACTAAGCACTCTTTATTTTCCCAAGTAAAAATGAACCTGATGGCAGAAGTGATGAAAGAGGTAGCCGAATGGATGAAGAACAGCCGCCTGAAACTGAACTCGGACAAGACGGAAGTCCTCATCCTGGGATCCTTACCCTCCGCCTGGGATGATTCCTGGTGGCCCCCCGCCCTGGGCAGCGCACCCAAACCAACAGACCACGCACGTAACCTGGGCTTCATCCTGGACTCCTCCCTCTCCATGACCAGACAAGTCAACGCCGTCTCCTCGTCGTGCTTCAACATCCTGCGCATGCTACGTAAGATCTTCCGGTGGATCCCCACCGAGACCAGGAAGACGGTTACCCAGGCCCTCGTCACCAGCCGTCTGGACTACGGCAACTCCCTCTATGCCGGAACCACCGCCAAGCTCCAGAAGAGACTTCAGCGGATCCAGAACGCCTCATCCTGGACATCCCCCGTCGCACCCACATCTCCGGACACCTGAGAGACCTGCACTGGCTCCCGGTCAACAAGAGAATCACCTTCCGACTCCTCACCCACGCACACAAAGCCCTACACAACCAAGGCCCGGGATACCACCACAACAGCCGCCTCAACTTCTACGCTCCCAAACGCCAGCTTCGATCGACCGGCCACGCCCTCGCCGCCGTCCCCCGCATCCGAAGAGCCACCACAGGAGGTCGGTCCTTCTCCTACCTCGCCGCCAAGACATGGAACTCCCTCCCGACCCACCTCCGCCTGACCCAGGACCACCTCGCCTTCAGGAAGCAACTCAAGACCTGGCTGTTCGACCATAGCGGACCCCCCCTCCCTAGCTCCTTGAGACCCTTTGGGTGAGTAGTGTGCTATATAAATGCTGTGATTGATTGATTGATTGATTGAAGTGGGCAAGATCTTTAAGGGGAGAGGAGTTGGCCTAACGGCTGGGGCACTCGGTTTAAGAACTTGAAGTGGACTAGTCTGTCTGCCATTGAGTGAAACCTTCTTAGTGACAGTGCAGCAGTAGCGCCATGTGTCCTCATCTAATACCATGCCTAAGTCGGTCTGCCACGCCAGCCGTGCCTTAGAGTGTGGGTACCGTGTAATTGTCTGTGTGAGCTCGTACAGACTGGACAGCAGCCCCCTAGGTGATGCGGTTTTGATTACATGTGTAAGCTCAGGGACCTCAGGGGGTTCCGTTATGTCCCCACCCAGCAAGTCACCCAAAGCGCTGCGCACCCTATGGAACTGAAATCGCGTCTGTAGCGGAGGCTCCACGCTGGTGCCCAGCACCTGCTCCCACGTCTTAACCACTCCGTCAGCGAACAAGTCTCCAGCTGTGTTTACGTTCAGTTTATGCAAAGCTTCAATCACTCCCTTTTCCGTGAGTGGCGGTATCCATATGGCCCAGTCAACTGGCATCACAGGTGAGTACAGCAATGCCCCACCCTGCATCTGTAAGAGGCTGTGCCATGCATGATTGGTGGCTGTTATAGAGTCCAGTATGCCCGTTTTACGATCCATTGACTGGAAAATAGTGTGCTGGAGTGTATCTGGTTGTGCAAAGATGGTCTCCATGCGAACATGAGGTATGTTTCTGTCTCCGTGTAGCCAAGTGTGTAAATGTGACGCCTGTGCCGCTCTGTAGTATGCCTCCAAGCCCGCCCATTGTGTAAGGCATAGTAAGTGTCCACCGGAGGCGAGGCTGACCGCCCGCCCAGGCTAGCTTTGTCATCAGTTGTTGCAGTCGTGTAAAAAATGATTTGGGGAGGACAATTGGTAAGGTAAGAAACAAGAACAAAAGCCTAGGGAGCAAAACCATTTTCATGATAGATATGCGCCCCTTTAGGGACAGGGGAAGCTTGCTCCAATGAAGCACGTAGTCTTCTAGCTTACTAATCGCAGTGCCATAGTTGGCTATAAAGAGGATTTCCTAATCTGTGTGCAGATGTATCCCCAAATAGCAGACCGTATCCGTGGTCCACTGGAGAGGGTATTCCATTTGTGCTTGCTGCGTGAGCGGTGTAAGTGGAAAGGCGAGCGACTTGGTCCAGTTGACCTTTAGACCAGAGAGTGCCCCAAAGCGTACCACCTCCCTAAGTACTGATGATAAGTTGTTATCCGGGTCGCGGACGTACAGCAGGGTGTCATCTGCGTACATCGAAACTATAATCCTGTAGCCTGGGAAGCCTATGCCTTCGTTCCCGTGGTATTCCCGCAGAGCGCAAGCTAGCGGTACAGCCACCAGGGCATATAGGAGGGGCGAGAGGGGGCATCCCTGCCTAGTCCCTCTGCTAATAGGGAAGGGGTCCATGACCAGGTCTCCCATACGGAGCCTCTCACTCGGTTCGTGGTACAACGCTCCCAACCTTTGGAGAAATGGTTGTCCCAGGCCCATACGCTGCAGCACTACACGCATGAAGGGCCACTACAGAATCAAAGGCTTTCTCCATATCGAGAAAGACTGCCAGTGCCTTTCTATTTGGTCGAACATGTTGGATCACTTATAAACTAGGTTTCTGCCAGGGACAAACCCCGCCTGGTCCGGGGCTACCAGTCCGTTAACAAGCAGGGCCAATCGAGTGGCCAGGACCTTGGCAAATAGTTTGGTATCGACGTTCAGCAACGACAGGGGCCTGTATGAGCTGTACTCATCGTGTGGCTTTCTCGGCTTCAATATAGTAACCAAGATAGCCTCTCTCATAGATTTGTGGAAAAAGACTCTTTTTATCATAAGTTATGTCCCATCATACACCCTCTTCAGTCACGTCCCCGAGCCCATCGTGCTAAAACATGAACGCACGAGAACACGAGCACACGAACACGAGCTAATCACGCGCTGATCATGCACCTCACGAAGTTGCACACGCACTCGCCCTCCCCTAAAGACAACATTACATCTTCATGCTCAGGGCGATTCCGCGAACCAGTTTCCTCACTTAAACCGTGCATTTCTGTGGTCAAGCCAATGCCGAGAACAAGACCCCCCCATCTGTAACCATTTCCCTAAGATCAGACTGATTCCGAGAAGTAACCCCCGCTCTGTTGAACCACGACAACCAATTCCGAGAAGAAAAGCCCCCTGAATGCGGAAACACGACAAACAGACATCCTGTCACGACTCTCTTTCTCTTATCTAAGGAACCAGCCTAGCGTTATTTCTTCACACCTTTGACTCTCTTGTGCTTCCTTATTCTGAAACATGACTCAGCCTTATTTCTTCTACCACGTGCCCCTTTTTCACGACGTTATCTCCTTTTATGATCATGACTTCTGTTTCATTGCCACATATGATCCGGGCCTACATGACTTCTGTTTTATTGCAACATATGATCCGGGCATGCATTGAAGGGAAGTTCCTTCCTCTTTTCTTGTTATAAATACTGTGTGTTCAGAATGTAAAGTTAGAGATTCTTCCGATCCTCCCTAGGTGACGGAGCTCTCCCTTAACTCGAGTTTCTGAATAAAGACCCTGAATTCGAACCACCACGGACTCTGCTCTTCATACTTGAATTTATTGTTTATAGAAACTCCGTTCAAGGTAAATTACTAAAATATTTACCACAGATTGTGGCATGCTGCCCTCTACACATGTCGTCAAAGAGGGTCGACAGATGTGGTAGCAGTTGGTCCTTGAAGGCTTTGTAGAAGCCTGCCGTTAGGCCGTCCGCCCCTGGTGCGCTGCCCGATTTCATACTGGCAAGCGCGTCCAGAATCTCGTCCCTTTCTGTTGGTTGCATGAGAAATTCCCTATCGGAGTTGGCCAGTGTGGGGATGTCTATATGACTTAAATAGTCAATAATTTCCTCTTTCATATCGCCGTCCTTATAGGAATACAGATCCGAGTAGTAATTTTTTTAAAGTCTCAGCTATTTCTCTATCATATGTGGTTGGCACTCCCTTAGCAGTGTTCACCATAGGGATGTGATGGCGCCGCCATGCTCCCTTCATAAGGTTGGCCAGCACTGCGCTCGGCTGCTCCCCCTCTCCATATACCCGAGCCGTGGAGTATTTGCTCATGTGTTTGATCTCCCTGTCCGCTTCCTCATGATACTCCGCCAGTAGGGTCCTAATTTCTGCGCTCACAGCGTCATCTGCGAAACAACTGTCTGCGCTCCAATTCCCCTCGTTTTTTCTCAAGGTCCGCCAATCTCTTCCTGATCGCTTTAAGTATGCCCGAGTGCTTTGACATCGCGACTCCTCTAATATAGGCCTTGAAGGCCTCCCAAACTACTTGGAAGCTCTCAACCGAGCCTATATTCTGTTAAAAAAACGTGTCTATGGCCTCAGCCAGCTCTCCCCTAAACACTGGGTCCAGTAGAGAGTTAGGCGGGAATCTCCATGTAAATGGCGGTATGATTTTGCCTGGGATGTGAATTTCCATAAGTACAGGTGAGTGATCAGACAGGGTTCTGGGCAAAACCCTGCAGTCCCTCACCCGGTCCAAGAGGGAGGAGGAAGCAAGCAGGTAGTCTATCCTAGTGTAGATGTTATGATATGCAGAGTAGTGCGTGTACCCCCCCTTGTCGCAGATTCCTGGACCGCCATACATCCCCCAAGTCCAGGCAGGTGATTGCGCTCTGCAGCTCCAATGCAGCAGCTGCAAGTCTGCGGGGAGGGCCAGTTGATCTGTCCAAAGTAGGGTTCATAGTGAGATTGAAGTCCCCCCACCCCCCACAATAGCGAACTCCTTTGGCTAAGTCGTTTGATCTTGGCAGCAAGGGTCTCGTAGAATTCTGGCGAGTCAAAATTGGGGCCATTTGTGTTGACAACTGTAGGGTCTGCGGCAGGGCCATAACATCTAGATATAACAAATCCCCCATCAGGGTCCGTTTCCAGCGTTTGGATCTGCAGTTTGGATTTCGGGTTAACCCATGTCAAAACCCCTCTGGCGCTAGTAGTGAACCCCGCAGCAGAGATGTTACCCTCCAACCCTCTGCTTCGAAGCATGTGGTTGTGTGCAGGAAGGTGCGTCACCTGAAGTAGGGCTATGTCTTATGTGCTGGCGCTGCAGGTAGCCGACGACCTTCCTGACCTTACGGTGGTCGTTCAGACTGCGAACATTCCAACTTATAGCGGTCAGTCTAGGTGTGTGTTGTTCCCCCGTCTGTGGTGGTGTCAGCCATTACGTCTTGGTATTGGATAGGAAGAAGGCATATTTCTGTCTGTGTAATCAATGGTCATAGAGTGCAAAGTCAGATTAAGCAATTTCCCCAAAGTAACTGAACAAACTTCCGTCAAACATGATAATACTGTTTGTGAACTCCTCAGAACTCCTCCATCCCCCTCCCACAGCAGACCAACCCCAACTCGGCCCGGCATGGTAACGTCCCCCTCCCAATTCTCCCCAAAAATGCTCGAAAAATCCCCAAAGGGGACCAACAGTGCACACAGCGCGAGGGCCGAGGTTGCCAGGTGGAACAGCCGTAACTTCAGGCAGCAGCTGCGTAGGCCCCGCCCCACCCACCAACGCTAGAGGAGGTTATGCCGGCGTGTGCAGTCAGGGCACAGATAGGCCACTATAACATATTTACAAACCGGCACACCCCACGACCAAAGCGTCCCAAGCTGTTGCTGATACATGAGCCGCGTCCGCCTGCAACTCTCATATGGCGGCTGAGCCGGTGTGCGTACTATAAGCGCAGCGACAACAGACAAATCAAAACAGTCTCACCAATATGTCGAGTCCTCGGGATTCCCATGGCCCCCTCTCTCAGAGGCATAAGCAGTGGGCGCTTGGATGTAGTGCTCCATGTAGCAGCGCCAAGTCCCAAGTCTGCATCAAGGGATGCTGCGAACAGTCAAGGGACCCACATTCAGCAAATCAGCGAGTCCATACAGTTTTACTAGTCCTGTTTGTCCAGTTGGCTGCCGGAGTCCTCCTCGCCATTCTGACTCCTAGGGCTACCCCTGCTTTCCTTTGTCCAAACTTTCAACGCCTTGTGTAGGTCTTTAGGATCCGTGAAGATGTGAATGACCTTGCCGATTGATTCTCAATTTTGCTGGGTATAGCATGGCGTAGTCCAGCCCGAGGTCACGGAGTTGTCTCTTGTACAGAGCAAAGTGTTAGTGTTCTTCTTGTACCTTTGCAGTGAAGTCCGGATACAGTGAGATGTCAGATCCCTCGAATTGCAGTGTCTTTTTCTCTCGGGCTATCCGCAAGGCTGTGTCTCTGTAATTTAGGAGCTTGGCGATGATTGGCCTTGGGGTGCTCCCGGCTTCGGGCGCGGGCCCAGCGTGCGATGTGCCCTCTCGACTATAAACATCGGCAAGAACGCTTCCGCTCCCAGCAGCATTAGCAGCAGTTTCTCAACGACTAGCTCCATTTTACCCGTTTGTGTTGTCTCCGACACTCCCGTGATTCGTATGTTCGATCTGCGAGAGCGGGCCTCCAAGTCCTCCGATTTGTCTTGTAGGACCTGTAGTATCCGGTCTTGCTGCTTTTGGACTTTGTCTTGTTCCGTTTGCGCCTCTTCCACTTCCGTTATGCGCCTCTCCGCCATGTCTAGTCGCTCAGCATGTTTTTCAACTCTTTCCGACATACACTCCATTCGATAGGAGAGGGCATCTATTTTGGAGCCCAGCGATGCTATGCTGTCTTGGAGGCCCTTTTCCATCGTTACCAGCAGTGTTTTAATGTCTGCGTAAAACGTGTCCTCGGCCCCTCTCGCCTGCGGGATAGACTCCATTACCTGTGCCTCCGGGGCCCTAGTGCGGCGCTGCTCGAAGGGTAACTTGGTTTGGGTTTTGTCACCCTTGCCCATTCTGCACCCAGGTCTCCGGGCAACTGCTGTCGCGTACTCCCGCTGTGTCTCGGCGATATATCACCGAGAGTTCAGTACGTCCGCCCTCCAATCACTTGGCCGTTGTTATCTTGACCAGGTTACCAGGGTCGGCTCAGGCCCAATGGACTCAGTCTAGCAATCCTTCTAGGGCTGTTCCCGCTGCCGATGCAGCGCGGTGGGTCTCCCTTACCGCTGCGCCACAAGGCCGGCACCAGAGCCCGCCACAGAGAACCCACCGAGGCAGGCCACACTCACCGCCTGTTATCAAGTGCCGCTGTTCGTCCACATCTCCGTGCTGCTGCAGCATCCTAACTGAGAGCTCCCCAAGTCACCGCCGACACATATGCTCCAGAGGGTCCCAAATACCGGCTCTATGGGCCTTGAGTCGCAGTCTGCCGGGCTAGGAGGGTATCAAAAAATGTATGCGCTCCAGTGCCAGTGGCGCAGTTGGGGCACCACGTGTTCTCGTTGTGCAGGGGGTATGCGCAGGGGCTCCAAGAACCAGGCTCTCCGGGTTCTGAAGCGCAGCGCTAAGTATGGGCCCTCGATCCACCGGGCTGACGTCGCTCTGGTCTGCCGCGCGTACTGCGGCCAGCGTGGATAATCCTTGTTGGTGGATGACCGGCCTAGATCTCCGGCGCTCAATCATCTGCCGCCCGAGTCGCTGTGGCTCGGAGTGCCCCCATTTCTCTCGTACCCGGCAGCGGAGATCTCCGGGCGTGTTTGCCCACCTCTGTGCCCCTTCAGGTCCTGTGCTGGCAGGATAGTTGGTGAGTTATTGTGGCGATGGCGCGGAGCATCTAGATCACATGTCCGCCATCGGCTGTGGCAAGCTCCGCGCCCCCTCCAGCACCCAAACTTAGTATAAGTATAGGAGCTGTGCCCCTAGGACTTTAGATTCACCTGGACGACATCTTGAAGCTGAAATCCCGGAACTTCGACATTCCATTTTGACTCGAAGACTAAGGACATCTCCTTTGTGGTCAACGACTGACCACCCTGTTCAAACAGGCATCACCAAGCAACTTGCCGGTCTGCAATGTCGAGGCTCCCGCCGGATCCCGAAGAGGCTGTGACACAGAACTTGGACTTACAGACATCTCTGACCACGACCCACATCCACCGCAAAGCTGAGACCCGTGGCAGACATGAGAGATGTGTACTTTAAGCCCCAGCCCCGAGCACTATCTGTACCAAAGCACAGGCCTGCACACTCCACGAGGGTACCGTGGAGCCTGCTGGTGCATTTCTGCTCGATGCGTCTTCCCGGTTCCTTGCCCGTTGGCTAGTGACCCCCTGAAAGACTTTCTTTTAACTTTCTGGCCTGGTTGCTCCAGGCTTGCTCCAGCATCCCTACAAAGAAGCGCCCCAGACCTTGCTGGTCTGCAACAGAGCTCATTTCGACTTCCTGCGTGGGTTGCGGTTACCAAGGCTTGTTGGGTCCAATCCAGATACCGACAGGGCAGTCAACTAGATCCTTTGTATGACAGCTCGAATCCAGCGCCTGGTCCTCGTCGATGACTCCTGGACCACGTGGCTGAAGAAACAAGCTCACATTCACTTCGAAAGCATCCAACATCACCTGATTTCTTCCTGGTCACTGGCTAGTGACCCAGACTGTCCCCTCACCTTTCAGGTTCTTCAGATCTTTGATCCACTCTTGGATCTACCCGGACACTTTTACTCTGGTCGCCTGCAGCACTTCTTTACAGGTCTCCATTGAAAATGATGACAAAACCTGACACGAAAAGACACCTATGCACCCGGCTTCCCTGGGTGAGGTAACATGTGTACTCCGGTGCTCCCGTGGGTCTTGACTCTAGAAGTGTCCTAGTTTAAAAGGGTTTCATCCAAGTCCATCCGGAAGTGTCCTTAAACTGTATATTTGTAACTTCTTTGTTTTCCATAGAAAGTCAACACGGGCCCCCTTCATTGGCTGCACATGCTCCTCGGCAGGCACACGCCCCCCAGCCCCCACCGAGTTTACCTTTGTGCCTTGATTCTGATGATCCTAGTCCTGGTTCCAATTCAAATCCAGAATCCTGAATGCGTCCTAGACTCAGTCCCCAGCTGTAGTAACAACAAGCCAGAAAAGCTAAGAGAGGCAGCCCAGCCCTGCCTCCTCCGGGCTCTGATGGGCGCAGACGGGCCCACCCATGTCCCGGGCACTCCCGCGCTGCAGGATGCCCCAGTCTTTTTTAAGCGCCTCCAGGCACGGGTGGCCATCATGCTGGTGGCACTTGGGTGCACAAATGGTGGGAGTTAGTCTGCCCCAACACCAGACAATAACAATCGTCAACGGGCTCCTAACACTCAACTTGCAAAGAGCTGCTCAGTGCTCCTCCATCTGAGGTTGAGATACTGGGTGAACTGAGAAGAGAGCACCTAACATTCAGCACTGAGGAAACATCACAGGCACTGAAGCAATTGAAAAAAGAAGTGTCTCCTGGATTAGATGGCATTCCCGGGGATACGTATCTATCGCGTCCTGAGGTCTAGATGCCATACATATTAAGCAATGCATTCACGAGGGAGGATAGGGTTCTGATGCTGAGACTTGTTTACACTGACTCATATGCTAAGGCGAGGAGGATCCAGGGGGAGGACCATACGATCCAGAGCCCTATAAAGCGTGGCGTCACACAGGGCTGTGTGCTGGCTCCCACTCTGTTCAGTATCTGTATAAATGGAGCAGTAGACTGTCTTGTGCAGAGCAATCATGGTGCACCCAAAATATGTGGTCTACCTTTCCCAAGATTGTTTGCGGACAATACCGGGGTGGGGGGCCGCAGATGCCCTCCAGGAGCTTGGCGGCGCAGTGCCGCAGGGCCTTCCGTTCTGCCGCCTCCTTCTCATTAGGCAGTTGGTCCTCCCACAGGCGGTGGAGCGCCCGCCCGCAGGCCTTCTCCAGGAGGTTACGGATGTAAACTCTGGCCCCCAGGGGGTGGGCCGGCATCGAGGGGTCCAGAGGCAGCATGACGAGGGGTCTGGATCACAAGCAGGGTCTGCAGGAAGGAGGCCGGGGATCACAAGCTCAGTCAGCATGGAGGAGACTGAAGAGCTGGGTCAGTGGGCAGGGTCCCTGAGCCTTCACTACTCCCCCCGCACCCCCCCCTGGCATCAGAGAGTCTGAGCTGTCTGTGCTCCTGGTACAGTCAAGGGGGGATCAAGAAGTGAGGATCATGCACGGACGGGGGGGCAGGATGGAAGAAATGATGCATCGTTTGGAAAAAGAATCCTCTTTGGGAGGCGGGATTTGAAGAGGAGGAGAGAGTTGGAAAGCACCAGAGGCAGGTGGAAACAGCGAAAGGAAGGCCAGAAGTATGGATGGAAGGAAAGGTGAAAAGAAAGGGTTAAGGAGCAGGGAAGAAAAGGCTGCAATGTTGGATGGATGTAAAGGTGCAGCGATGGAAGGCTGGACTGTTAAGCACTGAAAGGATGAATGCATGAAAGGCTTTAACCCCTTCGGCGCTGATGACAAAGCCAGCTCATCATGGGCGTTACCTGCGCTACGCGGATGACGAGCTGGCTGTGTCATAAACAAGCCATTTTATTTTTTTCAGCGCACAGTGGGAAAACGCGGTAGCGCGGTAGGGGTTAAAGAAGTATGGATGGAAGAGAAAGGATACATGGGTGGGTGGAAAGAGCCAGGATGGTTCTTGGAAGGATGAATGCATGAATGGCTGTGTAGGGGAGTAGGGTTTGCTTCCTATGGTCACCCCACTTGCTGTGATTTTCTGGTTTTTCGACTTTAGTGTGGCTGCGGGCCTGCTAATCAGACCCACAGCCCAGCTGTTCTCTCTCTAAATTGATACCATGTATTTTAGGTACATACCAGATTGGGTATTGGGTCACCTTTGTGAGCCCCTGTATAGTGTACCATAGGTACCCAGGGCATAGGTGCATCCAAGGCCTACCAGGGGCTGCAGCATGTGGATGGCCTACGCTCCAATTATGCCTGCTACCTCATACCTGTACTATACGTTATATGGGTACTATGTTATATACTATATTGGTGCTATGTACATGATCTTGTTGATCTACCTCCCTACTATGCCCCCTTGTTCCCCTACCCTCCACCTGCCTTTGTAAAGCGCTCTGTTATCTGCAAAGATCTTGTTCGCGCTATATAAAACTCTCAAAATAAAATAAATAAGTAAATTATGCCACCCCTGGCTGGCCATCTAAACTGACACCACAGGCTGGTCACTCAGCTTATGTAAGGCTGTGTAATCACCCCTTACTTAGATATAGTATATCTATATATACCTTATATATAGACACATTGTAACCTATAAGTCACTCCTATGGCAGGCCTTGACAATCCTGGAGGCAGAGTGCTTGGTTTTATGTGAGAGGGTGCCCTAGCATGAGCTGAGCTCCTCTGTAGCTTTCGGAACCATCTCCATATAGCTGTTCTATGATATAGCCATACCATATACTCTTAAGTGCATTATAATCCTCACGGTTAATGCTAACTTTGGTTTGGCTTTATCAAAACATGTTGTGTAAGGTGTCAAACACTTTGGAATACTACCCCCGCCAGTCCTGGCGGCGGGGGTAGCATTCCACCCTTCTAGAGGAAGACATGTAGTTACTGCTTTACCCGGTTAAAGTTAAACAGAGCCCCAGCATCACGAAATGGATGCTGCTGCCACACACAAGTGACCTGCTGGGGGAAACTCCAGCAAGGGAGGCCTGGACAATAGGTTTCTTGTCTAGGGAGGTGCCAGAACCTCCCCAAACAGCCTGTAGTGTATTGGGGCAGGGTGGGCTGAATGGAAAGATGCTTTTCCAGACCCTGCCTGGGGCTCACAAGGTGCTCCATGCATAGCCCGGTTCAAACCAGTTGCTGGGGCACCCCAGCCCGCTCTGGCGTGAAACTGGACAAAGGGAAAGGGGTGTAACCACCCCCTTCCCAGGTCCACCCATAGGAGGGACCTAGCAGGTAATCCAGTCACTAAAATCAGTATTAATATAGGAGCTGTCTCTACAGACTTTAGATTATCCTAGAATGAAACTCTGATACGAAACTCTTGGACCTTCGACGTTCTACACTGACTAAAAGACTGAAGACAACTCCCTTCTGGTCAAGGAGTGACCACCCTGTGCAAACAGGCACCACCAATAACTTGCCGGTTTGCTTTGTCGATGCTCCTGCCGGAATCCGAAGACTCTGCGAATTAGGAACTGGACTTCCAGACTTCTCTGAATCCGACCCACAGCAAAGCTGAGACCCGTGGCGGACACGAGACGTGGGACTGGACACCCCGGACTACCTGCATTTTGCTAACTGCTCCACTCCCGAGGTACCCTCACAGTTGTGCATTGGGGTATGAGAAGCTCCAAGCCCGAGCTCCATTTGCACCGAAGCTCAGCCCTCCACACTCCACGAGTGCTGCGTGGGGCCTGCTTCTGCATTTCAGCTCGATGCATCTTCCTGGTTGCTAGCTTGCTGGCTAGTTAGCCCTCTGAAGACTTCTTTTTGAATTTACATGACTGGCCTGGTTGCTCCAGGCTTGCTCCAGCTTCCATGCAAAGGAGAAGCTCCCAAGACCTTGCTAGTCTGACTCAAAGCCAATCTCCACTTCCTGCGTGGATTGTGTTTGCCATGGCTTGTTGGGTCCAATCGGATACCGACACCGCAGTCCACTAGATCCTTCGTGGGACAGCTTGAATCCATCTCGTGGTTGTCGTCGATGCCTCCTGGTCCTCGTGGCTGCAGAGACAAGCTTCACCTCTTCACCTGAAATCTCCTCTACATTGCCTGGTTCCTTCCTGGTTCCTTCCTGGTCACTGGCTAGTGACCCAGACTGTCCCCTCTGCTTTCAGGTTCTTCAGTTCCTCGATCCACCCAGACACTTTTCTTCTGGTCGCCTGCAGCATTTCGCAGATCTCCATAGAAAACATCGATGAATCCTGACACCAAAAGCCACCTACGCACCCGGCTTCCCTGGGTGAGGTAACTCTAGTACTCTGGTGCACCGGTGGGTATTGACTATCCAAGTGTCCTAGTCTAAAGTGGTTTTGTCGTAGTCCATCCGGAAGTGCCCTAAATCTATAACTTTATAACTTTTACGTTCCCATTAGAAGTCATTGGTAACTCGCGACTGTGTTTAGACACGGGACACGTCTCCTGTGGGTCTCCTACTTCCTAACCTTTGGTCGTTTAGTGTAGCGCCAGCGATTCCCTAGTCCTATTCACTCTTTCTGTAGTGGCTCTTATACCACTATTTAAGTATATGGTTTGTGAGGCCCCTAGGGCAAAACTGTATTTGTGCAACTTATCGTATGCGATTTAAGTAACTTGTGATGTACTTCGATCTGACCTCATAACGAGTTCAGAGGGGTTGTGTTAGAAATAAATACATATATATTTGATATATACCTTGTGTGGTGTCCTTTCATTTGGTATTCAAGGGATTATAATTGGTAAAACAAACCGCTTCACATGCTCTTTGGAGTTTAGCCTAATACTGCTGGTCCATGCTACCACTAGGATAGCTGGTCTATAAGGTTGACTTTACAACCACCATCAATAAGGGTCTTTTAGACTGGTTCAGAGCTGGCAGTGCACAAGGGTCAATGCTGTGCTGTGTGGGTGAAGAGCTGGCAGCTCTGCACTGAAACATCACAGCATTCATCCTTGTGCACCGTCAGCTCTGCACCCACCGAGCACCGCATTCATCCTTGTACACGGCAAGCTCTGGCACAGCATTCATCCTTGTGCACCGTCAGCTCTGCACCCACACAGCACAGCTTTCATCCTTGTGCACCATCAGCTCTGCACCTACACAGCACAGCATTCATCCTTGTGCACTGTCCGCTCTGCACCCACACAGCACAGCATTCAACCTTGTACACTGCAAGCTCTGCATGCACACAGCACAGCATTCAACCTTGTACCCTGCCAGTTCTGCACCCACACAGCACAGCATTCATCCTTGTACACTGCCAGCTCTGTATGCACACAGCACAGCATTCAACCTTGTACACTGCAAGCTCTGGCACAGCATTCAGCCTCGTGCACTGCCAGCTCTGCACCCACAGCACAAAATTCATCCGTGTGCACTGCCAGCTCTGCACCCACACAGCACAGCATTCATCCTTGTGCACTGCCAGTTCTGCACCCACACAGCACAGCATTCAACCTTGTGCTCTGTCAGCTCTGCACCCACACAGCACAGCATTCAACCGTGTGCACTGTCAGCTCTGCACCCACACAGCACAGCATTCATCCTTGTGCACTGCCAGCTCTGCACCCACAGCACAAAATTCATCCTTGTGCACTGCCAACTCTGCACCCACACAGCACTCATCCTTGTGCACTGCCAGGTCTGCACCCACACAGCACAGCATTCATCCTTGTGCACTGCCAGTTCTGCACCCAGACAGCACAGCATTCAACCTTGTGCACTGTCAGCTCTGCACCCACACAGCATAGCATTCAACCTTGTACACTGCCAGTTCTGCACTCACACAGCATTCAACCTTGTGCACTGTGAGCTCTGCACCCACACAGCACAGCATTCAACCTTGTACACTGCCAGTTCTGCACCCACACAGCACAGCATTCATCCTTGTACACTGCCAGCTCTGTATGCACACAGCACAGCATTCAACCTTGTACACTGCCAGTTCTGCACCCACACAGCACAGCATTCAACCTTGTGCACTGTCAGCTCTGCACCCACACAGCACAGCATTCATCCATGTACACTGCCAGCTCTGCACCCACACAGCACAGCATTCAACCTTGCACACTGCCAGCTCTACATGCACCCAGCACAGCATTCATCCTTGTACACTGCCAGCTCTGCACCCACACAGCACAGCATTCAACCTTGTGCACTGCCAGCTCTGCACCCACACAGCACAGCATTCAACCTTGTGCACTGTCAGCTCTGCACCCACACAGCACAGCATTCAACCTTGTGCACTGTCAGCTCTGCACCCACACAGCACAGCATTCAACCTTGTACACTGCCAGTTCTGCACCCACACAGCACAGCATTCAACCTTGTGCACTGTCAGCTCTGCACCCACACAGCACAGCATTCATCCTTGTACACCGCCAGCTCTGCACCCACACAGCACAGCATTCAACCTTGTACACTGCCAGCTCTGCATGCTCCCAGCACAGCATTCATCCTTGTACACTGCCAGCTCTGCACCCACACAGCACAGCATTCAACCTTGTGCACTGCCAGCTCTGCACCCACACAGCACAGCATTCAACCTTGTGCACTGCAAGTTCCGCACCCACACAGCACAGCATTCATCCTTGTGCACTGCCAGCTCTGCACCCACACAGCACAGCATTCAACCTTGTACACTGCCAGTTCTGCACCCACACAGCACAGCATTCATCCTTGTACACTGCCAGCTCTGCACCCACACCGCACAGCATTCAACCTTGTGCACTGTCAGCTCTGCACCCACACAGCACAGCATTCAACCTTGTACACTGCCAGTTCTGTACCCACACAGCACAGCATTCATCCTTGTGCACTGCCAGCTCTGCACCCACACAGCACAGCATTCAACCTTGTACACTGCCAGTTCTGCACCCACACAGCACAGCATCCAACCTTGTGCACTGTCAGCTCTGCACCCACACAGCACAGCATTCAACCTTGTGCACTGCCAGCTCAGCACCCACACAGCACAGCATTCAACCTTGTGCACTGCCAGTTCTGCACCCACACAGCACAGCATTCAACCTTGTACACTGCCAGTTCTGCACCCTTACAGCACAGCATTCAACCTTGTACACTTCCAGTTCTGCACCCACACAGCACAGCATTCAACCTTGTGCACTGTCAGCTCTGCACCCACACAGCATAGCATTCAACCTTGTACACTGCCAGTTCTGCACCCACACAGCACAGCATTCAACCTTGTACACTGCCAGTTCTGCACCCACACTGCACAGCATTCATCCTTGTGCACTGCCAGCTCTGCACCCACACAGCACAGCATTCAACCTTGTACACTGCAAGCTCTGGCACAGCATTCAGCCTCGTGCACTGCCAGCTCTGCACCCACAGCACAAAATTCATCCTTGTGCACTGCCAGCTCTGCACCCACACAGCACAGCATTCATCCTTGTACACTGCCAGCTCTGCACCCTCACAGCACAGCATTCAACCTTGTACACCGCCAGTTCTGCACCCACACAGCACAGCATTCAACCTTGTACACTGCCAGCTCTGCATCCACACTGCACAGCATTCATCCTTGTGCACTGCCAGCTCTGCACCCACACAGCACAGCATTCATCCTTGTACACTGCCAGCTCTGCACCCACACAGCACAGCATTCAACCTTGTACACTGCATGGTACACGGAAGGGATTTGTAGATGCTGTTTCTGTCCAGAGGGTGGAAGAGGCTTTGACCCATTTCAGAACCTGTTGTAATTTCTCTTGTGGGCCTAAAGCCATCCCCTTCTTTTGATTTGTTTGTGTCCATTAAAAATCCTTGCTTCCTAGTGATCACCCTTTGCCTCGTTGTCCCTCTTTTTTCCTTTCTGTTCCTCCCACGCAGCAGGAACTAAGTACTGTCTCATTCTGCTATGGTGTTTTGTGTATTTTTTTTCTTGGTTTTCCTGGTCTGTTACTGTTTGCCTGTTTTCAGCTTCAGAGGCATAGCTGCTTACATGTAAATATAGCATTCCTCCCACCTTCTCTTAATGCCGCAGTTGTTAGTGCTGCATCCCTCAGTACCTCCCGCTCCGTAGATTGTATTTGTTTGGCCTTTTTGCACTTTTCATGTCCACCGTCAGTTGGGCTTCTTTTTGGTAGGATATTAGTTTTGTTTTTGGATTTCTTCTAAAGGGGATTGGGCTTGTTGATGTCTAGTCTTCCAAATGTTAGTTTTTCTGTCATGGTTTCACTCTGCTGATCAGGAAGTTGCTTGGTCACACTCACACCTCCTCCTGCCGGGCTCTGGTGCACTTCATGGTCTGTGGTTTAACAGCCCCAGTCGATTCGTCGGGTGTGGCTCTCTTTAAACAACCACAAGATAGAGCTACCCTGCAACTGTGCCTCTCCGTCGGTCTTAGGACTCATGCCTAATCAAGGTGCCTGTTTTCACTCAGCTGTCCGTGAGCCCCAGCTCGGCTCAACTCGCAGGAAAATAATTTACATGCATCCCCAGACACATGTAAATAAAAAATAGAAGTTTCTAATTTGCAGCTGCTGCCTTCAAACTCTGTCGCTGAGCTTGAGAAGGGCCCGCAGCTGGGTCATCACGCGTGGCTCTTTAATAAACCGCGAGAGAGTGACCGCAGCCGCCGCGCCTCCCCATCTGTCTGGACTCATGCCTAATGAAGACGCCAGAGAGTGACCGCAGCAGCCGCGCCTCCCCATCTCTCTGGACTCATGCCTAATGAAGATGCCAGAGAGGGACGGCAGCAGCCGCGCCTCCCCATCTGTCTCTGGACTCATGCCTAATGACGCCAGAGAGTGACCGCAGCCGCCGCGCCTCCCCATCTCTCTGGACTCATGCCTAATGAAGATGCCAGAGAGGGACGGCAGCAGCCGCGCCTCCCCATCTGTCTCTGGACTCATGCCTAATGACGCCAGAGAGGGACCGCAGCAGCCGCGCCTCCCCATCTGTCTCTGGACTCATGCCTAATGAAGACGCCAGAGAGTGACCGCAGCAGCCGCGCCTCCCCATCTCTCTGGACTCATGCCTAATGAAGACGCCAGAGAGGGACGGCAGCAGCCGCGCCTCCCCATCTCTTTGGACTCATGCCTAATGAAGACGCCAGAGAGTGACCGCAGCAGCCGCGCCTCCCCATCTGTCTTTGGACTCATGCCTAATGAAGACGCCAGAGAGGGACCGCAGCAGCCGCGCCTCCCCATCTCTCTGGACTCATGCCTAATGAAGACGCCAGAGAGTTACCGCAGCAGCTGCGCCTCCCCATCTGCCTCTGGACTCATGCCTAATGAAGACGCCAGAGAGTGACCGCAGCAGCTGCGCCTCCCCATCTCTCTGGACTCATGCCTAATGAAGACGCCAGAGAGTGACCGCAGCAGCCGCGCCTCCCCATCTGTCTCTGGACTCATGCCTAATGAAGACGCCAGAGAGGGACCGCAGCAGCCGCGCCTCGCCATCCGTCTCTGGACTCATGCCTAATGAAGACGCCAGAGAGTGACGGCAGCAGCCGCGCCTCCCCATCTCTCTGGACTCATGCCTAATGAAGACGCCAGAGTGTGACCGCAGCAGCCGCGCCTCCCCATCTCTTTGGACTCATGCCTAATGAAGACGCCAGAGAGTGACCGCAGCAGCCGCGCCTCCCCATCTGTCTCTGGACTCATGCCTAATGAAGACGCCAGAGAGTGACCGCAGCAGCCGCGCCTCCCCATCTGTCTCTGGTCTCATGCCTAATGAAGACGCCAGAGAGTGACCGCAGCCGCGCCTCCCCATCTCTCTGGACTCATGCCTAATGAAGACGCCAGAGAGTGACCGCAGCAGCCGCGCCTCCCCATCTCTCTGGACTCATGCCTAATGAAGACGCCAGAGAGTGACCGCAGCAGCCGCGCCTCCCCATCTCTCTGGACTCATGCCTAATGAAGACGCCAGAGAGTGACCGCAGCCGCGCCTCCCCATCTCTCTGGACTCATGCCTAATGAAGACGCCAGAGAGTGACGGCAGCAGCCGCGCCTCCCCATCTGTCTGGACTCATGCCTAATGAAGATGCCAGAGAGTGACCGCAGCCGCGCCTCCCCATCTCTCTGGACTCATGCCTAATGAAGACGCCAGAGAGTGACCGCAGCAGCCGCGCCTCCCCATCTCTTTGGACTCATGCCTAATGAAGACGCCAGAGAGTGACCGCAGCAGCCGCGCCTTCCCCATCTGTCTCTGGTCTCATGCCTAATGAAGACGCCAGAGAGGGACCGCAGCAGCCGCGCCTCCCCATCTCTCTGGACTCATGCCTAATGAAGACGCCAGAGAGTGACGGCAGCAGCCGCGCCTCCCCATCTCTCTGGACTCATGCCTAATGAAGACGCCAGAGAGTGACCGCAGCAGCCGCGCCTCCCCATCTCTCTGGACTCATGCCTAATGAAGACGCCAGAGAGTGACCGCAGCAGCCGCGCCTCCCCATCTCTCTGGACTCATGCCTAATGAAGACGCCAGAGAGGGACCGCAGCAGCCGCGCCTCCCCATCTCTCTGGACTCATGCCTAATGAAGACGCCAGAGAGTGAGCGCAACTGCCGCGCCTTCCCATCTCTCTGGACTCATGCCTAATGAAGACGCCAGAGAGTGACCGCAGCAGCCGCGCCTCCCCATCTGTCTCCGGACTCATGCCTAATGAAGACGCCAGAGAGTGACCGCAGCAGCCGCGCCTTCCCATCTCTCTGGACTCATGCCTAATGAAGACGCCAGAGAGTGACCGCAGCAGCTGCGCCTCCCCATCTGTCTCTGGACTCATGCCTAATGAAGACGCCAGAGAGTGACCGCAGCAGCCGCGCCTCCCCATCTGTCTGGACTCATGCCTAATGAAGACGCCAGAGAGTGATGGCAGCAGCCGCGCCTTCCCATCTGTCTCTGGACTCATGCCTAATGAAGACGCCAGAGAGTGACCGCAGCAGCCGCGCCTCCCCATCTCTCTGGACTCATGCCTAATGAAGACGCCAGAGAGTGACCGCAGCAGCCGCGCCTCCCCATCTCTCTGGACTCATGCCTAATGAAGACGCCAGAGAGTGACGGCAGCAGCCGCGCCTCCCCATCTCTCTGGACTCATGCCTAATGAAGACGCCAGAGAGTGACCGCAGCAGCCGCGCCTCCCCATCTCTCTGGACTCATGCCTAATGAAGACGCCAGAGAGGGACCGCAGCCGCCGCGCCTCCCCATCTCTCTGGACTCATGCCTAATGAAGACGCCAGAGAGTGACCGCAGCAGCCGCGCCTCCCCATCTCTCTGGACTCATGCCTAATGAAGACGCCAGAGAGTGACTGCAGCAGCCGCGCCTCCCCATCTGTCTTTGGACTCATGCCTAATGAAGACGCCAGAGAGTGACCGCAGCAGCCGTGCCTCCCCATCTCTCTGGACTCATGCCTAATGAAGACGCCAGAGAGTGACCGCAGCAGCCGCGCCTCCCCATCTGTCTCTGGACTCATGCCTAATGAAGACGCCAGAGAGTGACGGCACCGCCGTGCCTCCCCATCTGTCTTTGGACTCATGCCTAATGAAGACGCCAGAGAGTGACCGCAGCAGCCGCGCCTCCCCATCTCTCTGGACTCATGCCTAATGAAGACGCCAGAGAGTAACCGCAGCCACGCCTCCCCATCTGTCTGGACTCATGCCTAATGAAGACGCCAGAGAGTGACCGCAGCAGCCGCGCCTCCCCATCTCTCTGGACTCATGCCTAATGAAGACGCCAGAGAGGGAAGGCAGCAGCTGCTCCTCCCCATCTCTCTGGACTCATGCCTAATGAAGACGCCAGAGAGTGACCGCAGCAGCCGCGTCTCCCCATCTCTCTGGACTCATGCCTAATGAAGACGCCAGAGAGTGACCGCAGCTGCCGCGCCTTCCCATCTCTCTGGACTCATGCCTAATGAAGACGCCAGAGAGTGACCGCAGCAGCCGCGCCTCCCCATCTGTCTCTGGACTCATGCCTAATGAAGACGCCAGAGAGTGACCGCAGCAGCCGCGCCTCCCCATCTGTCTGGACTCATGCCTAATGAAGACGCCAGAGAGTGACGGCAGCAGCCGCGCCTTCCCATCTGTCTCTGGACTCATGCCTAATGAAGACGCCATAGAGTGACCGCAGCAGCCGCGCCTCCCCATCTCTCTGGACTCATGCCTAATGAAGACGCCAGAGAGTGACCGCAGCAGCCGCGCCTCCCCATCTCTCTGGACTCATGCCTAATGAAGACGCCAGAGAGTGACCGCAGCTGCCGCGCCTTCCCATCTCTCTGGACTCATGCCTAATGAAGACGCCAGAGAGTGACCGCAGCAGCCGCGCCTCCCCATCTCTCTGGACTCATGCCTAATGAAGACGCCAGAGAGTGACCGCAGCAGCCGCGCCTCGCCATCTGTCTCTGGACTCATGCCTAATGAAGACGCCAGAGAGTGACGGCAGCAGCCGCGCCTCCCCATCTCTCTGGACTCATGCCTAATGAAGACGCCAGAGAGTGACCGCAGCCGCCGCGCCTCGCCATCTGTCTCTGGACTCATGCCTAATGAAGACGCCAGAGAGTGACCGCAGCAGCCGCGCCTCCCCATCTCTCTGGACTCATGCCTAATGAAGACGCCAGAGAGTGACCGCAGCAGCCGCGCCTCCCCATCTCTCTGGACTCATGCCTAATGAAGACGCCAGAGAGTGACCGCAGCTGCCGCGCCTTCCCATCTCTCTGGACTCATGCCTAATGAAGACGCGAGAGAGGGACCGCAGCAGCCGCGCCTCCCCATCTGTCTGGACTCATGCCTAATGAAGACGCCGGTTATCACTCCGCTGTCATTCAGCCCACAGCTCGGCCTGTGAATGTCCTGTCATTTAGTTAATTTCTGGTAACTGATGGTATCCAATTTACGCACTCCTAGATGGCTGGCTGGTCACCACTGTTTACAGCTAACCAGTCACTGTTAACAGCTGATGCAATGTAGGTGGGAACTACGACCACATCCAATAAACAAACTTTTGTTCGTTCATTTCAATAAAGATCCCCAAAATGGTAAACCTCTGTGCGAGACTCACATGCGGGCACAATTATGTCGTCTTAGCTTTCAACTTGGGCCATTTATTATAACACTGCACCAAATCTTGCCCCCCCCACACGTCTTGAAACCGATCACCCATTTTAATAAAACCTGCTTGCAGGCTTGTTCCTCGAAAGCTCCCCTTCCACCCCACGCTTTAAATATGATCAGTGCATTCATTCAGACCAGGCTGGTCTTTCCCTGACTACCCCATGATCAACCACAAATCTTAGATGGGAATTACAAGAAATACCATGTCCCCCTCACCACTGACCTTGAATGGACTGAACTCTCCCTTAACCCATCATTTCTAATCTTCTGTGCACAGCTCCATTTTCCAGTATTGCACAGCCAACAAGTCAAGTCCAAGAGCTCACACCAATGTCATGCAAGTACATCAGCCAGATAGTTTTTTTTACATTTATTTCTTTGTTTACAGAACATTCATTAGTAAAAAGGACTTGGGTACAAACAAAACTATATTTCAAGAAAGCAGGTCTGTCTGTTACACATGCGGTCTGGAAAAAAATCAAAGTGTACTCTTATCAGGGGTTTAATGTTTGCATATTGAGAAATACTCAAATCTGATCACAGCGATAACAGTTGGCTTGTATTGCTGAGCGTTTAGTTGTGATGTCAGGGAGCAGTTTGATTTCTTCAACCGAGAAACCCACCATTTTCACTTAGAAACAGTTTGCGCAGCAAAAGGTAGAAAACGCAAGAACATTAATCGAGAAGATGAACCTTCATATTACACATCAAACAGCTTACCCAAAAATAGGTCAACGTCACATCAAAGCAAAACAAGCATTTGCAATGCAATAGGTCTCACATTTGCAAGAGTTTGAGCTATTTACATTGTAACTAATAAAGCCTTTTATTTATGTGTTTTGAAAACCTGCATGCGGTGCATAAGCACACACTTTGTACTTATAGTCCTTGCTTACGAGAAGCAAGGCTGGCAGCAAGAGGTGCAGTTACTGCCAGCCTTGCTTCTCGTAAGCAACTGCCATAAGTACAGAGTGCGTGTTTACGCACCACATGCAGGATTTCAAAACACAAATAAAAGGCAGTGTCATTTACAATGCCATTAGATCAAACTCTTGCAAATTTAAGACCTTTTGAATTGCATTGTTTAATAGCTTGTCAGCATCTACAGTGATCCAGCGCCCTTACCAAAATTTTGCATAAATGACTCTATTTACTACCACTAAACTTACCATATATAGTACTAGGCCCATATCAACAACAGAGCGACTGAATCATGAGGCAATTAGATCTATATATGTTGTTTTAAACTATCCACAATAAACAAGACCAGCTTGTCATTTAGTAAGTTTATTTAAACATATTTATGAAAACTTAGGTTTTGGAACTTTATTAAACAAGCATAAAAAATGTCATAAAGAAAAGTTTATTCAGCATTTATAAAGAGCTAAATTCAAGAAATATTATTCATTAGCAGAAATAAGTGAAAATAAGCATTTCCAAACCCTAACTATTTCCCTGTCTCTACCCTCATTGCCTGAAAATAAAGTTTTGTAACAATCTCCTTTCCTTACGTGTGTTCGTCCATCAGCAGAACACGTCCCTCTGGAATCAAAAGCGTAGGACCAAAGTCTGTTCTTTGAGCTAATTCTTATACCCTAAAACTAAAGCTAAACTAACTATTTTCACATTCCAACAGCTGAATTCTGGCTCTCCATTGGCTGAACCACCTAATGCCACATTAAATTGTGACATCTCCTAGCTCATGTCCGGGCTTTTTCACTAACCCATTGTTAATGCACGGAGTCCTGGCGACACTTCCTTAGGCTGCTACATTTTGTAGCAAAGATGTTCATTTAATACAAAAATGTCACGGCTCTTCCTCCCAACCTTGAGCCTGTCCGTTCCGAACTTCCCGCGGCACAATAGCAAACCTCTCCACAGTCGCCTTTGGCAGTTCTTTGCAAACCTTTTCACAATAAAAGTTTATATGCTTCTCATCTTTTCAAAATAAGTTTTCTCTTGTGACTTTAGTTCAGCCGGTCCCTTTTTCAGAAAGCGTCAATTTTCTGCGCCACTTCTTCTTGCGTCACTTTTTAAATGCATTATTTTTTTGCAGCCAACTCCAAGCTTCATTTGGAAAACTATTATTTAATCAAACATAAAACATAAATTAAGGAATTGACATTTGTTCTGTTACCCACCCCCTTTGCTAAATGTTAACCCATTAATTATGTTACCTAGCAAAAGCACATTTAAGCAGCATATACATTTGTCACAGAAAAGGGAAAACAAAAGCACATTTAAAAACACATGCTATTATTTTTGAGAGCAGCAGTTAGTGTATGACAAAGACAATAGACAATAATTATTGTATTTCTTTTGCATTTTGCACAAATAAGCATAATGTGAATCCCAAGTGTTCATGTTGCACAGTTTATTCTAGGTTGATTTAATAACATGCAGCAAACATATTAGTTTTATTAAACATTATGGAAGTCTGGCTTCACAAGCCTGAACAAAATATTGTTCATTAAACTGCTCCATCAACAGCATACACTGGCAACGCCAGAAAGTCAGCTAGCACTTTTAAAAAGGTGGCGCTATTGGCTTTGCCAATGTTTAAGTGTTATTTGTTTGAGCAGGCTGCATGCGCTCCTTATGGGCACGTTTTCGATAGTCGTGCTCGGTGTCGGCAGCCTTGCTCACTGCCTCCCCATGTGCCTGTCTGCAACCTGCCTGCCACAGGGGTGTCGGCCCAAAGCGCTCACCAAGGAGCCAGCTCGGACTTCGAGGCGCCTCTCACAGTTCTCTCGAAATGTCGGACTGGCGGAGCGTGCGCGCCAAGAAACAGGCTGCCCTTTAAAAATGATGGTAAATGGAGATTGGGCCCTTCAAGGCTGACGGGAGAGCTGTTCCTTTGGGTGGTTGTTTAGCTTAGTTTTAATTGTTCATGCGGACTTTCTTGTGTCCATCCCTTTGTTCTCTTCGCACTCGGTGCCTTTTCTGGCGCCTCCTTCATGTTTTGATCTCCTACCTCGGGGCCCCGCATTGTTAGCCGGCCCGCCTGGGGATGAGGCTGGAAGGGGCCCCATTGTGCTGGGTTCAGCTGGGAAGGAAGGGCCTCAGTTATCAGCCGTCTAAAGGCTGTACCACAGGCTTCCCTGACCCGGGCCAGACTCTGAGAAGGGGGTGGGAGGGGTGCGGTCTAGGCCTCAGGGGGTGTGGCCTCAGTGCCAGCAAGCAGTGGGCGGGGCCTATGAATGGGCACATACTCTAAAAATCAATATCCTGCCCCCGTGCTATACCCAGGGTCACTGGCATTATTCGATTGTGTGGTCGCTGCCTTTTTGCGCATCCTTATAGATTTGTCTCATTTTCCACATAATCTATCATTTGCTGCATAATCTGCAGATTTAACAAAGTTTCTAACTCAAATAGTTCAAATGTTACTAAAACACAGCAACACTTGTTACTGCGCAGTGGAAGGCCATTTGCATAGGTTGTCTGGTCACCTTTTTAGTTGCTTACTGCTATATTTAAGTGTTACACTGGTGCTCATGAGGTGCAACCAACGCCCAGACAGTGTAAAAATGACAAAATAATGAAGTAATACTGTCACAAAGTGCTGCATAATTTGCCATTTGTTGCCGCTTAATTTACTCAATGCTACTGCTTACTTTGGCCCTCCGCTGCTGCATAATCCCAGTGGCCCTGGCTATATCCTGCTTCTGTACCCCATGTGGTATGTGCAGAGATGTACCTATAGTAAGATTTACACATAGTAAGGATGTTCAGAAGGATTGATGGTAACAGGAGACCCTTCCACTGCTCCTTGTGAGACTGCAGTGCATGGAGGTGACCGGAGCTCCCAGCAACGAAGAGGGCAGTGCACAGCGGCTGGAGTTTGTATGCAGCCCTCACCCCAAACAGAAGCTTATCAGGGTAGATTGGTGGGCTCTGCTCAGGGACTGGACATCTGAGTCCCGAAGGCGCTACACCCCAAAATGCTAAAAAGAAAAGTGGTAAAGTGGTCGGCCAGTGCTTAATTTGAGGCAGTGGTTTCCGGTGCTCTGCACTGAATTGTCAACACCAGAACTTATGTCAGACTGCCACTGGGTGGCGCTGTTTGTCTAATTTAGAGATGAGCATACCAGCATTTGTTTGTTAATTCAATATAGATTAAAAACGACTAATAGCTGTCGCACACGCCCTTATTATACCTTTGTGTGTCTTCAACAGTCTGAATTGTCACACTAGTAGAAGTGCGATGTCAGTAGTTGTGTTGGTGCTGTCATCGGCGGTGCAGGCAGGGGCAATGTGTGGTGCAAGCTGCAGTGTCCTCCTGACGAGGGCCCAGGCACTTACTGGTTTACAAATTAAGCAATGGGCCTTGCACAGCCAGAGTACATCCTGTCCTCTGCTCGCAGCCAGGGGACATGGAACAGCTCCCTAGAAACCAAAGCATTTTGTGGAACTAACATCAGTCAGTGAAGTGCAGGAGTGACTGTCCCGGCTGCACTGGAAGAGCAAGGGTTAATCTGGACCCTCAGGTGAGGCCTTTCCCCTGAGGCTTGAGGTAACCAATGGCTGGGCGGCAGTATTGTGTGGGGATGATGTCATTCAACTCTGGTGTCATGTGGTCATGATGGAGCAGAGGCAGATAAATTGATGTTGTGTACCCCTTGTGAAGTCATACTCTTATAACCATAACCATTTTAATCTTGTGAAGCTTGAATAACTAACCACCAAAGTTACACTTAGACATAAAATTACATGTGGGTACGAACTGCTATTTGCGAAAATTAATTAGTTAATAATTGTGAACGAGTCATATTAATATAGAGCTAAAGTATGAAAACCGCATGTTTGTTTTGCTTTATAAGCGAGTCTTATCGTGGCAAAAAGAAAATAAGTACATTAGGTAAGTATATAAAGCTCCATGCCTGCTTCTGCTGGGTAACTTACTAATGGGTGAGTTTAGATTGGTGGGTGGTTAAAAGAAAAAACTGTATTTCTATATTTTAACACTGTGTTTGTTTTCGCACTAGTTCTCATTGAGGATTGTGTGGCCTAGCGGTAATAAATGGCTGCTGACTGAGAGTCTTTACGCCTGCGCAATAGTGAATGGCTAAGTCATCGGGGAGCCTGGTACGTCCAGCGGGTGATGTCACGGTCAGCTTGACCCAGGAGTGCAAGAGGATGCCAAGAGTTGTTTTGCATCTGGGAACCTGGGAACGGAAAAGCGATGTAAGGAATGAACTGAAGGACAAAGTGTAAAAAAGAAACGGAGATGACATACATGGGAACGGACAAAATGACTGCGCATATTTTGAAAAACTGGTTCTACCAAGGATGGATGAGGGGATCTTTGTCACCCCATTGATGGACCAATCAGAATAAGTTGTGGACCCTAAAAGTTTAAACTTTAGTTATATAGCTAGAGAAAAAGGGTATAAAAGAGCTTGTTCCAAAAGGGTATAAAAGCTTGCTCCTGAATTTTACTTTGCACCACAACATGCTGTCGGTCTGAACTATTTTATGGTGCTAGAGACTTTGAAATATTGTTGGACTTTAACTTTGGAGCAATGGAGATGACTGAATGCAGATTTTATTTTGAAGCTTGAAGGAGAATAGAGGCAGTTTGAGACTCGTGCAACTGTTATTTCTTTATGGCAGAGTTAGGTCATATCATTTCCATTCCATTTCTTTTTAACATGTACTAAATAAATGGCTAAATTATTTCTTGTCTGAATAAACTAATTCCCTTTTCCTAAATGAATAGATCAAGCTGATTTTAAAATGTAAAACTTGAGTTGTGATTTTATTTAAATTAAATGTCATGACAGAATAAAGTTAACTTTTTATGTGGATTACTATGATTAAGCTGGTCTTAGTCTCCAACTAACTTCTACAAGATGATCTATTGACCAGATTTTGAAGTGCCTTGGTGTAGAGTTTTTCCAGGTAATAGGTTAGCACATGTTTAAAAGAGTCTATAAAGGTATATAATGTATAAAGTATAAACCTAGGTACCCCGCTAACCAGCAGCTCCACTTCTTTGTCACTGATTCAGATGTAATGTGTATGTGTGAGTGACTCACGGTGCTATGGGCCCCACCGATGAGTGAATAGTGGTTATATCCGAGTTAGGTGAAATGAGTAGTAAAGTTTGTTAGAGAGCCGCGCTGGATCAATCTCTGGTACCAAGACGCTCCGGTTGGATGGCTAGGTGCTGCCCTTGGGCTCCTGACTACATAAGAGTAACGTGGTTGAGCAGCGCAGACTTACTCCAGTAGGAGGTACCCACGACACAAGGCAGTACTCACAGCTGGACCTGTGAAAACACAATAGGTATTTTATTTACAAGTAACAAAATAGGGAGGTTACATTTGGGACTCACAAAAACAGAAGTGTGGGGCAACTGTTGCCTGGCGACAGCATAATATGTCACTTTTATTCGGATGTCTGACATGGTTTCTCTGATTTTCGTTGGGTTAGGGAGCACTCCGTTTTCCTGTTTTTCCTCTGTTGTACACAATGGTGCTGCGGTTACTGGGTTTGTCAGTCCCTTGTGAATATAGCCTGTTTATGTTGGGTGGTTGGCCCAACTAACCGTGCACTGTTCACTCGGTGCTATGCACCTAAACTTATTTCATTTTTTCAACAAATAATAAACCTTATGTAGTCTCTCTTTTTTCTTTTTATTTACACCTTTTTATGTATCTTTGTCATGTGTATCAATAACCACATAATTTTTGTTTCTGCAGTTATTCACATTTCATATATTTTCAAAATGACAGTCAAAATAACATTAACATTGATATTCATGTAATAATTTACAGTGCCATTAGATGTACAATTTGTAAAAAAAGGCCCAATGCATTTCGGCACTACCAATGTGCCTTCATCAGGGGCGAACCTGTAAAAAATAAACAAAATAACCATGTAATTGCGATTGTTGGGTGCCCATGTATATGTTGAAGTGTGTACTATGATTATTCTCATACCTTGATGCGTTGTGCTCAATGCTCTAACCTGTATAAACAAAATGTGATATATATATTAAGCACTCCCTATCATACTTGTTGCCAACTATTGGTACCTACTATCAAAAAAACTCATCCAATAAGAATATAATCAATCGGCTTACCGCTGATATTGTGGCTTCAAACAAAACTCCCTAAGTGATAAACGAGAAACGTAGTGAATGTCCTGCTTACTTTTACTCCTTTAGTTGCTAGCATTACAACCGCTTTTAAGAAATATGCATACCGGATTATCCAGCACTATTTCTTTCTGTAAAATAAACAAACCGCAAATCCAATATTAAACACTCTGACCTTATGAACTGCAGAACAAGACTTGCCATCTTTAGTAATGCGTTCCCGCATACCTGTTTACTCCAACTGTCGCGCTACTCTCTCTGCAAAGTTCACAAAAACAAAGACACCTTCAGTATCTCACGTAACTGCCACCTGTCCTCACAAAGATATGTTGTACTCTATGATGCTGGAATCCAAGCTTACCTAGATTGCTACTCTTCCTCTCCGTATTGCAGCCTGCATGTACTCCCGTTAAGGTTGCAACCATTACCGCCGATGCCCCTATAACAAACAATGCTCCCGCGTTTCAGCTAGAGATCACTACCACTGAAGACGGACTGCTCTACCCTGTACCGCAATTTTACAAGCACCATCTGGGAACGGTATCCGCCTTCTCAATCTCCATCCACATCCGTAAAAACAAACACTAAACGCGTGTTCGGCGCTGTTCTTCGATGTTTAGTGTGATGTAAGAACAATAAGTGAATGCCCCGTTATTGTGTGATGTTCAAACATATCGTAGATAGCAAAAAATAGATTGTTTCGATTTGTCACAAAACCTTATTACAGCCTGATCTGAACATTATTTTAAATGTAATTCAACATCATATCTATTTTCTCAGTTGATGATTGCTAAATAATCACAATATTGCACTGCTGATAGAGAACCATTTTTTATACTATGACTCACCCTATAATTTGTTGTTAACTTCGCTCTTATATCCAATGTTCTTGATGTGTGAATTGTATTGCTGTTTACTCAAGAAGCTGCTAACTTGTCTCTACTAATTACTCAAGCAGCTGCTAACTTGTCTTTACTATTTAATCATATCAATGTGCAGTAGTACCTATTGGGACTAGATGGTTATATCTTCTCCGTGTGGATGTGTCTTTTTGGTGAATTATTGATCTCACTGTAATATATTTGTTTTGGTCTTTGTAACTAAGTATCTAGTTGTACTGCCCGTTGTGAGATTCTTAGAATTATGCTCATAAGTAGCGTGTGAATGTGAATAACTGCAGAAACAAAAATTATGTGGTTATTGATACACATGACAAAGATACATAAAAAGGTGTAAATAAAAAGAAAAAAGAGGGACTACATAAGGTTTATTATTTGTTGAAAAAATGAAATGAGTTTAGGTGCATAGCACCGAGTGAACAGTGCACGGTTAGTTGGGCCAACCACCCAACATAAACTGACATGGTTTCTCAGCAGCCCTGGGTTCAAGGCTGGACAACTCAGTGAATTTGATAGGAAGTTGTGAATCCAGCAAAACAGTCACAATGTAAAACGTACCACCCAAAACGAACAAGGGTGCCACCCAAGCAGAGGCGCAGATTTCATGTGTTGAATGTCCATTAGCTCAAACCCTTGATGGGTGAAAGGGGCTACTGTGAACTAGGACATCTGTGCCTGGGGCACGTGACTGAGCTCAGACGTGGGACTTGGTCTCCCCGCAATCTGGGGCTGCTACGGGTGGTGTAATGGGGTAAACAATCAAGGTATGTCCATGAGAGCACCAAACCTCATGGACGCGTATCCCAAAACCCCTCCATAACGGTCAAGCCTTTTACTTGGTGGGCGCATCCACTAGTCCGGGAGCAGCGACTTCACTGGACACAGGAAAACCAGTTGGAGCTGGGATTTAGGGAGCACACTTCACCTTCATAGGTAGTAACTCGGAAAGCAGAAACTTTAGATGGAAAATCTCAAGATCTAGGACTACAGTGACCGCCTTCATACAGGAAACTGCTGTATGGCCCAAAGTTGAGAGGCGAACCTCTGCGGACCCTAGAGCAGGGAGGGCAGAAACAAACTCCTATAGTCATGGAAAGTACCGAGATCAGGGCCAGACAGAACTTAAAACAGCCCTGGCAAAACTGATAAATTCACCTCCCATGTGCAGACGTGCTAATGTGCGCTAGAACCAGATTAACTCTTTCAAGCTGCTGCCGGGATCTCGTTAGAATCACCATCACTCCTGGAGGCCGAAACCGGCCTCGAAGTGTAAAAACCGGCCTCGAAGTGTAAAAACCAGCCTCCTGGGGCTCCAGCCTCCGGGGGATTGCCCGGCTGGCCAGACAGTCCACGACTGAGAGGGTTGGGATGATGCAGTTACACCAGACATGCAGGCACACCAGACATGCAGGCATGGAATACCTCTTAGCAGGCCCTCAATCTTCTATCCACTCAAATCTTCTTGGCCTCGTTGTGGCTGCGGGGTCTTTAGGACTTCTGGGTTACTAGCTCCCTGAAGCTGGCCTCAGGCAGCTGGACCTTGCTCTCTATCCTACTGGTCAGATGTCTGCTCCTCTTCTGACACTGGCCAGTAGACACTCCTTTCCTTCCAAGGAAGTTCCCAAAACATGACTTCACTAGTTCTTTGCACCAGTCTTGAGTTCTCTGCTCTGGTCCAGAAAGATAGAGGGCCAGTTTCACAAAGGTACACCTATATTTTTGTGTAAGTTTACTTTTTTTCGATATTCACAAAGGTAAGCTTAGACCAAAAGTGTAACTTTACTACTTTTCGGTATTCACAAAGGTAAGTTTCTACTAGTAAAGTTAGACTCTGTGTCAAAATTTCCCTTTGTGATAACCTAAAGTAGTAAAATTATAGAAAAATGTAAGTTTACCTTTGTGAATTCATCACCCACAGAGGAAGATAGGGCAGGGTATAGATGGAAAAGGCACGAGAGTGAGGGAGAGGGCAGGAGAGAAAGGCTTGAAGGAGTGCAGGCAGCAGCAGTGTCCACTTCCTGGTAAATGTCTCGCATAGTTGGTGAAAAGACTCTACCTTGGAAGACTTGCTTGGGGGTGATTGTATGCTTTTGGGACATCAGCAGGATAGAAGGCCAAGCAAAGCCCAGGCTTTTTTCAAAATGTCTATCTCCGTGTATATGTGAACGGACATGTGATAAGCGAACGATGTATAATTTTATACAACATGGTGTCCAACTGGTCATACTATGTCTTACTGGCAACCTTGTGTGATAAGTGTGCTGAATCTTATCATATGGGATGGTGTCCCACTGGTCATATCTGGGATATACTACACTGGGCCCTACTAGGCAGGAATGTGACACTTGATCATCAAACTCTACAGTCGCCTCCCATCTGTTGACCAATGAATGCCATGGAGCTGCCTCAAATTGATCAAAAGAAAAATACTCTTGTGGTGACTGGAAACCTTTGACTCTATCAAAACCTGGCCTGAGGACCTAGGGTCACTGTAAAAACAATATTTAGGAGGTCCGAATCCTTGGAATTACCATGGACGCCAAGCTGTCAATTAATGCACATGTGGGAAAGGGAGCTAATTCAAGCTTAATCGCAATCAAAACACTGCAACTCATCTTCCCGCACCCAGGAGTCCCTCACAAGATTCACGCTCCCTTCTCACTTTGCCGTGTAGTTCCTATATTCCCAATAGGCTCTGCGCATTGGAATAATATAAACAGCAGTGTAGACGTAGGACTGAGGTCGACTAGGTCTCTACTGACTATATTAGACTTAATTCATTTTGCCAGCTAGCTCAGAGGTCACTAGAAACTTTCTCGAATAAACAAGGAGTTTAACCTCCCTGGATAGACAAGAAGGGATTAGCTTCTGACAACCATAAAACATGACAACTTTGCTCCCTCAGAATAAGAGTGTATCTAGAGTCGTGTGAAAACAATAGACAGCTATTTCACTCAGTCAATTGTGCATACTTAGTTTCACCAGAGTGCAGAGAATAGAGACGGGCGTTTTCAATAAAAGGTGTTATTTATTGAGCAGTCTTCTTTCTCATGCAAGAGAAATGAATTGCCACAATTGCAATACTTATAGTAAAGTAAAGTGCGTACAGTAAAAGTAGTATTATGGAATAATACTGTAAAAGCATTGATATGGTTTCTTAGCCATATGATACTTTAAAATAGATAAAATATATACATACATAAAAACATTGACTAACGTACTCAACTGGTGCTTCTAAATACACCTACCCCGGTGTACCTGACATAAGCCTAATACATGGGAAGGAATATATAAGTTGCAGTTTAAGTTAAGTTGGTTTTCGCCAAGAGTTCTGAATCAAGAATTCTCTTTAAGGGTTTAGTCAGCTCCGTACCTGGGTAATAGAAAGCAGGAGGTCTGGTATCTCTCTCTCAGGACTCAACAGCCCAGTAACCCGCAAGGGCGGCTGAAAACACCGGAGCTGGATTTTCTCGGCTGGAGAAAAAGTCAGCGTCTCTCTCAGTGCGTCAAAAGGGAGGGGCGTCGTCCGTGGGCTCTTGCATCAGCTGGGCTCTCGGGCAAGTAGAAAGCCGCTCTGCTCCAAACCACTGTGTGTTTGCTTAAGGCAACGTTAGAATATTTATACCTGAAAGGTGCCGGGTTTGACGTAAGGTTGGACATAAGACGTCACTAAGAACTGGCCGTTCTTTCAGTGCTCACAGGAGTTCTAGGACAAATTAAAACAGAAGCTTAGGGATTTCCCAGGTTGCTGGAGGTTTGCTTTGTTTAAAGAACGCGTTGTACTCTCTAGGAGTCTGGGGAAGTAGCCTTGCTTAATTTGGACTGCATGGGCTGACTAAATATGGATATGATTCTTATGCCTTTATAAGGATATTATTTATTATATAAAAACACCGAAATCCTAGGGCTCTAGATGAGGCACTATCTCAGTCTGTCATAGTGGTCAAAACTTTACCTGAATGACTACAAATTAATTAAAGAAAGTGGGACAAAAAAGCAAATAAAGTGTCTGTAGTGATTAATGAGAAGAACCCAAAAGGTATTCAGAGTATTCCCATCAACAAATTGCAATGATCAATATTATCATTTGGTCATCCTTCATAGGCAAAGAGGTCTCTTGATCATTGAGACCATGTTCTTACCTAGTACCATGGCTGGGTACTTCCCATAAACACTTTTTTAGCTAAATAGTATCAAAATGATGGGTTATAGTGCAGTGCAAAAAATTAAAGGTGGTCAATGATAAAACAGGATAGACAGGAGAGAAAACTTTAATGAGAATCTGCCATCTTTCTGATTAAAAACAAGAACAGTGCAAGATAGCAGTGTTAAACAAATAACTGCATTAAATCCAACATGTTTCAGTCTCAATGGGGAAGACCCAAGGCTTTCTTCAGGGCTTCTGTTCACAACGTTGGTACTGCAAAGTAAAAATGTCAAAGGAGAGATCTCAGTTGACCAAAGGAATAATAAAGTGAAAAATCAAAAGGATACTCTAAATCAGTAGCATGTCCTCCGTGTCTGTGGATGATTTAATGCATCTATAATCCCAAAACACAAAACAAACAAAATATTTGCAATGTACCACTTTTCCAACTCAAGTGAGAAAAAATGAAAATTGAATATAACACTCACCCAGCATGACCGGCGATTTAGCCTCACCTCACCTGGACACATACTCAGGGATGATGAGACCACGCTCTAGAAAGTTAGGATACGGGTGCGTAGTGCAGGTAGGTAAAATGACTTAGTTACACTCTAATCTGCATCAGTATGAGCATTCCTAGCATTATCCTCAAGTTAATGTTCAAAAAATATCAAATCAATAAATCTCAGCATCTAAGGGCTCAAACCTCTAGTGGTCTCCCATTTACACTTCATGACTATACAAGCCTTGCAATCCACAAAAATGTGTAAACTACACAACCTGTTGTATATGAAAGTGAAGTGTCCACCAAGACAAACCACTCGATTAAGTGCCTCCCAAGGCTGTTCAACAACTACAAAATCGTCAGGGTAGCACTAAAACTTACCTGTCCATCGTTGCCTCTGGCAGGACCCGAGTCCAGGGGGAGGCAACGAACCAGACAGGTACGTGATATCAAATAGAGTGCACACGTAGTGCCATGGCCAATGAGCATCGCGCTACTGACAACCGAGAAAAAACCAGAACGCTTCACCTCCTCTTAATATTAGAACGTTCTCATTATTGTCTCGACCTTAATTTAGCAAGATGTAGTAATTGTAGCAGGGAAAAATGGCACGTTTTGCAAAAACTCACCCTGTTCCAAAAAGAGTCTGTTAGTGCTGAGACGGAAGGTCGGGTAAGCCGCGTAGTCCCGCAGGACTCCAAAGTGATGTCATTCGATTGACTCGTGTAGTTCTTTAGCTATGCGCATGCGCAGAATAGTCAACCGCGCTTGTATAGAAAGTAAAAGGCATGCTCAATGTCACTTATTCCAAACGGGTATTTCAAGATGTGCCCTAGCGTTACCCTCCTCGGCATGGTGTCATATTCGGTCAATTCAGTTAAAGTTTGGACCACTATGACAGACTGAGATAGTGCCTCATCTAGACCCCTTGGTTTTCGGTGTTTTTACATATTGATTAGGGGGTGTAAACCTAGGCCAGGTCTTTAAATACACTCAGACCCTCTCTTTACTAGTATGTTGTGGTATTATTTATTATAGCCATACAAGGGCATACATTGGGAATATCGAAATAGGGTCCTAGATAGAAATACAACACCCACTCCACGATCTAATGTCAATCATTACTAAAACTAAGCAATAGTAAACATATAACGATGCATGTGTGTTTTCCAACCCACCCCAAAATACATAAATCGCATTTGAAATGGTATATGATAAATACACGAAAATGAGTGTTGGTACTGTACGCTTTTCAAGCAGTGGTATCATTCAGTTAAAAATTCATATATCAGCTGAATGAATTGCGAAATTTACACATGATATGGCTCTGAATAAAGAAAAGAAGGTCGAGACAATTCCATCACATATTTATACAGATTCTGTACATATACTAGAGGCTGAGGTAAAATTTTGTCTCTAGAGTTCCTAAAATAGAAGCTCTGTTCTCTAAGAATTGTTCTACTTTAAGCAGAGTATATGTGCCAGAAAAAGGTAAATATTTTGGAAGTGAAAAAAATAATAATTTCGCTTTCGGGGAAAAATAGTTCCAATTGTTTTCAGTAGCTGTGTTTATCAAAAACTGAAGGCCGAATTCAGAGTTCAGGGAACGCTGTGTGCTCGTTGCTTTAAAAGTTATTCTCGTTGTTCAGGGGAGAACATCATATCAGACAGACTCGCAAAAAATTGGTCTACAACATTAGGTGAAAGTTCGACCGAGTTTGAAAATGCCGAAACAGTGCATGTGTGAGAATGATTGCTATCATCGATGTCAGGATCAGCAATGCTCACAGAAGGTTGTACCTGTGTGATGCTGCTCTCATCTCGTACTCCACTGCCACATACTCGTAGTGGTGAACTCTCAACGAATGCCGTCATCAGAATGGGTAGCCGCTGGGGACAACACGATGCATGAGCCGTTACAGGACCTAGCAAGGTATCTGTATCCATTGGTACCGTTGATGGTAGTGTAAGACAGACGTCCAACATGCATTCTTCTCCGCATAGCATACATCGAAGCACAGGTAAGATGCAATTTTGTCAGATTGGTCTGAATGAAAAAAAACAGGTCATATTCAGATCGCTTAGCCGGGCTAATCCAAGGACTTTAGTGATGCGGTCCCGATAGCGTATAGCTAGGATCGTTGCTGGAGTCTTGTCTGCGGCTTGGCTTGCCATATTGAAGCAGAAGGATCAAAAATAAAATTCCTGCTACGAGTCCCAAAAGTAGAGGTAGGCCGCCAAAGACAGAATGGACAAATTTAGAAAAGATGCCCAGAACTGTTTCAAAGGGTGTTAACAGTCCCGAAAAAATTGTCTTAAATATATGTGTGATGCCACTGGTATCTGACATGTTTAAGATTTGGCTTAACATTTCTATGAAAGGCACAGGGCAATTTGTTAATAGGGAATGTATCTCTGCCGTTGTCCTTGCAGCTTGCAGATCATACGTTTCTTTGGACGAGGTCGAAGGCACAGTTGTCTGTAAAAGAATAGACTTCATTCTGCTTAAAGTATCAATTTGAATAGAAGAGATATTCAAATAAGGCCATATTGCTGCCTCCATGTCTGGAGTGCTGTTTGGATACAATACTTGCAAACAGCAAGTGACCATGGAACTAACGCTCACGAGGTAGGCTTTTCCTGGCACCATGCCACAACAGCTGTGGTCATTTATTAGAACATAGCTGCCGTTGGAGTGCCGTGCAGGTGACATGAAAGGTTATTCGAAGACCCTTCGCAGGCCCCATGCAAGTTAATACCTTGACACAGAAGTATACCGCTTAATGATTTTTTACAATTGTTACCACTAAGAAATACCTCCTTTTTCTTTTTACTATAACATTTGTGTGTATAAGGTAATTTCCATGTTGACTTGATGTACCCTTTACCCAACCTTTCATACTGGCCCGCTGGTATATACTCTTGGCAATATTTAAACTGGAAAGTTGTTATCGGAATTGTAATTATTCCGTGTATTATCCATTCAATGACCGGTCTTTCTGACATTGTCAATGGTAATCTCCCAAGTTTTTCAATGCTCAGAATCGTATAGTCTGCTCCTTTTTGTGCCAAACTGATTTGTTTATCAGTAAGGTTAAAGATAGAGAATAATGACATTGTGTTGATTAAATGCCATGGCACGTAGCCTGAACGCAGATTTTGCAACGTCCAGCCAAGCTGTACAATAGAACGTAATTGGGACTGACCATGTTGTAACATTAGCAAGTCCTGCTCTATTATATCAATAGCAGATGATACAATACTGTCCAGTGAATATATTCTGGAGGACAGTCTTTAACCCATTGTCCACAACAGAAAGTGATTTTTCCAAATTAATACTATCAATTTCTCGTATTTTCTCTTCTGTTTCAATTTGCGTTACTTTCCAAGCCACTATGAAACGTTTTTGACGCTGTTTGCGTGGTCCCAGTATGAAATCACGCAAGTCAGCACCGTCTTTAAGTAAAGTCAAATGTTGCTTAATTTCTGCCAGTGTGGATTTTTGTAGCCATTCGAGGCATAGTTTCCCTATACTGTATGTTGTAACTATCCCTGGATGTTGTCTCTGGGAGTATCTAGGGTCTGGCCTGGTCATTTTGAACCCCTGTGTTTTGTTCAGGAATCTATCTTGACAGTTATTTATGTCTGTGGGCCAGAACAACCATTTTTTCCAATCAGGATGTGTTCTGTTTTGGTATAAAATATGGGATACGTCTATCTTCACATCTGTAGTGCTAATACGGTCAGGTGTGGGCTTCGGAATAGACGGTTTGTTTAAGTCTTTTATCTTAGCTAGGCCAAGACAAGTAGTCTATTGAATGGTGTCATTCAAGAATATCAGTTGTTCTGGGATCATGCAGGCTCTAAATAATGCTTCTAAACCTTGGACCTGCCACTCTTTTGTACCCCAGATGGTTTTTGTTTCAATGTTGTTTTTCCAGAATTCAGAACCAAATGTAGTCATTTTTTCATAAAATGTTTCAGAATAAATCAATTTAGTATTTGTCAACATTATTTTCATTCCTGTCTTATTTAACATTTTAAAATAAAACGTTTCTGCATCACTTGTGTTAAACCCTGAGAAGTATGGGAATTTCTCATAAAATGTTTTTGAGCTGCTTTTAGGCGGTGTTGCACAATGTTCCCATTGGTTATAATTAAAAACATTTCTAGGTTGAGCAGTTTTATGCATATAGTGATGACCAAAAGGATTATAGCAATACATTTCTTCATAATTTGATGAACCCTGTAAATAATCATGTTCTGTAAATTTTGCTGACATTACTAAATCTGACATCATATTAATGTTTTCAAAGTCCCAATCATCAGAGAAAGTACTTGGTTTTACAAAGTCACTTAATGAAACATTGAATTGGTGTGGATATTTCAAGAGCTCAATCGGGCCATACATTTCGTAATCTGTTTTGTCCCATGCTACCCCACCGGGTATTTGATTGGCTGTGATGTTCACTGATGACAGTTCTCTTTTCTCGATGTGAGATGACTTGAGACTTTAGGACCAAGTTGATGTTCTGACTTGCTGTGTCAATTGTACTGTATTTTCCTTCAATGAATTTTCCCAAACATAGAACCATGATGAGCCAAAGCAGGAGGAAAAGTACACCTAACACAATCCAAAATTCAATCCGTGGTGAAATCAGATAGGTTTATTTTAGTTGATGAAAGAGTTCAGTTACTTTGTCTTTGAAATTTTTTGTTGCTTGCGTTTCTTCAGGCTCTCTTGGATCTTCAGAAAAGTCATCAAAATTGATGAAGTAGCCAGATGCAGTTCTGTCAATTGTTGGAATTGCTTCCGAATATTCATTTGCTTTTGGATTTTTCTTTGTTTCATTAGCATAGTTCGAGGCTACATCGTTGTAGACTGGTGTTTCTTGACAAACTGTTGCAATTTGGGTTTTAAGAGGCACAAGTTCCATGGCTTTATTGCATAGTCCTTTATTTATTCACTGCAGGTTTATCAAATGTGATTAGTCTCTCAGTTTGAACCTCTTGGATTAGCAAATTGTGGTACTCTATTTCTTGGGAGTCCACTGGGCCTACTACTTATTATTGGCTACATGATTGTGGTTTTACCAGGTCGATGGCTACAACTCGGTTCTCCTTTTTACCAGCAAGGGGCGGTAGTACAACTGATCTCGTTCCGATGACAGCTAAGACAGGTATACTGCTTTTCTGTAAGAAGGCCCATATTTCTTCTTCACCGCAATCTTCTCTCTGACCAGATCCCCAATCTTTGGAATCCAGACCGGTCTTGCTGGGACAGGTGGTTTTTCTTCAGTGGCTGTTGGCTGTTGCTTTAACTTTATGTTGCTCAGGTTTCGTCTTGTTTCATTTAAGTCCTGTAAAACAGCCAAACAGTCTTTGATATCAAAGCATTTTTCTTCTACCACTGAAGTGTGACTATCAAGATCCTGAATGTGCATTCTAGTACCGAACAATAGTTCGTATGGACTGAGACCTTTCAGAGAATTTCTTGGCAGATTATTAAGACTACGTTAGATACTTGTTAAATGTTGGACCCACCCATCACCCGAACCGAATACCCTCGCCGTTATAGATTGCTTTATGTCCCGTTTTTTTCTTTCCACAACCGCATTTCCCTCAGGATGGAATGGACAAGAGTACCTCAATGCAATGCCCATGCTGGCCATGACCTCCTTGTAAGCCCTAGAGTTATACGCAGGACCCTGGTCAGGATGTAGCATGCCAATTGCGTATGTGCCAATAAAGACTCGCAAATCTTTTATAACAGTTCGGCGTCAGCCGAGCGCTGGTGTCTACATTTTAAGTGAATCTAATCTTAAATATTATGGGGACGCATTTCTCCTGCTGGATTTTTGTGTATCGATAGCCTGATGCTTTCTAATAAAAGGGTCCTGGCAATACTCCGGTCGGTTCACAACTGCGATCTCTGTTGCAGTTTGGACAGCTCATTGCAAATCTGTAATGTTGCAGGCTCATCCCCAGCCACCAGTATTCTGATTGTAATTCTTTTAGAGATTCCTTGATCTCTTGGTGCCTTAGAGCCAATCCCTGTGTGCTGCTTCAATCAAGAAGACTCTCCTGTTCGTGTTTGGAATTACTCTATCCCCCACTCCAGGGATTTGAGCAAAAGGAACGGAGTTTGCATCTATTATGTATGTATTATTGAGTGGATAGTTCACAGGTAATGCTGCATATTCGCCTTTCAAAGACGCTTTTACCGCCAGCATCGTTTCCCCGTCTATGTATTTTTCTGAATGCTTTTTTGTGGCTACGGAAGCCGGTTGCACCGCTTCTGCCGTGGGTCTGAGGGCCAATGAATTCTCTGCAACGTGAACGCCATCACGTTGATGACTCATTGTATGTATCACGTGAGTCTTTTGTAGTTCTTTCTGCAAAAGAACTACTTGTTCCCAAAGCTTCTTATGCTTTATTGTGGCACCTGTGTCATCTTTGTAATCGTTTTGACCCAGTTCTGCAAGTCATTATTGTAAGACCTGACGCAGAAATGCGAATCGCACGCTATTAGTGTGGGGAATTCGCGATCGGCATTTTCAAGTGCCATCTCTTTAAAGATCTAATTTCAGCTCGCTGAGTTAAGCAGTTTCTGAGTGATTCAGTTTTGATGACTATTGGTCTGAATTTACCAAAGCGCCAGCGACCCTTAACAATCGCGCACGCTGTGTTGTAGGATTTTTTCTCTACATCGTAGTGTTGTGCAAATCTGTCCATGTAGATTACACATGTGTACTGTTCGAGAGGCAGAATTTCGATTGGCAGAGGATATTCTTCATATTCTAGATTTTTCATTTTCGGGTCTAAATAGTATTTCACGTCTTCCTCAGCAAGAGAATTTTCCCATTGTATCCATTTCGGATCTAATGCCACAACAGTCACATTGCATGGACTTATTGAAGCCTCAAGGGCTGATTCTGATGTTAAAACAGGTAATCTTCGGCCTTGTGCTTGGGCTCTTACTTTTTGCTACAGCAGTTTGAACTGCTATTAGAATTTTTTCAATAGAACTGAATTTCTTTTTTTTTTTTATTATTGCAACTCAGAAAAAAAAAATATTTTCAGCAATGCAATAGCATACACATGAATCAGTCAGCGATACAGGATTTATCATTGCATGAAAAAAAAGAAAACAATCATTATAATGCAAAACAGAATACATGAGAGGTTTATATATCCTGAAGTATTGCAGGTAATAAAAGGATAATTCTAGTTGAAGATAAATAGAGGAGTAAGAATAAGAAGAAAGAAAAGACATTTAGGGCGAGGGAACAGGTTTCATCAGGAAAATGGCCATCAGAGACCGAGAGGTCCCCAGATCCTTTCCAGCCTCAATGTTGACTTCGGACCCCTTAGTCTAGCTAGGGAAGATTCCATACTAAATATTTCATTTAACAAAGCCCACCACTCAGCAATTAACGGAGGGTTAGGGGAAATCCAATCACGTGCGATTGTAAGTTTGGCGCAGGACAGCAAGATAGTGATAATATCCTAATGTGGAGAGTTAATTATATTAATATCCAATAGGACTGAGGAAGCTGTAAGTGATAAGAGGCAATTCATTTTTTAATTAATTACCTTACCCAGAATACTCCAGAACTCCAATAGCATTGGATATAAGTACAACATGTGTACCAAGTCCGCTGCTGCCAGAGCGCACTTACGGCATTTAGTTCGTTCATTTTTATTTGATGGGTTTCCAGCCCATTTAGAGATTCTTTCTGGAGTGTGATAGAGCATGCAAGTTGTTCTAAATTTTTGCAGTCTTAAACTAGATGAAGAAACGGCATTGTTAATATTGCACAATGAGTTGTTAATTATCGCCGTTGTGATGTTACTATCCAGAATCTTGCTCCATTTTTCTGCAATTTTATTGCATTCAGTATTTTTATAGGTATTAAGGCATTTATAGCCAGCGCTAATTAACCCCTTTTTTTATATAAATAAATACAGTCCCAAAAATCCGTATCCGAGCTATTAAAAAGTTTCATCTTTCGTATAAGGAAGTCATGTATCTGTATGTATTTATATCTCATGCAGTCGATGGCTTTATAAAGAAGTTTTAATGTATCAAAGCTCGGGAATCCCTGTGCTCCATATAAGTCTCCTAAGGTCCTTATGCCAATTGATGACCAGGTGTTTATTGCACCAGTACTAAAGATTTCCGGAAGTCCCGGATTGCCCCACAGTGATAATTTAGGATGGAAAAAAGAAGTATGACAAAAGTCCAAGATGTTCCGCCATATTTTAACTAAATCCCTAGCGGTCTTAAACCTGACCCTTTTGAAGTAATTGGGATCGTTCACCCTCCAGAGAAACATATTTGAGTCCATGTCTAACATAAAAGTATAAAAATAAAATTGATTGTCTTCATCTATCAGGTTAATTAGACATTGAAGACGTTCAATGAATGTTGACCAAAAATATAGCTTAAAGTCCGGAAAGTTTAATCCCCCTACATCCAAAGGCCCTTTTAACAGAGCCATTGAGCGCCTATCTTTAGGATAGCTCCATATAAAGCTGCTAAATAAGCCGTCCAATTTTTTGAAAAAACAATTAGTGAGAGCTAAAGGGATATAACAAAATAAATATAAGAATTTTGGCAGTATGACCATTCGTATCAGATTGATTCTGCCTATCATGTTTAGAGGGATCTTGTGCCATTTGTTTAGTAGTATACCCTTGGTTTTGAGTAGGGCTTCATAATTTATTTTGATTATACTCTTTATATTAGAGATTTGAACCCCTAGATAAGTTGCAGTCTGGCATAGACCTACAGTTGGCACCACTGGTTTATAGTTCGATACAATTTGACTTTTATTTAAATTCAATTTATACCCGGAGATCTCTCCGAATCGATTGGCCTCCTCTATGATACCCTTCATTGCTTCTGTAATATCAGTGGAATAAATAGCAATATCGTCGGCATAGGCCATAATTTTTAATGTGTGAGGGCCAAACTCGAATCAATCAATCAATCAAGATATTTATAGAGCGCACTACTCACCCGTAGGGTCTCAAGGCGCTAGGGGGGGGGGGTGCCGCTACTGCTCGAACAGCCAGGTCTTGAGCTTCTTCCTGAAGGAAGGGTGGTCTTGGGTCAGGCGCAGGTCGGGAGGGAGGGAGTTCCAGGTCTTGGCGGCCAGGTAGGAGAAGGACCTTCCTCCTGTTGTCGCTCTTCGGATGCGGGGGACGGCGGCGAGGGCGTGGCTGGTTGATCTGAGGTGGCGCTTGGGAGCGTAGAAGTTGATTCGGTTGTTGAGGTAGCTCGGGCCTTGATCGTGTAGGGCTTTGTGTGCATGGGTGAGGAGACGGAAGGTGCTTCTTTTGTTGACGGGGAGCCAGTGCAGGTCTTTCAGATGTCCGGAGATGTGGCTGTTTCGTGGGATGTCGAGGATGAGTCTGGCTGAGGCGTTCTGGATCCGCTGGAGTCTCTTCTGGAGCTTGGCGGTGGTTCCGGCGTAGAGGGCGTTGCTGTAGTCCAGTCGGCTGGTGACGAGGGCCTGGGTGACAGTCTTCCTGGTCTCGGTGGGGATCCACCAGAAGATCTTCCGTAGCATGCGTAGGATGTTGAAGCATGACGAGGAGACGGCGTTGACTTGTCTGGTCATGGAGAGGGAGGAGTCCAGGATGAAGCCCAGGTTGCGTGCGTGGTCCGTCGGTTTGGGTGCGTTGCCCAGGGCGGGGGGCCACCAGGAGTCGTCCCAGGCGGAGGGCGAGGAGCCCAGGATGAGGACCTCCGTCTTGTCCGAGTTCAGTTTCAGGCGGCTGGTCGTCATCCACTCGGCTACATCTCTCATCCCTTCGTGCAGGTTGGCTCTGGCGGCGGCGGGGTCGTTGGTCAGGGAGAGGATCAGCTGGGTGTCGTCGGCGTAGGAGATTATGTTGAGGTTGTGTTGGCGTGCGATGGCCGCGAGGGGGCTCATGTAGACGTTGAAGAGGGTGGAACTCAACGAGGATCCTTGAGGGACGCCGCAGATGACTTCGGTGGCCTCTGACTTGTACGGTGGTAGGCGGACTCTCTGTGTTCTTCCGACGAGGAAGGAGGTGATCCATTCCAGTGCCTTCTCCTGGATTCCGACGTTGCCGAGGCGCTGCACTAGGGTGCGGTGGCAGACAGTGTCGAATGCCGCGGAGAGGTCCAGGAGGATGAGGGCCGCTGTTTCTCCGTTGTCCATCATGGTTCGGATGTCATCGGTGGCAGCGATGAGGGCGGTCTCGGTGCTGTGGTTGGCTCGGAAGCCAGACTGTGAGGGGTCGAGGGATCCATTCGTCTCGAGGAAGGCGGCCAGCTGTTTGTTGACGGTCTTTTCGATGACTTTGGCCGGGAACGGGAGGAGCGAGATGGGGCGGTAATTCTTGAGTTCGGTGGGGTCCGCTGTAGGTTTCTTGAGTAGAGCGCTGAGTTCTGCGTGCTTCCAGCTCTCCGGGAAGGTGGCGGTGTCGAAGGAGGTGTTGATAATGTCCCGCAGGTGGAGTGCGATGACAGCGTCGGCCTTGTTGAAGACGTGGTGAGGGCAGGGGTCGGTCGGAGATCCGGAGTGGACGGAGTTCATTGTGCGGATGGTGTCTTCGGTGCTGATCGGGTTCCAGGCGCGGAGGGTGGTGGTGGGTGGCGTTGCTGCGGTTGTGGCGTGCGTTGGTTGGATGCTGAAGCTGTTGTGTATGTCCGCGATCTTGTTGTGGAAGTAGGAGGCGAGGGAGTTGCAGAGGTCTTGCGACGGGGTGATGTCGTTGTTTCCGGCGTTGGGGTTGGAGAGCTCTTTCACGATGTTGAAGAGTTCCTTGCAGTTGTGTGCGTTGTTGTCCAGCCGGTCCTTGTATGTATTTTTCTTTGTGGCGCGGATCAGTTGGTGGTGTGTCCGGGTGGCAAGCTTGAGGGTGTTCATGTTGTCCATTGTTGGTTCCCTTCTCCATACTTTCTCGAGGGCTCGGCAGTTCTTCTTGGAGCTCTTGAGTTCGTCGGTGAACCATGGGGTTTTTCTGCTGCTGGGTCTGTTGGGCGGGGTCCTCAGAGGGGCGAGTTCGTCCGCGCAGTTGCTGATCCACTTCGTGAGGTTGTCGGCGGCCTGGCTGGGGTTCGCTGAGCCGGCAGGGGGGTGCTGGCTCAGGGAGGCGGTGAGCTGATCGGCTGTGATCTTGCTCCAGCTTCTTCGGGCAACCTGTTGCTGGTGGTGGTGGATCGTCGTTCTTTTGAAGGTGAAGTGGACGCAGCTGTGGTCCGTCCAGTGGAGTCCTGTTGCGTGGCTGAAGGCGATGTCTTTGCTGGATGAGAAGACGGCGTCGAGTGTGTGTCCGGCGAGGTGGGTGGGGGTGGGCACCAGCTGTTTGAATCCGAGGTTGGCGAGGTTGTCGAGCAGGGTGATGGTGTTGCGGTCGCTGTTGTTCTCCAGGTGGAAGTTGAGGTCCCCCAGGAGGATGTAGTCGGCGGAGGGGAGGGCATGCGGGCTGATGAAGTCGGCGATGTCCTCGCTGAATCGTGTGCGTGGTCCCGGGGGTCGGTAGATCAGGGTGCCTCTGAGGGTGGTCTTCGGGTCGGTGTGGATCTGGAAGTGCAGGTGTTCGGCGGTGGTTAGGGTGTCGTCGGTGTTGGTCGTGATGCGGATGGTGTCTCTGTGGATGATGGCGATGCCTCCTCCCATCTGGTTGGCGGTGCGGTCCCTTCGGGTGATCTTGTAGCCCTCTGGGATGGCGATGGCGATGTCGGGCGCTGAGGAGGCGTTCATCCAGGTCTCTGTGAGGAAGGCGACGTCGGGGGCTGTGGTGTCGAGGAGGTTCCAGAGTTCGATGGCGTGTCTGTGGACGGAGCGGGTGTTGAGCAGGATGCACTTGAGGTGGTTGCTGCTGGTGTTCGGCTTGGTCGGTGCTGGTGTAGTGCAGGTCCGGATGCAGGTGAACTTGCAGGCGTGGCAGCTGAAGGGTCCGTGGGTGTGCTTCGGGGCGGCTCGGTGACATCCCGGGATGCCGCTGGTGTTGAATGCGAGGAGTTCGGCGGCGTTGTAGGTTCGTCGGGTCGGCTTCCGTCGGTGGGGGCCAGGGGTCCTGGCGCGGTCCAGGTGCGGACGGGCGCAGACGGGCTTACCTTTGGCGCGCCTTCGGCGCACAATCGGCGCGCCCGCTGCGCGTCAACGCTGCGCGTTCGCACGGTCGCCATATATGGCGAAGTGCGCGGGTGGGCGGAGCAGCTGGGAGGCGGGAGCGGGGAGGGTACAGAAGGCAAAGTGGGCGGGGTTATCGGCGTTGGCGGGAACCGGGGAGCGGGGAGGGGGGACGAAGGGGCTAAGGCACAAGCACAAACAGAAGGCAAAAAAGCAGGTTAAAGGGGGACAGGCTACAAAAAACACTAAACAGCAGCAATGACGACGGGGGCAGGCAAAAAACACTAAACAGCAGCAATGACGACGGGGGCAGGCAAAAAACACTAAACAGCAGCAATGACGACGGGGGCAGGTCGCGGACCGCGCCGCTAGAGGCAGGGGGCGTGGTCACGCGTCCGGAGCTCGGCTAGCGAGGCAGCAGTCAGGGAACACGCACACAGCAGCTGGTGGCCGTGCGGCGCGGGGGTGTCCTAGGGCTAGGTCACACTCACCTGCGCCGCACGGTCGCCATATATGGCCAAGTGCGCGGGTGGGCGGAGCAGCTGGGAGGCGGGAGCGGGGAGGGTACAGAAGGCAAAGTGGGCGGGGTTATCGGCGTTGGCGGGAACCGGGGACGAAGGGGCTAAGGCACAAGCACAAACAGAAGGCAAAAAAGCAGGTTAAAGGGGGACAGGCTACAAAAAACACTAAACAGCAGCAATGACGACGGGGGCAGGCAAAAAACACTAAACAGCAGCAATGACGACGGGGGCAGGTCGCGGACCGCGCCGCTAGAGGCAGGGGGCGTGGTCACGCGTCCGGAGCTCTGCTAGCGAGGCAGCAGGCAGCAGTCAGGGAACACGCACACAGCAGCTGGTGGCCGTGCGGCGCGGGGGTGTCCTAGGGCTAGGTCCCTCGAAAGGAGGGATATGGGGTTGAGATTTTAAAGCAAATAGAAATGGTTCCATTGACAAGGCAAATAATAATGGTGAGAGGGGGCATCCTTGTCGGGTGCCCCTAGCTATTGAAAATGGAGTTGATGTAATACTGGCATAGCTAATTTTAGCTGTAGGATTATCATATAAAGATTGAGTCCATTTCATAAATTTGCCATTAAAACCCAAATTAGACATTACCTGCCAAAGATATCCCCACCCCACTCGGTCAAAAGCTTTTTCTGCGTCCAGCAAAATCATGCCGAGTGGGGTGGATTCCTTGTCTGCAATATCAAAGGCAGTTATTGCCATGTTAATGTGTGCCGTAGTATCTCTGCCCATTACAAAACCGTGCTGATGCGGGCTGACAATTTTTGGTATATACGGGGCCAGCCGAGTGGCCAGTACCTTAGCAAATATTTTAGCATCAGCATTAACTAATGAAATAGGGCGGTAAGAGCCGCAATTATCAGGTGGTTTCCCATTTTTCAAAAAGAACACAAGATTAACCCTATTCCAGGAGCAGGGTGCCTTCCCGTGGTCCCCAATGTAATTACTAACTTGTTGGAGTAGGGAATCAATTCGTCAGAGCATAATTTATAAATTTCAATTGGTATTGTCTTCACCAGAGGCTTTTCCGGATGGTAAAGAGGATATCGCTTGTCTGATCTCCTGTTGGCTAATATTATTAGACAGGTGTTCCAAATCAAGGGGTTCAAATGTTCCTACATAATAATCCAGATATTTTTGAATAGCTGCCGAGGTGGGGCATACTTCTGGTGTATACAGCTTTTCATAAAACAGCGAGAATTGCTCTAGGATTTGAGATGGTTGGTCACATATTAAATTATTAGGGCCGCTAATGTATTTTATCCGAGTACTAGCCTTTTCATCTGCTATTTTATAGGCCAACAGCTTCCCTACCTTGTCTCCGCTTTCATACTGCGAGAAACGTGTTTTATGTAGTTTTAAACAGCTCTTTTCCCAGAAAATCGTTTTAAGTCTTGCCTTCAAACACCCTAATTGTAGCCCTAATGTAGTCACATTTTCGGGACACGAGCGGATAGCATCAGCTAGTTGAAGTTCTACATTCATAATATCGTTAGCCATTATTTTGTCTCTCCTTCGACGCTCAGTGTTTTGTTGATATAGAAACTGCTGCGTGAACCCGCGAATACTCCCTTACAGGCATCCCATACAATGAGGCAAGTGGTAGAATTAATATTAAGCTCAATAAAGTCTAGAATGTGCAGTTTAAGTTGGGAGATAAATAGAGTATTTGAGCACAAATGCCTGGGGAAGGAAAATGCTTGGGGCGCTGCGCGGTTCTCTTTAGTATCGCAAGAGAATAAAATAGGGTTGTGGTCAGAGTTTATTCGTGGACAAAGTTCTATAGTACTGTCTTTCAGCAGGTTATCTGTTGTCCAAACCATATCAATCCGTGTACAGTGTAGAAAGGTAGGTCCCTGACTATGGTTGCCCCCAACTTTTTGCCTGGTGTTTTGCTGGTTTTCTGACTTAGTTGACCTGGGGCCCTGCTATTCAGGACCCCAGGCCCACTGCTCTCTCTGTAAAATGGATTCCATGTACCTTAGGTACATATCTAATTGGATACTGAGTCACCTTATCAGTCCCTGTACAGTATACCTTAGGTATCCAGGGCATAGGTGTACCCAGGGCCTACCAGGGGCTGAAGCATGTATTATGCCACCCCTGGCAGGCCATCCAAATCTGACACAACTGGCTGCTTGACAGCTGGGGCAAGGTGGTGTACACACCCTTTGCTGTAGATATAGTATTCCTATATCTAACCCTAAAAAGGACACATATATTCCTATCAGTCACTCCTATGGCAGGCCTTATCAATCCTGAAGGCAGAGTGCTTGGAATAATGTGAAATGGTGCTCTGGCATGAGCTGAGCCCGTTTGCAGCTTGCGGAACCAAGTCCTAATAGCTGTTCCATGATAACGCTATACCATATACTCTTAAGTGCATTATGTACCTCGCGGTCATATGCTAACTTTGGTATAGCATTATCAAAACATGTCGAGTAAGGTGTCATACGAATTGGAATACTAACCCCTCGCCAATTCTGGCGACGGGGTTAGCATTCCACCCTTCTAGAGCGGCACGACATGTATGTAACTGAACCCCAGTTAAAGTTGAACATAGCCTCAGCTCCACAAAATGGATGCTGCCACCGAGACACAAGTCTGCCCTCCTGCTGCTGGGAGTCCTTCCAGCGAGGAGAGCTTGGACAGAGGGTTTCCTGTCAGGGGCGGTGCTAGCACCATCCCAGACAGGGTTTTGTGTATCCCAGGTAGGCATGGCTTTAGAGGAAGGTGACTGCAAGTGGCACCCCGGTGCTCACTGTGCATAGGCCGGCTCAAACCAGTTCTGGGGGCACACCAGCCCCTGAGCTGGGGAGAGACCGGACAAAGGAGAGGGGTGTAACCACCCCCCTCCTGGTCCCACCCATGGGCAGGACCTAGTCGCGTACCAGCCCCTTTCTTTAGAATAAAGGTGGGAGCGGGGACCCTTCCAGATTAGATCATCTTTGAATCCTGAAACTACTTTCCACGAAAGGAACTCTCGACTTCTTCTCAAGATTTCTCCCTTGTGACTAAGGAGTAGTCACCCTGCATCAGCAGGCACCAACTAAGTACCTTGCGGTTTGCTGCACGTCCTTCCTCCGGAATCAGACCGACCAGCACGACGAGACCCAGACTCCCTGCCCTCTCTGACCTCTACCTACCTCTACAGCACAGCTGAGAACCATGGGTGCGACGAGACCAGAGGACCCGGCGACCATCAGAACCAGCATGACACTGACCCAGCACGACCGCCGAGGGACCCTCGAGTGGGTGCACTGGGGTAAGAGAAGCCCCAATCCCAAGCAGCACGAGCACCGAAGGTCAGCCCCCCAGCATCCTCCAGATCTGTGTGGGGCCCTTTTGCTTCTGCGCTGCTTGCCACGTTGTCCGGTCACTTGCCCGTTGGCTAGTGACCCTCCAGACGACGTCCTACGTTGATTTCACCTCTGGTCTAGCTCCTCTAGACTGGCCCTGGTCTCCTCTTGAAGGGGAACTTCCTCGGACCCTCCTGGTCCAATCCAGATGCCATTTTGTGTCACCACGTGGGCTTGCCTTAGCCAAGGCTTGTTGCCTCCCTCACCGGGTCCAGCATCGCCAGCAGCAGACATCCGACGTGGGACAGCTCACAGACCTCCAGCCTGGTCGACATCCTCGCCCTGGTCCGTGCAGCAGCAGAATCCAGTGTCACCTCTTCACCTGGCTGAGTGACCTCGTCCGGTGCCAACCTGGTGCCCACCTAAGCACTGGCTAGTGATTCAGAACTTGGTCCCCTCTGCTTACAGGTATCCTTCTTCACTGATCCAGTCCTTGGATCAGCCCGGAACATCTTCACTGGTCGCCTGCCAGCAACTTCCACTTCAGGCTCCTGGTCCGTCAACGAGGATTCCCGACGACACTTGAACCCTATGCAGCCGCAGCCCCTGGGCTAGGTAAACCGAGTACCACGGTGCTCCAGCGTAGATCCACTCTCTAAGTGTCTAGATCCACTTTCGTTTTTGACCTACCTAGTCGGGTTCGCCCGAGAACACTAACTTTGCATTTACTAGCATCCATAGACTTTGTCCCGCATTACGCGTGAGAGTTCCCACTCTGCACACGACGTCCCCAGGGCCCCTGCTTCTAATCTAAGGGTTCAGCAGTGTAGGCCCAGCAGTTCTAAAGCCTCTGAGAGTAGTACTTACCTGCTAGTAATTTCGCATTCCACTTATGTAGTATATGGTTTTCCGTGCCCCTCGGGCATTTGTGTAAATTTTGCGACTTTCAGTATTTCTTTAAGAGCTTTGTATTGTACTTAGCACCCTGACTCATAAAGAGTCCAGGGTTGTTGTGTTCTAAATAAATATCCTTTTATTTTCATAACAGCTTGTGTCCTTTCACTTGGTGTTCAAGGGGTATATGTGATGGTAAAACAGCTGGCTTAACACGCCCTCTAGAGTTTAGCCTTAGACTGCTCTTGTCCATGCTACTAGGATAGCTGGTCTATAAGGTTGACTTACAACCAATCATCAATAAGGGTTATTTGGACTGATACAAAGTGCTCACTAGAATAGTGAACATTATATATCAGGCCAACTGCTCACAACAGAGCCTATGGGGAGCGGAATAATATGTGTAACCGAGCACATTGGGGCATGCACTGCGCCAAGCATCCTTGATATTATGAATACGGCCAAGATCTAATATGGCGGCGCGGGTTCTCCGCATTCGTTGGAATGAGTTATGCTTAATAGTGTCAATCTGATAGTTCATTATACAGTTAAAATCACCCATGATAACTAATTCCCCTTTCCACTGTAGTAATTCCATATTTAATTGATCGAAAATAAATGACTCCTCAGAGTTTGAACCATAAATCACACAGAGAACCAGTTTGCATTTTCCGACTAATATTTGCGCTAAAGCCCATCTGCCATTCTTATCACAAGCAGTTCTACATATCTCAATCTTAAAGCGTTTGTCTTTTAGGAAAGTGACCCCTCTTATTGAAGCATTAAAAGTGGAACAAATAATCACATCATGTAAAACCTGAGTCGGGTCGGGGACAATCGATATTTGCCCGGCGGTATTGCCTCTGTGACCCTCGAGTTATTTAGTAAATGAAGAGGCAGGCGCTGGAGACTGGAAAGCAGGAAACAAGGTTTTATTCTCTCCGGAGGAGAACACAGCAAAACAGACAGCAGGTATCGTTCTGAGGTGCTCTAACTTATGTTTGAGGCCTGGCCCCTTATATACAGGGTTTGCGGTTTTTATTACAGTTTACATACTCATGACAAAGCTTTGATGTACGGAAAGACATTCCCGGAACCCCCCCCCCCCCCCTCCGGGCCCGTTCCCACACACATTTACAGTAGAGGTCCCCACCCTGGTCACAACAGGTGATGAGTATCGCGCAGCTGGATATTCCGTCAATTCATGGAATGCGGGGTTCGATCGGATCTCATGGGGTGGGGGCTTTGATCAACCCGGGGATCCTTTGATGGGGGAAGCTTTCTATTGTACGGGGAGGGGCAAGGAATAGTATCGGCAGAGCTGGGTGTCGGCCTGGGAACGAGGAAGACAAACGGGCACACGGGGAAAAAGGGGTTTGCATCAAAGGGCCGGGGATCATAAAAGGGAAGAAGGGAGGTGTTGCGCTGGGAACAGGATGAGGCCCTGAGGCAGAGCAGCGCTGAAGAGGGGTTTATGATTCAAGACAGGTGCAAGCAGGGGGGTTGATCAGCGTGCAGGCTTGGTGAGGGCGAAGGGCTATGTCAGGGGCCAGCGGCATGCAAAAGGGTTTGTTCGGCTCAGGGCATCTTAAAATGGCGGGTGCGCACGACAAAAGTGTGGCATCAGGGGAAGAGGCAAGATGGCGCAGATAATGTTCACCAAACCGTACTAATTTTCCACAATCATAGCCCAATTGGCCAAGTAACTTCCTGTCTTTGTAGGCTATGTGTGTCTCAGACAAAAAAACAAAATTCGGGTCATGGAGGGCTAATTCTTCTCGGACAAGTCTTCTCTTATTTCTGCTGTTTAAACCTGCAACATTCCATGCAAGACATTTTATGCGCGCCATTTTAAAAAAAGAGATCAAATAAATCTTGTCATTCCGCAAGGCTGAAGTGTATAATAAAATGTTTTTGAAGTGAAACCATAATTTCGCTATCTGAGTTGCTTTTCCCATAGTATACTGCTCCCCCCCACCAACCCCTCCCAACCCCCCCCAAATCCCCAACCCCTCCCCCCTCACGGGAAGGAGCCCCCCCCCGAACACTAGCTGCCACTAGAATGGCAGCCAACCTGAGGAGCAGCCAGTGGTTCCTCCCCTAGCCCCACCCGAACAAAAAGACTCTACATGTATCTAAAAAAAAAAAAGAAAACTAGTGCGTGATTCAATGATAGAGAAAAAAAAAACTATTCATAAATGGATACTTGAGTCTAGAATATTATATTACGAGATCACTTATAGTTCTCTAAGTTTAGGAAAGTGACGCGAGGAAGCTCTCTGCTTCCTTTACATCTGTAAAGAAGTGAGTATGGCCATTTTTGATTATCTTGAGGCGGGCGGGCTCCTGTAGGAAAGCTTGTCCACCATGTGACTTAAACGGATCTATAAGTTTACGTAATTGCCATCTCCTGTCCATGGTAGCCTTGCTAAGGTCCAATTTGACTAAAAAAGATAAATTCCCTACTGGGACTGGTAGATTTGGTCTAGCTTTGAATGATACTGCCTGCCTTAACAGATAGTTACCAAAGTGGATAAGGAAAGGGCGAGGAAATTGGTTATCCTTGTTCCTCTGAACCAATGGTAGCCGGTGGACTCTCTGAAGTTGGGAGTCCCAATCCCAATTAACGAGATCCGTGAAGGCTTTCTGGAGTAAGTCCACCATGAATGCCCTCGGATCCTCCCCTTCAACCCCCTCTGGGATACCGAAGAGCCTTAGATTAGATCGCCGTTGGCGATTCTCCAAGTCCTCAACTTTCAATTGAAGGGCCAAAAGCTGGGATTCATGTTCGCTAACCTTAGCATCAATTCTAGCTGAGCCCTCTTCCACCTGAACCACTCGCTGTTGCAAACCCTCTATTTCCTGGACTATCCCCCCCATCTTAGATGTAATCTCGAGCATAGCACTCTGGAGTTTGATGTTATCATCTTGCAGCTGTAAGAAATGTTCTTGCGCTTCTTTCCTGTGTCCAGTCAAAGTCTGTAAGATGATGTCCAGTGGGGAGTCGTGTGATTCTATCTCTGACTCTGAGAATTCATTAAGAGTGGTTATGCACTGAGGGATTGTGGAGATAGTTGTCGGCAGAATCGTAGGTGATTTTATCCAGACAGGAGAGCTATTAGCAGTAGTCATATTAGCCATAGAGGTGCTATTAGGCAAGGTCTCAATCGTTGTAGAAGCCAGTGTGAGGTCTTTCTCTCCGGGGACCGGGTCATGGGCCCAGCCAGGTCAGTTACGCTCGTTAATCCAGTTTCTCCAACTGAGAGCAGTCTAGAAATACTTGCTGTATTAACTAAATCCTCCGGAGATAATGCAAGAAGGTCAGTACCATCAGGATCGGAAGGGCTTGTACCAGAGAGCGTGAGTGTCATATTTTTCACCAGCCCCTTAGCTTGAATCCATTTCCTAAGAGGGCTTTTCTCAGCCAGGAGGTTTTTCCATGTGAGTGGGTTTAAACTTACTACCAAGCCCATGGTTTTTGCCTTCTTGCCCCTTATTTTAGACTTAGACTTAGCCTTGTCCCTCCTGTTCGAAAGGTATTTCGCTGTGTCTGAGGGAGAGCCGGTCATTGTTAAGTCCTCTAATTCATCATTAGATATTTCACCTTCTACTGTACCCTCCGCAATACCCTCTAAAGCTGCCAACTCCTCCATTGTGCATAGTTCCCCATTCAGAGAGTTATTTGCCTCCGCTCTAGCGGCTAGTGAATCAACGCCGGACCCCCTCTCTAAGGGGAGATCTTCCATGGAAAAGTCAACTGAGTGGGCTCCCGTAGTGTAGTGTAGTTCCTATTATCCCAATAGGCTCTGCGCATTGGAATAATACCTTCAATAGTAAAGGCCTAGACCAGACGTTAACTAGGTCTACTACTGTCGATATTAGACTTAAAGTTTTGGGTTTGCCAGCTAGCTCAGAGTTCACTAGAAACTTTCTCGAATGTTCAGGAAGGACTTAACTTCCCTGATTAGACAAGAAGGGATTTAGTTTCTGGCAACCATAGAACATGACAACTTTGCTCTCCCCTAATCAAGAGTAAATCTCGAGAGTCGTGTGAACAAAAGGCAATTTATTTTACTCAGTCAGTACGTGCATTCTTAGTCTCATCAGATTGTAGAGAAAAGGAAGAGACGGGCGTGTTCAATAAAAAGGTGTTATTTATTGATCAGTCTTTTTTCTCATACATGAGAAATGGATCAATATTATTGCAATACTTAAAGTTAAGTAGAGTGCATACATTAAAAGCAGAAGTATAAAATAATACTGTAAAAACATTGATATGGTTTCTGAGCCATAAGATGTTTAAAATGAATAAAATATATTACATACACATATACATTTGACTAAACGTACTCAACTGGTGTTTCTAAATACGCCTACCCCGTGTACCTGACCTAAGCCTAATACGTGGGCGGGAATAGAAAGTTACAGTTTAAGTTAAGTTTGTTTTTGCCAAGTGAATAACTAAAGAATTCTCTGTGAGGGGTTATTCAGTTCTGTACCTGGAAGTTAGGATGAATGAGGAATGGTATCTCTTTCTCTGGTCTCGATATTCCAGGCTGCCTGCGAGGGCTACCCGGAAGCGCCGGTGCTGGGTTTCTCGGCAGGAGAAAGCAGCTTCTCGTTCTCAGCGCGTCAGGAAGGCGGGGCTGCTGCCAGCGGGGTCTGCTCTGCTCTGGGCTTCGGCAAGTATGGCTGCTCCGTCTCGTCACCACGCGTGTGTTTGCATAGGGCAAGATCGGTAATATTTATACCTTTAAGGTGCCGAGATTGACGTAAGGATGGACATAGATACGTCAATAAGGATGTCATACGACTTGCTCGTTAGCACATTCTTTTGCTGAAGTTCTCTGTGAAATCAAAACAATGGCCGCACGGTTTTTCCAGGTTGTCATAGGTTTGATTTGTTATGAGAACTCCGTATGCCTTATCAGGGGCTGGAGGAATATCGCTTGTCTAATTAGATCGCAAGCGTTATGACCTAATCAGATAACACGTTCCTGTGCCGTAGTGTGACTGCGTCAGATAACGGTATCTGCATCAGGGGGGTTTTCCGCCTCATGGGCTGACTGCTAGTTAACTTGTTGGTTAGTTTAACCAGAATAGGGTCAGGAATAGGGGGATCGATTCAGAACCTATAGGAATACATCACACCCACTCCACGCTAACTATGGTCATATTTACTAATCTATGCATAGTATAACATAGTACAACTTACTATAGAGTATAGTGTATACCTTACCACCCCAAAATACATAAATGCATTTTGAAATTTTCAAATATACGGAAAAATTGCAGTCATATGTATTGTATGCACTTAAGCTGTGAATAAATGCTAAAGTAATCACGCATTTGTATACATTATTGCTATTTGGTATATGAGAAATTACACATGAAATGGCTCTTAATACAGAAAAAAAGTTCGAGACCATTCCATCACAGAATAAAATATTTATGAACATACCAGCGGGCAGCTAATGTCTATAAAGTATCTAAAAATAGAAATCTTAGTTCTCTAGGAATAGTTTCTTACTTTAAGCAGAAGATAAGTGTCCCAAAAAATTGAAAAAATAATTTGGGGCTGCTGAAAGAGTTGCTGTCCGTGAACTGGAGTGAAAATAGTTCATGTGACTTTATTTTTTTTAAGTTGAAGGCCGAATTCAGGGAACGCCGTGTGCGAGTTTGCTCAAAAGTCTCTATTTCTGCTCTGGTGAGAACATCATATCGTTTAGGCTTTCGAAAAAACTGTCAACAGTTTCCTGGGAAAGTTCCACTAACTCGGAAATAGGTGTAATCATACATTCGTGCGCATGATTGTCTCCATTGACATTCTGATTCGCATTGCTGACAGAAGGTCGTACCTGATCGATGCTGCTTTCATCTTGAACTTCACTACCCATCAATCGTAGTGGTGAAGCTTCCACGAATGCCGTCATCAGGATTGGTAGCCTTTGAGGGCAGCACAAAGCATGAACCTTTATTGGGCTCAACAATGTTTCTGCATCCATTGGCGCATCCGATTGTAGCGTCAGACAGGTGTCTAACACGCATTCTTCTCCGCATAGCAGACACCTTAATACAGGTAAAGCGCATCTTTGCCACATTGGTCGAAATGATAGAAACCAAGTCATGTTCAGGTCTCTAAGCCGGGAGAGTCCCAGGATTTTTGATATCCGGTCCCGGTATCCAATGGCTAGGATTGTTTCTTCCCTTGTCGCAAGAGTTTTGTCTGTGACATGGGTTGCCATAACGAAAAATAAGGACTAAGAATAGGATTCCTGCAATTAGTCCCAGGATCAGGGGAAGTCCGCCAAAAATCGAATGGACGAAATCTGGAAAAATACGCAGTATGGCTTTGAATGGTGTTAATGCCATCGAAAATACTGTCTTAAATACCTTTGAGACCCCAGTGGTATCAGAAATATTTAAGATTTCATTAAGGATTTCCGCGAAATGTATGGGGGAATTAGTTGATAACAATGAATGTATCTCTGCAGTCGTCCTTGCGACTTGTAGATCATACGTTTCTTTTGATGACGTGAGCCTTGTAGGCGTCTGAAGAAGCACTGTTTTCATTCTGCTTAAAGTATCTATTCGAATAGAAGTAATTTTCAAATTGGGCCATGCCCTTGCCTCCCTGTCTGGAAAGGAGCTGGGGAACAATGAGCGTCCACAGCACTTGACCTTCGCAGTCGTAGTTACGAGATAAGGAGTCCCGGGCATAAGACTACAACATCTGCGATCTACAATTAGAATGTAACTCCCATTATAGAGTCTTTGAAAGAATGGTTCTATCTCTGTTGGAGGTGTGCCTTGCTGGTGACATGAAAGGTTGTATGAATTCCCTTCACAGGCTCCATGCAAACTAATTCCGTTACACAGAAGCGTGCCGCTTAGTGACATTGCACAATTATGGCCACTAAGAAACACTTTCTGTCCTTTATTACTGACACATGCATGTGAATAGGGCAGGTTCCATGTTGTTTTAATGTACCCCTTTCCCAATTTCTCGTACATGCCAGCCTGTATATATTTTTGGCAGTATTGAAACCTGAAGGTTGAGATTGGAATATTTATGATTCCATGTATTATCCATTCACTGACAGGTCGTTCTGACATTGTCACTGGTAATCTTTCGAGTTTTTCATTGCTCAAGATTGTATAATCAGCACCCTTTTGTGCCATACTGATTTGTCTATCAGTAAGGTTAAAGATTTGGAATAGTGACGTTGTGTTGATTAAACGCCAAGGCACATAGCCTGAACGCAGATTTTGTAACGTCCAGCCAAGCTGTACAATAGAACGCAATTGCGACTGACCCTGTTGTAGCAACAGTAACTCCTGCGATAATATGTCGATTGCTGAAGACACAATGCTGTCCAAAGAAAAAATTCTGGAGGACAGAGTCATTAACCCATTGTCCACTACAGAAAGTGATTTTTCCAAATTAATACGGTCAATTTCCCGTATTCTCTCTGCTGTTTCAATTTGAGTAACCTTCCAGGCCTCATTGTATGCTGCATATACAGAGGCTGCTATGAAACGCTGTTGACGCTGTTTGCGTGGTCCCATTATGAAATCACGCAAGTCAGCACCATCAGTAAGTAAAGTTAGGTGTTGCTTAATTTCTGCCAGTGTGGAAGTTTGAAGCCATTGAAGGCACAATTTGCCCACACGGTAGGTGGTTATTATCCCTGGGTGATGTCTTTGGGGATATCTAGGGTCTGGCCTGGTCATTTTGAACCCCTGTGTTTTATTCAGGAATCTGTCTTGACAGTTATTAGTATCTGTGGGCCAGATCAACCATTGTTTCCAATCAGGATGTGTTCTGTTTTGGTTTAATATATGGTGTAAGTCTATCTCTTCATCTGTATCAGAGCTATTGCTAAACATTGTTGGCTTTGGAATAGACGGTTTATTTAGGTCTTTGATTTTGGCTAAGCCAAGACAGGTGGTTTGTTGAATAGTATCATTTAAAAATATCATTTGTTCTGGGATCATGCAGGCTCTAAATAGTGATTCTATACCCTGTACTTGCCATTCTTTTGTACCCCAAACACTTTTCAATTCAACATTTTGTCCCAATAATCAAAACCAAAAGTATTCATTTGTTCGAAGAATGAATCTGAATATATCAATTTTGTGTTGGTTATCATGGTCTTTGTCCCTGTCTTGTTTGACAATTTAAAATAAAATGTTTCAGCATTGCTTGTGTTAAAACCTGAAAAGTATGAATATTTGTCATAAACGGTTCTTGAGCTCCCTTTTGGAGGTGTAGCACAATGTTCCCATTGATTATAATTTAAAAAATTTCTAGGTTGTGCAGATCTATGTAGAAAATGGTTACCATAGTGGTTATAGCAATATATACTATCATAATTTGTAGAACCCTGCAAATAATCATGTTTGGTAAATTTAGCAGACATTACTAAGTCAGACATCATATTATTAATGCTTTCGAAGTCCCAATCATCAGCAAATGAGCTCGGTTTCACAAAGTCACTCAAGGAGATCTTAATTTGGTGTGGATATTTCAGGATCTCGACCGGACCATAAATTTCATAGTCAGTGTTGTCCCATGCTACCCCACCCGGTATAGGATTGGCTGTGAAGTTGGCTGAAGAAAGTTCTCTTTTCTCGACGTGTGAAGATGTGTGTGGTTTGAGGATCAAGTTGATTTTCTGACTTGCTGTGTCCATTTTAGCATATTTTCCCTCAATGAAGCGTCCCAAAGTAAGTACCATGATGAGCCAAAGTATGAGGCTAAATGCACCAAAACCCACCCAAAATTCAATCCATGGGGAAATCAGATACGTTTCTTTCAGTTGTTTCAAAAGTTCTTTAGCTTTGTCTTTAAAGGTTTCTGGTGATGGCTGTGTCTTTGATTCACTGAAGCCTTCAGAGGAATCATCGAAGTTTATGAAGTAGCCGGATGCAGTTCTGTCAATTGTTCCAATTGCTTCAGGATTTCTGTTTCTTGCATTTTCACTTGGTACTTCATTATAGATTGGTGTGTCTCTGCTAAATGTTTTTATTTGGGTTTTCAGAGGTCTAAGTTCCATTGCATTGTTGCATAGTCCTTGTTGTTCTTCTGTAGGCGTTTCGAATGTGATGAGCCTCTTTGATAGGACCTCTGTACTGGTAGCAAACCTTGGTGTTCTGCTACTCATTGGGAGCCCACTTGGCCTACTGTTTGTTATCGGCCACATGATTGTGGTTTTACCAGGTCGATGGATACAACTCGGTTCTCCTTTTTACCAGCAAGTGGCGGTAGTACAACTGATCTTGTCCCGTTGACAGACAAGACAGGAACTGCTTTTCTGTAAGAAGGCCCAAATTCCTTCTTTACCGCGATCTTCTCCCTGACTAGATCCCCGACTTTTGGAATCCAGACAGGTCTTGCTGGGACAGGTGGTGGTTCTTCAGTGGTTGTTGGCTGTTGTTTCAACTTTATGTTGCTCAGGTCTTTTCTTGTTTTGTTTAAGTCCTGCAAAATAGCCAAACGGTCTTTGATATCAAAGCTTTTTTCTTTCACCACTGAAGTCTGACTGTCAAGGTCAGAGATTAACATCCTAGTTCCGAATAATAATTCGTACGGACTGAATCCCTTCAGAGAATTTCTTGGCAAGTTATTTAGACTACGTTGGACACTTATTAGATGTTTGACCCACCCAGCTCCCGAACCTAATACCTTTGCCGTTATAGATTGCTTTATGTCACGGTTTTTTCTTTCAACAATTCTGTTCCCCTCAGGGTGAAATGGACAAGAGTACCGCAAATTCACGCCCATGCCGACCATGGCCTCCTTATAAGCTCTAGAGCTAAAAGCAGGTCCGTGGTCCGAATGCAGCATGCCAATTGCGTATGTGCCGATAAAGACTCGCAAATCTTTTATAACAGTTCTGGCGTCAGCCGTTCGCTGGGGCCACATCCATATGAATCTCGTGCATGAGTCCACTGCGACCAAGATATATTTATAGTTACCATCCCTTTGTAAGGGACCGCAGTGGTCCAGATAAACACAGGCTAATGGTTTATCCGAGATTAGAAGGGGCGTCTGGGCTGGACGTCTCACCGTTGATACTTTCATTTTTTGACATATTTCACATTCTAGAACATAGTTCCTTGTTTGTCTTCTCATTTGTGGCCACCAGTATCTCTGCTTTAATAATGATACTGTAGCTGAGACGCCAGCATGTATAGAAGCAAGCCCTTCGTGTGCCGCTATTATTAGTCCTAACCTATGTTCCGTGTTTGGAATTGCCCTATCCCCCACTCCAGGGATTCGAGCAAAAGGAACATTGTTTGCATCAGTTATGTATGAGTATTTTACTGGAAAGCCTTTCGGGAGTGGTTCTATCGAATTCTTTTCTGAAGCGCTGACAGCTTGTAATATTTCGCTGTCTATTTTTGTTTTTGACCGAGTGATGGCAGCTACGGAAGCCGTTTGTACAGCTGCCTTCGCGGCCTCATCAGCCAATGAATTCCCTGCAACGTGAACGCCACCACGTTGATGACTCAGTGTATGTATCACGTGAGTCTTTGGTAGTTCTTTTTGTAATAGAACTACTTGTTCCCAGAGCATTTTATGCTTGATTGTGCCACCATTCTGAAGCCAGATCTGCAAGTATTCATTATAAGACTGAACGCAATAATACGAATCGCACACTATGAGTGTGGGGAATTCTCGATCGGTATTTTCAAGCGCCATCTTGAATGCTTGTAGTTCAGCTCGCTGAGCTGTACAATCTCCTAGAGATTGTGTTTTAGTGAGGGTTGGTTTAAATTTCCCTTCGTGCCAGCGACCTTTAACAATCGCACACGCAGCACTGTAAGCTTGTTTACCCCCTACTGCGGGTTGTGCTGATCCGTCTGTATATATTATACAGCCGTAATGTTCTAGAGGCAGAATTTCGGTCGGCGGAGGACATTCAAATTCATATTGGAGAAATTCTTGTGTTTTTAAGTTGGGATCAAATTCGTATGCCACGTCTGTTGCAGCAAGAGAGTTAGCCCATTGTATCCATCTTGGATGGAGCGCTTTAGCATTAGGAATGCTTGCTTTTGTTACAGCCTCTAAGGCTGGTATCGGTGTCATGATTATTATTCGTTTACCTTGTGCCAGGGCTCGTTCTTTTGCTATAGCTGTCTGTGTTGCAGTTAGAATTTTTTCCGTTGGGCTAAATTTTATTTCAGCCTTAGTGTACAAGTGTGATTTGAATGCAATTGGTACCTTATCTCCCTCATTAGAGGTCAGGTATGTGAATCCGCATCTTCCTGGGATGACTCGAATCACAAGATTGCGTGTGTTATCATGTGTTTCTAATTTTGTTTTAATTAGCATGTCTGTTTGTAAGGATCTCAACATTTCTGTGTGTATTTGAGTCCAATTGGATCTTTTAAAATCTGGGTTTATCAGATCATAAAGGGGTTTGACCCTTTCTGCGTAATTTGCAATGTATGTTCTTCCGAAATTTAGGAAGATTTTTTAAAGTTGAATTTGTAACCCTCTGCTGCGAACCCAAGTATTATGGTGTTCACTCTCTTCAAGTGAGTATCCAAGTCATCATCTGTTAAGTATATGTCGTCGACATAAGATAATGCTTCGTCATCATATATTTGTAGTAATTCTGTTACTCTCGCTGAGAATACTCCCGGGCTGTTCTTGTACCCCTGGGCTAACCGACAGAATTGTTTTTGAGTGCCATTTATTGAGAATGCAGTTAAATATCTGCTCTCTGGTGCTATATTTTGACAAAAGAATCCATTAGAGATGTCTAATGTTGTTTTGTATTTTTTGCGCACTATATTATTCATTAGTGCAGCACTATGCGAGTTTTGCACTGCAAAAGTTTTGCAACATGTGTTAAGGTGTCGGTAATCCAAAACTAGACGATATGAATTGTCTGGTTTGGAGACCGGAAACAAAGGGTTGTTCATTTGTGAGGTGCAAGTTTCAATCACCCCCTGGTATTCTAGCTGATCTAGTATTTCTTTTACCTGTTTTTTAGCTTCTTGCTTAATTGGGTACTGCCTTTGTGCAGCAGGTTGTGATTTTAACTGGATTTTGTGAGGAGGTGAGTCCTCATCCCATCCTACATGATTTTTATATAAAGCAGGAGCTAGAGCTACTGCCCACTTTCTAGCAAGTGTATATTTTTTATGAATCGGGATGTGATTCGAGAAGGCAGGCATAATTATTTCTTCGCCATGAGGGCACTCCCTAACAAACTCTGGTGGCCAGTCTTTTTCAGCTAGAAGGATGTCATAGCCCTTGGAGAGATTATCCCAAAATAGTCCCCTTATTTTCCTAGTCTTATCTCCCTCTATACGTAATGTTATTTTGTATATTTTGTGAGGTTTGCTAACTCTGGTGTCCGCAGTTTCCACTTGAAGATATTCATTCGTGTCCACTGTCTCCAGATGATTCATAAGGACTTTGCGAGCTATGCTCACTTCTGCTGCGCTGTCTAGCATTGTCTGAGCCCATTCCCCGTTTTTCAGTTGTGTCCTCAGTATTCTCGGCATTGTTAACTACCTTGATACTGGCTACCTTCTTTTTTGGAAATTGTAATTTCTTTTTTAGCTGAGCAGGTTCCTTGTCTTTGGACTTGGCGTGCTCTTCTCTTTGTTCTGATCGTCCTCTTCTTTCCGATTTCTGCGAGGAAGTCTGAAAAGATTGAGAGGGACGTGTATCAATGTCTTGATATCTATCAGGCTTTTTTATATTATCCCTATTTCTAAGGTTATATCTTTTCCCAGAGGGGTCACTCTGGGGTGACCTTTGTCTTTGGTTTGGAGATTTATCTCTTCGCCTTGGAGACCTTCCCCTGGACTGGAATTTCTTTTCTTTATGATTGGATTGTTTGTTTCCATCCCAGTTCTTTTTTGGTGAATTATTATTAAAAAATATTTTTTCAGGCCTTTCAGTCAGTTGCGGTTTTACTGGTATTCCACCTAAACTATCTCTACCTAGTTCCTCATAGGATTTTTCTATGATTCTGGCAATTTGAGCTGGTTGGTCTGCTATATCTGTCTCTTTTAACCTCTGGCGGATCGCCAAGTTTGCTGCTTCTCCCTTTATGTTGGCTAATAATATAGCCGAGACCTGCTTGAAGTCTTTTAGTAATTTCATACCAAGAGTTAAAGCGGGTTCTGGACCGTATTCGTCTTGAATTTGTTTTAGCACATCTGGTATTACCGAAATGGATGGAACACCGTGCGTTTTTGTGTAGATAGAAGCAAAGACTGTACCCCAAGTGTCACAGTCCTCAATGTGTGGTGCGATTCCCATTGGAAGACAGATAGTCAGAATCCTGTGTTTTTCTAACACGGTGGTGTCAGGAAACACCGCCTCTATTTGGGTGATTTTTTGTGCCAACCAGAATGGTATTTGGTCCCGTTTAGCCGGTACTTTACCTAGGCAAGACTGGATGTTCTGTGGTGTAATTTTGTTTGTGTTCCCCTGGTTAGGGGTCAGCTGTGGAATTTTAATCGCTGGCTGAATTGTTGAAGTCCGCATCACATACTGTACTAATTGTCTATGTATTTTTATTAATTGTTTTAGCTGAGTTAACAGCTCTGCTGTAGACATCCCGTTGATGTCTGGATGTGGTGTGTATCCGGCTAGGACCGGCCACGTTGCTCCTGGTCTACCTAAAGGACCGAGCCTGGTGATGTGATTGTTATGTTTTAGGGCGCCATCAAATAAGAGCAAATGCTCTTGAAATTTGAGTGGTACTTCCACCTCCTCGAAAGGAGTGTACTCATTAGGAGGTTCCTCTATTTTGTAATAGTGGAAGTACTTTGTCACAGCATTTGCTGCTGGAAAATGTATCCATGAATAGTATACCTCTGTCTGCCGATATTCGTGTGCCTCAATTACGAATATGACTGTGCCACCTCTAGGTGTCAGTCCATTTTCTATAAGTTTTAGGGTTATAGATCTCCTTTTAATGACCGGGATGAGTATTATATCCTCGTCTGCTGCCTGCATGGTAGCATCAGCTGCTGCGAGTTCAGTTGCTAATCTAACTGCCTCTCTTTCATCTTCATTGTCTGACATTTTACTGTCCAGAAGGTTATTTTGTTTGTTTGCAGATCAGGTTTCTTATGGAAACAGAGATTAGATGCACAATATTTTGGAACAGTGTATCCTTCAACGTTGACTATACCAAGAACCATACATAGGAGTTCCCTCCTGCGAGGTCTGGCGGATATAACCTTTCACCCACTCCAGACGTCTTTGGAGTATTGTGGGAAAAGGGGTCTGAGTGAGAAAGCACGACTGAGTTACTCTAAATGTCTTACGTTAGTTTTATCGCCCTTTCCAAACGCGTTGGGCGCCATGTAGTGTAGTTCCTATTATCCCAATAGGCTCTGCGCATTGGAATAATACCTTCAATAGTAAAGGCCTAGACCAGACGTTAACTAGGTCTACTACTGTCGATATTAGACTTAAAGTTTTGGGTTTGCCAGCTAGCTCAGAGTTCACTAGAAACTTTCTCGAATGTTCAGGAAGGACTTAACTTCCCTGATTAGACAAGAAGGGATTTAGTTTCTGACAACCATAGAACATGACAACTTTGCTCTCCCCTAATCAAGAGTAAATCTCGAGAGTCGTGTGAACAAAAGGCAATTTATTTTACTCAGTCAGTACGTGCATTCTTAGTCTCATCAGATTGTAGAGAAAAGGAAGAGACGGGCGTGTTCAATAAAAAGGTGTTATTTATTGATCAGTCTCTTTTCTCATACATGAGAAATGGATCGATATTATTGCAATACTTATAGTTAAGTAGAGTGCATACATTAAAAGCAGAAGTATAAAATAATACTGTAAAAACATTGATATGGTTTCTGAGCCATAAGATGTTTAAAATGAATAAAATATATTACATACACATATACATTTGACTAAACGTACTCAACTGGTGTTTCTAAATACACCTACCCCGTGTACCTGACCTAAGCCTAATACGTGGGTGGGAATAGAAAGTTACAGTTTAAGTTAAGTTTGTTTTTGCCAAGTGAATAACTAAAGAATTCTCTGTGAGGGGTTATTCAGTTCTGTACCTGGAAGTTAGGATGAATGAGGAATGGTATCTCTTTCTCTGGTCTCGATATTCCAGGCTGCCTGCGAGGGCTACCCGGAAGCGCCGGTGCTGGGTTTCTCAGCAGGAGAAAGCAGCTTCTCGTTCTCAGCGCGTCAGGAAGGCGGGGCTGCTGCCAGCGGGGTCTGCTCTGCTCTGGGCTTCGGCAAGTATGGCTGCTCCGTCTTGTCACCACGCGTGTGTTTGCATAGGGCAAGATCGGTAATATTTATACCTTTAAGGTGCCGAGATTGACGTAAGGATGGACATAGATACGTCAATAAGGATGTCATACGACTTGCTCGTTAGCACATTCTTTTGCTGAAGTTCTCTGTGAAATCAAAACAATGGCCTCACAGTTTTTCCAGGTTGTCATAGGTTTGATTTGTTATGAGAACTCTGTATGCCTTATCAGGGGCTGGAGGAATATCGCTTGTCTAATTAGATCGCAAGCGTTATGACCTAATCAGATAACACGTTCCTGTGCCGTAGTGTGACTGCGTCAGATAACGGTATCTGCATCATGGGGGTTTTCTGCCTCATGGGCTGACTGCTAGTTAACTTGTTGGTTAGTTTAACCAGAATAGGGTCAGGAATAGGGGGATCGATTCAGAACCTATAGGAATACATCACAGTAGTAGCAACTGTTTCTCCTTCTATTTCTTCTGTAGAACCCCCCTCCAGAGACCCCTCTGTAGCTTCAGTATAGACAACCATATTGATTAAGTTTCCCTCAAGCTCCACTACGCTCTTTCCCCCTTTCAGTGGTTTAGCGTTAATGCCATTGGTAGCATTAGTAACTTTATTTGTGTCATTTGTGCCAATTTTAATGCTACTGTCTTTTGCAGGAGCTGATAAGGGTAAGGGCAGAGGTACAAGAGGGATCGGAGGTCGCAGAACTTTCTTACCGTGTACTATGGAAGCTGAAGAGGGGATAGCAGCACCAACTCCCCCTCCTGGAGATAGCACGGTTTCTACTGCCTTATCTCCTGCCTTATCAGTAGTGGCTGTAATCCCTGTAGGAAGAGCCCCCTCTCTCAATTTTCCATGGAATGTGGGGACTTGTGATATAGTTGTTCCTTCACTCGTTGGTACCACCTCATTGTTAGTTTTGTTTGTCCTGGTCGATCTGGGTGGGTTTTTTGGAGCCATCTGTAACTCACCAACTTGTGCAGCATCTGTGATCAGCTGTGAGCCAGGACGCAGCCCAAGACCAGACCAGCTGAGAGCCGAGCCGCTGATCAACCGGGGAAAGAGGTGCAGAGCAAGCAACAGGTAGGCGCGAAGAAGCCTCTGCATTCGTGTTAAGTTGTGGCAAAAAAAAGATTATGTACGTGGATAAACTCCGAAAGTGCTCGTAGACTTGAGAGAGTCATAATGCGCTTAATCTAAAAGAAAATGTAGTACTTTGTGCCGTCTGGGCTGTAATAATCGCTTCCCTCGTCCCTCCCTTCCATCCTCCCTCCCTCCCACCAGGTCTGGAACAGAGTGTTACCTTCCCACCTATCCCTTCCGTCCCTCTATCTTGTGATGTATTTCTATAGGTACTGTATCGATCCCCCTACTCCTGACCCTGGTTTGGTTAATAATTAACTAGCAGCCATCCAACGGTGCAAAAACCGTTATCTGATTGAGCCACACCAAGGCACAGAAGCGCGTTATCTGATTAGGTCATAACGCATGCCATCTAATTAGGCAAGCACTATTCCTCCAGCCCCTGATAAGGCATACGGAGTTCTCAAAACAAATCAAACCTACCGCGACCTGGGATTTTCCCGTAGCCATTGTTTTGATTTCACCGAGAACTTCAGTAAAGAATGTGCGAACGAACCCGTTCGTATGACATCCTTATTGACGTATATATGTCCATCCTTACGTCAATCTCGGCACCTTTCAGGTATAAATATTACCGACATTGCCTTAAGCAAACACACGCGGTGGGGACGAGATTGGAGCAGCGAGACTTGCCGAGGAGCCCAGCAGAGAGCGAAGCCCACAGGCGCTGCCCCGCCTTCCTGACGCGCTGAGAGAGAGACGCTGCCTTTCTCCTGCCGAGAAATCCAGCTCCGGCGTTTCCAAGCAGCCCTCGCAGGCAGCTGGAATATCGAGACCTGGGATACGAGATACCAGCCCTCCACCATTCTAGAACTCAGGTACAGAACTGAATAACCCCTTACAGATAATTCTTGAGTCAGTCCCTTGGCAAAACAAACTAAACTTAAACTGTTACTTATCTACTCCCGCCCACGTATTAGGCTTAGGTCAGGTACACTGGGGTAGGCGTGGTTAGAAGCACCAGTTGAGTACGATTAGCCAATGTATATATGTATGTATCTATTTTATCCATTTTAAAACATCATATGGCTTAGAAACCATATCAATGATTTTACAGTATTACTTTCTAATTCTGCTTTTACTATATGCACTTTACTCAACTCTAAGTATTACAATAGTAGCGATCCATTTCTCTTGTACGAGAAAAGAGACTGATCAATAAATACCATCTTTTATTGAACACGCCCGTCTCTTCCTTTTCTCTACAATCTGGTGAAACTAAGAATGCACGTACTGACTGAGGAAAATAAGTTGTCTTTTGTTTTCACACGACTCTAGAGATACACTCTTGATTAGGGGAGAGCAAAGTTGTCATGTTCTATGGTTGTCAGAAACTAAATCCCTTCTTGTCTATCCAGGGAGGTTAAAACCCTCCTTGCCTATTCGAGAAAGTTTCTAGTGAACTCTGAGCTAGCTGGCAAACACAAAACTTTAAGTCTAATATCGTCAGTAGAAGACCTAGTTAACCTCTGCCCTAGGTCTATACTATTGAAGGTATTATTCCAATGCGCAGAGCCTATTGGGATAATAGGAACTACACTACATGGCTCCCAAACGTTTGGAAAGGCGATAAAACTAACGCAAGACATTAGAGTAACTCAGTCGTGCTTTTTCACACAGACCCCCTTTTTTCCCATAATTCTCCAAAGACGTCTGGAGTGGGTGAAAGGTTATATCCGCCAAACCTCGCAGGAGGAGACTCCTATGTATGGTTCTTGGTTTATTCAACGTTGAAGGATACACTGTTCCAAAATATTGTGCATCTAATCTTTGTTTCCGTGGAAACCTGATCTGTAAACAAAACAGAATAACCTTCCTGTCGGTAAAATGACAGACAGTGAAGAAGAAAGGGAGACAGCTAGAATAGCAGCTGAACTCCTAGCAGCTGATAATACTCTGCAGGAAAATGACCCGGATATAATACTCATCCCGGTCAACATAAGGAAATCTATAACTTTAAAACTTATAAAAAATGGACTGACACCAAGAGGTGGTACAGTCATATTCGTAATTGAGGCACACGAATATCGGCAGACAGAGGTATTCTATTCATGGATAAACTTTCCAGCAGCAAACGCTGTAACAAAGGAGTTCCACTATTACAAAACAGAGGAACCTCCTGATGAGTACACTCCTTTTGAGGAGGTGGAAATACCACTCAAATTCCAAGAGCACCTGCTCTTGTTTAATGGCGCCCTAAAACATAATAATCACATCACCAGGCTCGGTCCACTAGGTAGACCAGGAGCGACGTGGCCGGTCCCAGCTGGATACACACCACATCCAGACATTGAAGGAATGTCTGCAGCAGATCTTTTAGCACAGCTAAAACAATTAATAAAAATACATAGACAATTAGTCCAATATGTAATGCGGACTTTAACGGTCCAACCAGCAATTAAAATTCCACAGCTGACCCCTCATCAGGGGAACACAAATAAAATTACACCACAGAACATACAGTCCTGTCTAGGTAAAGTACCCGCAAAACGGGAACAAATACCTTTCTGGCTAGCACAAAAAATCACTCAAATAGAGGCGTGTTTCCAGACACCACCCCGGTGGAAAAACACAGGATTCTGACTATCTGTCTTCCTATGGGAATCGCACCACACGTGGAGGACTGTGACACTTGGAGAACAGTCTTTGCTTCCATTTACACAAAAACACATGGTGTACCATCCATGTCAGTAATACCAGATGTGCTAAAACAAATTCAAGATGAATACGGTCCAGAACCCGCTTTAACCCTCGGTATGAAATTACTGAAAGACTTCAAGCAGGTCTCTGCAATATTACTAGCCAACATAAAGGGAGAAGCAGCAAATGTGGCGATCCGCCAAAGGTTAAAAGAAACAGATATAGCAGACCAACCAGCTGAAATTGCCAGAATCATAGAAAAATCCTATGAAGAACTAGTGTGGTAAATAAATAATTAATTACCGGATCTATTTTTGACTGGATACAATATAAACAGATAGCTCAATAAATAAGAGACAAGATTCGAGGTATCTTGAGTCACAGGCTTTAATCAGGCATAAAGGACTGGAACAGGACAGCCTGCATGGGAATAGGATGGCAGCTGCCGGGGGCAGGGGAATAGTGGAATAATGGAGAAAACATAACAGTGCACAACATATATATACTAAAACAATTGCATTATATTCAATACAGTAGGCGTAGCAGTGGGCGTGTCTTGTAGCAGTCGCGAAAGATAAGGTAGAAAGTGGGTGTAACAAGAGGCGTGTACATAGACATGTAGTATGAACGTCACAGAAGTGTCATGAATGGGGCGGAAACATGGAGGGGGCTACCTGAGGAGCTTGGACCTCTGACCTAGTGGTGCGCGCAAACAGGCAATGACGTATTACCAGGGAGAACTGGGGGCTATGACTTCTGCACTAGAAGAGGAGACTAAAGTCTGCGGAGTCAGAGCGACATGTACCTAACCATATCTGGTATCTGATGTTTAGAGAACATGTTGATAGAATCCAAAAGTTATCAGGGCAAAGGCTACTTGACACTAAGGCTGGTGCATACATTATTCTACATATATTGTGTGTGCGAGGAATATTCTATGAATATTAATACAGTATTTCTCTAACATGGAGACAGAGAGGCTAGACTATGACTGAAACTATTGATGCGATTCAGTAGCTTAGGAATGCAGAGAGGGAGGGCTGGACTGATAACTAGAAGCATAACATACTCTTGGCAGACTGGCAGGCAGAGCCAGGCCGAGCCGGGCACTGTGAGGCAGGAAGTAAGTGAAGGGTCAGGGATGCAGGTGGGGGCTGCATCGCTCCTCGGAGTGGGTTCAGGAGACAGGAGCTGAATCTGGTGTCCGGGCCCTTTTGAGGCCTAGAAACGGGGACTTTTACTGAATTAACGTGCACACTGTAAAACGTGGCAACATAGGTTTACATAGACCTGATATTCGTTGCTTTCACGAGACCTGGAAACTGGCATACTAGAGTTGGACACAACTATAATTGCGTCTTTAATCTATCATAGGGGGATACATATGCATATTAATCATGCACATATAACTTAGGATGTGGAACACGTAGGGACACAGAACATGGCAAAATTTACTTTTCCACATTCCCTCCTTGTCACTACGTTTCCATCAGGAAACATCAATATTCATGATACCATCTATCATTTCATATAGAATCATTTGCTCGTCTCGAATTGTCTTGGAACGGGACCTAGGACTAGGAATACAGGATGTAGCACAAATGCCGCAAATCGCAGGGCCACATTGTAAACAGAGGCAGCAACTGAATATGATCATTACTGCTATACCTAGGAATGACAATACTTTCCATCCCCAGGCAGAAATTATACTCCAGAGCCAACCGGACCATGTCCAGGTGCCTGGATTCTGGTGTAACTGATGGGCAATTTTATGAAGTCTGGTTATAGCTGAATAAACAGACGGCGCGTTATTAGGAATGAAAATGCAGCAACTAGATCCGATGACTCTACATGCTCCTCCTCTATCGGCCAGTATGACGTCAAGAACGAGACGATTTTGGAGCACGACAAAACGCATAGCAGATTGCTCTTCAGTTAAGTTACCTAGAGCAGAAGTAGTCTCATTCACTACTGCTTCAAGGGTTCTTGTTAACCTACGTATTAACTTACTATTCTGGACAGGGCCTATAAAGAAGAAGAAACCTTTATTGAAGTCTTGATATTGTTCTAGAGTAGTTTCAGTTTGATCGACAATCGGGGACTCGATCTCCCTTCTATGTCTAATGTGTACTAGATGTGTGTTTCTATGATAATCAGATGGGGCTAGAAAAACTGGTGGCAGTAGGAAGGCAATGTAACATGTTCCATCCCAATTGAGGGGCAGACGAACATATGCGGTCTGACCACAAACAAAATAAGAATGACGTGAGGCTTTGAAAATAGATTTCCCACTGTCACTATACTTGACAATAATAGTACAATCACTATGTCCTACATGTGCGGAACCATTCTTTCTGACACATAATTCGCCTTTGACTGGTAGTACTGAAATAGCAGGCAAATCTGGAGTAGTATCGGACTGAACATTCAGGACCATGAAATTCGAGGAATAATTACCTAAATTATATACTTCATTTTCTAGATCTAACCCTGTTCTATGGGAGAGACCTTGCTTGTCTGGGAAACATGTTCTATTCAGAAGGGACATATCAGTTGAGGATGACGTTAACGTGGACCATGCTCCACACGAACCATTATGTGAAAACGGATAAGGAAAGAGTGGTAGAACTCCCTTCGGTGTCTGGAAAGGGGGGAGTCGACCACACACCCAACAATTAGTGGCATTGCTGGTCTGGTGTGAATAGTGTAACATTCTGATAAAGGTATTGTTATGCATAGCAAGACGATAGGATAGCTCATGAGGAGGCAGATCACTAAATGTGTGCTCTACTGTAGTATTAGAATACTTATTTACATGAGAAATTGGAAAACATAAATGTAATGCATAACTTGTGCAGGTAACCATTAAACTCAAAAATAGCAGAAAACTTAGAACAATGATACATTTGATAGAGTTTTGACTAACTCTCTCACTATGGGGGTCTATCTCATACATGTCAGAAACCTGTCTAACCGTTTCACCCGAGAGGGACTTAGACAATTAAACTGGCTGACTTATTTTATTAGACCTGAGTTTCTTTTTATACTCCTGCTGCGGAGTTTCCTCTAACAGGGGAGGCTTGAGTTCAGAGTCAATTTTTAGGAAGTCCTTAGAAATGTTCTTGGCAAATGTTTTTTCACTCAATCCATGGAATTTCTTGATGTGGGACAGATGGACCCATCCCTTGCGGCCCTCCAACTTGGCGGCGGTCCTCGTTGTTAGTAAGACCATCCGTGGCTCCTTCCAACGGGGCTCCAGTGGACTTGAACGATCAAAATTCCGCACCAGGACGAGGTCGCCTGGAATGACCTCATGCGGTTTTACTTCAGTATTGTCTGGAAATGCGGCGGCAACCTGTGAACGACAAGAGTGTAGGGCAGACATCAAGGAAGCTACGTAATCTGTCAGCATATTACTGGAAACATCTGTAATACTGCGGGGTCTAGGTGTACCCCACATATTTGGGGGGCGGCCGAATACGACCTCATACGGGGACAGACCTGATCTGGAATGTGCAACCATGCGCATATAAAATAGGGCAACTGGCAGAGCTACGAGCCAGTCTACACCTTTCTCTTTACAAACTTTGGCAATGCGGATTTTTAATGTCTGGTTATGTCTCTCTACGAGACCGGCTGCTTCGGGATGGCGCACACAATGGAACTTCCACTGGTACCCTAACAGAAGGGAAACATGTTTCATTAACTCGGATGAGAATGGCTGGCCGTTATCTGAATACACGACCCTAGGGAGTCCATAGCAGGGAAAGAATTCACGAACCAACTGCTTGGCAGTGGTCGCAGCTGTGTAATCTGGGACTGGATATGCCTCTGTCCATCTGGACAAAGCGCATACAACTACGAGGACATACTTGAAACCTCGACATCGCTCCATCTGAATATAATCCATCTGGAGGACTTCAAAAGGGTGGTCAGGAGGTTGGAATCCACCTTGTTCCACCGGGACACTTTTACCTGGATTGAACTGACAACATATCATACAGGTACGGACTTTCTGCTTGGCTGCAGCTCGTAAATGTTTGTTAAACCAAATGTTCTGGATACTGTCTAACATGGCTTTTTCTCCTAAATGTGCAGGACTATGTGCGGTATTAATAATGACTTGAACCATTGAGTCGGGGAGAAACCATGTGGCTTTTCCCTTCGTCAACCATCCTTGATCTGTCTGGACCCCTCCTTGTTCGGACCATTTCTTGATTTCATCGGGAGTAGCATGTGACTAGATATCTATGACATCTTGTGTAGGGTCCTTAACTGTCATACATGTTGTCTGTTCTGGAGTGTTAACTGGAATGTCGGAAATGTCTGGAGTCTGAGCTGTAAGCTTAGCTGTTCGATCGGCTAGAGAAATAATATCAGTGACTTTCGTATGTGCTTGTCAGAAGGTACCTGAAGATTCTGGCTCCGCTGGAGTATCAGACCCAAGGAGATGCTAAGCTCCCAATTCCCCTTCACCACTGTGCCGGATTTCTCTTGCAACAGTGATAACAGGGAAAGGGGAAGTGGATAACAAACAGAGAGACTGCTCACACAAATATCTTCTCCCGCTCAAGGAATGATGTAGATTATTCTGTAAAACATAAGGACAACATTACTAAGTTCTGACCTCTCAATACCCTGGTTCCTAAACTCTCTCCTAGAACACCTAACCTCAATTACCTGTGGGAATGTGAGCTTTTGCTGCTCTCTGATAGACCTTATATCTTTACTGTTTCGGTGAAGATTGAAGAACTGACCAGTTGACCAGGAGAAGTTGAAGATAGTGAACTGTCCCGCTGCACAGGAGAAGTTGGAGGTACACAAGAATATATATATATATATTTTCATCTACATGAAGAACTGTCCTTGAATTAGAGTAGTTGCTCCTGACAATTTTCTCCGACTGTTCAAACAGGGAGTTCCAAGAAGGCAATGGGAGTTTATGGCTGACTACAAGCGCAAGTCTTCAAATAGCATAAGAACACTGAAACTCAGCAACTGGAATACAGTTCAAGAATAAACCAAACTGGTTCGAGCTCACCAACAGGAGGCTGCTTGTCGCTTGACAGCTCTGCAGGATCTGGTCTCTGACTCACTCAGCGCACAGGCAACAGCTGACTGAAGAATGAGGAAGTCGCTCCAGGCAAGTCGCTCCAGGCGCCCAGGTGAAGACACCAATTTTCGAAGCGTGAGGACAAAGGGGCGGTGAACTGCTAGCTAGGCTGAAGGAAAGGGGAATGCCTCGCTAAAGTCCGAGAGGCTCAAGCGAATGAAACGTGAGGGAAGGGAGCAGCCGAGAAAGCCGCCGAACTCTAGGAAAATGCTCAGGAAGGTGATAGGAACTAAGGAAACACCTATCCTGACTGAAAACTTACTTTAGCTATGAATAAATACTATGACAGAGAGCGCGAAAGAATACGTTCGCCTCTCAGGGATAATACCGTTGAAGTGCGCCGTTTTTAGAACGCTCGCGCTCCAAGTCACAGAGACGGCGTTCTAAGGAAAACACTAGAACGCTAACTGGTCCCCTGACAATGGCAACAAGGAAGTGAGTGTTCCAAGGCGCAACGATAAGTCGCCACTAGAAAAGTCCAGTTGAGAGAAGGGGGGGAATACTTGCTGATGGAGGGAATCTGCGAAGAGCTGCCTGACCTGAGTCCAATCCTGACAGTGCTTTGCACTTCATAATGGCGATAGCTGTCGGTAAATGTATTGCATCTAACAGAGCTTGAATGAGGAGACCATGCTGAATCTTGGTTCCATGAGAAGTCATGAAACCTCTCTCTTGCCAGAGCACTCCGAAGTCGTGTACGACTCCGAATGCATAACGTGAATCTGTATATATGTTTACTTTCAGGTTCTTGGCATGTATGCAGGCTTGGGTCAGAGCGACTAGCTCTGCTGCTTGAGCAGACAGGGTGTCAATACGATGTGTCTCTATAACTTCGGTTTCAGTAGTCACTGCATACGCGGCTACTAGTTCTCCTGTACTTGTTCTCATACATGAACCATCCACATAAAGTGTCAGGTCGGGATCAGGTAACGCAATATCTGTCAAGTCTTGTCTTGGCTTTGTCATGGTATTAACAACTTCCACACAGTCATGTGTGGCAGGATTTGAAATAACTGACGGTAACAGTGTTGCAGGATTTAAAACGTTGCAGCGTCTGATTTCTATGTGTGGCTGGAACAGTGTCAGTTCATAACCTGTTAAACGTGCAATAGTCAAGTGCTGAGTCTGGGTTCTGTTTAAAAGAACTTCCACGGAGTGTGGAACTTGTACTGTCAGGGAGTGTCCTAACACTATGGAATCACTTTGTCTGATAGCTAGAGCTGTGGCTGCAACTGACTTGAGGCACGCAGGCAGAGCCTGGGCTACTGGATCTAATGTGCTAGAAAAATAAGCACAGGGCTAGTATTGTCCTGCTTGATCTTGTGTGAGAACAGATAATGCAGTACCATCACGTTCTGTGACAAAAAGTGTAAAAGGCTTACTGTAGTTCGGTGTTGCTAGAACAGGTGCTTGGCATAAAGCTTTCTTTAATTCATTAAAAACAAGCGTATGTTCGGATGTCCAAGGGAGGACAGTCGATACGGCTGCCTCCTGTGTCGTTAACTGTATCAGTGGCTTGGCTAGAAATGCATACTGAGGAATCCATTGTCTGCAATAAGAAGTGAGGCCGATAAAAGCTCGTACCTCCTTCTGGGTCTTGGGCTGTGGAAGACATGCTATTAACTGGATACGGTCAGGTGTCAACTGCCTACCCCTCTTGGACAGTAAGTGTCCTAAGTAGACCACTTGCTGGACACAGAATTGAAGCTTCGAAGGGGACACCTTGTGCCCCATCTCGGCTAGGAAATACAGAACTGTAAGTGACGCACGCTCGCAATCACGTTCAGAACGGGCTGTGATCAGTAGATCATCGACATACTGGAGCAGGGCAGTGTCAGTTGGCATGTGAATATTGTCTAGTTGTCTCTTGAGTGCTTGACTGTAAATGCTAGGACTTTCTGTGAAACCTTGAGGAGCTCGTGTGAATTTATAGCTCCTTCCATTTAAACAGAATCTGAAAAGGAACTGGCTGTCTGGATGAATGGGGACACTGAAAAATGCATTCTTGAGATCGATAACTGTGAAGAACGTAGCTTCAGAATCAATGGCTGTCAATAGGGAAGAAATATCTGGGACTACTGGGTACTGAGGAATGATACATTTATTAAGTTCTCGAAGGTCAATCACTAATCGATATACTGGAGGTGCATTTGGATCAGTACGTTTCATGACTGGAATGATAGGTGAATTACATACATTGGAGTCAGTTTCTACAACCACTCCTTGGGCAATGAGCTCGTCAATAATTTTGGATAAGGCTGCTACAGCCTCAGGTGGCAATCTGTACTGTCTGATTCGTGGCAAAACTATACCTGGTTTCAGAGTCACACGGTGGGGTGTGACGTGCATACAACCAACATCAGTTGGACCTTGTGCCCATAGATGCTGCAGGACATTCAGTAATCTTGGATCAAAATCACGTAATACATAGTGACCTTTAAAGTCACGTAAAAACAATCGTACTCCTTCTGGGGAGCAGCAAATTACTGCACCTAATTCTTTTAATGTCTTGATGCCTAACAAATTTTCTGGACATGACTTCGTGAGTAAAAAATCAGTAGTTCGGGACAATGGACCAACTTCTAGAGTAACTGGTTTCGAAATCTCGTTAACAATTGGCTTTCCTGAAAATCCAAGGGAAACATTTCTAGAGCCTGAGAGCGGAGCCCCTGGAACCTCGTCATGACTGATTGTAGTCCTACTTGCCCCTGTATCAATCAGAAACTTTCTGTCTTTCCCTAATACTTGACTGTGTACATAGGGACCCTCTTGATCTACAGGTATCTCGATGAGAGGCAAGCCAACCTCCCTCTCTAGGCTGTTTCATGAATATGGCTGATATTCTGGATACTCGGACTGTGCGTACTGGTACATCTGCTGTGTAACGTGTTGTGTTGCAGCGATAGGCTGCGGTGTTGTAACTGTCTGTTGTGCATTCTGTGGTAAATGGGAAGTCTGTGAAACTTGTTCTTGTCTAGGCGGACGTGGTCTTTCTTTAGTCTTACCAGTAGCTATGTTGTGTTTCAGAACTGCACACTCATTTATAAAATGACCTGGCTGTTTACAGTAATTGCAGGTCCCTTTAACGGGAGCTGCAGGATGACTGGCTTGATTCGTACCCCTCTTCTGACTGTCTTGGGGAACAGATTGTGCAACTAATACTTTCATTTTTGTGTCTTTCATACGTCTCCTTTCGTGTTCTTGCTCTTCTCTGATTCTATTCTGGTGATACTGGAGCATCTGTGACGGAGTATTAGCTTGCCAGGTACTTTCGACTTTCAGAACTCGATTTTTAACTTGCGGGCTTGAATTCTCGACTAGTTTAGTAACAAAAAGATGAGGGTATGACTCGCTACTTGTTTTCAAACCACTGTTAATAATAAAACATTTCTCGAATCTAGAATAAAAATCACTAGTATCTTCGTCTTGTTTCTGTTTGCAGGCTGAGATAGCATCCCAGTCTTCCTTTTTCGTGGCTAGTAATCTTGGCAAAACTTGTATCAATAACTCGGGCAATTCTTTACATTTATCCCCAAGACCGGTACCGGGTACACGTGTGTTATCTTCAGCTTCTAGAGCTGTCCAATCTATCTTTTTCTCTCCCACCTCCCACTCTTTTTCTTTGAGTTTCTCATATATGCCCGCAGGCAACAGGACCTTTAACATTTTAATGATATCAGGATATGTGCATTCTCCCATACGGAGCATGTCTTTTAATTCACGGTGGAACCCTGCTGGATCTTTGTCGTGACAGGGAATTAACTTTTTCATTTCTAAGAGTTCCATCTTTGTAATGGGGGTGTAAACGAATACTCGTTCTAGATCACCACCCGTTGTCCTAACTGGGTGTACTTCTCGTAACGGATTCTGTCTGTCTATATAAAATGATTTACTTTCTGGGGGTGAGACATGAACAAAATGCGGGTTCAGGAACGTTCGATATTTGTGGCGCTGTTCTAGAATGACACTAATTAAATCGGTACCTAGACCTTTCCATCTGTACTGTAGTAACTCGTTCAGAACATCATGCAACGGACCTGGATCAGAGTGCTGTTCCTCATACAGTGTGATGAGGTGCTGGATCATATACATACCCACCAGTCGCTGCTCGGCTGGGGGCAGTTTCAGAAACGTTTGTGCCACTATTTCGTCTGGAAAAGTGGTAGAATCAGTAGTCCATCGGACTGCTGATCGGGCTAGTTCTTGTTCATGCATAGTACTAAGTTCACTATAACCTATTCGTGATTTCAGAATTTTATCGGTAATCTGGAATACTTGTTCTAGAGAACATTGTTCTGGTACTGGAGTAGGAACAGTTTTCTTGTAATCTGGACGTGAATGTCTGTCGGAAAGTCTAGTTCTACCTACATACGCTATTCTGGAGGGATTCTCGTCGTCTACCTCTTCAGTAGAAGAGTCATTCTCTTTCTCGGTTGCTTGTGTTGCTTCTCGTTTCTCATGTAACTTTATTATTTCTTTACAGATTTTCTTGTACATACTCTCTATACTGTTCTGTGTCTTGTGTCTTCCCTCGGCTATATGGTCACTCCACTTGGTCAGGACTTTCATTTCTTCTGGATCTTTTTCTGGATAATCTTGTTCTCTTATTAAACAATTAATTAAAAACTTTAAAAGCATAAGCTGAATCTCGACTTTTCTTTGAACCATGGCGTCGCCAATACTTTCTGGATCTCTTCCTGTACGGATAAAACGATATATTCTGTCTAAATATTCCTTCATATTGGGCAGGGTGTCCAAGTACTCGGTCACCCGTCTTACACGTAATGAATACAGGACCATATCATCATCGCCTGGGACTGAATCGTAACGGCATTCGGTAAGTGCTCGCTTGATATCTGCAACTGAATGAAATTTGGGTGAACGCTGTAACGCTAGCTCATGTAGCGTCATACGTCTGTGTTGAGGCGGGGTACGAGGAGAACCTCCCCCGCGACCCCTTGACTAGAATCGTCGGTGTGTACTGTACGGGCTGGGAGAGTGACTGATGTAGTCGGTACATGTACTGTAGGCTGGACCGGGGGTACCGTAACAGGTGCTACAACGGGTGCCCCGGTGGCTGGAGGGACAGGAATTACATTATTTACAGGAGCAGGCGGGACAGGATTTGCATATTCTGGGACTGTATCGTCCAAGTAGGACGAGAGAAAAATATCAGCTGCGGTCGGTTTATGACGTAGCTTAGTCGGAACTAGTGGTGGCGGGAAATTACTGGATGCCTCCGGGGTTGCTTTTGGCAAGCCCTCGGCAAGAAAAGGATACATACCCTTAACAAGGGCATTTCTCTGTCTGTCTGACTGTTCTGTTTTAACTCGTTCACCTATTTCGATTAATTCCCTTTCTTGGGCTTTCTCTAAGGATTCTCTACTTAATTCTATTTTTCTGAATTCTTTTTCGGTTCTTTTATGAGATTCTTTGCGCCATAACTCGATGGCATCTTTCTGGGACTGTCTGGCTTTCTTTTTCCATAATGCTTCTTCTACTCGCATGATGCACTCGGCATCCCATGTGCCTGATACAGGCCATCTATATTTCTCTTCGAGATGTCTGGTATAATCAGACCATAAATCTAGATATATTATGGCACTTAAGCCATGCTTGTGATACACAAAATGACCTGGACTGTCCCTAGGCGGGACAGGGACTGCTTCCTCGAGCAGCCCTTTTCTGGTTTTTAACTGACGTAATTTAGAGAACAGAGGCATACTTTAGGCTGGATCTGAACACAATACAATACACGATAAACACAATAATAACTTGAAAAAACAAATCATTCATACCACGACATTGAAAACACATGGAATAACATTCAAGATAACAGTTCGGACAGAATATTACCTGGAACACTGAGAACAGAACACATGAATTTCTCGAGAAACGGAACTTACTAGAGTTACTAGATGCACTGCTAAAACAGTACGAAACTTACCGGTCTCATAAAGAGACACGTCAGGACCCGCATCCACCTAGGTGGACACTTCGTGTTGGATTTGCGTACCCAAACCCACGGACCAGAGACAAATGAATTGACCCTGTCTAGATACTACCCCAGCAACGGTACTCACCGGGCAGCAAGAACGGAAGGCCTCGGATTGGACTGGACTGCTACGACGACGGACAACGAACTTCGGACTTCAGTTACAGGTGGGCCTCCGGATACCTTGGACCTTGTACTCTCGGCTTGGGCTCTGGTCGGGACTCGCCGCGTTCCTCCACCGCCTCGTCTGGATGCTGGACCGCAACCTCCGTCTCCTCCGTGGGCCTGAGGGATACTTGAAGCAGAAATATCTGCACGTGCACGGTATGGTTCCGTCACGGCTGCAGAGGATCAGGGGGCCTGTGTGGCTTCTGCGGCGCGTGGGGAAAGGGCAAGTCCCTGTTCGGGCGCCATTATGTGGTAAATAAATAATTAATTACCGGATCTTTTTTTGACTGGATACAATATAAACAGATAGCTCAATAAATAAGAGACAAGATTCGAGGTATCTTGAGTCACAGGCTTTAATCAGGCATAAAGGACTGGAACAGGACAGCCTGCATGGGAATAGGATGGCAGCTGCCGGGGGCAGGGGAATAGTGGAATAATGGAAAAAACATAACAGTGCACAACATATATATACTAAAACAATTGCATTATATTCAATACAGTAGGCGTAGCAGTGGGCGTGTCTTGTAGCAGTCGCGAAAGATAAGGTAGAAAGTGGGTGTAACAAGAGGCGTGTACATAGACATGTGGTATGAACGTCACAGAAGTGTCATGAATGGGGGGGAAACATGGAGGGGGCTACCTGAGGAGCTGGGACCTCTGACCTAGTGGTGCACGCAAACGGGCAATGACGTATTACCAGGGAGAACTGGGGGCTATGACTTCTGCACTAGAAGAGGAGACTAAAGTCTGCGGAGTCAGAGCGACATGTACCTAACCATATCTGGTATCTGATGTTTAGAGAACATGTTGATAGAATCCAAAAGTTATCAGGGCAAAGGCTACTTGACACTAAGGCTGGTGCATACATTATTCTACATATATTGTGTGTGCGAGGAATATTCTATGAATATTAATACAGTATTTCTCTAACATGGAGACAGAGAGGCTAGAGTATGACTGAAACTATTGATGCGATTCAGTAGCTTAGGAATGCAGAGAGGGAGAGCTGGACTGATAACTAGAAGCATAACATACTCTTGGCAGACTGGCAGGCAGAGCCAGGCCGAGCCGGGCACTGTGAGGCAGGAAGTAAGTGAAGGGTCAGGGATGCAGGTGGGGGCTGTATCGCTCCTCGGAGTGGGTTCAGGAGACAGGAGCTGAATCTGGTGTCCGGGCCCTTTTGAGGCCTAGAAACGGGGACTTTTACTGAATTAACGTGCACACTGTAAAACGTGGCAACATAGGTTTACATAGACCTGATATTCGTTGCTTTCACGAGACCTGGAAACTGGCATACTAGAGTTGGACACAACTATAATTGCGTCTTTAATCGATCATAGGGGGATACATATGCATATTAATCATGCACATATAACTTAGGATGTGGAACACGTAGGGACACAGAACATGGCAAAATTTACTTTTCCACACTAGGAAGAGATAGTTTGGGTGGAATACCGGTAAAACCGCAACTAATTGAAAGTCCTGAAAAGGTATTTATTAAAAATAATTTAAACACTCAAAAAAAGAGCTGGGATGGAAATAAACAATCCAATCCTAAAGAAAAAAGATTCCAATCCAGAGGAAGGTCTCCTCGGCGGAGAGAAAGATCTCCGAACCAAGGACGCAGGTCTCCCAAGAGGGAGCCCTCTGGGGAAAAAATACAACCTTAGAAATAGGGATAATATAAAAAAACCTGATAGATATCAAGAAATTGATACACGTCCCTCTCAATCTTTTCAGACTTCCTCGCAGAAATCGGAAAGAAGAGGACGATCAGAACACAGGGAAGAGCACGTCAAGTCCAAAGACAAGGAGCCTGCTCATCAAAATAAAAAATTACAATTTCCAAAAAAGAAGGTAGCTAGTATTAAAGTAATCAACAATGCCGAGAATACTGAGGACACAGCTGAAAAACGGAGAATGGGCTCAGACAATGCTAGACAGCACAGCAGAAGTGAGCATAGCTCGCAAAGTCCTTATGAATCATCTGGAGACAGTGGACACGAATGAATACATTCAAGTGGAAACTGCAGATACCAGAGTTAGCAAACCCCATAAAATATATGAAATAACATTACGTATAGAGGGGGATAAGACTAGGAAAATAAGGGGTCTATTTTGGGATAATCTCTCCAAGGGCTATGACATCCTTCTAGCTGAAAAAGACTGGTCACCAGAGTTTGTCAGGAAGTGCCCTCATGGCGAAGAAATAATTATGCCTGCCTTCTCAAATCATATTCCAATACATAAAAAATATACACTTGCAAGAAAGTGGGCAGTAGCTGAAGCTTTATATAAAAATCATGCGGGATGGGATGAGGACTCTCCTCCTCACAAAATCCAGTTAAAATCACAACCTACTGCACAGAGGCAGTACCCAATTAAGCAAGAAGCTAAAAAACAGGTAAAAGAGATCTTAGATCAACTTGAATACCAGGGGGTGATTGAAACTTGCACCTCACAAATGAACAACCCTTTGTTTCCTGTCTCCAAACCAGACAATTCATATCGTCTAGTTTTGGACTACAGACACCTTAACTCATGTTGCAAAGCATTTGCAGTACAAAACTTGCATAGTGCTGCACTAATGAATAACATAGTGCGCAAAAAGTACAAAACAACGTTAGACATCTCTAATGGATTCTTTTGTCAGAATATAGCACCAGAGAGCAGATATTTGACCGCGTTGTCAATAAATGGCGCGCAAAAAAATTTCTGTCATTTGCCCCAGGGGTTCAAGAACAGCCCAGGATTATTCTCAGCGAGAGTAACAGAGTTACTACAAACCTATGATGATGAGGCATTATCTTATGTCGACGACATCTATCTAACAGATGACGACTTGGATACTCACTTGAAGAGAGTGAACACCATAAACTTGGGTTCGCAGCAGAGGGTTACAAATTCAACTTTAAAAAGTCAAGAATTGCCCATCTAACAGTCCTGTTTTTAGGATATGAACTATCAAGTGAAGGCAAAAGCCTGGCTGACAATTTCCTAGAGAAATGTGCTGTAATCCAAGCGCCTAGAACACTAAAAAACCTACAATCAATTCTAGGCTTCCTGAATTTCGGAAGAACTTACATTATAAATTACGCAGAAAGGGTCAAACCCCTTTATGATCTAATAAAACCAGATTTTAAAAGAAACAATTGGACTCAAAAACACACACAAATTTTGAGATCTTTACAAACAGACATGTTAATTAAAACACAATTACAAACACGTGACAACACACGCAACCTTGTGATTCGAGTCATCCCAGGAAGATGCGGATTCACATACCTGACCTCTAATGAGGGAGAAAGGGTACCAATTGCATACAAATCACACTTGTACACAAAAGCTGAAATGAAATTCAGCCCAACGGAAAAAATTCTAACCGCGGTACAGACTGCTGTAGCAAAAGAAAGAGCCTTAGCACAAGGTAAATGAATAATCATCGTAACACCGATACCAGCCCTGGAGGTGGTAACGAAGGCTAGCATTCCGAATGCTAAAGCACTCCATCCAAGATGGATACAATGGGCTAATTCTCTTGCAGCAACAGACGTGGTATACGAATTTGATCCCAACCTGAAAACACAAGAATTTCTCCAATATGAATTTGAATGTCCTCTGCCAACCGAAATTTTACCTCTAGAACATTACGGCTGTATAATATATACAGACGGATCAGCACAACCCGCAGTAGGGGGTAAACAAGCTTACAGTGCTGCGTGCGCGATCGTTAAAGGTCGCTGGCACGAAGGAAAATTTAAACCACTGGTCACTAAAACGCAATCTCTAGGAGATTGCACAGCTCAAAGAGCAGAACTACGAGCATTCAAAATGGTGCTTGAAAATACCGATCGAGAATTCCCCACACTCATAGTGTGTGATTCGTATTACTGCGTCCAGTCTTATAATGAATACTTGCAGATCTGGGTTCAAAACGGCTTTAAAGATGCAAAAGGAGGCACAATCAAGCATAAAATTCTTTGGGAACAAGTAGTTCTTTTGCAAAAATAACTACAAAAGACTCACGTGATCCATACACTGAGTCATCAACGTGATGGCGTTCACGTTGCAGGGAATTAATTGGCTGATGAGGCCGCGAAGGCAGCTGTACAAACGGCTTCCGTAGCTGCCATCACCCGGTCAAAAACAAAAATAGACAGCGAAATATTACAGGCTGTCAGCGCTACAGTAAAAAAAGCGATAGAAACACTCCCGAAAGGCTTTCCAGTAAAGTACTCATACATAACTGATGCAAATAATGTTCCGTTTGCTCGAATCCCTGGAGTGGGGGATAGGGCAATTCCAAACATGGAACATAGGTTAGGACTCATCATAGCGGCACACGAAGGGCTTGCTTCTGTACATGCTGGCGTTTCAGCCACAGTATCATTATTAAAGCAGAGATACTGGTGGCCTCAAATGAGAAGACAGACAAGGAACTATGTTCTAGAATGTGAAATATGTCAAAGAATGAAGGTATCAACAGTGAGACGACCAGCGCAGACGCCCCTTCTAATCTCAGACAAACCATTAGCCTGTGTTTATCTGGACCACTGTGGTCCCTTACAAAGGGATGGTAACTATAAATATATCTTGGTCGCAGTGGATTCATGTACGAGATTCATATGGATGTGGCCCCAGCGACCGGCTGACGCCAGAACTGTTATAAAAGATTTGCGAGTCTTTATCGGCACATACGCAATTGGCATGCTACATTCTGACCAGGGTCCTGCTTTTAGCTCTCGGGCTTATAAGGAGGCCATGACCAGCATGGGCATTGCATTGCGGTACTCTTGTCCATTTCATCCTGAGGGAAACGGAATCATAGAAAGAAAAAACCGTGACATAAAGCAATCTATAACAGCAAAGGTATTAGGTTCAGGAGCTGGGTGGGTCAAACATCTAATAAGTGTCCAACGTAGTCTAAATAACCTGCCAAGAGATTCTCTGAGAGGATTCAGTCCGTACGAACTATTGTTTGGGACTAGAATGATGATCCAAGATCTTGATAGTCAGACTTCAGTGGTTAAAGACAAAAGCTTTGATATCAAAGATCGTTTGGCTATTTTGCAGGACTTAAATGAAACAAGGAAAGACCTGAGCAACATAAAGTTGAAACAACAGCCAACAACCACTGAAGAAAAACCACCTGTCCCAGCAAGGCCTGTCTGGATTCCAAAAGTCGGGGAGCTAGTCAGAGAGAAGATCGCGGTAAAGAAGGAATTTGGGCCTTCTTACAGAAAAGCAGTTCCTGTCCTGTCTGTCAACGGGACAAGATCAGTAGTACTACCGCCCCTTGCTGGTAAAAAGGAGAACAGAGTTGTATCCATCGACCTGGTAAAACCACAATCATGTGGCCGATAACAAATAGTAGGCCAAGTGGACTCCCAAGAAGTAGCAGAACACCAACGTTTGCTACAAATACAGAGGTTCAAACTGAGAGACTAATAACATTCGAAAACTCTACAGTAAATCAACAAGGACTATGCAACAAAGCAATGGAACTTAAACCTCTAAAAACCCAAATAAAAACATTTAGTCGAGACACACCAACCTACGATGAAGTAACAAATGAAACTTCTAGAACAAGAAGTAATCCAGAAGCAATTGGAACAATTGACAGAACGGCATCCGGCTACTTCATCAACTTCGATGATTTCTCTGAAGATCTGAGTGAATCTAAGAAACAGCCATCAGCAAAAACTTTTAAAGATAAAACTAAGGAACTTTTTCAACAGCTGAAAGAAACCTATCTGATTTCTCCATGGATTGAATTTTGGGTGGCCTTAGGTGCATTTGTCCTCATACTTTGGTTCATCATGGTACTATGCTTGGGACATTTCATTGAGGGAAAATATGCTAAAATGGACACAGCAAGCCAGAAAATCAACTTGGTCCTTAAACCACACACATCTTCACACGTCGAGAAAAGAGAACTTTCTTCAGTCAACCTTACAGCCAACCCTATCCCCGGCGGGGTAGCATGGGACAATACTGATTATGAAATCTATGGTCCGGTTGAAATCCTGAAGTATCTACACCAATTTAAGATCTCATTGAGTGACTTTGTAAAACCAAGCACATTTGCTGATGATTGGGACTTTGAAAGTATTAATGATATGATGTCTGATCTTGTGATGTCTGCTAAATTTACAGAACATGATTATTTGCAGGGTTCGTCTATCTATGATGAGATGTTCTGCTACAACCACTATGGTAACCATTATCTACATAAATCTGCACAACCTAGAAATGTTTTAAATTATAACCAATGGGAACATTGTGCTACTCCTCCAAAAGGTAGCTCGAAAACATTTTATGATAAATATTCATACTTTTCAGGGTTTAACACAAGTAATGCAGAAACATTTTATTTCAAATTGTCAAATAAGACAGGTACAAAGACCATGCTTACAAACACAACATTGATATATTCTGATTCATTTTTTGAGCAAATGAATACATTTGGTTTTGATTTCTGGAACAATATCCCAGAACAAATTATATTTTTGAATGACACTATTCAACAAACTACCTGTCTTGGCTTAGCCAAAATCAAAGATTTAAACAAACCGTCTATTCCAAAGCCAACAGAGAATAGTAATAGCTCTATAGATGTTGAGATAGACGTAAACCATAGATTAAACCAAAACAGAACACATCCTGAATGGAAACAATGGTTGATCTGGCCCACAGATACAAATAACTGTCAAGACAGATTCCTGAACAAAATACAGGGGTTCACATTGACCAGGCCAGACCCTAGATATTCCCAAAGACAACATCCAGGGATAATAACCACTTACAGTGTGGGCAAGCTCTGCCTTCAATAGCTACAAACATCCACACTGGCAGAAATTAAGCAACACCTAACTTTACTTACAGAAGGTGCTGACTTGCGTGATTTCATCATGGGACCACGCAAACAGCGTCAAAAACGTTTCATAGCGGCCTCTATATATGCAGCTTATAACGAAGCCTGGAAAGAAGCTCAAATTGAGACAGCAGAGAAATACGGGAAATTGACCGTATTAATTTGGAAAAATCGCTTTCTGTTGTGGACAATGGGTTAATGACTCTGTCTTCCAGAATATATTCTTTGGACAGCATTGTGTCTTCAGCAATCGATATAATATCGCAAAACTTACTGTTGTTACAACACGGTCAGTCCCAATTGCGTTCTATTGTACAGCTTGGCTGGACGTTACAAAACCTGCGTTCAGGCTATGTGCCTTGGCGTTTAATCAACACAACGTCATTATTTAATATCTTTAACCTTACTGATAAACAAATCAGTATGGCGCAGAAGGGTGCTGATTATACAATCCTGAGCATTGAAAAACTCGAAAGATTACCATTGACAATGTCAGAACGACCTGTCATTGAATGGATAATACATGGGATAATAAATATTCCGATATCTACTTTCAGGTTTCAGTACTGCCAAAAATATATACAGGCAGGCCAGTATGAAAGGTTGGGTAAAGGGTACATTAAGTCAACATGGAACTTACCCTATACACATGCTTGTGTCAGTAATAAAGGCCAGAAAGTGTTTCTTAGTGGCAATAATTGCGCGAGGTCATTAAGCGGTACACTTCTGTGGCAGGGTATTAGTTTGCATGGAGCCTGTGAAGGGACCTCAAATAACCTTTCATGTCACCAGCTAGGCACACCTGCAACACAAATAGAACCATTTTTTAGGAGACTTTCGAACGGGAGTTACATTCTAATAGTAGATCGCAGATGTTGTAGTTTGCTGCCCGGAAAACCTTATCTCATAACTGTGACTACGAAGGTCATGTGCTGTGAACGGGTATTGTTCCCCAGCGATTCCCCAGACAGGGAGGCAAGGTTATGGCCCAACTTGAAAATTGCTTCTATTCGAATTGATACTTTAAGCAGAATGAAGACAGTGCTCCTACAGACGCCGACCAGGCTAACGTCATCAAAAGAAACGTATGATCTCCAAGTTGCAAGGACAACGGCAGAGATTCATTCATTGTTATCAACTAATTCCCCCATACATTTCTCAGAATTACTGAACGAAATCTTAAACATTTCTGATACCAGTGGTGTCTCAAGTGTATTTAAGACAGTGTTTTCGGGAGCCTTAACCCCATTCAAAGCCATCCTGGGTATTTTTCCAGACTTTGTCCATTCCATCTTTGGCGGACTTCCTCTCCTTTTGGGACTGGTGGCAGGCATCCTATTTTTGATCCTGTTATTTCGCTATGGCAAACCATGTCACAGACAAAACACCTGCGACAAGGGAAGAAACGATTCTAGCCATTGGCTACCGGGACCGCATAACTAGAGTCCTTGGACTAGCACGGCTACGGGACTTGAACATGACTTGGTTTCTTTCATTTAGACCAATGTGGCAACGTTGTGTTATGCCTGTATTAAGGTGCTTGCTATGCGGCGAAGAATGCATGTTGGACACCTGTTTGACACTACAATCGGATGTGCCATTGGACGCAGAAACCTTGTTGGGTCCGGTAACGGCTCATGCATTGTGCTGCCCCCAGCGGCTACCTATCCTGATGACGGCATTCGTGGAGACTTCACCACTACGATTGAGGGGTAGTGAAGTACAAGACGAAAGCAGCATCGATCAGGTACGACCTTCTGTCAGCTATGCTGATCAAACCATCAATGAAGGCAATCATGCTCATGAATGCATGGTAACAACTTTTTCCGAGTTAATGGAACTTTCGCAAGAAGCAGTTGACAGTTTTTTCGAAAGTCTAAATGATATGATGTTTTCACCAGAACAGAAAGAATGACTTTGAGCAAACTAGCACACGGCGTTCCCCACACCCTGAATTTGTCCTTCAACTTTGAAAATAAAGCGATATGGAAATTTTACTCACCATTCTTTTCAGACAGCGGGAACCCTTTTCAAATCCAATAATATTTACAAATTTTTTTGGAACACTTATCTTCTGCTTAAGGTAGAACTATTCTTAGAGAACTAACTTTCTATTCTTAGGTACTCTAGAGACATTAGCTACCCTGTAGCATGTTCATAAGTATGTTATATTTTGTGATGGAATGGTCTCGAATTTTTTCTTCTGTATTAAGAGCCATTTCATGTGTAAATTTCGCATTTTTTATTCATGCTGATTTATAATATGTGTTATATGTTTAGCATTATTATACTGCTTGAGTGCATATAGTACATGTAATTGTGTTTCGTATATTTCATAATTCCAAATTTCAGAATGCATATGAATGTATTTTGGGGTGGTACGGTATACACGAACACTACTAGTTTTTTTACTATGCCTAGATTTGTAAATATGGCCATAGTCTACGTGGAGTGGGTGTGATGTATTTCTATAGGTACTGTATCGATCCCCCTACTCCTGACCCTGGTTTGGTTAATAATTAACTAGCAGCCATCCAACGGTGCAAAAACCGCTATCTGATTGAGCCACACCACAGGACAGAAGCGCGTTATCTGATTAGGTCATAACGCATGCCATCTAATTAGGCAAGCACTATTCCTCCAGCCCCTGATAAGGCATACGGAGTTCTCAAAACAAATCAAACCTACCGCGACCTGGGATTTTCCCGTAGCCATTGTTTTGATTTCACCGAGAACTTCAGTAAAGAATGTGCGAACGAACCCGTTCGTATGACATCCTTATTGACGTATATATGTCCATCCTTACGTCAATCTCGGCACCTTTCAGGTATAAATATTACCGACATTGCCTTAAGCAAACACACGCGGTGGTGACGAGATTGGAGCAGCGAGACTTGCCGAGGAGCCCAGCAGAGAGCGAAGCCCACAGGCGCTGCCCCGCCTTCCTGACGCGCTGAGAGAGAGACGCTGCCTTTCTCCTGCCGAGAAATCCAGCTCCGGCGTTTCCAAGCAGCCCTCGCAGGCAGCTGGAATATCGAGACCTGGGATACGAGATACCAGCCCTCCACCATTCTAGAACTCAGGTACAGAACTGAATAACCCCTTACAGAGAATTCTTGAGTCAGTCCCTTGGCAAAACAAACTTAACTTAAACTGTTACTTATCTACTCCCGCCCACGTATTAGGCTTAGGTCAGGTACACTGGGGTAGGCGTGGTTAGAAGCACCAGTTGAGTACGATTAGCCAATGTATATATGTATGTATCTATTTTATCCATTTTAAATCATCATATGGCTTAGAAACCATATCAATGCTTTTACAGTATTACTTTATAATTCTGCTTTTACTATATGCACTTTACTTAACTCTAAGTATTACAATAGTAGCGATCCATTTCTCTTGTACGAGAAAAGAGACTGATCAATAAATACCATATTTTATTGAACACGCCCGTCTCTTCCTTTTCTCTACAATCTGGTGAAACTAAGAATGCACGTACTGACTGAGTAACATAAGTTGTCTTTTGTTTTCACACGACTCTAGAGATACACTCTTGATTAGGGGAGAGCAAAGTTGTCATGTTCTATGGTTGTCAGAAACTAAATCCCTTCTTGTCTATCCAGGGAGGTTAAAGCCCTCCTTGCCTATTCGAGAAAGTTTCTAGTGAACTCTGAGCTAGCTGGCAAACACAAAACTTTAAGTCTAATATCGTCAGTAGGAGACCTAGTTAACCTCTGCCCTAGGTCTATACTATTGAAGGTATTATTCCAATGCGCAGAGCCTATTGGGATAATAGGAACTACACTACAATCTTTCACTCCCTCCCTTCCATCCCTCCCTCCCACCAGGTCTGGAACAGAGTGTTACCTTCCCACCTATCCCTTCCGTCCCTCTATCCCTCACTCCCTCCCTTCCATCCCTCCCTCCCTCCCTCCCTCCCTTCCTTCCATCCCTCCCTCCCTCCCTTCCATCCCTCCCTCCCTCCCACCAGGTCTGGAACAGAGTGTTACCTTCCCACCTATCCCTTCCGTCCATCTATCCCTCAATCCCTCCCTTCCATCCCTCCCTCCCTACCACCAGGTCTGGAACAGAGTGTTACCTTCCCAACTATCCCTTCCGTCCCTCTATCCCTCACCATATATATATATCAAGTGTGAGGAGGTGTCTGAGATCTTAGTGTTTTCAGGGCGATTGGGGCGCTATTTAGCTATTTAAAGCACTGCTCCTATGCTCCAAGCAATGGGTCCCCCATGTCTAATCCCAGTGCTCGGACACTGAGGGCTGCAAGACGGGTAGCACAGGGGGGCATGGGAGTCTATTGGAGGCAGTAGCAGGTGGGGAGGTTGGTGCACCTCACCTCTCCGCAAGTATAATTAGAGAGGCCCTACAGCCCCATGTCACCTCTCCACCAGGCCCAGGGTTCTACCATATGCCTCAGTGATCCGGAACACATCCAGGTCCCAGGCATGTAGTTTAGGTGGAGCAACTACATTTGAGGTTCATGGACTGAGAGTGTGAACGCCTGCTGGACTCTGGGGAGGGTGGGCGTGTCATGAAGGCATTGTGTATATTTATCAAGGACCCCCTGAGAATTTGAATCATCTGATTCCTAGGTCAGGGAAAACAGTATATATGTGAAGTAACAACCTAGGCAATCAACAGTTTTAAATGTATGCTTGATAAGGAATAATAAACAGGTAACTACAGCTGGCTAAAAAGACATAACATTTTATTCATTTAATTAAAACAGAAAACATTTCATTTAATATGACACAAGGTTAAAAATCATGCAGTATTGTTTTGCAGGTGAAAACAATTTTTTAAAAAAAATATACAATGAACAATAAATTCATGAATTAAACAAGACGAGTGGCGAAATTATTTGACTCTACGCGCGTTTCGGCGGCCAGCGCCTTCTTCCTGGAGTAGCCACGTGATATTCCTAAATACAAATCCCTTTTCAAAAAGCAATCAAATGCAGTATAGTTGTCTGCTTCTTTTTGATAGTTATTAGCTGTCAGGATTCACCTAGATAGGGATGACAGAGGATATTAAGCATCCGCCACCGGAGCCCTTAGTATGATTTCGAGGTCTGTGGAGTTTCCAACTTTGCTATTTTCACACAGTTTCCTGGGATGCGACTTTTTCTAGGATATGTCTATTTGTTAAAATACTGTTCTTAAAAGCTCGAATTGATCTTCATTGTTTAGCGTGGTGATCAATCAGCAGGATTTTATGTTTTTGGTGATATCTTCCTTGCCTATAGCGGTGGATTCCTCTATTTCTGAAGCTTCAATGAGTTAATATAGAGGTGCTGGATTAGATGATGAAAGTTAAAAGATCTCCCTGTCTGATGATAGTCAGCAGGGCTCGATACGTCCGGTGGCGAGATGGTTCGAAACGGCAGCTGCAAACGCGGGAAAATGATGACTTTAACTTTCATCATCTAATCCAGCACCTAAAATCCTGCTGATTGACATATCCTATAAACTATCAAAAAGAAGCAGACATCTATACTGCATTTGATTGCTTTTTGAAAAGGGATTTGTATTTAGGAATATCACGTGGCTACTCCAGGAAGAAGGCGCTGGCCGCCGACACGCGCGTAGAGTCAAATAATTTCGCCACTCGTCTTGTTTAATTCATGAATTTATTGTTCATTGTATATTTTTAAAAAAAAATTGTTTTCACCTGCAAAACAATACTGCATGATTTTTAACCTTGTGTCATATTAAATGAAATGTTTTCTGTTTTAATTAAATGAATAAAATGTTATGTCTTTTTAGCCAGCTGTAGTTACCTGTTTATTATTCCTTATCAAGCATACATTTAAAACTGTTGATTGCCTACGTGTCATGAAGGCAGCCACATCCTCATATCTGGCTCCTGACATGACCAGGCCTCCCCGTACTGTGCTTGTTTCCGCTTACTGAAACGCCTTATTTTTGTAGTGCTTAACTTGAGCCGGTATCCGTCAGCACCGGCAGTTATGTCAGTCTGGCACATGGTGGTGCTCTTTGCCTAATTTAACAATGAGCACAACAACAGTAGCTTATTAATTTCATATTCATTCAAAATGACTGATGCCTGCCACACAAGCACTTCTCATAGCTTTTGGAGCCTGGAATAATCTGAATTGTCACACTTGTAGGAGTGCGATGGTTAGTAGTTGTGTTGGTACTATCATTGGCAGCGTCAATGTGTGATGCCTGCTGCAGTGACCTCCTGATGAGGGCCGAGGCACTTATTTTTTACAAATTAAACCCTGCATTTCTGCCATCTGCACTGCCCAGACATCACGTTGAGAGGTCAATGTCGAGCACAGCTGTGTACCTGTACGACACACGGCCATCGTGGCTACCGTCCTTGCCACGCTCCCTGTCCTTGCCACGCTCCCTTTCCTAGCCACGCTCCCTGGCGATGACGCTTGATTTTGTTTCTTGACCAGTGTTTCTAGGGGGAGGGTGACAAATGTGACTGTGGTTGGTTTTGTAATAATAGGTAAGGTTATACTTGCTGAGAGTTATCGTATAGGCCTGCTTATCATACTGGGGTAAAGTTCTGTAAGGCTTTAAGCTTTTGTTCATCTGAAGGTTTACACACTATTTACTAAATGGTACTTTTTACTCTTTTTATGGGTATGGATCACTTTCTCAAATTTTGGGGAGTCCAGATTATGGCAGTATATTTTGCTTCACCCTCCTGTTTGACAGCAAACGTTGAGTTGCAGCTTGATCTGTTCTCTCCAGATTTGTATACCAGGTTTGTTCCTGCCAATCTCCGCCTTTTCGAGCTGTATTTTGCTTCACATGATATCAAATGTCCATTCACTTTTTTCTTGGCCCCCGCTTGACAAATCTTCCCGAGACTTTCAGGGAATGAATTTTACATCGATGCTTATATTACCAACATGACTTATTTTTCTTCTGCTACTTGCGAAATAGGTATTTACATATATTTTCACTGTTAGTTTTTAATAGCTGATAATACGTTTAATACTGGTGACTGAATTTGATTGTAATGTTAACCTCTACTGTGATGATGCACTTATTTAGCGCTTACTATCCCTGACCAGGCGTCAAATCGCTTTTTCAGTGAGTAGCATGCTACTCCAGAACCCAAAAATGATTAGTGGTGAATTAGTATAGTGAAATGTGAAAGTGATTTGAGTGGTGGACATGTTAGTCAGTTATTTCGATTCAGAAGGTTGGCGAAGGGACGGAAGAGGGAAAAAGGTTTACAATAATATAACACTTGTTACCCCATATGGGGTGTTGCAGTGCTCTTTTGGCGAGTAGCACGCTACTCCAGAAACTATAAAGGATTAGTGGATAATTAGTATAGTAAAATATGAAAGTAATTTAAGTGGTGGATATTAGTCAGTTATTTTGATTGAGGAGAATAGCTGAGAGATAGAAGAGGGAAAAAGGTTTGCATTTATATAGTCCTTGCAGCCCCTGATGGAGTTGTAAAGCATTTATTTTAACAAGTATAGGTTAGAATTGTGTGGAGGGAGCCTAGAGGCATTTTAGAGTTCTTAGAGTGCTGGTAGAGTGTTGTTCTTGGGCCACCTGTGAAAGGGGATGGCGTTGTTTGGGTATCTGATGGCATATTCACAGGTAAAGACAGTCTCAAGGTAAGTCATGCACCACACTAATTAACCAGCTCATTTCTCCAACTGTCATCTACCTATAGTGGCCTAAACAGCCTTGGTGCTCTCTCTGTGTCTTTTACTCACTATTATCTTTTGCAGTTTTCCACTCTTAGTCGCTCATTAGAAATTCAGTTTTTGGCCCGACTCCTTATTATGTGTTTGTGAACCTTGGTATTTGACTCACACACACCCCTACATATACAGAAGCATATCTGGCAGTCATGCGCTCTCCTCCCTCCTAAAGCCAGGGATGATCGCCCCCTGTGCATCAGAGTCACCACCTCCGTGCTTGAATTCCACTAGAAAGTGAAGACCTGGCTCTTGATCTAGCACCTACTCTGGCCTAAATATTTCCTGGTTCAGCTCCAGAATACCCTTCTGGGATAACATGACATGACATGGATATCTGACATCATGCACAGTCCTCTAGCTGCATGGCTTGTTTGATGAACCTCCAGCAAGCATTGGCCTCTTGGTATCATGTTGTCAGGGGGATGGTCAGATCGGTAGTTATTCTAGAAGCAGCGTCCTGTTCTGTGACTATCTTTTGATCTCAGCTTGGATAAACAATGAGCTTAGCCTTGCGTGACCTTGCGGACAGTGCAGAGTGAATGGAACTGCTATACCCTGCATAATAAATAGCAGTCTAACTTATCAGAAAAGGATACAGAGAAGCATACTGTCTTGTCTGACAAGTGTGTGGATATAAACCAGTGGAAAATCAGTCGCGTTTGATTTGGGGGTGAGCTAGGGTGACCAATGTCTTTTTGGAAGTGATTTTATTGCCCTTGGTTTAGCTCTACATGGTTTCACTAACTGTGTTCTGCATGAGAGTTTCTGATAGAATGCTCTGCCTCTGAAATTGCTACTTTCAATCCAACTCTGTATAGTAAATGGGCAAATAAATGGATGGGTGTGATTTGGGGATGTGTGACTTGTAGTACTTAATCATTAAATTATGTTTTTTCTTCACAAGGTGGAAACCGTACTCACGAGAACACTGTGATGAAGGTGAAGAAGATGAACAATCACGTCACGCTGGAAAGACTGTTGGATGTTGCCAAAGAAACATCATTCAGGTAAGTCGGTGACTAGAAGGTATACCAAATCTGTGGACCTCCCGGGAAGCATCTTAGTATACGCTCTAGGAATCCGGATCTAGTTCTAACTCTTACAATAAGAGGAGCATAGGGTCAGGTTATAGACATTTCCTTTTTTCCTTCCTAGGTGGACCAGGAACTTCAACAATAGTCAACTACACGTTTAGCTTAGGGACAGCTTGTAAGATTATGGCAGCTTGCCTTGAGCTAATGCCCTCACTGAGGTGCGTTTGCTGCCAGCAGAGCCACAGCACCCCTTTGTACAGTTGGTTCAAGGTAACCTGCCTCTCGTTTTGTATCTCCTCACTTTGCCATGAATGTTTAGAACAGGCACAGGTTGTAGGCACACTCTCTCTCTTTTTCCCATTCTAGGTGGACCAGAACTTCAACAACCATCACCTACAAGGGTTTAGCCTAGGGACAGCTTGTAGGTACATGCTTTGCCGCTTGCCTTGAGCTAATGCCCTCACTGAGGTGCGTTTGCTGCCAGCAAAGCCACAGCACCCCTTTGTACAGTTGGTTCAAGGTAACCTGCCTCTTGTTTTGTATCTCCTCACTTTGCCATGAATGTTTACAACAGGGACAGGTTGTAGGCACACTCTCTCTCTTTTCCCCCTTCTAGGTGGACCAGAACTTCAACAACCATCACCTACAAGGGTTTAGCCTAGGGACAGCTTGTAGGTACATGCTTTGCCGCTTGCCTTGAGCTAATGCCCTCACTGAGGTGCGTTTGCTGCCAGCAAAGCCACAGCACCCCTTTGTACAGTTGGTTCAAGGTAACCTGCCTCTCGTTTTGTATCTCCTCACTTTGCCATGAATGTTTAGAACAGGGACAGGTTGTAGGCACACTCTCTCTCTTTTCCCCCTTCTAGGTGGACCAGAACTTCAACAACCATCACCTACAAGGGTTTAGCCTAGGGACAGCTTGTAGGTACATGCTTTGCAGCTTGCCTTGAGCTAATGCCCGCACTGAGGTGCGTTTACTGCCAGCAAAGCCACAGCACCCCTTTGTACCGTTGGTTCAAGGTAACCTGCCTCTCGTTTTGTATCTCCTCACTTTGCCATGAATGTTTAGAACAGGGACAGGTTGTAGGCACACTCTCTCTCTTTTCCCCCTTCTAGGTGGACCAGAACTTCAACAACCATCACCTACAAGGGTTTAGCCTAGGGACAGCTTGTAGGTACATGCTTTGCAGCTTGCCTTGAGCTAATGCCCTCACTGAGGTGCGTTTGCTGCCAGCAGAGCCACAGCCCTGCTTTTGACAGTTGGTTCAAGGTAACCTCGCTCTTGTTTTGTCTCCCCTGGCTCTGCCAAGAATGTTATTTTTTTAACATATCTTTATTGCCATTTTACAATATACATTGCAATCATATATTCAAAGCACTTTACAAGGATTTAATTAATCACCTTACAGTTATCCCCAGTATGAGATATGACCACACATGCAACCCCGGCTGGTGATACCATAGGGTTTCCACATGTGTCCATGGGATACTATTTCTGCCTGTCTGACGTATTCATCCAGATGTTAGTCATTTATTCTCCCTGTGCGTAAAATACCTCTAAGGGAGTTTCCAGGATACCAGGAAACTGTATAATATGTTTTGCCATTTTGCAGTGCTCCACATGTGTCTAAGATAGGAACTATTGCAGTGGCCATTCAACAAAACAAAGGGTAAACTTATAACAACAAACAATCCTAACAGTGTTAATTCTGGGCCGTATAGTGCGTTCTCAGCTTTTTGTCGTAGAAATCGCTCACAACACTCCAGGACCACAGACAACAGAATCTCCTGCCGTAGGAGGTCAGCCTTTCAAGCCAGAAGCTTCTCTAGTAATGCTTCTTTAGGAGTAAATCTACCCGCCAGGCAAGTTTCCTCCCAGAAGGAACCAGCTGTCCACTGTGCTACCCACTGTAGATTGTCGGACAAATAATATCATTCGAAGTCAGGGGCTCCCAAGCCTCCATCAATGGGAGAGCATCGAAGAGTCTCCATTGGCAACCTGTGTTGACCACCGTCCCACACCGGCTCTCAAGAAATGCTGCCAGGCCATGCTGGTCTAGCAAGTCTGGTCTTTCCAATGGAGACTGGGAATGCCTAGAGCCACACTGCTTGCAGATAAGGAGATTGGTTGCAGGTCCCAAGTTTTGGGGGTTAGCACAAGCACAGGGGGGGGAGCTTCAAACAGAACTAAACATACACCACTAGGGGCACAGGGGTGGCCATGTGCAGGGTGCCAATTAAGTGCCAGGCGCCCAATGCTTCTCAATGGAGTTTCTTCTTTTGATAAAAAGTCTGCAGGCGTGGCACCGGAGGATGCCGTCAAGAGACCAATGATAGCAGACGTAAGTAGAGGTGTAAGGGGTCATAGGGGCAGGAAGAATCCAGCCGTAATGCATTAATGACATTGAAAGACTTAGAAAAGTGTTATTAGAGGTCAAAGGTCAAGAGACATGATCCCCAACACCAATTAAAATAATGAAAATGAAAGTATTTATCAAGACAATTACAATAATGCAACACTAGTAACAAATGATCCAAGGGTTGTGCAATAACAACCTTGATGCACCTAAACATGTATAATTAGAGGTCAAAGGTCAAAAAGCATAACCTCCTCCAACACAGTAACTAAGGAGGATGTAGGTACTCATCTTTACAATTCCAATAATGCCTCAATTGTAACAAATGATCTAACAGTAATGGATTAATGACTATGAAACACTTGGATCAGTGGAAATAGAGGTCAAAGGTCAAACTACATGACCCCTCCCACCAATTTAATGAAAAAAAATGTAAGTACTTATCATTACAAATCAAACACTGCAACACTTGTAAACACTGGTCTCACCATAATGGAATAAACACCTATAAACACCAACACCAACAAAAAGGGAAAATAGAGGTCTCGTGGCTATGTGCAGAGGACTGGCGGTCTCGGGGCTATGTGCAGAGGACTGGCGGTCTCATGCACGGAGGACTGGCGGTCTCGGGGCTATGTGCGGAGGACTGGTGGTCTCGGGGCTATGTGCGGAGGATTGGCGGTTTCGGGGCTATGTGCTGAGGACTGGCGGTCTTGGGGCTATGTGCGGAGGACTGGCGGTCTCATGCGCGGAGGACTGGCGGTCTCGGGGCTATGTGCAGAGGACTGGCGGTCTCGGGGCTATGTGCGGAGGACTGGTGGTCTCGGGGCTATGTGCGGAGGACTGGCGGTCTCGGGGCTATGTGCAGAGGACTGGCGGTGTCCTGCACGGAGGACTGGCGGTGTCATGCACGGAGGCCTGGCGGTGTCATGCACGGAGGCCTGGCGGTGTAATGTACGGAGGCCTGGCGGTGTAATGCACGGAGGCCTGGCGGTGTCATGCACGGAGGCCTGGCGATGTCATGCACAGAGGACTGGCGGTGTCATGCACGGAGGACTGGCGGTGTCATGCACGGAGGACTGGCGGTGTCATGCACAGAGGACTGGCGGTGTCATGCACGGAGGCCTGGCGGTGTCATGCACGGAGGCCTGGCGGTGTCATGCAGCACGGAGGCCTGGCGGTGTCATGCAGCACGGAGGCCTGGCGGTGTCATGCAGCACGGAGGCCTGGCGGTGTCATGCAGCACGGAGGCCTGGCGGTGTCATGCAGCACGGAGGCCTGGCGGTGTCATGCACGGAGGCCTGGCGGTGTCATGCAGCACGGTGGCCTGGCGGTGTCATGCACGGAGGCCTGGCGGTGTCATGCACGGAGGCCTGGCGGTGTCATGCACGGAGGCCTGGCAGTGTCATGCAGCACGGAGGCCTGGCGGTGTCATGCAGCACGGAGGCCTGGCGGTGTCATGCATGGAGGCCTGGCGGTGTCATGCAGCACGGAGGCCTGGCGGTGTCATGCAGCATGGAGGCCTGGCGGTGTCATGCAGCACGGAGGCCTGGCGGTGTCATGCACGGAGGCCTGGCAGTGTCATGCACGGAGGCCTGGCGGTGTCATACAGCACGGAGGCCTGGCGGTGTCATGCAGCACGGAGGCCTGGCGGTGTCATGCAGCATGGAGGCCTGGCGGTGTCATGCACGGAGGCCAGGCGGTGTCATGCAGCACGGAGGCCTGGCGGTGTCATGCAGCACGGAGGCCTGGCGGTGTCATGCAGCACGGAGGCTTGGCGGTGTCATGCAGCACGGAGGCCTGGCGGTGTCATGCAGCGCAGAGGCCTGGCGGTGTCATGCACGGAGGCCTGGCGGTGTCATGCAGCATGGAGGCCTGGCGGTGTCATGCAGCACGGAGGCCTGGCGGTGTCATGCAGCACGGAGGCCTGGCGGTGTCATGCACGGAGGCCTGGCGGTGTCATGCAGCACAGAGGCCTGGCGGTGTCATGCAGCACGGAGGCCTGGCGGTGTCATGCATGGAGGCCTGGCGGTGGCATGCAGCACGGAGGCCTGGCGGTGTCATGCAGCATGGAGGCCTGGCGGTGTCATGCAGCACGGAGGCCTGGCGGTGTCATGCAGCACGGAGGCCTGGCGGTGTCATGCAGCACGGAGGCCTGGCGGTGTCATGCAGCACGGAGGCCTGGCGGTGTCATGCTTGGAGGCCTGGCAGTGTCATGCAGCACGGAGGCCTGGCGGTGTTATGCACGGAGGCCTGGCGGTGTCATGCAGCACGGAGGCCTGGCGGTGTCATGCAGCACGGAGGCCTGGCGGTGTCATGCAGCACGGAGGCCTGGCGGTGTCATGCAGCACGGAGGCCTGGCGGTGTCATGCAGCACTGAGGCCTGGCGGTGTCATGCACTGAGGCCTGGCGGTGTCATGCACGGAGGCCTGGCGGTGTCATGCACGGAGGCCTGGTGTCATGCAGCACGGAGGCCTGGCGGTGTCATGCAGCACGGAGGCCTGGCGGTGTCATGCAGCACGGAGGCCTGGCGGTGTCATGCAGCACGGAGGCCTGGCGGTGTCATGCAGCACGGAGGCCTGGCGGTGTCATGCAGCACGGAGGCCTAGCGGTGTCATGCACGGAGGCCTGGCGGTGTCATGCAGCACGGAGGCCTCTCGGTGTCATGCAGCACGGAGGCCTGGCGGTGTCATGCAGCACGGAGGCCTGGCGGTGTCATGCAGCACGGAGGCCTGGCGGTGTCATGCAGCACGGAGGCCTGGCAGTGTCATGCAGCACGGAGGCCTGGCGGTGTCATGCAGCACGGAGGCCTGGCGGTGTCATGCACGGAGGCCTGGCTGTGTCATGCAGCACGGAGGCCTGGCGGTGTCATGCAGCACGGAGGCCTGGCGGTGTCATGCACGGAGGCCTGGCGGTGTCATGCAGCACGGAGGCCTGGCAGTGTCATGCAGCACGGAGGCCTGGCGGTGTCATGCAGCACGGAGGCCTGGCGGTGTCATGCAGCACGGAGGCCTGGCGGTGTCATGCAGCACGGAGGCCTGGCGGTGTCATGCAGCACGGAGGCCTGGCGGTGTCATGCAGCACGGAGGCCTGGTGGTGTCATGCAGCACGGAGGCCTGGCGGTGTCATGCAGCATAGAGGCCTGGCGGTGTCATGCACGGAGGCCTGGCTGTGTCATGCAGCACGGAGGCCTGGCGGTGTCATGCAGCACGGAGGCCTGGCGGTGTCATGCAGCACGGAGGCCTGGCGGTGTCATGCAGCACGGAGGCCTAGCGGTGTCATGCACGGAGGCCTGGTGGTGTCATGCACGGAGGCCTGGCGGTGTCATGCAGCACGGAGGCCTGGCGGTGTCATGCACGGAGGCCTGGCGGTGTCATGCAGCACGGAGGCCTGGCAGTGTCATGCAGCACGGAGGCCTGGCGGTGTCATGCAGCACGGAGGCCTGGCGGTGTCATGCAGCACGGAGGCCTGGCGGTGTCATGCAGCACGGAGGCCTGGCGGTGTCATGCAGCACGGAGGCCTGGCGGTGTCATGCAGCACGGAGGCCTGGCGGTGTCATGCAGCACGGAGGCCTGGTGGTGTCATGCAGCACGGAGGCCTGGCGGTGTCATGCAGCATAGAGGCCTGGCGGTGTCATGCACGGAGGCCTGGCTGTGTCATGCACGGAGGCCTGGCGGTGTCATGCAGCACGGAGGCCTGGCGGTGTCATACATGGAGGCCTGGCGGTGTCATGCAGCACGGAGGCCTGGCGGTGTCATGCACGGAGGCCTGGTGGTGTTATGCAGCACGGAGGCCTGGCGGTGTAATGCAGCACGGAGGCCTGGCGGTGTCATGCATGGAGGCCTGGCGGTGTCATGCAGCACGGAGGCCTGGCGGTGTCATGCAGCACGGAGGCCTGGCGGTGTCATGCAGCACGGAGGCCTGGCGGTGTCATGCAGCACGGAGGCCTGGTGGTGTCATGCAGCACGGAGGCCTGGCGGTGTCATGCAGCATAGAGGCCTGGCGGTGTCATGCACGGAGGCCTGGCTGTGTCATGCACGGAGGCCTGGCGGTGTCATGCAGCACGGAGGCCTGGCGGTGTCATACATGGAGGCCTGGCGGTGTCATGCAGCACGGAGGCCTGGCGGTGTCATGCACGGAGGCCTGGTGGTGTTATGCAGCACGGAGGCCTGGCGGTGTAATGCAGCACGGAGGCCTGGCGGTGTCATGCATGGAGGCCTGGCGGTGTCATGCAGCACGGAGGCTGGCGGTGTCATGCAGCACGGAGGCCTGGCGGTGTCATGCACGGAGGCCTGGCGGTGTCATGCACGGAGGCCTGGCGGTGTCATGCAGCACGGAGGCCTGGCTGTGTCATGCAGCACGGAGGCCTGGCGGTGTCATGCAGCACGGAGGCCTGGCGGTGTCATGCAGCACGGAGGCCTGGCGGTGTCATGCAGCACGGAGGCCTGGCGGTGTCATGCAGCACGGAGGCCTGGCGGTGTCATGCAGCACGGAGGCCTGGCGGTGTCATGCAGCACGGAGGCCTGGCGGTGTCATGCAGCACGGAGACTGGCGGTGTCATGCAGCACGGAGGCCTGGCGGTGTCCTGCAGCACGGAAGCCTGGCAGTGTCATGCAGCACGGAGGCCTGGCGGTGTCATGCAGCACGGAGGCCTGGTGGTGTCATGCAGCACGGAGGCCTGGCGGTGTCATGCACGGAGGCCTGGCGGTGTCATGCACGGAGGCCTGGCGGTGTCATGCACGGAGGCCTGGCGGTATCATGCAGCACGGAGGCCTGGCGGTGTCATGCAGCACGGAGGCCTGGCGGTGTCATGCAGCACGGAGGCCTGGCGGTGTCATGCAGCACGGAGGCCTGGCGGTGTCATGCAGCACAGAGGCCTGGCGGTGTCATGCAGCACGGAGGCCTGGCGGTGTCATGCTGCACGGAGGCCTGGCGGTGTCATGCTGCACGGAGGCCTGGCGGTGTCATGCAGCACGGAGGCCTGGCGGTGTCATGCAGCACAGGGGCCTGGCGGTGTCATGCACGGAGGCCTGGCGGTGTCATGCACGGAGGCCTGGCGGTGTCATGCAGCACGGAGGCCTGGCGGTGTCAGCACCGGCAGTTATGTCAGTCTGGCACATGGTGGTGCTCTTTGCCTAATTTAACAATGAGCACAACAACAGTAGCTTATTAATTTCATATTCATTCAAAATGACTGATGCCTGCCACACAAGCACTTCTCATAGCTTTTGGAGCCTGGAATAATCTGAATTGTCACACTTGTAGGAGTGCGATGGTTAGTAGTTGTGTTGGTACTATCATTGGCAGCGTCAATGTGTGATGCCTGCTGCAGTGACCTCCTGATGAGGGCCGAGGCACTTATTTTTTACAAATTAAACCCTGCATTTCTGCCATCTGCACTGCCCAGACATCACGTTGAGAGGTCAATGTCGAGCACAGCTGTGTACCTATACGACACACGGCCATCGTGGCTACCGTCCTTGCCACGCTCCCTGTCCTTGCCACGCTCCCTTTCCTAGCCACGCTCCCTGGCGATGACGCTTGATTTTGTTTCTTGACCAGTGTTTCTAGGGGGAGGCTGACAAATGTGACTGTGGTTGGTTTTGTAATAATAGGTAAGGTTATACTTGCTGAGAGTTATCGTATAGGCCTGCTTATCATACTGGGGTAAAGTTCTGTAAGGCTTTAAGCTTTTGTTTATCTGAAGGTTTACACACTATTTACTAAATGGTACTTTTTACTCTTTTTATGGGTATGGATCACTTTCTCAAATTTTGGGGAGTCCAGATTATGGCAGTATATTTTGCTTCACCCTCCTGTTTGACAGCAAACGTTGAGTTGCAGCTTGATCTGTTCTCTCCAGATTTGTATACCAGGTTTGTTCCTGCCAATCTCCGCCTTTTCGAGCTGTATTTTGCTTCACATGATATCAAATGTCCATTCACTTTTTTCTTGGCCCCCGCTTGACAAATCTTCCCGAGACTTTCAGGGAATGAATTTTACATCGATGCTTATATTACCAACATGACTTATTTTTCTTCTGCTAATTGCGAAATAGGTATTTACATATATTTTCACTGTTAGTTTTTAATAGCTGATAATACGTTTAATACTGGTGACTGAATTTGATTGTAATGTTAACCTCTACTGTGATGATGCACTTATTTAGCGCTTACTATCCCTGACCAGGCGTCAAATCGCTTTTTCAGTTTGTAGCATGCTACTCCAGAACCCAAAAATGATTAGTGGTGAATTAGTATAGTGAAATGTGAAAGTGATTTGAGTGGAGGACATGTTAGTCAGTTATTTCGATTCAGAAGGTTGGCGAAGGGACGGAAGAGGGAAAAAGGTTTACAATAATATAACACTTGTTACCCCATATGGGGTGTTGCAGTGCTCTTTTGGCGAGTAGCACGCTACTCCAGAAACTATAAAGGATTAGTGGATAATTAGTATAGTAAAATATGAAAGTAATTTAAGTGGTGGATATTAGTCAGTTATTTTGATTGAGGAGAATAGCTGAGAGATAGAAGAGGGAAAAAGGTTTGCATTTATATAGTCCTTGCAGCCCCTGATGGAGTTGTAAAGCATTTCTTTTAACAAGTATAGGTTAGAATTGTGTGGAGGGAGCCTAGAGGCATTTTAGAGTTCTTAGAGTGCTGGTAGAGTGTTGTTCTTGGGCCACCTGTGAAAGGGGATGGCGTTGTTTGGGTATCTGATGGCATATTCACAGGTAAAGACAGTCTCAAGGTAAGTCATGCACCACACTAATTAACCAGCTCATTTCTCCAACTGTCATCTACCTATAGTGGCCTAAACAGCCTTGGTGCTCTCTCTGTGTCTTTTACTCACTATTATCTTTTGCAGTTTTCCACTCTTAGTCGCTCATTAGAAATTCAGTTTTTGGCCCGACTCCTTATTATGTGTTTGTGAACCTTGGTATTTGACTCACACACACCCCTACATATACAGAAGCATATCTGGCAGTCATGCGCTCTCCTCCCTCCTAAAGCCAGGGATGATCGCCCCCTGTGCATCAGAGTCACCACCTCCGTGCTTGAATTCCACTAGAAAGTGAAGACCTGGCTCTTGATCTAGCACCTACTCTGGCCTAAATATTTCCTGGTTCAGCTCCAGAATACCCTTCTGGGATAACATGACATGACATGGATATCTGACATCATGCACAGGCCTCTAGCTGCATGGCTTGTTTGATGAACCTCCAGCAAGCATTGGCCTCTTGGTATCATGTTGTCAGGGGGATGGTCAGATCGGTAGTTATTCTAGAAGCAGCGTCCTGTTCTGTGACTATCTTTTGATCTCAGCTTGGATAAACAATGAGCTTAGCCTTGCGTGACCTTGCGGACAGTGCAGAGTGAATGGAACTGCTATACCCTGCATAATAAATAGCAGTCTAACTTATCAGAAAAGGATACAGAGAAGCATACTGTCTTGTCTGACAAGTGTGTGGATATAAACCAGTGGAAAATCAGTCGCGTTTGATTTGGGGGTGAGCTAGGGTGACCAATGTCTTTTTGGAAGTGATTTTATTGCCCTTGGTTTAGCTCTACATGGTTTCACTAACTGTGTTCTGCATGAGAGTTTCTGATAGAATGCTCTGCCTCTGAAATTGCTACTTTCAATCCAACTCTGTATAGTAAATGGGCAAATAAATGGATGGGTGTGATTTGGGGATGTGTGACTTGTAGTACTTAATCATTAAATTATGTTTTTTCTTCACAAGGTGGAAACCGTACTCACGAGAACACTGTGATGAAGGTGAAGAAGATGAACAATCACGTCACGCTGGAAAGACTGTTGGATGTTGCCAAAGAAACATCATTCAGGTAAGTCGGTGACTAGAAGGTATACCAAATCTGTGGACCTCCCGGGAAGCATCTTGGTATACGCTCTAGGAATCCGGATCTAGTTCTAACTCTTACAATAAGAGGAGCATAGGGTCAGGTTATAGACATTTCCTTTTTTCCTTCCTAGGTGGACCAGGAACTTCAACAATAGTCAACTACACGTTTAGCTTAGGGACAGCTTGTAAGTTTATGGCAGCTTGCCTTGAGCTAATGCCCTCACTGAGGTGCGTTTACTGCCAGCAGAGCCACAGCACCCCTTTGTACAGTTGGTTCAAGGTAACCTGCCTCTCGTTTTGTATCTCCTCACTTTGCCATGAATGTTTAGAACAGGCACAGGTTGTAGGCACACTCTCTCTCTTTTTCCCCTTCTAGGTGGACCAGAACTTCGACAACTATCCACAACACATGTTTAGCCTAGGGACAGCTGTAGGTACATGCTTTGCCGCTTGCCTTGAGCTAATGCCCTCACTGAGGTGCGTTTGCTGCCAGCAGAGCCACAGCACCCCTTTGTAAAGTTGGTTCAAGGTAACCTGCCTCTTGTTTTGTATCTCCTCACTTTGCCATGAATGTTTAGAACAGGGACAGGTTGTAGGCACACTCTCTCTCTTTTCCCCCTTCTAGGTGGACCAGAACTTCAACAACCATCACCTACAAGGGTTTAGCCTAGGGACAGCTTGTAGGTACATGCTTTGCAGCTTGCCTTGAGCTAATGCCCTCACTGACGTGCGTTTACTGCCAGCAAAGCCACAGCACCCCTTTGTACAGTTGGTTCAAGGTAACCTGCCTCTCGTTTTGTATCTCCTCACTCTGCCATGAATGTTTAGAACAGGGACAGGTTGTAGGCACACTCTCTCTCTTTTCCCCCTTCTAGGTGGACCAGAACTTCAACAACCATCACCTACAAGGGTTTAGCCTAGGGACATCTTGTAGGTACATGCTTTGCAGCTTGCCTTGAGCTAATGCCCTCACTGAGGTGCGTTTGCTGCCAGCAAAGCCACAGCACCCCTTTGTACCGTTGGTTCAAGGTAACCTGCCTCTCGTTTTGTATCTCCTCACTTTGCCATGAATGTTTAGAACAGGGACAGGTTGTAGGCACACTCTCTCTCTTTTCCCCCTTCTAGGTGGACCAGAACTTCAACAACCATCACCTACAAGGGTTTAGCCTAGGGACAGCTTGTAGGTACATGCTTTGCAGCTTGCCTTGAGCTAATGCCCTCACTGAGGTGCGTTTGCTGCCAGCAGAGCCACAGCACCCCTTTGTACAGTTGGTTCAAGGTAACCTGCCTCTCGTTTTGTATCTCCTCACTTTGCCATGAATGTTTAGAACAGGGACAGGTTGTAGGCACACTCTCTCTCTTTTCCCCCTTCTAGGTGGACCAGAACTTCAACAACCATCACCTACAAGGGTTTAGCCTAGGGACAGCTTGTAGGTACATGCTTTGCAGCTTGCCATGAGCTAATGCCCGCACTGAGGTGCGTTTACTGCCAGCAAAGCCACAGCACTGCTTTTGACAGTTGGTTCAAGGTAACCTCGCTCTTGTTTTGTCTCCCCTGGCTCTGCCAAGAATGTTATTTTTTTAACATATCTTTATTGCCATTTTACAATATACATTGCAATCATATATTCAAAGCACTTTACAAGGATTTAATTAATCACCTTACAGTTATCCCCAGTATGAGATATGACCACACATGCAACCCCGGCTGGTGATACCATAGGGTTTCCACATGTGTCCATGGGATACTATTTCTGCCTGTCTGACGTATTCATCCAGATGTTAGTCATTTATTCTCCCTGTGCGTAAAATACCTCTAAGGGAGTTTCCAGGATACCAGGAAACTGTATAATATGTTTTGCCATTTTGCAGTGCTCCACATGTGTCTAAGATAGGAACTATTGCAGTGGCCATTCAACAAAACAAAGGGTAAACTTATAACAACAAACAATCCTAACAGTGTTAATTCTGGGCCGTATAGTGCGTTCTCAGCTTTTTGTCGTAGAAATCGCTCACAACACTCCAGGACCACAGACAACAGAATCTCCTGCCGTAGGAGGTCAGCCTTTCAAGCCAGAAGCTTCTCTAGTAATGCTTCTTTAGGAGTAAATCTACCCGCCAGGCAAGTTTCCTCCCAGCAGGAACCAGCTGTCCACTGTGCTACCCACTGTAGATTGTCGGACAAATAATATCATTCGAAGTCAGGGGCTCCCAAGCCTCCATCAATGGGAGAGCATCGAAGAGTCTCCATTGGCAACCTGTGTTGACCACCGTCCCACACCGGCTCTCAAGAAATGCTGCCAGGCCATGCTGGTCTAGCCAGTCTGGTCTTTCCAATGGAGACTGGGAATGCCTAGAGCCACACTGCTTGCAGATAAGGAGATTGGTTGCAGGTCCCAAGTTTTGGGGGTTAGCACAAGCACAGGGGGGGGGAGCTTCAAACAGAACTAAACATACACCACTAGGGGCACAGGGGTGCCAATTAAGTGCCAGGCGCCCAATGCTTCTCAATGGAGTTTCTTCTTTTGATAAAAAGTCTGCAGGCGTGGCACCGGAGGATGCCGTCAAGAGACCAATGATAGCAGACGTAAGTAGAGGTGTAAGGGGTCATAGGGGCAGGAAGAATCCAGCCGTAATGCATTAATGACATTGAAAGACTTAGAAAAGTGTTATTAGAGGTCAAAGGTCAAGAGACATGATCCCCAACACCAATTAAAATAATGAAAATGAAAGTATTTATCAAGACAATTACAATAATGCAACACTAGTAACAAATGATCCAATGGTTGTGCAATAACAACCTCGATGCACCTAAACATGTATAATTAGAGGTCAAGGGTCAAAAAGCATAACCTCCTCCAACACAGTAACTAAGGAGGATGTAGGTACTCATCTTTACAATTCCAATAATGCCTCAATTGTAACAAATGATCTAACAGTAATGGATTAATGACTATGAAACACTTGGATCAGTGGAAATAGAGGTCAAAGGTCAAACTACATGACCCCCTCCCACCAATTTAATGAAAAAAAATGTAAGTACTTATCATTACAAATCAAACACTGCAACACTTGTAAACACTGGTCTCACCATAATGGAATAAACACCTATAAACACCAACACCAACAAAAAGGGAAAATAGAGGTCTCGTGGCTATGTGCAGAGGACTGGCGGTCTCGTGGCTATGTGCGGAGGACTGGCGGTCTCATGCACGGAGGACTGGTGGTCTCGGGGCTATGTGCGGAGGACTGGTAGTCTCGGGGCTATGTGCGGAGGATTGGCGGTTTCGGGGCTATGTGCTGAGGACTGGCGGTCTTGGGGCTATGTGCGGAGGACTGGCAGTCTCATGCGCGGAGGACTGGCGGTCTCGGGGCTATGTGCAGAGGACTGGTGGTCTCGGGGCTATGTGCGGAGGACTGGTGGTCTCGGGGCTATGTGCGGAGGACTGGCGGTCTCGGGGCTATGTGCGGAGGACTGGCGGTGTCCTGCACGGAGGACTGGCGGTGTCATGCACGGAGGCCTGGCGGTGTCATGCACGGAGGCCTGGTGGTGTAATGCACGGAGGCCTGGCGGTGTAATGCACGGAGGCCTGGCGGTGTCATGCACCGAGGCCTGGCGATGTCATGCACAGAGGACTGGCGGTGTCATGCACGGAGGACTGGCGGTGTCATGCACGGAGGACTGGCGGTGTCATGCACAGAGGCCTGGCGGTGTCATGCACGGAGGCCTGGCGGTGTCATGCACGGAGGCCTGGCGGTGTCATGCAGCACGGAGGCCTAGCGGTGTCATGCAGCACGGAGGCCTGGCGGTGTCATGCAGCACGGAGGCCTGGCGGTGTCATGCAGCACGGAGGCCTGGCGGTGTCATGCAGCACGGAGGCCTGGCGGTGTCATGCAGCACGGAGGCCTGGCGGTGTCATGCAGCACGGAGGCCTGGCGGTGTCATGCACGGAGGCCTGGCGGTGTCATGCAGCACGGTGGCCTGGCGGTGTCATGCACGGAGGCCTGGCGGTGTCATGCACGGAGGCCTGGCGGTGTCATGCAGCACGGAGGCCTGGCGGTGTCATGCAGCACGGAGGCCTGGCGGTGTCATGCAGCACGGAGGCCTGGCGGTGTCATGCAGCATGGAGGCCTGGCGGTGTCATGCAGCACGGAGGCCTGGCGGTGTCATGCACGGAGGCCTGGCAGTGTCATGCACGGAGGCCTGGCGGTGTCATACAGCACGGAGGCCTGGCGGTGTCATGCAGCACAGAGGCCTGGCGGTGTCATGCAGCATGGAGGCCTGGCGGTGTCATGCACGGAGGCCAGGCGGTGTCATGCAGCACGGAGGCCTGGCGGTGTCATGCAGCACGGAGGCCTGGCGGTGTCATGCAGCACGGAGGCCTGGCGGTGTCATGCAGCACGGAGGCCTGGCGGTGTCATGCAGCACAGAGGCCTGGCGGTGTCATGCACGGAGGCCTGGCGGTGTCATGCAGCATGGAGGCCTGGCGGTGTCATGCAGCATGGAGGCCTGGCGGTGTCATGCAGCACGGAGGCCTGGCGGTGTCATGCACGGAGGCCTGGCGGTGTCATGCAGCACGGAGGCCTGGCGGTGTCATGCAGCACGGAGGCCTGGCGGTGTCATGCATGGAGGCCTGGCGGTGTCATGCAGCACGGAGGCCTGGCGGTGTCATGCAGCATGGAGGCCTGGCGGTGTCATGCAGCACGGAGGCCTGGCGGTGTCATGCAGCACGGAGGCCTGGCGGTGTCATGCAGCACGGAGGCCTGGCGGTGTCATGCAGCACGGAGGACTGGCGGTGTCATGCACGGAGGCCTGGCAGTGTCATGCAGCACGGAGGCCTGGCGGTGTTATGCACGGAGGCCTGGCGGTGTCATGCAGCACGGAGGCCTGGCGGTGTCATGCAGCATGGAGGCCTGGCGGTGTCATGCAGCACGGAGGCCTGGCGGTGTCATGCAGCACGGAGGCCTGGCGGTGTCATGCAGCACGGAGGCCTGGCGGTGTCATGCAGCACGGAGGCCTGGCGGTGTCATGCACAGAGGCCTGGCGGTGTCATGCACGGAGGCCTGGCGGTGTCATGCACGGAGGCGTGGCGGTGTCATGCAGCACGGAGGCCTGGCGGTGTCATGCAGCACGGAGGCCTGGCGGTGTCATGCAGCACGGAGGCCTGGCGGTGTCATGCAGCACGGAGGCCTGGCGGTGTCATGCAGCACGGAGGCCTGGCGGTGTCATGCAGCACGGAGGCCTGGCGGTGTCATGCAGCACGGAGGCCTGGCGGTGTCATGCAGCACGGAGGCCTAGCGGTGTCATGCACGGAGGCCTGGCGGTGTCATGCAGCACGGAGGCCTGGCGGTGTCATGCAGCACGGAGGCCTGGCGGTGTCATGCAGCACGGAGGCCTGGCGGTGTCATGCAGCATGGAGGCCCGGCGGTGTCATGCAGCATGGAGGCCTGGCGGTGTCATGCAACACGGAGGCCTGGCGGTGTCATGCAGCACGGAGGCCTGGCGGTGTCATGCAGCACGGAGGCCTGGCGGTGTCATGCAGCACGGAGGCCTGGCGGTGTCATGCAGGGAGGCCTGGCTGCGTCATGCAGCACGGAGGCCTGGCGGTGTCATGCAGCACGGAGGCCTGGCGGTGTCATACACGGAGGCCTGGCGGTGTCATGCAGCACGGAGGCCTGGCATTGTCATGCAGCACGGAGGCCTGGCGGTGTCATGCAGCACGGAGGCCTGGCGGTGTCATGCAGCATGGAGGCCTGGCGGTGTCATGCAGCACGGAGGCCTGGCGGTGTCATGCAGCACGGAGGCCTGGCGGTGTCATGCAGCACGGAGGCCTGGTGGTGTCATGCAGCACGGAGGCCTGGCGGTGTCATGCAGCATAGAGGCCTGGCGGTGTCATGCACGGAGGCCTGGCTGTGTCATGCACGGAGGCCTGGCGGTGTCATGCAGCACAGAGGCCTGGCGGTGTCATACACGGAGGCCTGGTGGTGTCATGCACGGAGGCCTGGCGGTGTCATGCAGCACGGAGGCCTGGCGGTGTCATGCAGCACGGAGGCCTGGCGGTGTCATGCAGCACGGAGGCCTGGCGGTGTCATGCAGCACGGAGGCCTGGCGGTGTCATGCAGCACGGAGGCCCGGCGGTGTCATGCAGCATGGAGGCCTGGCGGTGTCATGCAACACGGAGGCCTGGCGGTGTCATGCAGCACGGAGGCCTGGCGGTGTCATGCAGCACGGAGGCCTGGCGGTGTCATGCAGCACGGAGGCCTGGCGGTGTCATGCAGGGAGGCCTGGCTGCGTCATGCAGCACGGAGGCCTGGCGGTGTCATGCAGCACGGAGGCCTGGCGGTGTCATGCACGGAGGCCTGGCGGTGTCATGCAGCACGGAGGCCTGGCATTGTCATGCAGCACGGAGGCCTGGCGGTGTCATGCAGCACGGAGGCCTGGCGGTGTCATGCAGCACGGAGGCCTGGCGGTGTCATGCAGCACGGAGGCCTGGCGGTGTCATGCAGCACGGAGGCCTGGCGGTGTCATGCAGCACGGAGGCCTGGTGGTGTCATGCAGCACGGAGGCCTGGCGGTGTCATGCAGCATAGAGGCCTGGCGGTGTCATGCACGGAGGCCTGGCTGTGTCATGCACGGAGGCCTGGCGGTGTCATGCAGCACGGAGGCCTGGCGGTGTCATACACGGAGGCCTGGCGGTGTCATGCACGGAGGCCTGGCGGTGTCATGCAGCACGGAGGCCTGGCGGTGTCATGCATGGAGGCCTGGTGGTGTCATGCAGCACGGAGGCCTGGCGGTGTAATGCAGCACGGAGGCCTGGCGGTGTCATGCACGGAGGCCTGGCGGTGTCATGCAGCACGGAGGCTGGCGGTGTCATGCAGCACGGAGGCCTGGCGGTGTCATGCACGGAGGCCTGGCGGTGTCATGCACGGAGGCCTGGCGGTGTCATGCAGCACGGAGGCCTGGCTGTGTCATGCAGCACGGAGGCCTGGCGGTGTCATGCAGCACGGAGGCCTGGTGGTGTCATGCAGCACGGAGGCCTGGCGGTGTGATGCACGGAGGCCTGGCGGTGTCATGCACGGAGGCCTGGCGGTGTCATGCACGGAGGCCTGGCGGTATCATGCAGCACGGAGGCCTGGCGGTGTCATGCAGCACGGAGGCCTGGCGGTGTCATGCAGCACGGAGGCCTGGCGGTGTCATGCAGCACGGAGGCCTGGCGGTGTCATGCAGCACGGAGGCCTGGCGGTGTCATGCAGCACGGAGGCCTGGCAGTGTCATGCAGCACGGAGGCCTGGCGGTGTCATGCAGCACGGAGGCCTGGCGGTGTCATGCACGGAGGCCTGGCGGTGTCATGCAGCACGGAGGCCTGGCGGTGTCATGCAGCACAGGGGCCTGGCGGTGTCATGCACGGAGGCCTGGCGGTGTCCTGCAGCACGGAGGCCTGGCGGTGTCATACACGGAGGCCTGGCGGTGTCATGCACGGAGGCCTGGCGGTGTCATGCAGCACGGAGGCCTGGCGGTGTCATGCATGGAGGCCTGGTGGTGTCATGCAGCACGGAGGCCTGGCGGTGTAATGCAGCACGGAGGCCTGGCGGTGTCATGCACGGAGGCCTGGCGGTGTCATGCAGCACGGAGGCTGGCGGTGTCATGCAGCACGGAGGCCTGGCGGTGTCATGCACGGAGGCCTGGCGGTGTCATGCACGGAGGCCTGGCGGTGTCATGCAGCACGGAGGCCTGGCGGTGTCATGCAGCACGGAGGCCTGGCGGTGTCATGCAGCACGGAGGCCTGGTGGTGTCATGCAGCACGGAGGCCTGGCGGTGTCATGCACAGAGGCCTGGCGGTGTCATGCACGGAGGCCTGGCGGTGTCATGCACGGAGGCGTGGCGGTGTCATGCAGCACGGAGGCCTGGCGGTGTCATGCAGCACGGAGGCCTGGCGGTGTCATGCAGCACGGAGGCCTGGCGGTGTCATGCAGCACGGAGGCCTGGCGGTGTCATGCAGCACGGAGGCCCGGCGGTGTCATGCAGCACGGAGGCCTGGCGGTGTCATGCAGCACGGAGGCCTGGCGGTGTCATGCAGCACGGAGGCCTAGCGGTGTCATGCACGGAGGCCTGGCGGTGTCATGCAGCACGGAGGCCTGGCGGTGTCATGCAGCACGGAGGCCTGGCGGTGTCATGCAGCACGGAGGCCTGGCGGTGTCATGCAGCACGGAGGCCCGGCGGTGTCATGTAGCATGGAGGCCTGGCGGTGTCATGCAACACGGAGGCCTGGCGGTGTCATGCAGCACGGAGGCCTGGCGGTGTCATGCAGCACGGAGGCCTGGCGGTGTCATGCAGGGAGGCCTGGCTGCGTCATGCAGCACGGAGGCCTGGCGGTGTCATGCAGCACGGAGGCCTGGCGGTGTCATGCACGGAGGCCTGGCGGTGTCATGCAGCACGGAGGCCTGGCATTGTCATGCAGCACGGAGGACTGGCGGTGTCATGCAGCACGGAGGCCTGGCGGTGTCATGCAGCACGGAGGCCTGGCGGTGTCATGCAGCACGGAGGCCTGGCGGTGTCATGCAGCACGGAGGCCTGGTGGTGTCATGCAGCACGGAGGCCTGGCGGTGTCATGCAGCATAGAGGCCTGGCGGTGTCATGCACGGAGGCCTGGCTGTGTCATGCACGGAGGCCTGGCGGTGTCATGCAGCACGGAGGCCTGGCGGTGTCATACACGGAGGCCTGGCGGTGTCATGCACGGAGGCCTGGCGGTGTCATGCAGCACGGAGGCCTGGCGGTGTCATGCATGGAGGCCTGGTGGTGTCATGCAGCACGGAGGCCTGGCGGTGTAATGCAGCACGGAGGCCTGGCGGTGTCATGCACGGAGGCCTGGCGGTGTCATGCAGCACGGAGGCTGGCGGTGTCATGCAGCACGGAGGCCTGGCGGTGTCATGCACGGAGGCCTGGCGGTGTCATGAACGGAGGCCTGGCGGTGTCATGCAGCACGGAGGCCTGGCTGTGTCATGCAGCACGGAGGCCTGGCGGTGTCATGCAGCACGGAGGCCTGGTGGTGTCATGCAGCACTGAGGCCTGGCGGTGTGATGCACGGAGGCCTGGCGGTGTCATGCACGGAGGCCTGGCGGTGTCATGCACGGAGGCCTGGCGGTATCATGCAGCACGGAGGCCTGGCGGTGTCATGCAGCACGGAGGCCTGGCGGTGTCATGCAGCACGGAGGCCTGGCGGTGTCATGCAGCACGGAGGCCTGGCGGTGTCATGCAGCACGGAGGCCTGGCGGTGTCATGCAGCACGGAGGCCTGGCAGTGTCATGCAGCACGGAGGCCTGGCGGTGTCATGCAGCACGGAGGCCTGGCGGTGTCATGCACGGAGGCCTGGCGGTGTCATGCAGCACGGAGGCCTGGCGGTGTCATGCAGCACAGGGGCCTGGCGGTGTCATGCACGGAGGCCTGGCGGTGTCCTGCAGCACGGAAGCCTGGCAGTGTCATGCAGCACAGAGGCCTGGCGGTGTCATGCAGCACGGAGGCCTGGCGGTGTCATGCAGCACGGAGGCCTGGCGGTGTCATGCACGGAGGCCTGGCGGTGTCATGCACTGAGGCCTGGCGGTGTCATGCACGGAGGCCTGGCGGTGTCATGCAGCACGGAGGCCTGGCGGTGTCATGCAGCACGGAGGCCTGGCGGTGTCATGCAGCACGTAGGCCTGGCGGTTTCATGCACGGAGGCCTGGCGGTGTCATGCAGCACGGAGGCCTGGCGGTGTCATGCAGCACGGAGGCCTGGCGGTGTCATGCAGCACGGAGGCCTGGCGGTGTCATGCAGCACGGAGGCCTGGCGGTGTCATGCACGGAGGCCTGGCGGTGTCATGCAGCACGGAGGCCTGGCGGTGTCATGCAGCACAGGGGCCTGGCGGTGTCATGCACGGAGGCCTGGCGGTGTCATGCACGGAGGCCTGGCGGTGTCATGCAGCACGGAGGCCTGGCGGTGTCAGCACCGGCAGTTATGTCAGTCTGGCACATGGTGGTGCTCTTTGCCTAATTTAACAATGAGCACAACAACAGTAGCTTATTAATTTCATATTCATTCAAAATGACTGATGCCTGCCACACAAGCACTTCTCATAGCTTTTGGAGCCTGGAATAATCTGAATTGTCACACTTGTAGGAGTGCGATGGTTAGTAGTTGTGTTGGTACTATCATTGGCAGCGTCAATGTGTGATGCCTGCTGCAGTGACCTCCTGATGAGGGCCGAGGCACTTATTTTTTACAAATTAAACCCTGCATTTCTGCCATCTGCACTGCCCAGACATCACGTTGAGAGGTCAATGTCGAGCACAGCTGTGTACCTGTACGACACACGGCCATCGTGGCTACCGTCCTTGCCACGCTCCCTGTCCTTGCCACGCTCCCTTTCCTAGCCACGCTCCCTGGCGATGACGCTTGATTTTGTTTCTTGACCAGTGTTTCTAGGGGGAGGGTGACAAATGTGACTGTGGTTGGTTTTGTAATAATAGGTAAGGTTATACTTGCTGAGAGTTATCGTATAGGCCTGCTTATCATACTGGGGTAAAGTTCTGTAAGGCTTTAAGCTTTTGTTCATCTGAAGGTTTACACACTATTTACTAAATGGTACTTTTTACTCTTTTTATGGGTATGGATCACTTTCTCAAATTTTGGGGAGTCCAGATTATGGCAGTATATTTTGCTTCACCCTCCTGTTTGACAGCAAACGTTGAGTTGCAGCTTGATCTGTTCTCTCCAGATTTGTATACCAGGTTTGTTCCTGCCAATCTCCGCCTTTTCGAGCTGTATTTTGCTTCACATGATATAAAATGTCCATTCACTTTTTTCTTGGCCCCCGCTTGACAAATCTTCCCGAGACTTTCAGGGAATGAATTTTACATCGATGCTTATATTACCAACATGACTTATTTTTCTTCTGCTAATTGCGAAATAGGTATTTACATATATTTTCACTGTTAGTTTTTAATAGCTGATAATACGTTTAATACTGGTGACTGAATTTGATTGTAATGTTAACCTCTACTGTGATGATGCACTTATTTAGCGCTTACTATCCCTGACCAGGCGTCAAATCGCTTTTTCAGTGAGTAGCATGCTACTCCAGAACCCAAAAATGATTAGTGGTGAATTAGTATAGTGAAATGTGAAAGTGATTTGAGTGGTGGACATGTTAGTCAGTTATTTCGATTCAGAAGGTTGGCGAAGGGACGGAAGAGGGAAAAAGGTTTACAATAATATAACACTTGTTACCCCATATGGGGTGTTGCAGTGCTCTTTTGGCGAGTAGCACGCTACTCCAGAAACTATAAAGGATTAGTGGATAATTAGTATAGTAAAATATGAAATTAATTTAAGTGGTGGATATTAGTCAGTTATTTTGATTGAGGAGAATAGCTGAGAGATAGAAGAGGGAAAAAGGTTTGCATTTATATAGTCCTTGCAGCCCCTGATGGAGTTGTAAAGCATTTCTTTTAACAAGTATAGGTTAGAATTGTGTGGAGGGAGCCTAGAGGCATTTTAGAGTTCTTAGAGTGCTGGTAGAGTGTTGTTCTTGGGCCACCTGTGAAAGGGGATGGCGTTGTTTGGGTATCTGATGGCATATTCACAGGTAAAGACAGTCTCAAGGTAAGTCATGCACCACACTAATTAACCAGCTCATTTCTCCAACTGTCATCTACCTATAGTGGCCTAAACAGCCTTGGTGCTCTCTCTGTGTCTTTTACTCACTATTATCTTTTGCAGTTTTCCACTCTTAGTCGCTCATTAGAAATTCAGTTTTGGGCCCGACTCCTTATTATGTGTTTGTGAACCTTGGTATTTGACTCACACACACCCCTACATATACAGAAGCATATCTGGCAGTCATGCGCTCTCCTCCCTCCTAAAGCCAGGGATGAGCTCCCCCTGTGCATCAGAGTCACCACCTCCGTGCTTGAATTCCACTAGAAAGTGAAGACCTGGCTCTTGATCTAGCACCTACTCTGGCCTAAATATTTCCTGGTTCAGCTCCAGAATACCCTTCTGGGATAACATGACATGACATGGATATCTGACATCATGCACAGGCCTCTAGCTGCATGGCTTGTTTGATGAACCTCCAGCAAGCATTGGCCTCTTGGTATCATGTTGTCAGGGGGATGGTCAGATCGGTAGTTATTCTAGAAGCAGCGTCCTGTTCTGTGACTATCTTTTGATCTCAGCTTGGATAAACAATGAGCTTAGCCTTGCGAGACCTTGCGGACAGTGCAGAGTGAATGGAACTGCTATACCCTGCATAATAAATAGCAGTCTAACTTATCAGAAAAGGATACAGAGAAGCATACTGTCTTGTCTGACAAGTGTGTGGATATAAACCAGTGGAAAATCAGTCGCGTTTGATTTGGGGGTGAGCTAGGGTGACCAATGTCTTTTTGGAAGTGATTTTATTGCCCTTGGTTTAGCTCTACATGGTTTCACTAACTGTGTTCTGCATGAGAGTTTCTGATAGAATGCTCTGCCTCTGAAATTGCTACTTTCAATCCAACTCTGTATAGTAAATGGGCAAATAAATGGATGGGTGTGATTTGGGGATGTGTGACTTGTAGTACTTAATCATTAAATTATGTTTTTTCTTCACAAGGTGGAAACCGTACTCACGAGAACACTGTGATGAAGGTGAAGAAGATGAACAATCACGTCACGCTGGAAAGACTGTTGGATGTTGCCAAAGAAACATCATTCAGGTAAGTCGGTGACTAGAAGGTATACCAAATCTGTGGACCTCCCGGGAAGCATCTTGGTATACGCTCTAGGAATCCGGATCTAGTTCTAACTCTTACAATAAGAGGAGCATAGGGTCAGGTTATAGACATTTCCTTTTTTCCTTCCTAGGTGGACCAGGAACTTCAACAATAGTCAACTACACGTTTAGCTTAGGGACAGCTTGTAAGATTATGGCAGCTTGCCTTGAGCTAATGCCCTCACTGAGGTGCGTTTGCTGCCAGCAGAGCCACAGCACCCCTTTGTACAGTTGGTTCAAGGTAACCTGCCTCTCGTTTTGTATCTCCTCACTTTGCCATGAATGTTTAGAACAGGCACAGTTTGTAGGCACACTCTCTCTCTTTTTCCCATTCTAGGTGGACCAGAACTTCAACAACCATCACCTACAAGGGTTTAGCCTAGGGACAGCTTGTAGGTACATGCTTTGCCGCTTGCCTTCAGCTAATGCCCTCACTGAGGTGCGTTTGCTGCCAGCAAAGCCACAGCACCTCTTTGTACAGTTGGTTCAAGGTAACCTGCCTCTTGTTTTGTATCTCCTCACTTTGCCATGAATGTTTAGAACAGGGACAGGTTGTAGGCACACTCTCTCTCTTTTCCCCCTTCTAGGTGGACCAGAACTTCAACAACCATCACCTACAAGGGTTTAGCCTAGGGACAGCTTGTAGGTACATGCTTTGCCGCTTGCCTTGAGCTAATGCCCTCACTGAGGTGCGTTTGCTGCCAGCAAAGCCACAGCACCCCTTTGTACAGTTGGTTCAAGGTAACCTGCCTCTCGTTTTGTATCTCCTCACTTTGCCATGAATGTTTAGAACAGGGACAGGTTGTAGGCACACTCTCTCTCTTTTCCCCCTTCTAGGTGGACCAGAACTTCAACAACCATCACCTACAAGGGTTTAGCCTAGGGACAGCTTGTAGATACATGCTTTGCAGCTTGCCTTGAGCTAATGCCTGCACTGAGGTGCGTTTACTGCCAGCAAAGCCACAGCACCCCTTTGTACCGTTGGTTCAAGGTAACCTGCCTCTCGTTTTGTATCTCCTCACTTTGCCATGAATGTTTAGAACAGGGACAGGTTGTAGGCACACTCTCTCTCTTTTCCCCCTTCTAGGTGGACCAGAACTTCAACAACCATCACCTACAAGGGTTTAGCCTAGGGACAGCTTGTAGGTACATGCTTTGCAGCTTGCCTTGAGCTAATGCCCTCACTGAGGTGCGTTTGCTGCCAGCAGAGCCACAGCCCTGCTTTTGACAGTTGGTTCAAGGTAACCTCGCTCTTGTTTTGTCTCCCCTGGCTCTGCCAAGAATGTTATTTTTTTAACATATCTTTATTGCCATTTTACAATATACATTGCAATCATATATTCAAAGCACTTTACAAGGATTTAATTAATCACCTTACAGTTATCCCCAGTATGAGATATGACCACACATGCAACCCCGGCTGGTGATACCATAGGGTTTCCACATGTGTCCATGGGATACTATTTCTGCCTGTCTGACGTATTCATCCAGATGTTAGTCATTTATTCTCCCTGTGCGTAAAATACCTCTAAGGGAGTTTCCAGGATACCAGGAAACTGTATAATATGTTTTGCCATTTTGCAGTGCTCCACATGTGTCTAAGATAGGAACTATTGCAGTGGCCATTCAACAAAACAAAGGGTAAACTTATAACAACAAACAATCCTAACAGTGTTAATTCTGGGCCGTATAGTGCGTTCTCAGCTTTTTGTCGTAGAAATCGCTCACAACACTCCAGGACCACAGACAACAGAATCTCCTGCCGTAGGAGGTCAGCCTTTCAAGCCAGAAGCTTCTCTAGTAATGCTTCTTTAGGAGTAAATCTACCCGCCAGGCAAGTTTCCTCCCAGAAGGAACCAGCTGTCCACTGTGCTACCCACTGTAGATTGTCGGACAAATAATATCATTCGAAGTCAGGGGCTCCCAAGCCTCCATCAATGGGAGAGCATCGAAGAGTCTCCATTGGCAACCTGTGTTGACCACCGTCCCACACCGGCTCTCAAGAAATGCTGCCAGGCCATGCTGGTCTAGCAAGTCTGGTCTTTCCAATGGAGACTGGGAATGCCTAGAGCCACACTGCTTGCAGATAAGGAGATTGGTTGCAGGTCCCAAGTTTTGGGGGTTAGCACAAGCACAGGGGGGGGAGCTTCAAACAGAACTAAACATACACCACTAGGGGCACAGGGGTGGCCATGTGCAGGGTGCCAATTAAGTGCCAGGCGCCCAATGCTTCTCAATGGAGTTTCTTTTTTTGATAAAAAGTCTGCAGGCGTGGCACCGGAGGATGCCGTCAAGAGACCAATGATAGCAGACGTAAGTAGAGGTGTAAGGGGTCATAGGGGCAGGAAGAATCCAGCCGTAATGCATTAATGACATTGAAAGACTTAGAAAAGTGTTATTAGAGGTCAAAGGTCAAGAGACATGATCCCCAACACCAATTAAAATAATGAAAATGAAAGTATTTATCAAGACAATTACAATAATGCAACACTAGTAACAAATGATCCAAGGGTTGTGCAATAACAACCTCGATGCACCTAAACATGTATAATTAGAGGTCAAAGGTCAAAAAGCATAACCTCCTCCAACACAGTAACTAAGGAGGATGTAGGTACTCATCTTTACAATTCCAATAATGCCTCAATTGTAACAAATGATCTAACAGTAATGGATTAATGACTATGAAACACTTGGATCAGTGGAAATAGAGGTCAAAGGTCAAACTACATGACCCCCTCCCACCAATTTAATGAAAAAAAAATGTAAGTACTTATCATTACAAATCAAACACTGCAACACTTGTAAACACTGGTCTCACCATAATGGAATAAACACCTATAAACACCAACACCAAGGGAAAATAGAGGTCTCGTGGCTATGTGCAGAGGACTGGCGGTCTCGTGGCTATCTGCGGAGGACTGGCGGTCTCATGCGCGGAGAACTGGCGGTGTCGGGGCTATGTGCGGAGGACTGGTGGTCTCGGGGCTATGTGCGGAGGCCTGGCGGTGTCATGCAGCACGGAGGCCTGGCGGTGTCATGCAGCACGGAGGCCTGGCGGTGTCATGCAGCACGGAGGCCTGGCGGTGTCATGCACGGAGGCCTGGCGGTGTCATGCAGCACTGAGGCCTGGCGGTGTAATGCACGGAGGCCTGGCGGTGTGATGCAGCACGGAGGCCTGGCGGAGTCATGCAGGGAGGCCTGACGGTGTCATGCACAGAGGCCTGGCAGTGTCATGCAGCACGGAGGCCTGGCGGTGTCATGCAGCACGGAGGCCTGGCGATGTCATGCAGCACGGAGGCCTGGCGGTGTCATGCAGCACGGAGGCCTGGCAGTGTCATGCAGCACGGAGGTCGGGTGGTGTCATGCAGCATGGAGGCCTGGCGGTGTCATGCAGCACGGAAGCCTGGCGGTGTCATGCAGCACGGAAGCCTGGCGGTGTCATGCAGCACGGAGGCCTGGCGGTGTCATGCAGCACGGAGGCCTGGCGGTGTCATGCAGCACGGAGGCCTGGCGGTGTCATACACAGAGGCCTGGCGGTGTCATGCAGCACGGAGGACTGGCGGTGTCATGCAGCACGGAGGCCTGGCGGTGTCATGCAGCACGGAGGCCTGGCGGTATCATGCACGGAGGCCTGGCGGTGTCATGCAATACGGAGGCCTGGCGGTGTCATGCAGCACGGAGGCCTGGCGGTGTCATGCAGCACGGAGGCCTGGCGGTGTCATGCAGCACGGAGGCCTTGCGGTGTCATGCAGCACGCAGGCCTTGCGGTGTCATGCAGCACGGAGGCCTGGCGGTGTCATGCAGCACGGAGGCCTGGCGGTGTCATGCAGCACGGAGGCCTGGCGGTGTCATGCAGCACGGAGTCCTGGCGGTGTCATGCACGGAGGCCTGGCGGTGTCATGCAGCACAGAGGCCTGGCGGTGTCATGCAGCACGGAGGCCTGGCGGTGTGATGCATGGAGGCCTGGCGGTGTCATGCAGCACGGAGGCCTGGCGGTATCACGCAGCACGGAGGCCTGGCGGTGTCATGCAGCACGGAGGCCTGGCGGTGTCATGCAGCACGGAGGCCTGGCGGTGTCATGCAGCACGGAGGCCTGGCGGTGTCATGCAGCACGGAGGCCTGGCGGTGTCATGCAGCACGGAAGCCTGGCGGTGTCATGCAGCACGGAGGTCTGGCGGTGTCATGCAGCACGGAGGCCTGGCGGTGTCATGCAGCACGGAGGCCTGGCGGTGTCATGCAGCACGTAGGCCTGGCGGTGTCATGCACGGAGGCCTGGCGGTGTCATGCACGGAGTCCTGGCGGTGTCATGCAGCACGGAGGCCTGGGGGTGTCATGCAGCACGGAGGCCTGGCGGTGTCATGCAGCACGGAGGCCTGGCGGTGTCATGCAGCACGGAGGCCTGGCGGTGTCATGCAAGGAGGCCTGGCGGTGTCATGCAGCACGGAGGCCTGGCGGTGTCATGCAGCACGGAGGCCTGGCGGTGTCATGCACGGAGGCCTGGCGGTGTCATGCAGCACGGAGGCCTGGCGGTGTTATGCACGGAGGCCTGGCGGTGTCATGCAGCACAGAGGCCTGGCGGTGTCATGCAGCACGGAGGCCTGGCGGTGTCATGCACGGAGGCCTGGCGGTGTCATGCAGCACGGAGGCCTGGCGGTGTCATGCAGCACGGAGGCCTGGCGGTGTTATGCAGCACGGAGGCCTGGCGGTGTCATGCAGCACGGAGGCCTGGCAGTGTCATGCACGGAGGCCTGGCGGTGTCATGCAGCACAGAGGCCTGGCGGTGTCATGCAGCACGGAGGCCTGGCGGTGTCATGCAGCACGGAGGCCTGGCGGTGTCATGCAGCACGGAGGCCTGGCGGTGTCATGCAGCACGGAGGCCTGGCGGTGTCATGCAGCACGGAGGCCTGGCGGTGTCATGCAGCACGGAGGCCTGGTGGTGTCATGCAGCATGGAGGCCTGGCGGTGTCATGCACGGAGGCCTGGCGGTGTCATGCAGCACGGAGGCCTGGTGGTGTCATGCACAGAGGCCTGGCGGTGTCATGCAGCACGGAGGCCTGGCGGTGTCATGCAGCACGGAGGCCTGGCGGTGTCATGCAGCACGGAGGCCTGGCGGTGTCATGCATGGAGGCCTGGCGGTGTCATGCAGCACGGAGGCCTGGCGCTGTCATGCAGCACGGAGGCCTGGCGGTGTCATGCACGGAGGCCTGGCGGTGTCATGCAGCATGGAGGCCTGGCGGTGTCATGCAGCACGGAGGCCTGGCGGTGTCATGCAGCACGGAGGCCTGGCGGTGTCATGCAGCACGGAGGCCTGGCGGTGTCATGCGCGGAGGCCTGGCGGTGTCATGCAGCACGGAGGCCTGGCGGTGTCATGCAGCACGGAGGCCTGGCGGTGTCATGCAAGGAGGCCTGGCGGTGTCATGCAGCACGGAGGCCTGGCGGTGTCATGCAGCACGGAGGCCTGGCGGTGTCATGCAGCATGGAGGCCTGGCGGTGTCATGCACGGAGGCCTGGCGGTGTCATGCAGCACGGAGGCCTGGCGGTGTTATGCACGGAGGCCTGGCGGTGTCATGCACGGAGGCCTGGCGGTGTCATGCAGCACAGAGGCCTGGCGGTGTCATGCAGCACGGAGGCCTGGCGATGTCATGCACGGAGGCCTGGCGGTGTCATGCAGCACGGAGGCCTGACGGTGTCATGCAGCACGGAGGCCTGGCGGTGTCATGCACGGAGGCCTGGTGGTGTCATGCAGCACGGAGGCCTGGCGGTGTCAAGCACGGAGGCCTGGCGGTGTCATGCAGCATGGAGGCCTGGCGGTGTCATGCAGCACGGAGGCCTGGCGGTGTCATGCAGCACGGAGGCCTGGCGGTGTCATGCAGCACGGAGGCCTGGCGGTGTCATGCAGCACGGAGGCCTGGCGGTGTCATGCAGCACGGAGGCCTGGCGGCGTCATGCAGCACGGAGGCCTGGCGGTGTCATGCACGGAGGCCTGGCGGCGTCATGCAGCACGGAGGCCTGGCGGCGTCATGCAGCACGGAGGCCTGGCGGCTTCATGCAGCACGGAGGCCTGGCGGTGTCATGCAGCACGGAGGCCTGGCGGTGTCATGCTGCACGGAGGCCTGGCGGTGTCATGCATGGAGGCCTGGCGGTGTCATGCAGCACGGAGGCCTGGCGGTGTCATGCACGGAGGCCTGGCGGTGTCATGCAGCACGGAGGCCTGGCGGTGTCATGCAGCACGGAGGCCTGGCGGTGTCATGCAGCACGGAGGCCTGGCGGTGTCATGCAGCACGGAGGCCTGGCGGTGTCATGCAGCACGGAGGCCTGGCGGTGTCATGCAGCACGGAGGCCTGGCGGTGTCATGCAGCACGGGGGCCTGGCGGTGTCATGCAGCACGGAGGCCTGGCGGTGTCATGCAGCACGGAGGCCTGGCGGTGTCATGCAGCATGGAGGCCTGGCGGTGTCATGCAGCACGGAGGCCTGGCGGTGTCATGCACGGAGGCCTGGCGGTGTCATGCAGCACGGAGGCCTGGCGATGTCATGCACGGAGGCCTGGCGGTGTCATGTAGCACGGAGGCCTGGCGGTGTCATGCAGCACGGAGGCCTGGCGGTGTCATGCACGGAGGCCTGGCGGTGTCATGCAGCATGGAGGCCTGGTGGTGTCAAGCACGGAGGCCTGGCGGTGTCATGCAGCACGGAGGCCTGGCGGTGTCATGCAGCACGGAGGCCTGGCGGTGTCATGCACGGAGGCCTGGCGGTGTCATGCAGCACGGAGGCCTGGCGGTGTAATGCACGGAGGCCTGGCGGTGTGATGCAGCACGGAGGCCTGGCGGAGTCATGCAGGGAGGCCTGACGGTGTCATGCACAGAGGCCTGGCATTGTCATGCAGCACGGAGGCCTGGCGGTGTCATGCAGCACGGAGGCCTGGCGATGTCATGCAGCACGGACGCCTGGCGGTGTCATGCAGCACGGAGGCCTGGCGGTGTCATGCAGCACGGAGGCCTGGCGGTGTCATGCAGCACGGAGGCCTGGTGGTGTCATGCAGCATGGAGGCCTGGCGGTGTCATGCAGCACGGAGGCCTGGTGGTGTCATGCAGCACGGAGGCCTGGTGGTGTCATGCAGCATGGAGGCCTGGCGGTGTCATGCACGGAGGCCTGGCGGTGTCATGCACGGAGGCCTGGCGGTGTCATGCAGCACGGAGGCCTGGCGGTGTCATGCAGCATGGAGGCCTGGTGGTGTCATGCAGCACGGAGGCCTGGCGGTGTCATGCACGGAGGCCTGGCGGTGTCATGCAGCACGGAGGCCTGGCGGTGTCATGCAGCACAGAGGCCTGGCGGTGTCATGCAGCACGGAGGCCTGGCGGTGTCATGCACGGAGGCCTGGCGGTGTCATGCAGCACGGAGGCCTGGCGGTGTAATGCACGGAGGCCTGGCGGTGTGATGCAGCACGGAGGCCTGGCGGAGTCATGCAGGGAGGCCTGACGGTGTCATGCACAGAGGCCTGGCAGTGTCATGCAGCACGGAGGCCTGGCGGTGTCATGCAGCACGGAGGCCTGGCGGTGTCATGCAGCACGGAGGCCTGGCGGTGTCATGCAGCACGGAGGCCTGGCGGTGTCATGCAGCACGGAGGCCTGGCGGTGTCATGAAGCACGGAGGCCTGGCGGTGTCATGCACGGAGGCCTGGCGGTGTCATGCAGCACGGAGGCCTGGCGGTGTCATGCAGCACGGAGGCCTGGCGGTGTCATGCAGCACGGAGGCCTGGCGGTGTCATGCAGCACGGAGGCCTGGCGGTGTCATGCACTGAGGCCTGGCGGTGTCATGCAGCACGGAGGCCTGGCGGTGTAATGCACGGAGGCCTGGCGGTGTGATGCAGCACGGAGGCCTGGCGGAGTCATGCAGGGAGGCCTGACGGTGTCATGCACAGAGGCCTGGCAGTGTCATGCAGCACGGAGGCCTGGCGGTGTCATGCAGCACGGAGGCCTGGCGGTGTCATGCAGCACGGAGGCCTGTCGGTGTCATGCAGCACGGAGGCCTGGCGGTGTCATGCAGCACGGAGGCCTGGTGGTGTCATGCAGCACGGAGGCCTGGCGGTGTCATGCAGCACGGAAGCCTGGCGGTGTCATGCAGCACGGAAGCCTGGCGGTGTCATGCAGCACGGAGGCCTGGCGGTGTCATGCAGCACGGAGGCCTGGCGGTGTCATGCAGCACGGAGGCCTGGCTGTGTCATGCACGGAGGCCTGGCGGTGTCATGCAGCACGGAGGCCTGGCGGTGTCATGCAGCACGGAGGCCTGGCGGTGTCATGCAGCACGGAGGCCTGGCGGTGTCATGCACGGAGGCCTGGCGGTGTCATGCAATACGGAGGCCTGGCGGTGTCATGCAGCACGGAGGCCTGGCGGTGTCATGCAGCACGGAGGCCTGGCGGTGTCATGCAGCACGGAGGCCTGGCGGTGTCATGCAGCATGGAGGCCTTGCGGTGTCATGCAGCACAGAGGCCTTGCGGTGTCATGCAGCACGGAGGCCTGGTGGTGTCATGCAGCACGGAGGCCTGGCGGTGTCATGCACGGAGGCCTGGCGGTGTCATGCAGCACGGAGGCCTGGCGGTGTCATGCAGCATGGAGGCCTGGCGGTGTCATGCAGCACGGAGGCCTGGTGGTATCATGCAGCACGGAGGCCTGGTGGTGTCATGCAGCATGGAGGCCTGGCGGTGTCATGCAGCACGGAGGCCTGGCGGTGTCATGCAGCACGGAGGCCTGGCGGTGTCATGCAGCACGGAGGCCTGGCGGTGTCATGCAGCACGGAGGCCTGGCGGTGTCATGCAGCACGGAGGCCTGGCGGTGTCATGCAGCACGGAGGCCTGGCGGTGTCATGCAGCATGGAGGCCTGGCGGTGTCATGCAGCACGGAGGCCTGGCGGTGTCATGCACGGAGGCCTGGCGGTGTCATGCAGCACGGAGGCCTGGCGGTGTCATGCAGCACGGAGGCCTGGCGGTGTCATGCAGCACGGAGGCCTGGCGGTGTCATGCACGGAGGCCTGGCGGTGTCATGCAGCACGGAGGCCTGGCGGTGTAATGCACGGAGGCCTGGCGGTGTGATGCAGCAAGGAGGCCTGGCGGAGTCATGCAGGGAGGCCTGACGGTGTCATGCAGCACGGAGGCCTGGCGGTGTCATGCAGCACGGAGGCCTGGCGGTGTCATGCAGCACGGAGGCCTGGCGGTGTCATGCAGCACGGAGGCCTGGCGGTGTCATGCAGCACGGAGGCCTGGTGGTGTCATGCAGCACGGAGGCCTGGCGGTGTCATGCAGCACAGAGGCCTGGCGGTGTCAGGCAGCACGGAGGCCTGGCGGTGTCATGCAGCACGGAGGCCTGGCGGTGTCATGCAGCACGGAGGCCTGGCGGTGTCATGCAGCACGGAGGCCTGGCGGTGTCATGCAGCACGGAGGCCTGGCAGTGTCATGCAGCACAGAGGCCTGGCGGTGTCATGCAGCACGGAGGCCTGGCGGTGTCATGCAGCACGGAGGCCTGGCGTGTCATGCAGCATGGAGGCCTGGCGGTGTCTTGCAGCACGTAGGCCTGGCAGTGTCATGCAGCACGTAGGCCTGGCGGTGTCATGCACGGAGGCCTGGCGGTGTCATGCAGCACGGAGGCCTGGCAGTGTCATGCACGGAGGCCTGGCGGTGTCATGCACGGAGGCCTGGCGGTGTCATGCAGCACGGAGGCCTGGCGGTGTCATGCATGGAGGCCTGGCGGTGTCATGCAGCACGGAGGCCTGGCGGTGTCATGCAGCACGGAGGCCTGGCGGTGCCATGCAGCACGGAGGCCTGGCGGTGTCATGCATGGAGGCCTGGCGGTGTCATGCACGGAGGCCTGGCGGTGTCATGCAGCACGGAGGCCTGGCGGTGTCATGCAGCACGGAGGCCTGGCGGTGTCATGCAGCACGGAGGCCTGGCGGTGTCATGCACGGAGGCCTGGCGTTGTAATGCACGGAGGCCTGGTGGTGTCATGCAGCACGGAGGCCTGGCGGTGTCATGCAGCACGGAGGCCTGGCGGTGTCATGCAGCACGGAGGCCTGGCGGTGTCATGCAGCACGGAGGCCTGGCGGTGTCATGCAGCACGGAGGCCTGGCAGTGTCATGCAGCACGGAGGCCTGGCGGTGTCATGCACGGAGGCCTGGCGGTGTCATGCAGCACGGAGGCCTGGCGGTGTCATGCAGCACGGAGGCCTGGCGGTGTCATGCAGCACGGAGGCCTGGCGGTGTCATGCAGCATGGAGGCCTGGCGGTGTCATGCAGCACGGAGGCCTGGCGGTGTCATGCACGGAGGCCTGGCGGTGTCATGCAGCACGGAGGCCTGGCGGTGTAATGCACGGAGGCCTGGCGGTGTGATGCAGCACAGAGGCCTGGCGGAGTCATGCAGGGAGGCCTGACGGTGTCATGCACAGAGGCCTGGCAGTGTCATGCAGCACGGAGGCCTGGCGGTGTCATGCAGCACGGAGGCCTGGCGATGTCATGCAGCACGGAGGCCTGGCGGTGTCATGCAGCACGGAGGCCTGGCGGTGTCATGCAGCACGGAGGCCTGGTGGTGTCATGCAGCACGGAGGCCTGGCGGTGTCATGCAGCACGGAAGCCTGGCGGTGTCATGCAGCACGGAAGCCTGGCGGTGTCATGCAGCACGGAGGCCTGGCGGTGTCATGCAGCACGGAGGCCTGGCGGTGTCATGCAGCACGGAGGCCTGGCTGTGTCATGCACGGAGGCCTGGCGGTGTCATGCAGCACGGAGGCCTGGCGGTGTCATGCAGCACGGAGGCCTGGCGGTGTCATGCAGCACGGAGGCCTGGCGGTGTCATGCACGGAGGCCTGGCGGTGTCATGCAATACGGAGGCCTGGCGGTGTCATGCAGCACGGAGGCCTGGCGGTGTCATGCAGCACGGAGGCCTGGCGGTGTCATGCAGCATGGAGGCCTTGCGGTGTCATGCAGCATGGAGGCCTTGCGGTGTCATGCAGCACGGAGGCCTGGTGGTGTCATGCAGCACGGAGGCCTGGCGGTGTCATGCACGGAGGCCTGGCGGTGTCATGCAGCACGGAGGCCTGGCCGTGTCATGCAGCATGGAGGCCTGGCGGTGTCATGCAGCACGGAGGCCTGGTGGTGTCATGCAGCACGGAGGCCTGGTGGTGTCATGCAAAATGGAGGCCTGGCGGTGTCATGCAGCACGGAGGCCTGGCGGTGTCATGCAGCACGGAGGCCTGGCGGTGTCATGCACGGAGGCCTGGCGGTGTCATGCACGGAGGCCTGGCGGTGTCATGCAGCACGGAGGCCTGGCGGTGTCATGCAGCACGGAGGCCTGGCGGTGTCATGCAGCACGGAGGCCTGGCGGTGTCATGCAGCACGGAGGCCTGGCGGTGTCATGCACGGAGGCCTGGCGGTGTCATGCAGCACGGAGGCCTGGCGGTGTCATGCAGCACGGAGGCCTGGCGGTGTCATGCAGCACGGAGGCCTGGCGGTGTCATGCACGGAGGCCTGGCGGTGTCATGCAGCACGGAGGCCTGGCGGTGTAATGCACGGAGGCCTGGCGGTGTGATGCAGCACGGAGGCCTGGCGGAGTCATGCAGGGAGGCCTGACGGTGTCATGCACAGAGGCCTGGCAGTGTCATGCAGCACGGAGGCCTGGCGGTGTCATGCAGCACGGAGGCCTGGCGGTGTCATGCAGCATGGAGGCCTGGCGGTGTCATGCAGCACGGAGGCCTGGCGGTGTCATGCAGCACGGAGGCCTGGCGGTGTCATGCAGCACGGAGGCCTGGCGGTGTCATGCAGCACGGAGGCCTGGCGGTGTCATGCAGCACGGAGGCCTGGCGGTGTCATGCAGCACGGAGGCCTGGCGGTGTCATGCAGCACGGAGGCCTGGCGGTGTCTTGCAGCACGTACGCCTGGCAGTGTCATGCAGCACGTAGGCCTGGCGGTGTCATGCACGGAGGCCTGGCCGTGTCATGCAGCACGGAGGCCTGGCAGTGTCATGCACGGAGGCCTGGCGGTGTCATGCACGGAGGCCTGGCGGTGTCATGCAGCACGGAGGCCTGGCGGTGTCATGCATGGAGGCCTGGCGGTGTCATGCAGCACGGAGGCCTGGCGGTGTCATGCAGCACGGAGGCCTGGCGGTGCCATGCAGCACGGAGGCCTGGCGGTGTCATGCATGGAGGCCTGGCGGTGTCATGCACGGAGGCCTGGCGGTGTCATGCAGCACGGAGGCCTGGCGGTGTCATGCAGCACGGAGGCCTGGCGGTGTCATGCAGCACGGAGGCCTGGCGGTGTCATGCACGGAGGCCTGGGAGTGTCATGCAGCACGGAGGCCTGGCGGTGTCATGCAGCATGGAGGCCTGGCGGTGTCATGCAGCACGGAGGCCTGGCGGTGTCATGCAGCACGGAAGCCTGGCGGTGTCATGCAGCACGGAGGCCTGGTGGTGTCATGCAGCACGGAGGCCTGGCGGTGTCATGCAGCACGGAGGCCTGGCGGTGTCATGCAGCATGGAGGTCTGGCGGTGTAATGCACGGAGGCCTGGCGGTGTCATGCAGCATGGAGGCCTGGCGGTGTCATGCACGGAGGCCTGGCGGTGTCATGCAGCATGGAGGCCTGGCGGTGTCATGCAGCACGGAGGCCTGGCGGTGTCATGCAGCACGGAGGCCTGGCGGTGTCATGCAGCACGTAGGCCTGGCGGTGTCATGCAGCACGTAGGCCTGGCGGTGTCATGCACCACGGAGGCCTGGCGGTGTCATGCACGGAGGCCTGGCGGTGTCATGAGGCACGGAGGCCTGGCGGTGTCATGAGGCACGGAGGCCTGGCGGTGTCATGCAGCACGGAGGCCTGGCGGTGTCATGCAGCACGGAGGCCTGGCGGTGTCATGCAGCACGGAGGCCTGGCGGTGTCATGCAGCACGGAGGCCTGGCGGTGTCATGCAGCACGGAGGCCTGGCGGTGTCATGCAGCACGGAGGCCTGGCGGTGTCATGCAGCACGGAGGCCTGGCGGTGTCATGCAGCACGGAGGCCTGGCTGTGTCATTCAGCACGGAGGCCTGGCGGTGTCATGCAGGGAGGCCTGACGGTGTCATGCACGGAGGCCTGGCGGTGTCATGCAGCACGGAGGCCTGGCGGTGTCATGCACGGAGGCCTGGCGGTGTCATGCAGCACGGAGGCCTGGCGGTGTCATAAAGCACGGAGGCCTGGCGGTGTCATGCAGCACGGAGGCCTGGCGGTGTCATGCAGCACGGAGGCCTGGCGGTGTCATGCAGCACGAAGGCCTGGCGGTGTCATGCAGCACGGAGGCCTGGCGGTGTCATGCAGCACGGAGGCCTGGCGGTGTCATGCAGCACGGAGGCCTGGCGGTGTCATGCAGCACGGAGGCCTGGCGGTGTCATGCAGCACAGAGGCCTGGCGGTGTCATGCAGCACGGAGGCCTGGTGGTGTCATGCAGCACGGAAACCTGGCGGTGTCATGCACGGAGGCCTGGCGGTGTCATGCAGCACGGAGGCCTGGCGGTGTCATGCAGCACGGAGGCCTGGCGGTGTCATGCAGCACGGAGGCCTGGCGGTGTCATGCAGCACGGAGGCCTGGCGGTGTCATGCAGCACGGAGGCCTGGCGGTGTCATGCACGGAGGCCTGGCGGTGTCATGCACGGAGGCCTGGCGGTGTCATGCAGCACGGAGGCCTGGCGGTGTCATGCAGTACGGAGGCCTGGCGGTGTCATGCAGCACGGAGGCTTGGCAGTGTCATGCACGGAGGCCTGGCGGTGTCATGCAGCACGGAGGCCTGGCGGTGTCATGCGCGGAGGCCTGGCGGTGTCATGCAGCACGGAGGCCTGGCGGTGTAATGCACGGAGGCCTGGCGTTGTAATGCACGGAGGCCTGGTGGTGTCATGCAGCACGGAGGCCTGGCGGTGTCATGCATGGAGGCCTGGCAGTGTCATGCAGCATGGAGGCCTGGCGGTGTCATGCAGCACGGAGGCCTGGCGGTGTCATGCAGCACGGAGGCCTGGCGGTGTCATGCAGCACGGAGGCCTGGCGGTGTCTTGCAGCACGTAGGCCTGGCAGTGTCATGCAGCACGTAGGCCTGGCGGTGTCATGCACGGAGGCCTGGCGGTGTCATGCAGCACGGAGGCCTGGCGGTGTCATGCACGGAGGCCTGGCGGTGTCATGCATGGAGGCCTGGCGGTGTCATGCAGCACGGAGGCCTGGCGGTGTCATGCATGGAGGCCTGGCGGTGTCATGCAGCACGGAGGCCTGGCGGTGTCATGCACGGAGGCCTGGCGGTGTCATGCACGGAGGCCTGGCGGTGTCATGCAGCACGGAGGCCTGGCTGTGTCATGCAGCACGGAGGCCTGGCGGTGTCATGCAGCACGGAGGCCTGGTGGTGTCATGCAGCACTGAGGCCTGGCGGTGTGATGCACGGAGGCCTGGCGGTGTCATGCACGGAGGCCTGGCGGTGTCATGCACGGAGGCCTGGCGGTATCATGCAGCACGGAGGCCTGGCGGTGTCATGCAGCACGGAGGCCTGGCGGTGTCATGCAGCACGGAGGCCTGGCGGTGTCATGCAGCACGGAGGCCTGGCGGTGTCATGCAGCACGGAGGCCTGGCGGTGTCATGCAGCACGGAGGCCTGGCAGTGTCATGCAGCACGGAGGCCTGGCGGTGTCATGCAGCACGGAGGCCTGGCGGTGTCATGCACGGAGGCCTGGCGGTGTCATGCAGCACGGAGGCCTGGCGGTGTCATGCAGCACAGGGGCCTGGCGGTGTCATGCACGGAGGCCTGGCGGTGTCCTGCAGCACGGAAGCCTGGCAGTGTCATGCAGCACAGAGGCCTGGCGGTGTCATGCAGCACGGAGGCCTGGCGGTGTCATGCAGCACGGAGGCCTGGCGGTGTCATGCAGCACGGAGGCCTGGCGGTGTCATGCACGGAGGCCTGGCGGTGTCATGCACTGAGGCCTGGCGGTGTCATGCACGGAGGCCTGGCGGTGTCATGCAGCACGGAGGCCTGGCGGTGTCATGCAGCACGGAGGCCTGGCGGTGTCATGCAGCACGGAGGCCTGGCGGTTTCATGCACGGAGGCCTGGCGGTGTCATGCAGCACGGAGGCCTGGCGGTGTCATGCAGCACGGAGGCCTGGCGGTGTCATGCAGCACGGAGGCCTGGCGGTGTCATGCAGCACGGAGGCCTGGCGGTGTCATGCACGGAGGCCTGGCGGTGTCATGCAGCACGGAGGCCTGGCGGTGTCATGCAGCACAGGGGCCTGGCGGTGTCATGCACGGAGGCCTGGCGGTGTCATGCACGGAGGCCTGGCGGTGTCATGCAGCACGGAGGCCTGGCGGTGTCAGCACCGGCAGTTATGTCAGTCTGGCACATGGTGGTGCTCTTTGCCTAATTTAACAATGAGCACAACAACAGTAGCTTATTAATTTCATATTCATTCAAAATGACTGATGCCTGCCACACAAGCACTTCTCATAGCTTTTGGAGCCTGGAATAATCTGAATTGTCACACTTGTAGGAGTGCGATGGTTAGTAGTTGTGTTGGTACTATCATTGGCAGCGTCAATGTGTGATGCCTGCTGCAGTGACCTCCTGATGAGGGCCGAGGCACTTATTTTTTACAAATTAAACCCTGCATTTCTGCCATCTGCACTGCCCAGACATCACGTTGAGAGGTCAATGTCGAGCACAGCTGTGTACCTGTACGACACACGGCCATCGTGGCTACCGTCCTTGCCACGCTCCCTGTCCTTGCCACGCTCCCTTTCCTAGCCACGCTCCCTGGCGATGACGCTTGATTTTGTTTCTTGACCAGTGTTTCTAGGGGGAGGGTGACAAATGTGACTGTGGTTGGTTTTGTAATAATAGGTAAGGTTATACTTGCTGAGAGTTATCGTATAGGCCTGCTTATCATACTGGGGTAAAGTTCTGTAAGGCTTTAAGCTTTTGTTCATCTGAAGGTTTACACACTATTTACTAAATGGTACTTTTTACTCTTTTTATGGGTATGGATCACTTTCTCAAATTTTGGGGAGTCCAGATTATGGCAGTATATTTTGCTTCACCCTCCTGTTTGACAGCAAACGTTGAGTTGCAGCTTGATCTGTTCTCTCCAGATTTGTATACCAGGTTTGTTCCTGCCAATCTCCGCCTTTTCGAGCTGTATTTTGCTTCACATGATATAAAATGTCCATTCACTTTTTTCTTGGCCCCCGCTTGACAAATCTTCCCGAGACTTTCAGGGAATGAATTTTACATCGATGCTTATATTACCAACATGACTTATTTTTCTTCTGCTAATTGCGAAATAGGTATTTACATATATTTTCACTGTTAGTTTTTAATAGCTGATAATACGTTTAATACTGGTGACTGAATTTGATTGTAATGTTAACCTCTACTGTGATGATGCACTTATTTAGCGCTTACTATCCCTGACCAGGCGTCAAATCGCTTTTTCAGTGAGTAGCATGCTACTCCAGAACCCAAAAATGATTAGTGGTGAATTAGTATAGTGAAATGTGAAAGTGATTTGAGTGGTGGACATGTTAGTCAGTTATTTCGATTCAGAAGGTTGGCGAAGGGACGGAAGAGGGAAAAAGGTTTACAATAATATAACACTTGTTACCCCATATGGGGTGTTGCAGTGCTCTTTTGGCGAGTAGCACGCTACTCCAGAAACTATAAAGGATTAGTGGATAATTAGTATAGTAAAATATGAAATTAATTTAAGTGGTGGATATTAGTCAGTTATTTTGATTGAGGAGAATAGCTGAGAGATAGAAGAGGGAAAAAGGTTTGCATTTATATAGTCCTTGCAGCCCCTGATGGAGTTGTAAAGCATTTCTTTTAACAAGTATAGGTTAGAATTGTGTGGAGGGAGCCTAGAGGCATTTTAGAGTTCTTAGAGTGCTGGTAGAGTGTTGTTCTTGGGCCACCTGTGAAAGGGGATGGCGTTGTTTGGGGTTCTGATGGCATATTCACAGGTAAAGACAGTCTCAAGGTAAGTCATGCACCACACTAATTAACCAGCTCATTTCTCCAACTGTCATCTACCTATAGTGGCCTAAACAGCCTTGGTGCTCTCTCTGTGTCTTTTACTCACTATTATCTTTTGCAGTTTTCCACTCTTAGTCGCTCATTAGAAATTCAGTTTTGGGCCCGACTCCTTATTATGTGTTTGTGAACCTTGGTATTTGACTCACACACACCCCTACATATACAGAAGCATATCTGGCAGTCATGCGCTCTCCTCCCTCCTAAAGCCAGGGATGAGCTCCCCCTGTGCATCAGAGTCACCACCTCCGTGCTTGAATTCCACTAGAAAGTGAAGACCTGGCTCTTGATCTAGCACCTACTCTGGCCTAAATATTTCCTGGTTCAGCTCCAGAATACCCTTCTGGGATAACATGACATGACATGGATATCTGACATCATGCACAGGCCTCTAGCTGCATGGCTTGTTTGATGAACCTCCAGCAAGCATTGGCCTCTTGGTATCATGTTGTCAGGGGGATGGTCAGATCGGTAGTTATTCTAGAAGCAGCGTCCTGTTCTGTGACTATCTTTTGATCTCAGCTTGGATAAACAATGAGCTTAGCCTTGCGAGACCTTGCGGACAGTGCAGAGTGAATGGAACTGCTATACCCTGCATAATAAATAGCAGTCTAACTTATCAGAAAAGGATACAGAGAAGCATACTGTCTTGTCTGACAAGTGTGTGGATATAAACCAGTGGAAAATCAGTCGCGTTTGATTTGGGGGTGAGCTAGGGTGACCAATGTCTTTTTGGAAGTGATTTTATTGCCCTTGGTTTAGCTCTACATGGTTTCACTAACTGTGTTCTGCATGAGAGTTTCTGATAGAATGCTCTGCCTCTGAAATTGCTACTTTCAATCCAACTCTGTATAGTAAATGGGCAAATAAATGGATGGGTGTGATTTGGGGATGTGTGACTTGTAGTACTTAATCATTAAATTATGTTTTTTCTTCACAAGGTGGAAACCGTACTCACGAGAACACTGTGATGAAGGTGAAGAAGATGAACAATCACGTCACGCTGGAAAGACTGTTGGATGTTGCCAAAGAAACATCATTCAGGTAAGTCGGTGACTAGAAGGTATACCAAATCTGTGGACCTCCCGGGAAGCATCTTGGTATACGCTCTAGGAATCCGGATCTAGTTCTAACTCTTACAATAAGAGGAGCATAGGGTCAGGTTATAGACATTTCCTTTTTTCCTTCCTAGGTGGACCAGGAACTTCAACAATAGTCAACTACACGTTTAGCTTAGGGACAGCTTGTAAGATTATGGCAGCTTGCCTTGAGCTAATGCCCTCACTGAGGTGCGTTTGCTGCCAGCAGAGCCACAGCACCCCTTTGTACAGTTGGTTCAAGGTAACCTGCCTCTCGTTTTGTATCTCCTCACTTTGCCATGAATGTTTAGAACAGGCACAGGTTGTAGGCACACTCTCTCTCTTTTTCCCATTCTAGGTGGACCAGAACTTCAACAACCATCACCTACAAGGGTTTAGCCTAGGGACAGCTTGTAGGTACATGCTTTGCCGCTTGCCTTGAGCTAATGCCCTCACTGAGGTGCGTTTGCTGCCAGCAAAGCCACAGCACCTCTTTGTACAGTTGGTTCAAGGTAACCTGCCTCTTGTTTTGTATCTCCTCACTTTGCCATGAATGTTTAGAACAGGGACAGGTTGTAGGCACACTCTCTCTCTTTTCCCCCTTCTAGGTGGACCAGAACTTCAACAACCATCACCTACAAGGGTTTAGCCTAGGGACAGCTTGTAGGTACATGCTTTGCCGCTTGCCTTGAGCTAATGCCCTCACTGAGGTGCGTTTGCTGCCAGCAAAGCCACAGCACCCCTTTGTACAGTTGGTTCAAGGTAACCTGCCTCTCGTTTTGTATCTCCTCACTTTGCCATGAATGTTTAGAACAGGGACAGGTTGTAGGCACACTCTCTCTCTTTTCCCCCTTCTAGGTGGACCAGAACTTCAACAACCATCACCTACAAGGGTTTAGCCTAGGGACAGCTTGTAGGTACATGCTTTGCAGCTTGCCTTGAGCTAATGCCTGCACTGAGGTGCGTTTACTGCCAGCAAAGCCACAGCACCCCTTTGTACCGTTGGTTCAAGGTAACCTGCCTCTCGTTTTGTATCTCCTCACTTTGCCATGAATGTTTAGAACAGGGACAGGTTGTAGGCACACTCTCTCTCTTTTCCCCCTTCTAGGTGGACCAGAACTTCAACAACCATCACCTACAAGGGTTTAGCCTAGGGACAGCTTGTAGGTACATGCTTTGCAGCTTGCCTTGAGCTAATGCCCTCACTGAGGTGCGTTTGCTGCCAGCAGAGCCACAGCCCTGCTTTTGACAGTTGGTTCAAGGTAACCTCGCTCTTGTTTTGTCTCCCCTGGCTCTGCCAAGAATGTTATTTTTTTAACATATCTTTATTGCCATTTTACAATATACATTGCAATCATATATTCAAAGCACTTTACAAGGATTTAATTAATCACCTTACAGTTATCCCCAGTATGAGATATGACCACACATGCAACCCCGGCTGGTGATACCATAGGGTTTCCACATGTGTCCATGGGATACTATTTCTGCCTGTCTGACGTATTCATCCAGATGTTAGTCATTTATTCTCCCTGTGCGTAAAATACCTCTAAGGGAGTTTCCAGGATACCAGGAAACTGTATAATATGTTTTGCCATTTTGCAGTGCTCCACATGTGTCTAAGATAGGAACTATTGCAGTGGCCATTCAACAAAACAAAGGGTAAACTTATAACAACAAACAATCCTAACAGTGTTAATTCTGGGCCGTATAGTGCGTTCTCAGCTTTTTGTCGTAGAAATCGCTCACAACACTCCAGGACCACAGACAACAGAATCTCCTGCCGTAGGAGGTCAGCCTTTCAAGCCAGAAGCTTCTCTAGTAATGCTTCTTTAGGAGTAAATCTACCCGCCAGGCAAGTTTCCTCCCAGAAGGAACCAGCTGTCCACTGTGCTACCCACTGTAGATTGTCGGACAAATAATATCATTCGAAGTCAGGGGCTCCCAAGCCTCCATCAATGGGAGAGCATCGAAGAGTCTCCATTGGCAACCTGTGTTGACCACCGTCCCACACCGGCTCTCAAGAAATGCTGCCAGGCCATGCTGGTCTAGCAAGTCTGGTCTTTCCAATGGAGACTGGGAATGCCTAGAGCCACACTGCTTGCAGATAAGGAGATTGGTTGCAGGTCCCAAGTTTTGGGGGTTAGCACAAGCACAGGGGGGGGAGCTTCAAACAGAACTAAACATACACCACTAGGGGCACAGGGGTGGCCATGTGCAGGGTGCCAATTAAGTGCCAGGCGCCCAATGCTTCTCAATGGAGTTTCTTTTTTTGATAAAAAGTCTGCAGGCGTGGCACCGGAGGATGCCGTCAAGAGACCAATGATAGCAGACGTAAGTAGAGGTGTAAGGGGTCATAGGGGCAGGAAGAATCCAGCCGTAATGCATTAATGACATTGAAAGACTTAGAAAAGTGTTATTAGAGGTCAAAGGTCAAGAGACATGATCCCCAACACCAATTAAAATAATGAAAATGAAAGTATTTATCAAGACAATTACAATAATGCAACACTAGTAACAAATGATCCAAGGGTTGTGCAATAACAACCTCGATGCACCTAAACATGTATAATTAGAGGTCAAAGGTCAAAAAGCATAACCTCCTCCAACACAGTAACTAAGGAGGATGTAGGTACTCATCTTTACAATTCCAATAATGCCTCAATTGTAACAAATGATCTAACAGTAATGGATTAATGACTATGAAACACTTGGATCAGTGGAAATAGAGGTCAAAGGTCAAACTACATGACCCCCTCCCACCAATTTAATGAAAAAAAAATGTAAGTACTTATCATTACAAATCAAACACTGCAACACTTGTAAACACTGGTCTCACCATAATGGAATAAACACCTATAAACACCAACACCAAGGGAAAATAGAGGTCTCGTGGCTATGTGCAGAGGACTGGCGGTCTCGTGGCTATCTGCGGAGGACTGGCGGTCTCATGCGCGGAGAACTGGCGGTGTCGGGGCTATGTGCGGAGGACTGGTGGTCTCGGGGCTATGTGCGGAGGCCTGGCGGTGTCATGCAGCACGGAGGCCTGGCGGTGTCATGCAGCACGGAGGCCTGGCGGTGTCATGCAGCACGGAGGCCTGGCGGTGTCATGCACGGAGGCCTGGCGGTGTCATGCAGCACTGAGGCCTGGCGGTGTAATGCACGGAGGCCTGGCGGTGTGATGCAGCACGGAGGCCTGGCGGAGTCATGCAGGGAGGCCTGACGGTGTCATGCACAGAGGCCTGGCAGTGTCATGCAGCACGGAGGCCTGGCGGTGTCATGCAGCACGGAGGCCTGGCGATGTCATGCAGCACGGAGGCCTGGCGGTGTCATGCAGCACGGAGGCCTGGCAGTGTCATGCAGCACGGAGGCCGGGTGGTGTCATGCAGCATGGAGGCCTGGCGGTGTCATGCAGCACGGAAGCCTGGCGGTGTCATGCAGCACGGAAGCCTGGCGGTGTCATGCAGCACGGAGGCCTGGCGGTGTCATGCAGCACGGAGGCCTGGCGGTGTCATGCAGCACGGAGGCCTGGCGGTGTCATACACAGAGGCCTGGCGGTGTCATGCAGCACGGAGGACTGGCGGTGTCATGCAGCACGGAGGCCTGGCGGTGTCATGCACGGAGGCCTGGCGGTGTCATGCAATACGGAGGCCTGGCGGTGTCATGCAGCACGGAGGCCTGGCGGTGTCATGCAGCACGGAGGCCTGGCGGTGTCATGCAGCACGGAGGCCTTGCGGTGTCATGCAGCACGCAGGCCTTGCGGTGTCATGCAGCACGGAGGCCTGGCGGTGTCATGCAGCACGGAGGCCTGGCGGTGTCATGCAGCACGGAGGCCTGGCGGTGTCATGCAGCACGGAGGCCTGGCGGTGTCATGCACGGAGGCCTGGCGGTGTCATGCAGCACAGAGGCCTGGCGGTGTCATGCAGCACGGAGGCCTGGCGGTGTGATGCATGGAGGCCTGGCGGTGTCATGCAGCACGGAGGCCTGGCGGTATCACGCAGCACTGAGGCCTGGCGGTGTCATGCAGCACGGAGGCCTGGCGGTGTCATGCAGCACGGAGGCCTGGCGGTGTCATGCAGCACGGAGGCCTGGCGGTGTCATGCAGCACGGAGGCCTGGCGGTGTCATGCAGCACGGAAGCCTGGCGGTGTCATGCAGCACGGAGGTCTGGCGGTGTCATGCAGCACGGAGGCCTGGCGGTGTCATGCAGCACGGAGGCCTGGCGGTGTCATGCAGCACGTAGGCCTGGCGGTGTCATGCACGGAGGCCTGGCGGTGTCATGCACGGAGTCCTGGCGGTGTCATGCAGCACGGAGGCCTGGGGGTGTCATGCAGCACGGAGGCCTGGCGGTGTCATGCAGCACGGAGGCCTGGCGGTGTCATGCAGCACGGAGGCCTGGCGGTGTCATGCAAGGAGGCCTGGCGGTGTCATGCAGCACGGAGGCCTGGCGGTGTCATGCAGCACGGAGGCCTGGCGGTGTCATGCACGGAGGCCTGGCGGTGTCATGCAGCACGGAGGCCTGGCGGTGTTATGCACGGAGGCCTGGCGGTGTCATGCAGCACAGAGGCCTGGCGGTGTCATGCAGCACGGAGGCCTGGCGGTGTCATGCACGGAGGCCTGGCGGTGTCATGCAGCACGGAGGCCTGGCGGTGTCATGCAGCACGGAGGCCTGGCGGTGTTATGCAGCACGGAGGCCTGGCGGTGTCATGCAGCACGGAGGCCTGGCAGTGTCATGCACGGAGGCCTGGCGGTGTCATGCAGCACAGAGGCCTGGCGGTGTCATGCAGCATGGAGGCCTGGCGGTGTCATGCAGCACGGAAGCCTGGCGGTGTCATGCAGCACGGAGGCCTGGCGGTGTCATGCAGCACGGAGGCCTGGCGGTGTCATGCAGCACGGAGGCCTGGCGGTGTCATGCAGCACGGAGGCCTGGCGGTGTCATGCAGCACGGAGGCCTGGCGGTGTCATGCAGCACGGAGGCCTGGCGGTGTCTTGCAGCACGTACGCCTGGCAGTGTCATGCAGCACGTAGGGCTGGCGGTGTCATGCACGGAGGCCTGGCGGTGTCATGCAGCACGGAGGCCTGGCAGTGTCATGCACGGAGGCCTGGCGGTGTCATGCACGGAGGCCTGGCGGTGTCATGCAGCACGGAGGCCTGGCGGTGTCATGCATGGAGGCCTGGCGGTGTCATGCAGCACGGAGGCCTGGCGGTGTCATGCAGCACGGAGGCCTGGCGGTGCCATGCAGCACGGAGGCCTGGCGGTGTCATGCATGGAGGCCTGGCGGTGTCATGCACGGAGGCCTGGCGGTGTCATGCAGCACGGAGGCCTGGCGGTGTCATGCAGCACGGAGGCCTGGCGGTGTCATGCAGCACGGAGGCCTGGCGGTGTCATGCACGGAGGCCTGGGAGTGTCATGCAGCACGGAGGCCTGGCGGTGTCATGCAGCATGGAGGCCTGGCGGTGTCATGCAGCACGGAGGCCTGGCGGTGTCATGCAGCACGGAAGCCTGGCGGTGTCATGCAGCACGGAGGCCTGGCGGTGTCATGCAGCACGGAGGCCTGGCGGTGTCATGCAGCACGGAGGCCTGGCGGTGTCATGCAGCATGGAGGTCTGGTGGTGTCATGCAGCATGGAGGCCTGGCGGTGTCATGCAGCATGGAGGCCTGGCGGTGTCATGCACGGAGGCCTGGCGGTGTCATGCAGCATGGAGGCCTGGCGGTGTCATGCAGCACGGAGGCCTGGCGGTGTCATGCAGCACGGAGGCCTGGCGGTGTCATGCAGCACGTAGGCCTGGCGGTGTCATGCAGCACGTAGGCCTGGCGGTGTCATGCACCACGGAGGCCTGGCGGTGTCATGCACGGAGGCCTGGCGGTGTCATGAGGCACGGAGGCCTGGCGGTGTCATGAGGCACGGAGGCCTGGCGGTGTCATGCAGCACGGAGGCCTGGCGGTGTCATGCAGCACGGAGGCCTGGCGGTGTCATGCAGCACGGAGGCCTGGCGGTGTCATGCAGCACGGAGGCCTGGCGGTGTCATGCAGCACGGAGGCCTGGCGGTGTCATGCAGCACGGAGGCCTGGCGGTGTCATGCAGCACGGAGGCCTGGCGGTGTCATGCAGCACGGAGGCCTGGCTGTGTCATTCAGCACGGAGGCCTGGCGGTGTCATGCAGGGAGGCCTGACGGTGTCATGCACGGAGGCCTGGCGGTGTCATGCAGCACGGAGGCCTGGCGGTGTCATGCACGGAGGCCTGGCGGTGTCATGCAGCACGGAGGCCTGGCGGTGTCATAAAGCACGGAGGCCTGGCGGTGTCATGCAGCACGGAGGCCTGGCGGTGTCATGCAGCACGGAGGCCTGGCGGTGTCATGCAGCACGAAGGCCTGGCGGTGTCATGCAGCACGGAGGCCTGGCGGTGTCATGCAGCACGGAGGCCTGGCGGTGTCATGCAGCACGGAGGCCTGGCGGTGTCATTCAGCACGGAGGCCTGGCGGTGTCATGCAGCACAGAGGCCTGGCGGTGTCATGCAGCACGGAGGCCTGGTGGTGTCATGCAGCACGGAAACCTGGCGGTGTCATGCACGGAGGCCTGGCGGTGTCATGCAGCACGGAGGCCTGGCGGTGTCATGCAGCACGGAGGCCTGGCGGTGTCATGCAGCACGGAGGCCTGGCGGTGTCATGCAGCACGGAGGCCTGGCGGTGTCATGCAGCACGGAGGCCTGGCGGTGTCATGCACGGAGGCCTGGCGGTGTCATGCACGGAGGCCTGGCGGTGTCATGCAGCACGGAGGCCTGGCGGTGTCATGCAGTACGGAGGCCTGGCGGTGTCTTGCAGCACGTAGGCCTGGCAGTGTCATGCAGCACGTAGGCCTGGCGGTGTCATGCACGGAGGCCTGGCGGTGTCATGCAGCACGGAGGCCTGGCGGTGTCATGCACGGAGGCCTGGCGGTGTCATGCATGGAGGCCTGGCGGTGTCATGCAGCACGGAGGCCTGGCGGTGTCATGCATGGAGGCCTGGCGGTGTCATGCAGCACGGAGGCCTGGCGGTGTCAAGCAGCACGGAGGCCTGGCGGTGTCATGCAGCACGGAGGCCTGGCGGTGTCATGCAGCACGGAGGCCTGGCGGTGTCATGCAGCACGGAGGCCTGGCGGTGTCATGCACAGAGGCCTGGCGGTGTCATGCAGCACGGAGGCCTGGCGGTGTCATGCAGCACGGAGGCCTGGCGGTGTCATGCACGGAGGCCTGGCGGTGTCATGCACGGAGGCCTGGCGGTGTCATGCAGCACGGAGGCCTGGCGGTGTCATGCAGCACGGAGGCCTGGCGGTGTCATGCAGCACGGAGGCCTGGCGGTGTCATGCAGCACGGAGGCCTGGATGTGTCATGCAGCACGGAGGCCTGGCGGTGTCATGCAGCACGGAGGCCTGGCGGTGTCATGCAGCACGGAGGCCTGGCGGTGTCATGCAGCACGGAGGCCTGGCGGTGTCATGCAGCACGGCAGCCTGGCGGTGTCATGCAGCACGGAGGCCTGGCGGTGTCATGCAGCACGGAGGCCTGGCGGTGTCATGCAGCACGCAGGCCTGGCGGTGTCATGCAGCACGGAGGCCTGGCGGTGTCATGCACGGAGGCCTGGCGGTGTCATGCAGCACGGAGGCCTGGCGGTGTCATGCAGCATGGAGGCCTGGCGGTGTCATGCAGCACGGAGGCCTGGCGGTGTCATGCAGCACGGCGGCCTGGCGGTGTGCTGCAGCACGGAGGCCTGGCGGTGTCATGCAGCACGGAGGCCTGGCGGTGTCATGCAGCACGGAGGCCTGGCGGTGTCATGCACGGAGGCCTGGCGGTGTCATGCAGCACGGAGGCCTGGCGGTGTCATGCAGCATGGAGGCCTGGCGGTGTCATGCAGCACGGAGGCCTGGCGGTGTCATGCAGCACGGAGGCCTGGCGGTGTCATGCACGGAGGCCTGGCGGTGTCATGCAGCACGGAGGCCTGGCGGTGTCATGCAGCACGGAGGCCTGGTGGTGTGTTCTGCTCGACTTTTCCGGCCCTCTTTTGAGGGAAGGTGATTGGAGGTGACTTCAGTCTACTATCATTCCAGTGTGAGGGTTGGAACCGTGAATAGTGCCTATTTACAAGGCATTTTGACATAATTCTGTATTCCTCTCCTTAGATTAGGGCTTATAAACTTATGCTAGGGGATAGATTCATTAGTACTAGGGAAAATCTGTCCTTTTGTAAGGGTATTAGTATACTTTCTATTGAATTATGCTTAGTTCTGGTCTGGTAGGCCTCAAACGGGAGAGACTCCATCTTTCTTTCTGCTCCGGCAGCTTGAGACGCTTCTAGGTCAAATGTAATGTTTTAGTTATGAGGTGTTGTTCGCCTGGAGAGAACCGGGTCAGGCTGGCCCTTGTCGAAGGATTGTATTTTTCTTCATGCCGAAGACACAACATCAGGCCGGCCGGCTGGGAACGTGTCCTTGGTACGGGGAGGTACAAGAATTTGGTGGGCGGCAGGCTACTGGCCGCATTTTTCCATGAAGGAACAAGCTTCTATATTAGTGAAAGCACGAAGCAGTTGTGGAGTCAGTCCGTAGGCGGCATCCAGCCGTCAGCAGCGAAGCTAATAATTATTTCAGGGAAGATAGTCGCCATTCCAAAGACTGAGAAGAATTAAGAAACTGATACTCTCTTAGAAAGATTGAAGTTATTTTAGTGGAGACGGCTGGAGAGCTTTGACATTAAGAGCACGGAGGCCTGGCGGTGTCATGCAGCACGGAGGCCTGGCGGTGTCATGCACCGAGGCCTGGCGGTGTCATGCAGCACGGAGGCCTGGCGGTGTCATGCAGCACGGAGGCCTGGCGGTGTCATGCAGCACGGAGGCCTGGCGGTGTCATGCAGCACGGAGGCCTGGCGGTGTCATGCACGGAGGCCTGGCGGTGTCATGCAGCACGGAGGCCTGGCGGTATCATGCAGCACAGAGGCCTGGCGGTGTCATGCACGGAGGCCTGGCAGTGTCATGCACGGAGGCCTGGCGGTGTCATGCACGGAGGCCTGGCGGTGTCATGCAGCACGGAGGCCTGGCAGTGTCATGCACGGAGGCCTGGCGGTGTCATGCACGGAGGCCTGGCGGTGTCATGCAGCACGGAGGCCTGGCGGTGTCATGCAGCACGGAGGCCTGGCGGTGTCATGCACGGAGGCCTGGCGGTGTCATGCAGCATGGAGGCCTGGCGGTGTCATGCACGGAGGCCTGGCGGTGTCATGCAGCACGGAGGCCTGGCGGTGTCATGCAGCATGGAGGCCTGGCGGTGTCATGCAGCACGGAGGCCTTGCGGTGTCATGCAGCACGGAGGCCTGGCGGTGTCATGCAGCACGGAGGCCTGGCGGTGTCATGCAGCACGGAGGCCTGGCGGTGTCAAGCAGCACGGAGGCCTGGCGGTGTCATGCAGCACGGAGGCCTGGCGTTGTAATGCACGGAGGCCTGGTGGTGTCATGCAGCACGGAGGCCTGGCGGTGTCATGCATGGAGGCCTGGCAGTGTCATGCAGCATGGAGGCCTGGCGGTGTCATGCAGCACGGAGGCCTGGCGGTGTCATGCAGCACGGAGGCCTGGCGGTGTCATGCAGCACGGAGGCCTGGCGGTGTCTTGCAGCACGTAGGCCTGGCAGTGTCATGCAGCACGTAGGCCTGGCGGTGTCATGCACGGAGGCCTGGCGGTGTCATGCAGCACGGAGGCCTGGCGGTGTCATGCACGGAGGCCTGGCGGTGTCATGCATGGAGGCCTGGCGGTGTCATGCAGCACGGAGGCCTGGCGGTGTCATGCATGGAGGCCTGGCGGTGTCATGCAGCACGGAGGCCTGGCGGTGTCAAGCAGCACGGAGGCCTGGCGGTGTCATGCAGCACGGAGGCCTGGCGGTGTCATGCAGCACGGAGGCCTGGCGGTGTCATGCAGCACGGAGGCCTGGCGGTGTCATGCACAGAGGCCTGGCGGTGTCATGCAGCACGGAGGCCTGGCGGTGTCATGCAGCACGGAGGCCTGGCGGTGTCATGCACGGAGGCCTGGCGGTGTCATGCACGGAGGCCTGGCGGTGTCATGCAGCACGGAGGCCTGGCGGTGTCATGCAGCACGGAGGCCTGGCGGTGTCATGCAGCACGGAGGCCTGGCGGTGTCATGCAGCACGGAGGCCTGGATGTGTCATGCAGCACGGAGGCCTGGCGGTGTCATGCAGCACGGAGGCCTGGCGGTGTCATGCAGCACGGAGGCCTGGCGGTGTCATGCAGCACGGAGGCCTGGCGGTGTCATGCAGCACGGCAGCCTGGCGGTGTGCTGCAGCACGGAGGCCTGGCGGTGTCATGCAGCACGGAGGCCTGGCGGTGTCATGCAGCACGCAGTCCTGGCGGTGTCATGCAGCACGGAGGCCTGGCGGTGTCATGCACGGAGGCCTGGCGGTGTCATGCAGCACGGAGGCCTGGCGGTGTCATGCAGCACGGAGGCCTGGCGGTGTCATGCAGCATGGAGGCCTGGCGGTGTCATGCAGCACGGAGGCCTGGCGGTGTCATGCAGCACGGCGGCCTGGCGGTGTGCTGCAGCACGGAGGCCTGGCGGTGTCATGCAGCACGGAGGCCTGGTGGTGTCATGCAGCACGGAGGCCTGGCGGTGTCATGCACGGAGGCCTGGCGGTGTCATGCAGCACGGAGGCCTGGCGGTGTCATGCAGCATGGAGGCCTGGCGGTGTCATGCAGCACGGAGGCCTGGCGGTGTCATGCAGCACGGAGGCCTGGCGGTGTCATGCAGCACGGAGGCCTGGTGGTGTGTTCTGCTCGACTTTTCCGGCCCTCTTTTGAGGGAAGGTGATTGGAGGTGACTTCAGTCTACTATCATTCCAGTGTGAGGGTTGGAACCGTGAATAGTGCCTATTTACAAGGCATTTTGACATAATTCTGTATTCCTCTCCTTAGATTAGGGCTTATAAACTTATGCTAGGGGATAGATTCATTAGTACTAGGGAAAATCTGTCCTTTTGTAAGGGTATTAGTATACTTTCTATTGAATTATGCTTAGTTCTGGTCTGGTAGGCCTCAAACGGGAGAGACTCCATCTTTCTTTCTGCTCCGGCAGCTTGAGACGCTTCTAGGTCAAATGTAATGTTTTAGTTATGAGGTGTTGTTCGCCTGGAGAGAACCGGGTCAGGCTGGCCCTTGTCGAAGGATTGTATTTTTCTTCATGCCGAAGACACAACATCAGGCCGGCCGGCTGGGAACGTGTCCTTGGTACGGGGAGGTACAAGAATTTGGTGGGCGGCAGGCTACTGGCCGCATTTTTCCATGAAGGAACAAGCTTCTATATTAGTGAAAGCACGAAGCAGTTGTGGAGTCAGTCCGTAGGCGGCATCCAGCCGTCAGCAGCGAAGCTAATAATTATTTCAGGGAAGATAGTCGCCATTCCAAAGACTGAGAAGAATTAAGAAACTGATACTCTCTTAGAAAGATTGAAGTTATTTTAGTGGAGACGGCTGGAGAGCTTTGACATTAAGAGCACGGAGGCCTGGCGGTGTCATGCAGCACGGAGGCCTGGCGGTGTCATGCACCGAGGCCTGGCGGTGTCATGCAGCACGGAGGCCTGGCGGTGTCATGCAGCACGGAGGCCTGGCGGTGTCATGCAGCACGGAGGCCTGGCGGTGTCATGCAGCACGGAGGCCTAGCGGTGTCATGCACGGAGGCCTGGCGGTGTCATGCAGCACGGAGGCCTGGCGGTGTCATGCAGCACGGAGGCCTGGCGGTATCATGCAGCACAGAGGCCTGGCGGTGTCATGCACGGAGGCCTGGCAGTGTCATGCACGGAGGCCTGGCGGTGTCATGCACGGAGGCCTGGCGGTGTCATGCAGCACGGAGGCCTGGCAGTGTCATGCACGGAGGACTGGCGGTGTCATGCACGGAGGCCTGGCGGTGTCATGCAGCACGGAGGCCTGGCGGTGTCATGCAGCACGGAGGCCTGGCGGTGTCATGCACGGAGGCCTGGCGGTGTCATGCAGCATGGAGGCCTGGCGGTGTCATGCACGGAGGCCTGGCGGTGTCATGCAGCACGGAGGCCTGGCGGTGTCATGCAGCTTGGAGGCCTGGCGGTGTCATGCAGCACGGAGGCCTTGCGGTGTCATGCAGCACGGAGGCCTGGCGGTGTCATGCAGCACGGAGGCCTGGCGGTGTCATGCAGCACGGAGGCCTGGCGGTGTCAAGCAGCACGGAGGCCTGGCGGTGTAATGCACGGAGGCCTGGCGTTGTAATGCACGGAGGCCTGGTGGTGTCATGCAGCACGGAGGCCTGGCGGTGTCATGCAGCACGGAGGCCTGGCGGTGTCATGAAGCACGGAGGCCTGGCGGTGTCATGCACGGAGGCCTGGCGGTGTCATGCAGCATGGAGGCCTGGCGGTGTCATGCAGCACGGAGGCCTGGCGGTGTCATGCAGCACGGAGGCCTGGCGGTGTCATGCAGCACGGAGGCCTGGCGGTGTCATGCAGCACGGAGGCCTGGCGGTGTCATGCAGCACGGAGGCCTGGCGGTGTCATGCAGCACGGAGGCCTGGCGGTGTCATGCACGGAGGCCTGGCGGTGTCATTCAGCACGGAGGCCTGGCTGTGTCATGCAGCACGGAGGCCTGGTGGTGTCATGCACAGAGGCCTGGCGGTGTCATGCAGCACGGAGGCCTGGCGGTGTCATGCAGCACGGAGGCCTGGCGGTGTCATGCAGCACGGAGGCCTGGCGGTGTCATGCAGCACGGAGGCCTGGCGGTGTCATGCAGCACAGAGGCCTGGCGGTGTCATGCACGGAGGCCTGGCGGTGTCATGCAGCACTGAGGCCTGGTGGTGTCATGCAGCACGGAGGCTTGGCGGTGTCATGCACGGAGGCCTGGCGGTGTTATGCAGCACGGAGGCCTGGCGGTGTCATGCACGGAGGCCTGGCGGTGTCATGCAGCACGGAGGCCTGGCGGTGTCATGCACGGAGGCCTGGCGGTGTCATGCAGCATGGAGGCCTGGCGGTGTCATGCAGCACGGAGGCCTGGCGGTGTCATGCAGCACGGAGGCCTGGCGGTGTCATGCAGCACGGAGGCCTGGCGGTGTCATGCAGCATGGAGGCCTGGCGGTGTCATGCATGGAGGCCTGGCGGTGTCATGCACGGAGGCCTGGCGGTGTCATGCAGCACGGAGGCCTGGCGGTGTCATGCAGAACGGAGGCCTGGCGGTGTCATGCAGCACGGAGGCCTGGCGGTGTCATGCACGGAGGCCTGGCGGTGTCATGCAGCACGGAGGCCTGGCGGTGTCATGCAGCACGGAGGCCTGGCGGTGTCATGCAGCACGGAGGCCTGGCGGTGTCATGCAGCACGGAGGCCTGGCGGTGTCATGCAGCACGGAGGCCTGGCGGTGTCATGCATGGAGGCCTGGCGGTGTCATGCAGCACGGAGGCCTGGCGGTGTCATGCACGGAGGCCTGGCGGTGTCATGCAGCACGGAGGCCTGGCGGTGTCATGCAGCACAGAGGCCTGGCGGTGTCATGCAGCACGGAGGCCTGGCAGTGTCATGCAGCACGGAGGCCTGGCGGTGTCATGCACGGAGGCCTGGCGGTGTCATGCACGGAGGCCTGGCGGTGTCATGCAGCACAGAGGCCTGGTGGTGTCATAAAGCACGGTGGCCTGGCGGTGTCATGCAGCACGGAGGCCTGGCGGTGTCATGCAACACGGAGGCCTGGCGGTGTCATGCAGCACGGAGGCCTGGCGGTGTCATGCACGGAGGCCTGGCGGTGTCATGCAGCACGGAGGCCTGGCGGTGTCATGCAGCACGGAGGCCTGGCGGTGTCATGCAGCACGGAGGCCTGGCGGTGTCATGCAGCACGGAGGCCTGGCGGTGTCATGCAGCACGGAGGCCTGGCGGTGTCAAGCACGGAGGCCTGGCGGTGTCATGCACGGAGGCCTGGCGGTGTCATGCAGCACAGAGGCCTGGCGGTGTCATGCAGCACAGAGGCCTGGCGGTGTCATGCAGCACGGAGGCCTGGTGGTGTCATACATGGAGGCTCGGTGGTGTCATGCAGCACGGAGGCCTGGCGGTGTCATGCGCGGAGGCCTGACGGTGTCATGCAGCACAGAGGCCTGGCGGTGTCATGCACGGAGGCCTGGCGGTGTCATGCAGCACGGAGGCCTGGCGGTGTCATGCAGCACGGAGGCCTGGCGGTGTCATGCAGCACGGAGGCCTGGCGGTGTCATGCAGCACGGAGGCCTGGCGGTGTCATGCAGCACGGATGCCTGGCGGTGTCATGCAGCACGGAGGCCTGGCGGTGTCATGCAGCACAGAGGCCTGGCGGTATCATGCAGCACGGAGGCCTGGCGGTGTCATACATGGAGGCTCGGTGGTGTCATGCAGCACGGAGGCCTGGCGGTGTCATGCGTGGAGGCCTGACGGTGTCATGCAGCACAGAGGCCTGGCGGTGTCATGCACGGAGGCCTGGCGGTGTCATGCAGCACGGAGGCCTGGCGGTGTCATGCAGCACGGAGGCCTGGTGGTGTCATGCAGCACGGAGGCCTGGCGGTGTCATGCAGCACGGATGCCTGGCGGTGTCATGCAGCACGGAGGCCTGGCGGTGTCATGCACGGAGGCCTGGCGGTGTCATGCAGCACGGAGGCCTGGCGGTGTCATGCAGCACGGAGGCCTGGCGGTGTCATGCAGCACGGAGGCCTGGCGGTGTCATGCAGCACAGAGGCCTGGCGGTGTCATGCACGGAGGCCTGGCGGTGTCATGCAGCACTGAGGCTTGGCGGTGTCATGCAGCACGGAGGCTTGGCGGTGTCATGCACGGAGGCCTGGCGGTGTTATGCAGCACGGAGGCCTGGCGGTGTCATGCAGCACGGAGGCCTGGCGGTGTCATGCACGGAGGCCTGGCGGTGTCATGCAGCACGGAGGCCTGGCGGTGTCATGCAGCACGGAGGCCTGGTGGTGTGTTCTGCTCGACTTTTCCGGCCCTCTTTTGAGGGAAGGTGATTGGAGGTGACTTCAGTCTACTATCATTCCAGTGTGAGGGTTGGAACCGTGAATAGTGCCTATTTACAAGGCATTTTGACATAATTCTGTATTCCTCTCCTTAGATTAGGGCTTATAAACTTATGCTAGGGGATAGATTCATTAGTACTAGGGAAAATCTGTCCTTTTGTAAGGGTATTAGTATACTTTCTATTGAATTATGCTTAGTTCTGGTCTGGTAGGCCTCAAACGGGAGAGACTCCATCTTTCTTTCTGCTCCGGCAGCTTGAGACGCTTCTAGGTCAAATGTAATGTTTTAGTTATGAGGTGTTGTTCGCCTGGAGAGAACCGGGTCAGACTGGCCCTTGTCGAAGGATTGTATTTTTCTTCATGCCGAAGACACAACATCAGGCCGGCCGGCTGGGAACGTGTCCTTGGTACGGGGAGGTACAAGAATTTGGTGGGCGGCAGGCTACTGGCCGCATTTTTCCATGAAGGAACAAGCTTCTATATTAGTGAAAGCACGAAGCAGTTGTGGAGTCAGTCCGTAGGCGGCATCCAGCCGTCAGCAGCGAAGCTAATAATTATTTCAGGGAAGATAGTCGCCATTCCAAAGACTGAGAAGAATTAAGAAACTGATACTCTCTTAGAAAGATTGAAGTTATTTTAGTGGAGACGGCTGGAGAGCTTTGACATTAAGAGCACGGAGGCCTGGCGGTGTCATGCAGCACGGAGGCCTGGCGGTGTCATGCACCGAGGCCTGGCGGTGTCATGCAGCACGGAGGCCTGGCGGTGTCATGCAGCACGGAGGCCTGGCGGTGTCATGCAGCACGGAGGCCTGGCGGTGTCATGCACGGAGGCCTGGCGGTGTCATGCAGCACGGAGGCCTGGCGGTGTCATGCAGCACGGAGGCCTGGCGGTATCATGCAGCACAGAGGCCTGGCGGTGTCCTGCACGGAGGCCTGGCAGTGTCATGCACGGAGGCCTGGCGGTGTCATGCACGGAGGCCTGGCGGTGTCATGCAGCACGGAGGCCTGGCAGTGTCATGCACGGAGGCCTGGCGGTGTCATGCACGGAGGCCTGGCGGTGTCATGCAGCACGGAGGCCTGGCGGTGTCATGCAGCACGGAGGCCTGGCGGTGTCATGCACGGAGGCCTGGCGGTGTCATGCAGCATGGAGGCCTGGCGGTGTCATGCACGGAGGCCTGGTGGTGTCATGCAGCACGGAGGCCTGGCGGTGTCATGCAGCATGGAGGCCTGGCGGTGTCATGCAGCACGGAGGCCTTGCGGTGTCATGCAGCACGGAGGCCTGGCGGTGTCATGCAGCACGGAGGCCTGGCGGTGTCATGCAGCACAGAGGCCTGGCGGTGTCATGCAGCACGGAGGCCTGGCGGTGTCATGCACGGAGGCCTGGCAGTGTCATGCACGGAGGCCTGGCAGTGTCATGCACGGAGGCCTGGCGGTGTCATGCAGCACGGAGGCCTGGCGGTGTCATGCAGCACGGAGGCCTGGCGGTGTCATGCACGGAGGCCTGGCGGTGTCATGCAGCATGGAGGCCTGGCGGTGTCATGCAGCACGGAGGCCTGGCGGTGTCATGCAGCACGGAGGCCTGGCGGTGTCATGCAGCACGGAGGCCTGGCGGTGTCATGCAGCACGGAGGCCTGGCGGTGTCATGCAGCACGGAGGCCTGGCGGTGTCATGCAGCACGGAGGCCTGGCGGTGTCATGCACGGAGGCCTGGCGGTGTCATTCAGCACGGAGGCCTGGCTGTGTCATGCAGCACGGAGGCCTGGTGGTGTCATGCACAGAGGCCTGGCGGTGTCATGCAGCACGGAGGCCTGGCGGTGTCATGCAGCACGGAGGCCTGGCGGTGTCATGCAGCACGGAGGCCTGGCGGTGTCATGCAGCACAGAGGCCTGGCGGTGTCATGCACGGAGGCCTGGCGGTGTCATGCAGCACTGAGGCCTGGCGGTGTCATGCAGCACGGAGGCTTGGCGGTGTCATGCACGGAGGCCTGGCGGTGTTATGCAGCACGGAGGCCTGGCGGTGTCATGCACGGAGGCCTGGCGGTGTCATGCAGCACGGAGGCCTGGCGGTGTCATGCAGCACGGAGGCCTGGCGGTGTCATGCAGCATGGAGGCCTGGCGGTGTCATGCAGCATGGAGGCCTGGCGGTGTCATGCAGCACGGAGGCCTGGCGGTGTCATGCAGCACGGAGGCCTGGCGGTGTCATGCAGCACGGAGGCCTGGTGGTGTCATGCAGCATGGAGGCCTGGCGGTGTCATGCATGGAGGCCTGGCGGTGTCATGCACGGAGGCCTGGCGGTGTCATGCAGCACGGAGGCCTGGCGGTGTCATGCAGAATGGAGGCCTGGCGGTGTCATGCAGCACGGAGGCCTGGCGGTGTCATGCACGGAGGCCTGGCGGTGTCATGCAGCACGGAGGCCTGGCGGTGTCATGCAGCACGGAGGCCTGGCGGTGTCATGCAGCACGGAGGCCTGGCGGTGTCATGCATGGAGGCCTGGCGGTGTCATGCAGCACGGAGGCCTGGCGGTGTCATGCACGGAGGCCTGGCGGTGTCATGCAGCACGGAGGCCTGGCGGTGTCATGCAGCACAGAGGCCTGGCGGTGTCATGCAGCACGGAGGCCTGGCAGTGTCATGCAGCACGGAGGCCTGGCGGTGTCATGCACGGAGGCCTGGCGGTGTCATGCACGGAGGCCTGGCGGTGTCATGCAGCACAGAGGCCTGGTGGTGTCATAAAGCACGGTGGCCTGGCGGTGTCATGCAGCACGGAGGCCTGGCGGTGTCATGCAACACGGAGGCCTGGCGGTGTCATGCAGCACGGAGGCCTGGCGGTGTCATGCACGGAGGCCTGGCGGTGTCATGCAGCACGGAGGCCTGGCGGTGTCATGCAGCACGGAGGCCTGGCGGTGTCATGCAGCATGGAGGCCTGGCGGTGTCATGCAGCACGGAGGCCTGGCGGTGTCATGCAGCACGGAGGCCTGGCGGTGTCAAGCACGGAGGCCTGGCGGTGTCATGCACGGAGGCCTGGCGGTGTCATGCAGCACAGAGGCCTGGCGGTGTCATGCAGCACAGAGGCCTGGCGGTGTCATGCAGCACGGAGGCCTGGCGGTGTCATACATGGAGGCTCGGTGGTGTCATGCAGCACGGAGGCCTGGCGGTGTCATGCGCGGAGGCCTGACGGTGTCATGCAGCACAGAGGCCTGGCGGTGTCATGCACGGAGGCCTGGCGGTGTCATGCAGCACGGAGGCCTGGCGGTGTCATGCAGCACGGAGGCCTGGCGGTGTCATGCAGCACGGAGGCCTGGCGGTGTCATGCAGCACGGATGCCTGGCGGTGTCATGCAGCACGGAGGCCTGGCGGTGTCATGCAGCACAGAGGCCTGGCGGTATCATGCAGCACGGAGGCCTGGCGGTGTCATACATGGAGGCTCGGTGGTGTCATGCAGCACGGAGGCCTGGCGGTGTCATGCGTGGAGGCCTGACGGTGTCATGCAGCACAGAGGCCTGGCGGTGTCATGCACGGAGGCCTGGCGGTGTCATGCAGCACGGAGGCCTGGCGGTGTCATGCAGCACGGAGGCCTGGTGGTGTCATGCAGCACGGAGGCCTGGCGGTGTCATGCAGCACGGATGCCTGGCGGTGTCATGCAGCACGGAGGCCTGGCGGTGTCATGCACGGAGGCCTGGCGGTGTCATGCAGCACGGAGGCCTGGCGGTGTCATGCAGCACGGAGGCCTAGCGGTGTCATGCAGCACGGAGGCCTGGCGGTGTCATGCAGCACAGAGGCCTGGCGGTGTCATGCACGGAGGCCTGGCGGTGTCATGCAGCACTGAGGCCTGGCGGTGTCATGCAGCACGGAGGCTTGGCGGTGTCATGCACGGAGGCCTGGCGGTGTTATGCAGCACGGAGGCCTGGCGGTGTCATGCAGCACGGAGGCCTGGCGGTGTCATGCACGGAGGCCTGGCGGTGTCATGCAGCACGGAGGCCTGGCGGTGTCATGCAGCACGGAGGCCTGGTGGTGTGTTCTGCTCGACTTTTCCGGCCCTCTTTTGAGGGAAGGTGATTGGAGGTGACTTCAGTCTACTATCATTCCAGTGTGAGGGTTGGAACCGTGAATAGTGCCTATTTACAAGGCATTTTGACATAATTCTGTATTCCTCTCCTTAGATTAGGGCTTATAAACTTATGCTAGGGGATAGATTCATTAGTACTAGGGAAAATCTGTCCTTTTGTAAGGGTATTAGTATACTTTCTATTGAATTATGCTTAGTTCTGGTCTGGTAGGCCTCAAACGGGAGAGACTCCATCTTTCTTTCTGCTCCGGCAGCTTGAGACGCTTCTAGGTCAAATGTAATGTTTTAGTTATGAGGTGTTGTTCGCCTGGAGAGAACCGGGTCAGACTGGCCCTTGTCGAAGGATTGTATTTTTCTTCATGCCGAAGACACAACATCAGGCCGGCCGGCTGGGAACGTGTCCTTGGTATGGGGAGGTACAAGAATTTGGTGGGCGGCAGGCTACTGGCCGCATTTTTCCATGAAGGAACAAGCTTCTATATTAGTGAAAGCACGAAGCAGTTGTGGAGTCAGTCCGTAGGCGGCATCCAGCCGTCAGCAGCGAAGCTAATAATTATTTCAGGGAAGATAGTCGCCATTCCAAAGACTGAGAAGAATTAAGAAACTGATACTCTCTTAGAAAGATTGAAGTTATTTTAGTGGAGACGGCTGGAGAGCTTTGACATTAAGAGCACGGAGGCCTGGCGGTGTCATGCAGCACGGAGGCCTGGCGGTGTCATGCACCGAGGCCTGGCGGTGTCATGCAGCACGGAGGCCTGGCGGTGTCATGCAGCACGGAGGCCTGGCGGTGTCATGCAGCACGGAGGCCTGGCGGTGTCATGCAGCACGGAGGCCTGGCGGTGTCATGCACGGAGGCCTGGCGGTGTCATGCAGCACGGAGGCCTGGCGGTGTCATGCAGCACGGAGGCCTGGCGGTATCATGCAGCACAGAGGCCTGGCGGTGTCCTGCACGGAGGCCTGGCAGTGTCATGCACGGAGGCCTGGCGGTGTCATGCACGGAGGCCTGGCGGTGTCATGCAGCACGGAGGCCTGGCAGTGTCATGCACGGAGGCCTGGCGGTGTCATGCACGGAGGCCTGGCGGTGTCATGCAGCACGGAGGCCTGGCGGTGTCATGCAGCACGGAGGCCTGGCGGTGTCATGCACGGAGGCCTGGCGGTGTCATGCAGCATGGAGGCCTGGCAGTGTCATGCACGGAGGCCTGGCGGTGTCATGCAGCACGGAGGCCTGGCGGTGTCATGCAGCATGGAGGCCTGGCGGTGTCATGCAGCACGGAGGCCTTGCGGTGTCATGCAGCACGGAGGCCTGGCGGTGTCATGCAGCACGGAGGCCTGGCGGTGTCATGCACGGAGGCCTGGCAGTGTCATGCACGGAGGCCTGGCAGTGTCATGCACGGAGGCCTGGCAGTGTCATGCACGGAGGCCTGGCGGTGTCATGCAGCACGGAGGCCTGGCGGTGTCATGCAGCACGGAGGCCTGGCGGTGTCATGCAGCATGGAGGCCTGGCGGTGTCATGCAGCACGGAGGCCTGGCGGTGTCATGCAGCACGGAGGCCTGGCGGTGTCATGCAGCACGGAGGCCTGGCGGTGTCATGCAGCACGGAGGCCTGGCGGTGTCATGCAGCACGGAGGCCTGGCGGTGTCATGCAGCACGGAGGCCTGGCGGTGTCATGCACGGAGGCCTGGCGGTGTCATTCAGCACGGAGGCCTGGCTGTGTCATGCAGCACGGAGGCCTGGTGGTGTCATGCACAGAGGCCTGGCGGTGTCATGCAGCACGGAGGCCTGGCGGTGTCATGCAGCACGGAGGCCTGGCGGTGTCATGCAGCACGGAGGCCTGGCGGTGTCATGCAGCACAGAGGCCTGGCGGTGTCATGCACGGAGGCCTGGCGGTGTCATGCAGCACTGAGGCCTGGCGGTGTCATGCAGCACGGAGGCTTGGCGGTGTCATGCACGGAGGCCTGGCGGTGTTATGCAGCACGGAGGCCTGGCGGTGTCATGCACGGAGGCCTGGCGGTGTCATGCAGCACGGAGGCCTGGCGGTGTCATGCAGCACGGAGGCCTGGCGGTGTCATGCACGGAGGCCTGGCGGTGTCATGCAGCATGGAGGCCTGGCGGTGTCATGCAGCACGGAGGCCTGGCGGTGTCATGCAGCACGGAGGCCTGGCGGTGTCATGCAGCACGGATGCCTGGCGGTGTCATGCAGCATGGAGGCCTGGCGGTGTCATGCATGGAGGCCTGGCGGTGTCATGCACGGAGGCCTGGCGGTGTCATGCAGCACGGAGGCCTGGCGGTGTCATGCAGAACGGAGGCCTGGCGGTGTCATGCAGCACGGAGGCCTGGCGGTGTCATGCACGGAGGCCTGGCGGTGTCATGCAGCACGGAGGCCTGGCGGTGTCATGCAGCACGGAGGCCTGGCGGTGTCATGCAGCACGGAGGCCTGGCGGTGTCATGCATGGAGGCCTGGCGGTGTCATGCAGCACGGAGGCCTGGCGGTGTCATGCACGGAGGCCTGGCGGTGTCATGCAGCACGGAGGCCTGGCGGTGTCATGCAGCACAGAGGCCTGGCGGTGTCATGCAGCACGGAGGCCTGGCAGTGTCATGCAGCACGGAGGCCTGGCGGTGTCATGCACGGAGGCCTGGCGGTGTCATGCACGGAGGCCTGGCGGTGTCATGCAGCACAGAGGCCTGGTGGTGTCATAAAGCACGGTGGCCTGGCGGTGTCATGCAGCACGGAGGCCTGGCGGTGTCATGCAACACGGAGGCCTGGCGGTGTCATGCAGCACGGAGGCCTGGCGGTGTCATGCACGGAGGCCTGGCGGTGTCATGCAGCACGGAGGCCTGGCGGTGTCATGCAGCACGGAGGCCTGGCGGTGTCATGCAGCACGGAGGCCTGGTGGTGTCATGCAGCACGGAGGCCTGGCGGTGTCATGCAGCACGGAGGCCTGGCGGTGTCAAGCACGGAGGCCTGGCGGTGTCATGCACGGAGGCCTGGCGGTGTCATGCAGCACAGAGGCCTGGCGGTGTCATGCAGCACAGAGGCCTGGCGGTGTCATGCAGCACGGAGGCCTGGCGGTGTCATACATGGAGGCTCGGTGGTGTCATGCAGCACGGAGGCCTGGCGGTGTCATGCGCGGAGGCCTGACGGTGTCATGCAGCACAGAGGCCTGGCGGTGTCATGCACGGAGGCCTGGCGGTGTCATGCAGCACGGAGGCCTGGCGGTGTCATGCAGCACGGAGGCCTGGCGGTGTCATGCAGCACGGAGGCCTGGCGGTGTCATGCAGCACGGAGGCCTGGCGGTGTCATACAGCACGGATGCCTGGCGGTGTCATGCAGCACGGAGGCCTGGCGGTGTCATGCAGCACAGAGGCCTGGCGGTATCATTCAGCACGGAGGCCTGGCGGTGTCATACATGGAGGCTCGGTGGTGTCATGCAGCACGGAGGCCTGGCGGTGTCATGCGTGGAGGCCTGACGGTGTCATGCAGCACAGAGGCCTGGCGGTGTCATGCACGGAGGCCTGGCGGTGTCATGCAGCACGGAGGCCTGGCGGTGTCATGCAGCACGGTGGCCTGGTGGTGTCATGCAGCACGGAGGCCTGGCGGTGTCATGCAGCACGGATGCCTGGCGGTGTCATGCAGCACGGAGGCCTGGCGGTGTCATGCACGGAGGCCTGGCGGTGTCATGCAGCACGGAGGCCTGGCGGTGTCATGCAGCACGGAGGCCTGGCGGTGTCATGCAGCACGGAGGCCTGGCGGTGTCATGCAGCACAGAGGCCTGGCGGTGTCATGCACGGAGGCCTGGCGGTGTCATGCAGCACTGAGGCCTGGCGGTGTCATGCAGCACGGAGGCTTGGCGGTGTCATGCACGGAGGCCTGGCGGTGTTATGCAGCACGGAGGCCTGGCGGTGTCATGCACGGAGGCCTGGCGGTGTCATGCAGCACGGAGGCCTGGCGGTGTCATGCAGCACGGAGGCCTGGCGGTGTCATGCACGGAGGCCTGGCGGTGTCATGCAGCACGGAGGCCTGGCAGTGTCATGCAGCACGGAGGCCTGGCGGTGTCATGCAGCACGGAGGCCTGGCGGTGTCATGCAGCACGGAGGCCTGGCGGTGTCATGCAGCACGGAGGCCTGGCGGTGTCAAGCACGGAGGCCTGGCGGTGTCATGCACGGAGGCCTGGCGGTGTCATGCAGCACAGAGGCCTGGCGGTGTCATGCAGCACAGAGGCCTGGCGGTGTCATGCAGCACGGAGGCCTGGTGGTGTCATACATGGAGGCTCGGTGGTGTCATGCAGCACGGAGGCCTGGCGGTGTCATGCGCGGAGGCCTGACGGTGTCATGCAGCACAGAGGCCTGGCGGTGTCATGCACGGAGGCCTGGCGGTGTCATGCAGCACGGAGGCCTGGCGGTGTCATGCAGCACGGAGGCCTGGCGGTGTCATGCAGCACGGAGGCCTGGCGGTGTCATGCAGCACGGAGGCCTGGCGGTGTCATGCAGCACGGATGCCTGGCGGTGTCATGCAGCATGGAGGCCTGGCGGTGTCATGCAGCACAGAGGCCTGGCGGTGTCATGCAGCACGGAGGCCTGGCGGTGTCATACATGGAGGCTCGGTGGTGTCATGCGCGGAGGCCTGACGGTGTCATGCAGCACAGAGGCCTGGCGGTGTCATGCACGGAGGCCTGGCGGTGTCATGCAGCACGGAGGCCTGGCGGTGTCATGCAGCACGGAGGCCTGGCGGTGTCATGCAGCACGGAGGCCTGGCGGTGTCATGCAGCACGGATGCCTGGCGGTGTCATGCAGCACGGAGGCCTGGTGGTGTCATGCACGGAGGCCTGGCGGTGTCATGCAGCACGGAGGCCTGGCGGTGTCATGCAGCACGGAGGCCTGGCGGTGTCATGCACGGAGGCCTGGCAGTGTCATGCAGCACGGAGGCCTGGCGGTGTCATGCAGCACGGAGGCCTGGCGGTGTCATGCACGGAGGCCTGGCGGTGTCATGCACGGAGGCCTGGCGGTGTCATGCACGGAGGCCTGGCGGTGTCATGCACGGAGGCCTGGCGGTGTCATGCAACACGGAGGCCTGGCGGTGTCATGCAGCACGGAGGCCTGGCGGTGTCATACACGGAGGCCTGGCGGTGTCATACACGGAGGCCTGGCGGTGTCATACACGGAGGCCTGGCGGTGTCATGCAGCACGGAGGCCTGGCGGTGTCATGCAGCACGGAGGCCTGGCTGTGTCATGCAGCACGCAGGCCTGGCGGTGTCATGCACGGAGGCCTGGCGGTGTCATGCAGCATGGAGGCCTGGCGGTGTCATGCAGCACGGAGGACTGGCGGTGTCATGCACGGAGGCCTGGTGGTGTCATGCAGCACGGAGGCCTGGCGGTGTCATGCACGGAGGCCTTGCGGTGTCATGCAGCACGGAGGCCTGGCGGTGTCATGCACGGAGGCCTGGCGGTGTCATGCAGCATGGAGGCCTGGCGGTGTCATGCACGGAGGCCTGGCGGTGTCATGCAGCACGGAGGCCTGGCGGTGTAATGCAGCACAGAGGCCTGGCGATGTCATGCACGGAGGCCTGGCGGTGTCATGCAGCACGGAGGCCTGGCGGTGTCAAGCAGCACGGAGGCCTGGCGGTGTCATGCAGCACGGAGGCCTGGCGGTGTCATGCAGCACGGAGGCCTGGCGGTGTCATGCAGCACGGAGGCCTGGCGGTGTCATGCACGGAGGCCTGGCGGTGTCATGCAGAACGGAGGCCTGGCGGTGTCATGCAGCACGGAGGCCTGGCGGTGTCATGCAGCACAGAGGCCTGGCGGTGTCATGCAGCACGGAGGCCTGGCGGTGTCATGCAGCACGGAGGCCTGGCGGTGTCATGCAGCACGGAGGCCTGGCGGTGTCATGCAGCACGGAGGCCTGGCGGTGTCATGCAGCACAGAGGCCTGGCGGTGTCATGCAGCACGGAGGCCTGGCGGTGTCATGCAGCACGGAGGCCTGGCGGTGTCATGCACGGAGGCCTGGCGGTGTCATGCACGGAGGCCTGGCGGTGTCATGCACGGAGGCCTGGCGGTGTCATGCAGCACGAAGGCCTGGCGGTGTCATGCAGCACGGAGGCCTGGCGGTGTCATGCAGCACGGAGGCCTGGCGGTGTCATGCAGCACGGAGGCCTGGCGGTGTCATGCACGGAGGCCTGGCGGTGTCATTCAGCACGGAGGCCTGGCTGTGTCATGCAGCACGGAGGCCTGGCGGTGTCATGCACGGAGGCCTGGCGGTGTCATGCAGCACGGAGGCCTGGCGGTGTCATGCAGCACGGAGGCCTGGCGGTGTCATGCAGCACGGAGGCCTGGCGGTGTCATGCAGCACGGAGGCCTGGCGGTGTCATGCAACACGGAGGCCTGGCGGTGTCATGCAGCACGGAGGCCTGGCGGTGTCATGCAGCACGGAGGCCTGGCGGTGTCATGCACGGAGGCCTGGCGGTGTCATGCAGCACGGGGGCCTGGCGGTGTCATGCAGCACGGAGGCCTGGCGGTGTCATGCACCACGGAGGCCTGGCGGTGTCATGCAGCACGGAGGCCTGGCGGTGTCATGCAGCACGGAGGCCTGGCGGTGTCATGCAGCACGGAGGCCTGGCGGTGTCATGCAGCACGGAGGCCTGGCGGTGTCATGCAGCACGGAGGCCTGGCGGTGTCATGCAGCACGGAGGCCTGGCGGTGTCATGCAGCACGGAGGCCTGGCGGTGTCATGCAGCACGGAGGCCTGGCGGTGTCATGCAGCACGGAGGCCTGGCGGTGTCATGCACGGAGGCCTGGCGGTGTCATGCACGGAGGCCTGGCGGTGTCATGCAGCACGGAGGCCTGGCGGTGTCATGCAGCACGGAGGCCTGGCGGTGTCATGCAGCACGGAGGCCTGGCGGTGTCATGCAGCACGGAGGCCTGGCGGTGTCATGCACGGAGGCCTGGCGGTGTCATGCAGCACGGAGGCCTGGCGGTGTCATGCAGCACGGAGGCCTGGTGGTGTGTTCTGCTCGACTTTTCCGGCCCTCTTTTGAGGGAAGGTGATTGGAGGTGACTTCAGTCTACTATCATTCCAGTGTGAGGGTTGGAACCGTGAATAGTGCCTATTTACAAGGCATTTTGACATAATTCTGTATTCCTCTCCTTAGATTAGGGCTTATAAACTTATGCTAGGGGATAGATTCATTAGTACTAGGGAAAATCTGTCCTTTTGTAAGGGTATTAGTATACTTTCTATTGAATTATGCTTAGTTCTGGTCTGGTAGGCCTCAAACGGGAGAGACTCCATCTTTCTTTCTGCTCCGGCAGCTTGAGACGCTTCTAGGTCAAATGTAATGTTTTAGTTATGAGGTGTTGTTCGCCTGGAGAGAACCGGGTCAGACTGGCCCTTGTCGAAGGATTGTATTTTTCTTCATGCCGAAGACACAACATCAGGCCGGCCGGCTGGGAACGTGTCCTTGGTATGGGGAGGTACAAGAATTTGGTGGGCGGCAGGCTACTGGCCGCATTTTTCCATGAAGGAACAAGCTTCTATATTAGTGAAAGCACGAAGCAGTTGTGGAGTCAGTCCGTAGGCGGCATCCAGCCGTCAGCAGCGAAGCTAATAATTATTTCAGGGAAGATAGTCGCCATTCCAAAGACTGAGAAGAATTAAGAAACTGATACTCTCTTAGAAAGATTGAAGTTATTTTAGTGGAGACGGCTGGAGAGCTTTGACATTAAGAGCACGGAGGCCTGGCGGTGTCATGCAGCACGGAGGCCTGGCGGTGTCATGCACCGAGGCCTGGCGGTGTCATGCAGCACGGAGGCCTGGCGGTGTCATGCAGCACGGAGGCCTGGCGGTGTCATGCAGCACGGAGGCCTGGCGGTGTCATGCAGCACGGAGGCCTGGCGGTGTCATGCACGGAGGCCTGGCGGTGTCATGCAGCACGGAGGCCTGGCGGTGTCATGCAGCACGGAGGCCTGGCGGTATCATGCAGCACAGAGGCCTGGCGGTGTCCTGCACGGAGGCCTGGCAGTGTCATGCACGGAGGCCTGGCGGTGTCATGCACGGAGGCCTGGCGGTGTCATGCAACACGGAGGCCTGGCAGTGTCATGCACGGAGGCCTGGCGGTGTCATGCACGGAGGCCTGGCGGTGTCATGCAGCACGGAGGCCTGGCGGTGTCATGCAGCACGGAGGCCTGGCGGTGTCATGCACGGAGGCCTGGCGGTGTCATGCAGCATGGAGGCCTGGCGGTGTCATGCACGGAGGCCTGGCGGTGTCATGCAGCACGGAGGCCTGGCGGTGTCATGCAGCATGGAGGCCTGGCGGTGTCATGCAGCACGGAGGCCTTGCGGTGTCATGCAGCACGGAGGCCTGGCGGTGTCATGCAGCACGGAGGCCTGGCGGTGTCATGCACGGAGGCCTGGCAGTGTCATGCACGGAGGCCTGGCAGTGTCATGCACGGAGGCCTGGCAGTGTCATGCACGGAGGCCTGGCGGTGTCATGCAGCACGGAGGCCTGGCGGTGTCATGCAGCACGGAGGCCTGGCGGTGTCATGCAGCATGGAGGCCTGGCGGTGTCATGCAGCACGGAGGCCTGGCGGTGTCATGCAGCACGGAGGCCTGGCGGTGTCATGCAGCACGGAGGCCTGGCGGTGTCATGCAGCACGGAGGCCTGGCGGTGTCATGCAGCACGGAGGCCTGGCGGTGTCATGCAGCACGGAGGCCTGGCGGTGTCATGCACGGAGGCCTGGCGGTGTCATTCAGCACGGAGGCCTGGCTGTGTCATGCAGCACGGAGGCCTGGTGGTGTCATGCACAGAGGCCTGGCGGTGTCATGCAGCACGGAGGCCTGGCGGTGTCATGCAGCACGGAGGCCTGGCGGTGTCATGCAGCACGGAGGCCTGGCGGTGTCATGCAGCACAGAGGCCTGGCGGTGTCATGCACGGAGGCCTGGCGGTGTCATGCAGCACTGAGGCCTGGCGGTGTCATGCAGCACGGAGGCTTGGCGGTGTCATGCACGGAGGCCTGGCGGTGTTATGCAGCACGGAGGCCTGGCGGTGTCATGCACGGAGGCCTGGCGGTGTCATGCAGCACGGAGGCCTGGCGGTGTCATGCAGCACGGAGGCCTGGCGGTGTCATGCACGGAGGCCTGGCGGTGTCATGCAGCATGGAGGCCTGGCGGTGTCATGCAGCACGGAGGCCTGGCGGTGTCATGCAGCACGGAGGCCTGGCGGTGTCATGCAGCACGGATGCCTGGCGGTGTCATGCAGCATGGAGGCCTGGCGGTGTCATGCATGGAGGCCTGGCGGTGTCATGCACGGAGGCCTGGCGGTGTCATGCAGCACGGAGGCCTGGCGGTGTCATGCAGAACGGAGGCCTGGCGGTGTCATGCAGCACGGAGGCCTGGCGGTGTCATGCACGGAGGCCTGGCGGTGTCATGCAGCACGGAGGCCTGGCGGTGTCATGCAGCACGGAGGCCTGGCGGTGTCATGCAGCACGGAGGCCTGGCGGTGTCATGCATGGAGGCCTGGCGGTGTCATGCAGCACGGAGGCCTGGCGGTGTCATGCACGGAGGCCTGGCGGTGTCATGCAGCACGGAGGCCTGGCGGTGTCATGCAGCACAGAGGCCTGGCGGTGTCATGCAGCACGGAGGCCTGGCAGTGTCATGCAGCACGGAGGCCTGGCGGTGTCATGCACGGAGGCCTGGCGGTGTCATGCACGGAGGCCTGGCGGTGTCATGCAGCACAGAGGCCTGGTGGTGTCATAAAGCACGGTGGCCTGGCGGTGTCATGCAGCACGGAGGCCTGGCGGTGTCATGCAACACGGAGGCCTGGCGGTGTCATGCAGCACGGAGGCCTGGCGGTGTCATGCACGGAGGCCTGGCGGTGTCATGCAGCACGGAGGCCTGGCGGTGTCATGCAGCACGGAGGCCTGGCGGTGTCATGCAGCACGGAGGCCTGGTGGTGTCATGCAGCACGGAGGCCTGGCGGTGTCATGCAGCACGGAGGCCTGGCGGTGTCAAGCACGGAGGCCTGGCGGTGTCATGCACGGAGGCCTGGCGGTGTCATGCAGCACAGAGGCCTGGCGGTGTCATGCAGCACAGAGGCCTGGCGGTGTCATGCAGCACGGAGGCCTGGCGGTGTCATACATGGAGGCTCGGTGGTGTCATGCAGCACGGAGGCCTGGCGGTGTCATGCGCGGAGGCCTGACGGTGTCATGCAGCACAGAGGCCTGGCGGTGTCATGCACGGAGGCCTGGCGGTGTCATGCAGCACGGAGGCCTGGCGGTGTCATGCAGCACGGAGGCCTGGCGGTGTCATGCAGCACGGAGGCCTGGCGGTGTCATGCAGCACGGAGGCCTGGCGGTGTCATACAGCACGGATGCCTGGCGGTGTCATGCAGCACGGAGGCCTGGCGGTGTCATGCAGCACAGAGGCCTGGCGGTATCATTCAGCACGGAGGCCTGGCGGTGTCATACATGGAGGCTCGGTGGTGTCATGCAGCACGGAGGCCTGGCGGTGTCATGCGTGGAGGCCTGACGGTGTCATGCAGCACAGAGGCCTGGCGGTGTCATGCACGGAGGCCTGGCGGTGTCATGCAGCACGGAGGCCTGGCGGTGTCATGCAGCACGGTGGCCTGGTGGTGTCATGCAGCACGGAGGCCTGGCGGTGTCATGCAGCACGGATGCCTGGCGGTGTCATGCAGCACGGAGGCCTGGCGGTGTCATGCACGGAGGCCTGGCGGTGTCATGCAGCACGGAGGCCTGGCGGTGTCATGCAGCACGGAGGCCTGGCGGTGTCATGCAGCACGGAGGCCTGGCGGTGTCATGCAGCACAGAGGCCTGGCGGTGTCATGCACGGAGGCCTGGCGGTGTCATGCAGCACTGAGGCCTGGCGGTGTCATGCAGCACGGAGGCTTGGCGGTGTCATGCACGGAGGCCTGGCGGTGTTATGCAGCACGGAGGCCTGGCGGTGTCATGCACGGAGGCCTGGCGGTGTCATGCAGCACGGAGGCCTGGCGGTGTCATGCAGCACGGAGGCCTGGCGGTGTCATGCACGGAGGCCTGGCGGTGTCATGCAGCACGGAGGCCTGGCAGTGTCATGCAGCACGGAGGCCTGGCGGTGTCATGCAGCACGGAGGCCTGGCGGTGTCATGCAGCACGGAGGCCTGGCGGTGTCATGCAGCACGGAGGCCTGGCGGTGTCAAGCACGGAGGCCTGGCGGTGTCATGCACGGAGGCCTGGCGGTGTCATGCAGCACAGAGGCCTGGCGGTGTCATGCAGCACAGAGGCCTGGCGGTGTCATGCAGCACGGAGGCCTGGTGGTGTCATACATGGAGGCTCGGTGGTGTCATGCAGCACGGAGGCCTGGCGGTGTCATGCGCGGAGGCCTGACGGTGTCATGCAGCACAGAGGCCTGGCGGTGTCATGCACGGAGGCCTGGCGGTGTCATGCAGCACGGAGGCCTGGCGGTGTCATGCAGCACGGAGGCCTGGCGGTGTCATGCAGCACGGAGGCCTGGCGGTGTCATGCAGCACGGAGGCCTGGCGGTGTCATGCAGCACGGATGCCTGGCGGTGTCATGCAGCATGGAGGCCTGGCGGTGTCATGCAGCACAGAGGCCTGGCGGTGTCATGCAGCACGGAGGCCTGGCGGTGTCATACATGGAGGCTCGGTGGTGTCATGCGCGGAGGCCTGACGGTGTCATGCAGCACAGAGGCCTGGCGGTGTCATGCACGGAGGCCTGGCGGTGTCATGCAGCACGGAGGCCTGGCGGTGTCATGCAGCACGGAGGCCTGGCGGTGTCATGCAGCACGGAGGCCTGGCGGTGTCATGCAGCACGGATGCCTGGCGGTGTCATGCAGCACGGAGGCCTGGTGGTGTCATGCACGGAGGCCTGGCGGTGTCATGCAGCACGGAGGCCTGGCGGTGTCATGCAGCACGGAGGCCTGGCGGTGTCATGCACGGAGGCCTGGCAGTGTCATGCAGCACGGAGGCCTGGCGGTGTCATGCAGCACGGAGGCCTGGCGGTGTCATGCACGGAGGCCTGGCGGTGTCATGCACGGAGGCCTGGCGGTGTCATGCACGGAGGCCTGGCGGTGTCATGCAGCACGGAGGCCTGGCGGTGTCATGCAGCACGGAGGCCTGGCGGTGTCATACACGGAGGCCTGGCGGTGTCATACACGGAGGCCTGGCGGTGTCATACACGGAGGCCTGGCGGTGTCATACACGGAGGCCTGGCGGTGTCATGCAGCACGGAGGCCTGGCGGTGTCATGCAGCACGGAGGCCTGGCTGTGTCATGCAGCACGCAGGCCTGGCGGTGTCATGCACGGAGGCCTGGCGGTGTCATGCAGCATGGAGGCCTGGCGGTGTCATGCAGCACGGAGGACTGGCGGTGTCATGCACGGAGGCCTGGTGGTGTCATGCAGCACGGAGGCCTGGCGGTGTCATGCACGGAGGCCTTGCGGTGTCATGCAGCACGGAGGCCTGGCGGTGTCATGCACGGAGGCCTGGCGGTGTCATGCAGCATGGAGGCCTGGCGGTGTCATGCACGGAGGCCTGGCGGTGTCATGCAGCACGGAGGCCTGGCGGTGTAATGCAGCACAGAGGCCTGGCGATGTCATGCACGGAGGCCTGGCGGTGTCATGCAGCACGGAGGCCTGGCGGTGTCAAGCAGCACGGAGGCCTGGCGGTGTCATGCAGCACGGAGGCCTGGCGGTGTCATGCAGCACGGAGGCCTGGCGGTGTCATGCAGCACGGAGGCCTGGCGGTGTCATGCACGGAGGCCTGGCGGTGTCATGCAGAACGGAGGCCTGGCGGTGTCATGCAGCACGGAGGCCTGGCGGTGTCATGCAGCACAGAGGCCTGGCGGTGTCATGCAGCACGGAGGCCTGGCGGTGTCATGCAGCACGGAGGCCTGGCGGTGTCATGCAGCACGGAGGCCTGGCGGTGTCATGCAGCACGGAGGCCTGGCGGTGTCATGCAGCACGGAGGCCTGGCGGTGTCATGCAGCACGGAGGCCTGGCGGTGTCATGCAGCACGGAGGCCTGGCGGTGTCATGCACGGAGGCCTGGCGGTGTCATGCACGGAGGCCTGGCGGTGTCATGCACGGAGGCCTGGCGGTGTCATGCAGCACGAAGGCCTGGCGGTGTCATGCAGCACGGAGGCCTGGCGGTGTCATGCAGCACGGAGGCCTGGCGGTGTCATGCAGCACGGAGGCCTGGCGGTGTCATGCACGGAGGCCTGGCGGTGTCATTCAGCACGGAGGCCTGGCTGTGTCATGCAGCACGGAGGCCTGGCGGTGTCATGCACGGAGGCCTGGCGGTGTCATGCAGCACGGAGGCCTGGCGGTGTCATGCAGCACGGAGGCCTGGCGGTGTCATGCAGCACGGAGGCCTGGCGGTGTCATGCAGCACGGAGGCCTGGCGGTGTCATGCAACACGGAGGCCTGGCGGTGTCATGCAGCACGGAGGCCTGGCGGTGTCATGCAGCACGGAGGCCTGGCGGTGTCATGCACGGAGGCCTGGCGGTGTCATGCAGCACGGGGGCCTGGCGGTGTCATGCAGCACGGAGGCCTGGCGGTGTCATGCACCACGGAGGCCTGGCGGTGTCATGCAGCACGGAGGCCTGGCGGTGTCATGCAGCACGGAGGCCTGGCGGTGTCATGCAGCACGGAGGCCTGGCGGTGTCATGCAGCACGGAGGCCTGGCGGTGTCATGCAGCACGGAGGCCTGGCGGTGTCATGCAGCACGGAGGCCTGGCGGTGTCATGCAGCACGGAGGCCTGGCGGTGTCATGCAGCACGGAGGCCTGGCGGTGTCATGCACGGAGGCCTGGCGGTGTCATGCACGGAGGCCTGGCGGTGTCATGCAGCACGGAGGCCTGGCGGTGTCATGCAGCACGGAGGCCTGGCGGTGTCATGCAGCACGGAGGCCTGGCGGTGTCATGCAGCACGGAGGCCTGGCGGTGTCATGCACGGAGGCCTGGCGGTGTCATTCAGCACGGAGGTCTGGCTGTGTCATGCAGCACGGAGGCCTGGTGGTGTCATGCACGGAGGCCTGGCGGTGTCATGCAGCACGGAGGCCTGGTGGTGTCATGCAGCACGGAGGCCTGGCGGTGTCATGCAGCACAGAGGCCTGGCGGTGTCATGCAGCACAGAGGCCTGGCGGTGTCATGCACGGAGGCCTGGCGGTGTCATGCAGCACTGAGGCCTGGCGGTGTCATGCAGCACAGAGGCTTGGCGGTGTCATGCACGGAGGCCTGGCGGTGGTATGCAGCACGGAGGCCTGGCGGTGTCATGCACGGAGGCCTGGCGGTGTCATGCAGCACGGAGGCCTGGCGGTGTCATGCAGCACGGAGGCCTGGCGGTGTCATGCACGGAGGCCTGGCGGTGTCATGCAGCATGGAGGCCTGGCGGTGTCATGCAGCACGGAGGCCTGGCGGTGTCATGCAGCACGGAGGCCTGGCGGTGTCATGCAGCACGGAGGCCTGGCGGTGTCATGCAGCATGGAGGCCTGGCGGTGTCATGCATGGAGGCCTGGCGGTGTCATGCACGGAGGCCTGGCGGTGTCATGCAGCACGGAGGCCTGGCGGTGTCATGCAGAACGGAGGCCTGGCGGTGTCATGCAGCACGGAGGCCTGGCGGTGTCATGCACAGAGGCCTGGCGGTGTCATGCAGCACGGAGGCCTGGCGGTGTCATGCAGCACGGAGGCCTGGCGGTGTCATGCAGCACGGAGGCCTGGCGGTGTCATGCAGCACGGAGGCCTGGCGGTGTCATGCATGGAGGCCTGGCGGTGTCATGCAGCACGGAGGCCTGGCGGTGTCATGCACGGAGGCCTGGCAGTGTCATGCAGCACGGAGGCCTGGCGGTCTCATGCAGCACGGAGGCCTGGTGGTGTCATGCAGCACGGAGGCCTGGCGGTGTCATGCAGCGCGGAGGCCTGGCGGTGTCATGCAGCACGGAGGCCTGGCAGTGTCATGCAGCACGGAGGCCTGGCGGTGTCATGCAGCACGGAGGCCTGGCGGTGTCATGCAGCATGGAGGCCTGGCGGTGTCATGCAGCACGGAGGCCTGGCGGTGTCATGCACGGAGGCCTGGCGGTGTCATTCAGCACGGAGGCCTGGCTGTGTCATGCAGCACGGAGGCCTGGTGGTGTCATGCACGGAGGCCTGGCGGTGTCATGCAGCACGGAGGCCTGGCGGTGTCATGCAGCACGGAGGCCTGGCGGTGTCATGCAGCACGGAGGCCTGGCGGTGTCATGCAGCACAGAGGCCTGGCGGTGTCATGCACGGAGGCCTGGCGGTGTCATGCAGCACTGAGGCCTGGCGGTGTCATGCAGCACAGAGGCTTGGCGGTGTCATGCACGGAGGCCTGGCGGTGTTATGCAGCACGGAGGCCTGGCGGTGTCATGCACGGAGGCCTGGCGGTGTCATGCAGCACGGAGGCCTGGCGGTGTCATGCAGCACGGAGGCCTGGCGGTGTCATGCACGGAGGCCTGGCGGTGTCATGCAGCATGGAGGCCTGGCGGTGTCATGCAGCACGGAGGCCTGGCGGTGTCATGCAGCACGGAGGCCTGGCGGTGTCATGCAGCATGGAGGCCTGGCGGTGTCATGCATGGAGTCCTGGCGGTGTCATGCACGGAGGCCTGGCGGTGTCATGCAGCACGGAGGCCTGGCGGTGTCATGCAGAATGGAGGCCTGGCGGTGTCATGCAGCACGGAGGCCTGGCGGTGTCATGCACGGAGGCCTGGCGGTGTCATGCAGCACGGAGGCCTGGCGGTGTCATGCAGCACGGAGGCCTGGCGGTGTCATGCAGCACGGAGGCCTGGCGGTGTCATGCAGCACGGAGGCCTGGCGGTGTCATGCATGGAGGCCTGGCGGTGTCATGCAGCACGGAGGCCTGGCGGTGTCATGCAGCACGGAGGCCTGGCGGTGTCATGCAGCACAGAGGCCTGGCGGTGTCATGCAGCACGGAGGCCTGGCGGTGTCATACATGGAGGCTCGGTGGTGTCATGCAGCACGGAGGCCTGGCGGTGTCATGCGCGGAGGCCTGACGGTGTCATGCAGCACAGAGGCCTGGCGGTGTCATGCACGGAGGCCTGGCGGTGTCATGCAGCACGGAGGCCTGGCGGTGTCAAGCAGCACGGAGGCCTGGCGGTGTCATGCAGCACGGAGGCCTGGCGGTGTCATGCAGCACGGAGGCCTGGCGGTGTCATGCAGCACGGAGGCCTGGCGGTGTCATGCAGCACGGAGGCCTTGCGGTGTCATGCACGGAGGCCTGGCGGTGTCATGCACGGAGGCCTGGCGGTGTCATGCAGCACGGAGGCCTGGCGGTGTCATGCAGCACGGAGGCCTGGCGGTGTCATGCAGCACGGAGGCCTGGCGGTGTCATGCACGGAGGCCTGGCGGTGTCATGCAGCACGGAGGCCTGGCGGTGTCATGCAGCACGGAGGCATGGCGGTGTCATGCAGCACGGAGGCCTGGCGGTGTCATGCAGCACTGAGGCCTAGCGGTGTCATGCATGGAGGCCTGGCGGTGTCATGCAGCACGGAGGCCTGGCGGTGTCATGCAGCACGGAGGCCTGGCGGTGTCATGCAGCACGGAGGCCTGGCGGTGTCATGCACGGAGGCCTGGCGGTGTCATGCACGGAGGCCTGGCGGTGTCATGCACGGAGGCCTGGCGGTGTCATGCACGGAGGCCTGGCGGTGTCATGCAGCACGGAGGCCTGGCGGTATCATGCAGCACGGAGGCCTGGCGGTGTCATACACGGAGGCCTGGCGGTGTTATACACGGAGGCCTGGCGGTGTCATGCAGCACGGAGGCCTGACGGTGTCATGCACGGAGGCCTGGCGGTGTCATGCAGCACAGAGGCCTGGCGGTGTCATGCAGCACAGAGGCCTGGCGGTGTCATGCAGCACGGAGGCCTGGCGGTGTCATGCAGCACGGAGGCCTGGCGGTGTCATGCAGCACGGAGGCCTGGCGGTGTCATGCACGGAGGCATGGCGGTGTCATGCAGCAAGGAGGCCTGGCGGTGTCATGCAGCACGGAGGCCTGCCGGTGTCATGCAACACGGAGGCCTGGCGGTGTCATGCAACACGGAGGCCTGGCGGTGTCATGCAGCACGGAGGCCTGGCGGTGTCATGCATGGAGGCCTGGCGGTGTCATGCAGCATGGAGGCCTGGTGGTGTCATGCAGCACGGAGGACTGGCGGTGTCATGCACGGAGGCCTGGTGGTGTCATGCAGCACGGAGGCCTGGCGGTGTCATGCACGGAGGCCTTGCGGTGTCATGCAGCACGGAGGCCTGGCGGTGTCATGCACGGAGGCCTGGCGGTGTCATGCAGCATGGAGGCCTGGCGGTGTCATGCACGGAGGCCTGGCGGTGTCATTCAGCACGGAGGCCTGGCGGTGTCATGCAGCACAGAGGCCTGGCGATGTCATGCACGGAGGCCTGGCGGTGTCATGCAGCACGGAGGCCTGGCGGTGTCAAGCAGGCCGGAGGCCTGGCGGTGTCATGCAGCACGGAGGCCTGGCGGTGTCATGCAGCACGGAGGCCTGGCGGTGTAATGCAGCACGGAGGCTTGGCGGTGTCATGCAGCACGGAGGCCTGGCGGTGTCATGCAGCACGGAGGCCTGGCGGTGTCATGCAGCACGGAGGCCTGGCGGTGTCATGCACCACGGAGGCCTGGCGGTGTCATGCACGGAGGCCTGGCGGTGTCATGCAGCACGGAGGCCTGGCGGTGTCATGCAGCACGGAGGCCTGGCGGTGTCATGCAGCACGGAGGCCTGGCGGTGTCATGCAGCACGGAGGCCTGGCGGTGTCATGCAGCACGGAGGCCTGGCGGTGTCATGCAGCACGGCGGCCTGGCGGTGTGCTGCAGCACGGAGGCCTGGCGGTGTCATGCAGCACGGAGGCCTGGCGGTGTCATGCAGCAAGGAGGCCTGGCGGTGTCATGCAGCACGGAGGCCTGGCGGTGTCATGCAGCACGGAGGCCTGGCGGTGTCATGCAGCATGGAGGCCTGGCGGTGTCATGCAGCACGGAGGCCTGGCGGTGTCATGCAGCACGGAGGCCTGGCGGTGTCATGCAGCACGGAGGCCTGGCGGTGTCATGCAGCACGGCGGCCTGGCGGTGTGCTGCAGCACGGAGGCCTGGCGGTGTCATGCAGCACGGAGGCCTGGCGGTGTCATGCAGCACGGATGCCTGGCGGTGTCATGCACGGAGGCCTGGCGGTGTCATGCAGCACGGAGGCCTGGCGGTGTCATGCAGCACGGAGGCCTGGCGGTGTCATGCAGCACGGAGGCCTGGCGGTGTCATGCAGCATGGAGGCCTGGCGGTGTCATGCAGCACGGAGGCCTTGCGGTGTCATGCAGCACGGAGGCCTGGCGGTGTCATGCAGCATGGAGGCCTGGCGGTGTCATGCAGCACAGAGGCCTGGCGGTGTCATGCAGCACGGAGGCCTGGCGGTGTCATGCACGGAGGCCTGGCAGTGTCATGCACGGAGGCCTGGCAGTGTCATGCACGGAGGCCTGGCGGTGTCATGCAGCACGGAGGCCTGGCGGTGTCATGCAGCACGGAGGCCTGGCGGTGTCATGCACGGAGGCCTGGCGGTGTCATGCAGCATGGAGGCCTGGCGGTGTCATGCAGCACGGAGGCCTGGCGGTGTCATGCAGCACGGAGGCCTGGCGGTGTCATGCACGGAGGCCTGGCGGTGTCATGCAGCATGGAGGCCTGGCGGTGTCATGCACGGAGGCCTGGTGGTGTCATGCAGCACGGAGGCCTGGCGGTGTCATGCAGCATGGAGGCCTGGCGGTGTCATGCAGCACGGAGGCCTTGCGGTGTCATGCAGCACGGAGGCCTGGCGGTGTCATGCAGCACGGAGGCCTGGCGGTGTCATGCAGCACAGAGGCCTGGCGGTGTCATGCAGCACGGAGGCCTGGCGGTGTCATGCACGGAGGCCTGGCAGTGTCATGCACGGAGGCCTGGCAGTGTCATGCACGGAGGCCTGGCGGTGTCATGCAGCACGGAGGCCTGGCGGTGTCATGCAGCACGGAGGCCTGGCGGTGTCATGCACGGAGGCCTGGCGGTGTCATGCAGCATGGAGGCCTGGCGGTGTCATGCAGCACGGAGGCCTGGCGGTGTCATGCAGCACGGAGGCCTGGCGGTGTCATGCAGCACGGAGGCCTGGCGGTGTCATGCAGCACGGAGGCCTGGCGGTGTCATGCAGCACGGAGGCCTGGCGGTGTCATGCAGCACGGAGGCCTGGCGGTGTCATGCACGGAGGCCTGGCGGTGTCATTCAGCACGGAGGCCTGGCTGTGTCATGCAGCACGGAGGCCTGGTGGTGTCATGCACAGAGGCCTGGCGGTGTCATGCAGCACGGAGGCCTGGCGGTGTCATGCAGCACGGAGGCCTGGCGGTGTCATGCAGCACGGAGGCCTGGCGGTGTCATGCAGCACAGAGGCCTGGCGGTGTCATGCACGGAGGCCTGGCGGTGTCATGCAGCACTGAGGCCTGGCGGTGTCATGCAGCACGGAGGCTTGGCGGTGTCATGCACGGAGGCCTGGCGGTGTTATGCAGCACGGAGGCCTGGCGGTGTCATGCACGGAGGCCTGGCGGTGTCATGCAGCACGGAGGCCTGGCGGTGTCATGCAGCACGGAGGCCTGGCGGTGTCATGCACGGAGGCCTGGCGGTGTCATGCAGCATGGAGGCCTGGCGGTGTCATGCAGCACGGAGGCCTGGCGGTGTCATGCAGCACGGAGGCCTGGCGGTGTCATGCAGCACGGAGGCCTGGCGGTGTCATGCAGCATGGAGGCCTGGCGGTGTCATGCATGGAGGCCTGGCGGTGTCATGCACGGAGGCCTGGCGGTGTCATGCAGCACGGAGGCCTGGCGGTGTCATGCAGAATGGAGGCCTGGCGGTGTCATGCAGCACGGAGGCCTGGCGGTGTCATGCACGGAGGCCTGGCGGTGTCATGCAGCACGGAGGCCTGGCGGTGTCATGCAGCACGGAGGCCTGGCGGTGTCATGCAGCACGGAGGCCTGGCGGTGTCATGCATGGAGGCCTGGCGGTGTCATGCAGCACGGAGGCCTGGCGGTGTCATGCACGGAGGCCTGGCGGTGTCATGCAGCACGGAGGCCTGGCGGTGTCATGCAGCACAGAGGCCTGGCGGTGTCATGCAGCACGGAGGCCTGGCAGTGTCATGCAGCACGGAGGCCTGGCGGTGTCATGCACGGAGGCCTGGCGGTGTCATGCACGGAGGCCTGGCGGTGTCATGCAGCACAGAGGCCTGGTGGTGTCATAAAGCACGGTGGCCTGGCGGTGTCATGCAGCACGGAGGCCTGGCGGTGTCATGCAACACGGAGGCCTGGCGGTGTCATGCAGCACGGAGGCCTGGCGGTGTCATGCACGGAGGCCTGGCGGTGTCATGCAGCACGGAGGCCTGGCGGTGTCATGCAGCACGGAGGCCTGGCGGTGTCATGCAGCATGGAGGCCTGGCGGTGTCATGCAGCACGGAGGCCTGGCGGTGTCATGCAGCACGGAGGCCTGGCGGTGTCAAGCACGGAGGCCTGGCGGTGTCATGCACGGAGGCCTGGCGGTGTCATGCAGCACAGAGGCCTGGCGGTGTCATGCAGCACAGAGGCCTGGCGGTGTCATGCAGCACGGAGGCCTGGCGGTGTCATACATGGAGGCTCGGTGGTGTCATGCAGCACGGAGGCCTGGCGGTGTCATGCGCGGAGGCCTGACGGTGTCATGCAGCACAGAGGCCTGGCGGTGTCATGCACGGAGGCCTGGCGGTGTCATGCAGCACGGAGGCCTGGCGGTGTCATGCAGCACGGAGGCCTGGCGGTGTCATGCAGCACGGAGGCCTGGCGGTGTCATGCAGCACGGAGGCCTGGCGGTGTCATGCAGCACGGATGCCTGGCGGTGTCATGCAGCACGGAGGCCTGGCGGTGTCATGCAGCACAGAGGCCTGGCGGTATCATGCAGCACGGAGGCCTGGCGGTGTCATACATGGAGGCTCGGTGGTGTCATGCAGCACGGAGGCCTGGCGGTGTCATGCGTGGAGGCCTGACGGTGTCATGCAGCACAGAGGCCTGGCGGTGTCATGCACGGAGGCCTGGCGGTGTCATGCAGCACGGAGGCCTGGCGGTGTCATGCAGCACGGAGGCCTGGTGGTGTCATGCAGCACGGAGGCCTGGCGGTGTCATGCAGCACGGATGCCTGGCGGTGTCATGCAGCACGGAGGCCTGGCGGTGTCATGCACGGAGGCCTGGCGGTGTCATGCAGCACGGAGGCCTGGCGGTGTCATGCAGCACGGAGGCCTGGCGGTGTCATGCAGCACGGAGGCCTGGCGGTGTCATGCAGCACAGAGGCCTGGCGGTGTCATGCACGGAGGCCTGGCGGTGTCATGCAGCACTGAGGCCTGGCGGTGTCATGCAGCACGGAGGCTTGGCGGTGTCATGCACGGAGGCCTGGCGGTGTTATGCAGCACGGAGGCCTGGCGGTGTCATGCAGCACGGAGGCCTGGCGGTGTCATGCACGGAGGCCTGGCGGTGTCATGCAGCACGGAGGCCTGGCGGTGTCATGCAGCACGGAGGCCTGGTGGTGTGTTCTGCTCGACTTTTCCGGCCCTCTTTTGAGGGAAGGTGATTGGAGGTGACTTCAGTCTACTATCATTCCAGTGTGAGGGTTGGAACCGTGAATAGTGCCTATTTACAAGGCATTTTGACATAATTCTGTATTCCTCTCCTTAGATTAGGGCTTATAAACTTATGCTAGGGGATAGATTCATTAGTACTAGGGAAAATCTGTCCTTTTGTAAGGGTATTAGTATACTTTCTATTGAATTATGCTTAGTTCTGGTCTGGTAGGCCTCAAACGGGAGAGACTCCATCTTTCTTTCTGCTCCGGCAGCTTGAGACGCTTCTAGGTCAAATGTAATGTTTTAGTTATGAGGTGTTGTTCGCCTGGAGAGAACCGGGTCAGACTGGCCCTTGTCGAAGGATTGTATTTTTCTTCATGCCGAAGACACAACATCAGGCCGGCCGGCTGGGAACGTGTCCTTGGTATGGGGAGGTACAAGAATTTGGTGGGCGGCAGGCTACTGGCCGCATTTTTCCATGAAGGAACAAGCTTCTATATTAGTGAAAGCACGAAGCAGTTGTGGAGTCAGTCCGTAGGCGGCATCCAGCCGTCAGCAGCGAAGCTAATAATTATTTCAGGGAAGATAGTCGCCATTCCAAAGACTGAGAAGAATTAAGAAACTGATACTCTCTTAGAAAGATTGAAGTTATTTTAGTGGAGACGGCTGGAGAGCTTTGACATTAAGAGCACGGAGGCCTGGCGGTGTCATGCAGCACGGAGGCCTGGCGGTGTCATGCACCGAGGCCTGGCGGTGTCATGCAGCACGGAGGCCTGGCGGTGTCATGCAGCACGGAGGCCTGGCGGTGTCATGCAGCACGGAGGCCTGGCGGTGTCATGCAGCACGGAGGCCTGGCGGTGTCATGCACGGAGGCCTGGCGGTGTCATGCAGCACGGAGGCCTGGCGGTGTCATGCAGCACGGAGGCCTGGCGGTATCATGCAGCACAGAGGCCTGGCGGTGTCCTGCACGGAGGCCTGGCAGTGTCATGCACGGAGGCCTGGCGGTGTCATGCACGGAGGCCTGGCGGTGTCATGCAGCACGGAGGCCTGGCAGTGTCATGCACGGAGGCCTGGCGGTGTCATGCACGGAGGCCTGGCGGTGTCATGCAGCACGGAGGCCTGGCGGTGTCATGCAGCACGGAGGCCTGGCGGTGTCATGCACGGAGGCCTGGCGGTGTCATGCAGCATGGAGGCCTGGCGGTGTCATGCACGGAGGCCTGGCGGTGTCATGCAGCACGGAGGCCTGGCGGTGTCATGCAGCATGGAGGCCTGGCGGTGTCATGCAGCACGGAGGCCTTGCGGTGTCATGCAGCACGGAGGCCTGGCGGTGTCATGCAGCACGGAGGCCTGGCGGTGTCATGCAGCACAGAGGCCTGGCGGTGTCATGCAGCACGGAGGCCTGGCGGTGTCATGCACGGAGGCCTGGCAGTGTCATGCACGGAGGCCTGGCAGTGTCATGCACGGAGGCCTGGCAGTGTCATGCACGGAGGCCTGGCGGTGTCATGCAGCACGGAGGCCTGGCGGTGTCATGCAGCACGGAGGCCTGGCGGTGTCATGCAGCACGGAGGCCTGGCGGTGTCATGCAGCACGGAGGCCTGGCGGTGTCATGCAGCACGGAGGCCTGGCGGTGTCATGCAGCACGGAGGCCTGGCGGTGTCATGCAGCACGGAGGCCTGGCGGTGTCATGCAGCACGGAGGCCTGGCGGTGTCATGCACGGAGGCCTGGCGGTGTCATTCAGCACGGAGGCCTGGCTGTGTCATGCAGCACGGAGGCCTGGTGGTGTCATGCACAGAGGCCTGGCGGTGTCATGCAGCACGGAGGCCTGGCGGTGTCATGCAGCACGGAGGCCTGGCGGTGTCATGCAGCACGGAGGCCTGGCGGTGTCATGCAGCACAGAGGCCTGGCGGTGTCATGCACGGAGGCCTGGCGGTGTCATGCAGCACTGAGGCCTGGCGGTGTCATGCAGCACGGAGGCTTGGCGGTGTCATGCACGGAGGCCTGGCGGTGTTATGCAGCACGGAGGCCTGGCGGTGTCATGCACGGAGGCCTGGCGGTGTCATGCAGCACGGAGGCCTGGCGGTGTCATGCAGCACGGAGGCCTGGCGGTGTCATGCACGGAGGCCTGGCGGTGTCATGCAGCATGGAGGCCTGGCGGTGTCATGCAGCACGGAGGCCTGGCGGTGTCATGCAGCACGGAGGCCTGGCGGTGTCATGCAGCACGGATGCCTGGCGGTGTCATGCAGCATGGAGGCCTGGCGGTGTCATGCATGGAGGCCTGGCGGTGTCATGCACGGAGGCCTGGCGGTGTCATGCAGCACGGAGGCCTGGCGGTGTCATGCAGAACGGAGGCCTGGCGGTGTCATGCAGCACGGAGGCCTGGCGGTGTCATGCACGGAGGCCTGGCGGTGTCATGCAGCACGGAGGCCTGGCGGTGTCATGCAGCACGGAGGCCTGGCGGTGTCATGCAGCACGGAGGCCTGGCGGTGTCATGCATGGAGGCCTGGCGGTGTCATGCAGCACGGAGGCCTGGCGGTGTCATGCACGGAGGCCTGGCGGTGTCATGCAGCACGGAGGCCTGGCGGTGTCATGCAGCACAGAGGCCTGGCGGTGTCATGCAGCACGGAGGCCTGGCAGTGTCATGCAGCACGGAGGCCTGGCGGTGTCATGCACGGAGGCCTGGCGGTGTCATGCACGGAGGCCTGGCGGTGTCATGCAGCACAGAGGCCTGGTGGTGTCATAAAGCACGGTGGCCTGGCGGTGTCATGCAGCACGGAGGCCTGGCGGTGTCATGCAACACGGAGGCCTGGCGGTGTCATGCAGCACGGAGGCCTGGCGGTGTCATGCACGGAGGCCTGGCGGTGTCATGCAGCACGGAGGCCTGGCGGTGTCATGCAGCACGGAGGCCTGGCGGTGTCATGCAGCACGGAGGCCTGGTGGTGTCATGCAGCACGGAGGCCTGGCGGTGTCATGCAGCACGGAGGCCTGGCGGTGTCAAGCACGGAGGCCTGGCGGTGTCATGCACGGAGGCCTGGCGGTGTCATGCAGCACAGAGGCCTGGCGGTGTCATGCAGCACAGAGGCCTGGCGGTGTCATGCAGCACGGAGGCCTGGCGGTGTCATACATGGAGGCTCGGTGGTGTCATGCAGCACGGAGGCCTGGCGGTGTCATGCGCGGAGGCCTGACGGTGTCATGCAGCACAGAGGCCTGGCGGTGTCATGCACGGAGGCCTGGCGGTGTCATGCAGCACGGAGGCCTGGCGGTGTCATGCAGCACGGAGGCCTGGCGGTGTCATGCAGCACGGAGGCCTGGCGGTGTCATGCAGCACGGAGGCCTGGCGGTGTCATACAGCACGGATGCCTGGCGGTGTCATGCAGCACGGAGGCCTGGCGGTGTCATGCAGCACAGAGGCCTGGCGGTATCATTCAGCACGGAGGCCTGGCGGTGTCATACATGGAGGCTCGGTGGTGTCATGCAGCACGGAGGCCTGGCGGTGTCATGCGTGGAGGCCTGACGGTGTCATGCAGCACAGAGGCCTGGCGGTGTCATGCACGGAGGCCTGGCGGTGTCATGCAGCACGGAGGCCTGGCGGTGTCATGCAGCACGGTGGCCTGGTGGTGTCATGCAGCACGGAGGCCTGGCGGTGTCATGCAGCACGGATGCCTGGCGGTGTCATGCAGCACGGAGGCCTGGCGGTGTCATGCACGGAGGCCTGGCGGTGTCATGCAGCACGGAGGCCTGGCGGTGTCATGCAGCACGGAGGCCTGGCGGTGTCATGCAGCACGGAGGCCTGGCGGTGTCATGCAGCACAGAGGCCTGGCGGTGTCATGCACGGAGGCCTGGCGGTGTCATGCAGCACTGAGGCCTGGCGGTGTCATGCAGCACGGAGGCTTGGCGGTGTCATGCACGGAGGCCTGGCGGTGTTATGCAGCACGGAGGCCTGGCGGTGTCATGCACGGAGGCCTGGCGGTGTCATGCAGCACGGAGGCCTGGCGGTGTCATGCAGCACGGAGGCCTGGCGGTGTCATGCACGGAGGCCTGGCGGTGTCATGCAGCACGGAGGCCTGGCAGTGTCATGCAGCACGGAGGCCTGGCGGTGTCATGCAGCACGGAGGCCTGGCGGTGTCATGCAGCACGGAGGCCTGGCGGTGTCATGCAGCACGGAGGCCTGGCGGTGTCAAGCACGGAGGCCTGGCGGTGTCATGCACGGAGGCCTGGCGGTGTCATGCAGCACAGAGGCCTGGCGGTGTCATGCAGCACAGAGGCCTGGCGGTGTCATGCAGCACGGAGGCCTGGTGGTGTCATACATGGAGGCTCGGTGGTGTCATGCAGCACGGAGGCCTGGCGGTGTCATGCGCGGAGGCCTGACGGTGTCATGCAGCACAGAGGCCTGGCGGTGTCATGCACGGAGGCCTGGCGGTGTCATGCAGCACGGAGGCCTGGCGGTGTCATGCAGCACGGAGGCCTGGCGGTGTCATGCAGCACGGAGGCCTGGCGGTGTCATGCAGCACGGAGGCCTGGCGGTGTCATGCAGCACGGATGCCTGGCGGTGTCATGCAGCATGGAGGCCTGGCGGTGTCATGCAGCACAGAGGCCTGGCGGTGTCATGCAGCACGGAGGCCTGGCGGTGTCATACATGGAGGCTCGGTGGTGTCATGCAGCACGGAGGCCTGGCGGTGTCATGCGCGGAGGCCTGACGGTGTCATGCAGCACAGAGGCCTGGCGGTGTCATGCACGGAGGCCTGGCGGTGTCATGCAGCACGGAGGCCTGGCGGTGTCATGCAGCACGGAGGCCTGGCGGTGTCATGCAGCACGGAGGCCTGGCGGTGTCATGCAGCACGGAGGCCTGGCGGTGTCATGCAGCACGGATGCCTGGCGGTGTCATGCAGCACGGAGGCCTGGTGGTGTCATGCACGGAGGCCTGGCGGTGTCATGCAGCACGGAGGCCTGGCGGTGTCATGCAGCACGGAGGCCTGGCGGTGTCATGCACGGAGGCCTGGCAGTGTCATGCAGCACGGAGGCCTGGCGGTGTCATGCAGCACGGAGGCCTGGCGGTGTCATGCACGGAGGCCTGGCGGTGTCATGCACGGAGGCCTGGCGGTGTCATGCACGGAGGCCTGGCGGTGTCATGCACGGAGGCCTGGCGGTGTCATGCAGCACGGAGGCCTGGCGGTGTCATGCAGCACGGAGGCCTGGCGGTGTCATACACGGAGGCCTGGCGGTGTCATACACGGAGGCCTGGCGGTGTCATACACGGAGGCCTGGCGGTGTCATGCAGCACGGAGGCCTGGCGGTGTCATGCAGCACGGAGGCCTGGCTGTGTCATGCAGCACGCAGGCCTGGCGGTGTCATGCACGGAGGCCTGGCGGTGTCATGCAGCATGGAGGCCTGGCGGTGTCATGCAGCACGGAGGACTGGCGGTGTCATGCACGGAGGCCTGGTGGTGTCATGCAGCACGGAGGCCTGGCGGTGTCATGCACGGAGGCCTTGCGGTGTCATGCAGCACGGAGGCCTGGCGGTGTCATGCACGGAGGCCTGGCGGTGTCATGCAGCATGGAGGCCTGGCGGTGTCATGCACGGAGGCCTGGCGGTGTCATGCAGCACGGAGGCCTGGCGGTGTAATGCAGCACAGAGGCCTGGCGATGTCATGCACGGAGGCCTGGCGGTGTCATGCAGCACGGAGGCCTGGCGGTGTCAAGCAGCACGGAGGCCTGGCGGTGTCATGCAGCACGGAGGCCTGGCGGTGTCATGCAGCACGGAGGCCTGGCGGTGTCATGCAGCACGGAGGCCTGGCGGTGTCATGCACGGAGGCCTGGCGGTGTCATGCAGAACGGAGGCCTGGCGGTGTCATGCAGCACGGAGGCCTGGCGGTGTCATGCAGCACGGAGGCCTGGCGGTGTCATGCAGCACGGAGGCCTGGCGGTGTCATGCAGCACGGAGGCCTGGCGGTGTCATGCAGCACGGAGGCCTGGCGGTGTCATGCAGCACGGAGGCCTGGCGGTGTCATGCAGCACAGAGGCCTGGCGGTGTCATGCAGCACGGAGGCCTGGCGGTGTCATGCAGCACGGAGGCCTGGCGGTGTCATGCACGGAGGCCTGGCGGTGTCATGCACGGAGGCCTGGCGGTGTCATGCACGGAGGCCTGGCGGTGTCATGCAGCACGGAGGCCTGGCGGTGTCATGCAGCACGGAGGCCTGGCGGTGTCATGCAGCACGGAGGCCTGGCGGTGTCATGCAGCACGGAGGCCTGGCGGTGTCATGCACGGAGGCCTGGCGGTGTCATTCAGCACGGAGGCCTGGCTGTGTCATGCAGCACGGAGGCCTGGCGGTGTCATGCACGGAGGCCTGGCGGTGTCATGCAGCACGGAGGCCTGGCGGTGTCATGCAGCACGGAGGCCTGGCGGTGTCATGCAGCACGGAGGCCTGGCGGTGTCATGCAGCACGGAGGCCTGGCGGTGTCATGCAGCACGGAGGCCTGGCGGTGTCATGCAGCACGGAGGCCTGGCGGTGTCATGCACGGAGGCCTGGCGGTGTCATGCAGCACGGAGGCCTGGCGGTGTCATGCAGCACGGAGGCCTGGCGGTGTCATGCACCACGGAGGCCTGGCGGTGTCATGCAGCACGGAGGCCTGGCGGTGTCATGCAGCACGGAGGCCTGGCGGTGTCATGCAGCACGGAGGCCTGGCGGTGTCATGCAGCACGGAGGCCTGGCGGTGTCATGCAGCACGGAGGCCTGGCGGTGTCATGCAGCACGGAGGCCTGGCGGTGTCATGCAGCACGGAGGCCTGGCGGTGTCATGCAGCACGGAGGCCTGGCGGTGTCATGCACGGAGGCCTGGCGGTGTCATGCACGGAGGCCTGGCGGTGTCATGCAGCACAGAGGCCTGGCGGTGTCATGCAGCACGGAGGCCTGGCGGTGTCATGCAGCACGGAGGCCTGGCGGTGTCATGCAGCACGGAGGCCTGGCGGTGTCATGCACGGAGGCCTGGCGGTGTCATTCAGCACGGAGGTCTGGCTGTGTCATGCAGCACGGAGGCCTGGTGGTGTCATGCACGGAGGCCTGGCGGTGTCATGCAGCACGGAGGCCTGGTGGTGTCATGCAGCACGGAGGCCTGGCGGTGTCATGCAGCACAGAGGCCTGGCGGTGTCATGCAGCACAGAGGCCTGGCGGTGTCATGCACGGAGGCCTGGCGGTGTCATGCAGCACTGAGGCCTGACGGTGTCATGCAGCACAGAGGCTTGGCGGTGTCATGCACGGAGGCCTGGCGGTGGTATGCAGCACGGAGGCCTGGCGGTGTCATGCACGGAGGCCTGGCGGTGTCATGCAGCACGGAGGCCTGGCGGTGTCATGCAGCACGGAGGCCTGGCGGTGTCATGCACGGAGGCCTGGCGGTGTCATGCAGCATGGAGGCCTGGCGGTGTCATGCAGCACGGAGGCCTGGCGGTGTCATGCAGCACGGAGGCCTGGCGGTGTCATGCAGCACGGAGGCCTGGCGGTGTCATGCAGCATGGAGGCCTGGCGGTGTCATGCATGGAGGCCTGGCGGTGTCATGCACGGAGGCCTGGCGGTGTCATGCAGCACGGAGGCCTGGCGGTGTCATGCAGAACGGAGGCCTGGCGGTGTCATGCAGCACGGAGGCCTGGCGGTGTCATGCACAGAGGCCTGGCGGTGTCATGCAGCACGGAGGCCTGGCGGTGTCATGCAGCACGGAGGCCTGGCGGTGTCATGCAGCACGGAGGCCTGGCGGTGTCATGCAGCACGGAGGCCTGGCGGTGTCATGCATGGAGGCCTGGCGGTGTCATGCAGCACGGAGGCCTGGCGGTGTCATGCACGGAGGCCTGGCAGTGTCATGCAGCACGGAGGCCTGGCGGTCTCATGCAGCACGGAGGCCTGGTGGTGTCATGCAGCACGGAGGCCTGGCGGTGTCATGCAGCGCGGAGGCCTGGCGGTGTCATGCAGCACGGAGGCCTGGCAGTGTCATGCAGCACGGAGGCCTGGCGGTGTCATGCAGCACGGAGGCCTGGCGGTGTCATGCAGCATGGAGGCCTGGCGGTGTCATGCAGCACGGAGGCCTGGCGGTGTCATGCACGGAGGCCTGGCGGTGTCATTCAGCACGGAGGCCTGGCTGTGTCATGCAGCACGGAGGCCTGGTGGTGTCATGCACGGAGGCCTGGCGGTGTCATGCAGCACGGAGGCCTGGCGGTGTCATGCAGCACGGAGGCCTGGCGGTGTCATGCAGCACGGAGGCCTAGCGGTGTCATGCAGCACAGAGGCCTGGCGGTGTCATGCACGGAGGCCTGGCGGTGTCATGCAGCACTGAGGCCTGGCGGTGTCATGCAGCACAGAGGCTTGGCGGTGTCATGCACGGAGGCCTGGCGGTGTTATGCAGCACGGAGGCCTGGCGGTGTCATGCACGGAGGCCTGGCGGTGTCATGCAGCACGGAGGCCTGGCGGTGTCATGCAGCACGGAGGCCTGGCGGTGTCATGCACGGAGGCCTGGCGGTGTCATGCAGCATGGAGGCCTGGCGGTGTCATGCAGCACGGAGGCCTGGCGGTGTCATGCAGCACGGAGGCCTGGCGGTGTCATGCAGCATGGAGGCCTGGCGGTGTCATGCATGGAGTCCTGGCGGTGTCATGCACGGAGGCCTGGCGGTGTCATGCAGCACGGAGGCCTGGCGGTGTCATGCAGAATGGAGGCCTGGCGGTGTCATGCAGCACGGAGGCCTGGCGGTGTCATGCACGGAGGCCTGGCGGTGTCATGCAGCACGGAGGCCTGGCGGTGTCATGCAGCACGGAGGCCTGGCGGTGTCATGCAGCACGGAGGCCTGGCGGTGTCATGCAGCACGGAGGCCTGGCGGTGTCATGCATGGAGGCCTGGCGGTGTCATGCAGCACGGAGGCCTGGCGGTGTCATGCAGCACGGAGGCCTGGCGGTGTCATGCAGCACAGAGGCCTGGCGGTGTCATGCAGCACGGAGGCCTGGCGGTGTCATACATGGAGGCTCGGTGGTGTCATGCAGCACGGAGGCCTGGCGGTGTCATGCGCGGAGGCCTGACGGTGTCATGCAGCACAGAGGCCTGGCGGTGTCATGCACGGAGGCCTGGCGGTGTCATGCAGCATGGAGGCCTGGCGGTGTCAAGCAGCACGGAGGCCTGGCGGTGTCATGCAGCACGGAGGCCTGGCGGTGTCATGCAGCACGGAGGCCTGGCGGTGTCATGCAGCACGGAGGCCTGGCGGTGTCATGCAGCACGGAGGCCTTGCGGTGTCATGCACGGAGGCCTGGCGGTGTCATGCACGGAGGCCTGGCGGTGTCATGCAGCACGGAGGCCTGGCGGTGTCATGCAGCACGGAGGCCTGGCGGTGTCATGCAGCACGGAGGCCTGGCGGTGTCATGCACGGAGGCCTGGCGGTGTCATGCAGCACGGAGGCCTGGCGGTGTCATGCAGCACGGAGGCATGGCGGTGTCATGCAGCACGGAGGCCTGGCAGTGTCATGCAGCACTGAGGCCTAGCGGTGTCATGCATGGAGGCCTGGCGGTGTCATGCAGCACGGAGGCCTGGCGGTGTCATGCAGCACGGAGGCCTGGCGGTGTCATGCAGCACGGAGGCCTGGCGGTGTCATGCACGGAGGCCTGGCGGTGTCATGCACGGAGGCCTGGCGGTGTCATGCACGGAGGCCTGGCGGTGTCATGCACGGAGGCCTGGCGGTGTCATGCAGCACGGAGGCCTGGCGGTATCATGCAGCACGGAGGCCTGGCGGTGTCATACACGGAGGCCTGGCGGTGTTATACACGGAGGCCTGGCGGTGTCATGCAGCACGGAGGCCTGACGGTGTCATGCACGGAGGCCTGGCGGTGTCATGCAGCACAGAGGCCTGGCGGTGTCATGCAGCACAGAGGCCTGGCGGTGTCATGCAGCACGGAGGCCTGGCGGTGTCATGCAGCACGGAGGCCTGGCGGTGTCATGCAGCACGGAGGCCTGGCGGTGTCATGCACGGAGGCATGGCGGTGTCATGCAGCAAGGAGGCCTGGCGGTGTCATGCAGCACGGAGGCCTGCCGGTGTCATGCAACACGGAGGCCTGGCGGTGTCATGCAACACGGAGGCCTGGCGGTGTCATGCAGCACGGAGGCCTGGCGGTGTCATGCATGGAGGCCTGGCGGTGTCATGCAGCATGGAGGCCTGGTGGTGTCATGCAGCACGGAGGACTGGCGGTGTCATGCACGGAGGCCTGGAGGTGTCATGCAGCACGGAGGCCTGGCGGTGTCATGCACGGAGGCCTTGCGGTGTCATGCAGCACGGAGGCCTGGCGGTGTCATGCACGGAGGCCTGGCGGTGTCATGCAGCATGGAGGCCTGGCGGTGTCATGCACGGAGGCCTGGCGGTGTCATTCAGCACGGAGGCCTGGCGGTGTCATGCAGCACAGAGGCCTGGCGATGTCATGCACGGAGGCCTGGCGGTGTCATGCAGCACGGAGGCCTGGCGGTGTCAAGCAGGCCGGAGGCCTGGCGGTGTCATGCAGCACGGAGGCCTGGCGGTGTCATGCAGCACGGAGGCCTGGCGGTGTAATGCAGCACGGAGGCTTGGCGGTGTCATGCAGCACGGAGGCCTGGCGGTGTCATGCAGCACGGAGGCCTGGCGGTGTCATGCAGCACGGAGGCCTGGCGGTGTCATGCACCACGGAGGCCTGGCGGTGTCATGCACGGAGGCCTGGCGGTGTCATGCACAGAGGCCTGGCGGTGTCATGCAGCACGGAGGCCTGGCGGTGTCATGCAGCACGGAGGCCTGGCGGTGTCATGCAGCACGGAGGCCTGGCGGTGTCATGCAGCACGGAGGCCTGGCGGTGTCATGCAGCACGGAGGCCTGGCGGTGTCATGCAGCACGGCGGCCTGGCGGTGTGCTGCAGCACGGAGGCCTGGCGGTGTCATGCAGCACGGAGGCCTGGCGGTGTCATGCAGCAAGGAGGCCTGGCGGTGTCATGCAGCACGGAGGCCTGGCGGTGTCATGCAGCACGGAGGCCTGGCGGTGTCATGCAGCATGGAGGCCTGGCAGTGTCATGCAGCACGGAGGCCTGGCGGTGTCATGCAGCACGGAGGCCTGGCGGTGTCATGCAGCACGGAGGCCTGGCGGTGTCATGCAGCACGGCGGCCTGGCGGTGTGCTGCAGCACGGAGGCCTGGCGGTGTCATGCAGCACGGAGGCCTGGCGGTGTCATGCAGCACGGATGCCTGGCGGTGTCATGCACGGAGGCCTGGCGGTGTCATGCAGCACGGAGGCCTGGCGGTGTCATGCAGCACGGAGGCCTGGCGGTGTCATGCAGCACGGAGGCCTGGCGGTGTCATGCACGGAGGCCTGGCGGTGTCATGCAGCACGGAGGCCTGGCGGTGTCATGCAGCACGGAGGCCTGGCGGTGTGTTCTGCTCGACTTTTCCGGCCCTCTTTTGAGGGAAGGTGATTGGAGGTGACTTCAGTCTACTATCATTCCAGTGTGAGGGTTGGAACCGTGAATAGTGCCTATTTACAAGGCATTTTGACATAATTCTGTATTCCTCTCCTTAGATTAGGGCTTATAAACTTATGCTAGGGGATAGATTCATTAGTACTAGGGAAAATCTGTCCTTTTGTAAGGGTATTAGTATACTTTCTATTGAATTATGCTTAGTTCTGGTCTGGTAGGCCTCAAACGGGAGAGACTCCATCTTTCTTTCTGCTCCGGCAGCTTGAGACGCTTCTAGGTCAAATGTAATGTTTTAGTTATGAGGTGTTGTTCGCCTGGAGAGAACCGGCTCAGGCTGGCCCTTGTCGAAGGATTGTATTTTTCTTCATGCCGAAGACACAACATCAGGCCGGCCGGCTGGGAACGTGTCCTTGGTACGGGGAGGTACAAGAATTTGGTGGGCGGCAGGCTACTGGCCGTATTTTTCCATGAAGGAACAAGCTTCTATATTAGTGAAAGCATGAAGCAGTTGTGGAGTCAGTCCGTAGGCGGCATCCAGCCGTCAGCAGCGAAGCTAATAATTATTTCAGGGAAGATAGTCGCCATTCCAAAGACTGAGAAGAATTAAGAAACTGATACTCTCTTAGAAAGATTGAAGTTATTTTAGTGGAGACGGCTGGAGAGCTTTGACATTAAGAGCACGGAGGCCTGGCGGTGTCATGCAGCACGGAGGCCTGGCGGTGTCATGCACGGAGGCCTGGCGGTGTCATGCAGCACGGAGGCCTGGCGGTGTCATGCAGCACGGAGGCCTGGCGGTGTCATGCAGCACGGAGGCCTGGCGGTGTCATGCAGCACGGAGGCCTGGCGGTGTCATGCACGGAGGCCTGGCGGTGTCATGCAGCACGGAGGCCTGGCGGTATCATGCAGCACAGAGGCCTGGCGGTGTCATGCAGCACAGAGGCCTGGCGGTGTCATGCAGCATGGAGGCCTGGCGGTGTCATGCACGGAGGCCTGGCAGTGTCATGCACGGAGGCCTGGCGGTGTCATGCACGGAGGCCTGGCGGTGTCATGCACGGAGGCCTGGCGGTGTCATGCAGCACGGAGGCCTGGCGGTGTCATGCAGCACGGAGGCCTGGCGGTGTCATGCACGGAGGCCTGGCGGTGTCATGCAGCATGGAGGCCTGGCGGTGTCATGCACGGAGGCCTGGCGGTGTCATGCAGCACGGAGGCCTGGCGGTGTCATGCAGCATGGAGGCCTGGCGGTGTCATGCAGCACGGAGGCCTGGCGGTGTCATGCAGCACGGAGGCCTGGCGGTGTCATGCAGCACGGAGGCCTGGCGGTGTCATGCAGCACAGAGGCCTGGCGGTGTCATGCACGGAGGCCTGGCGGTGTCATGCACGGAGGCCTGGCGGTGTCATGCACGGAGGCCTGGCGGTGTCATGCAGCACGGAGGCCTGGCGGTGTCATGCAGCACGGAGGCCTGGCGGTGTAATGCAGCACGGAGGCTTGGCGGTGTCATGCAGCACGGAGGCCTGGCGGTGTCATGCAGCACGGAGGCCTGGCGGTGTCATGCAGCACGGAGGCCTGGCGGTGTCATGCACCACGGAGGCCTGGCGGTGTCATGCACGGAGGCCTGGCGGTGTCATGCAGCACGGAGGCCTGGCGGTGTCATGCAGCACGGAGGCCTGGCGGTGTCATGCAGCACGGAGGCCTGGCGGTGTCATGCAGCACGGAGGCCTGGCGGTGTCATGCAGCACGGAGGCCTGGCGGTGTCATGCAGCACGGCGGCCTGGCGGTGTGCTGCAGCACGGAGGCCTGGCGGTGTCATGCAGCACGGAGGCCTGGCGGTGTCATGCAGCAAGGAGGCCTGGCGGTGTCATGCAGCACGGAGGCCTGGCGGTGTCATGCAGCACGGAGGCCTGGCGGTGTCATGCAGCACGGAGGCCTGGCGGTGTCATGCAGCACGGAGGCCTGGCGGTGTCATGCAGCACGGAGGCCTGGCGGTGTCATGCAGCACGGAGGCCTGGCGGTGTCATGCAGCACGGCGGCCTGGCGGTGTGCTGCAGCACGGAGGCCTGGCGGTGTCATGCAGCACGGAGGCCTGGCGGTGTCATGCAGCACGGATGCCTGGCGGTGTCATGCACGGAGGCCTGGCGGTGTCATGCAGCACGGAGGCCTGGCGGTGTCATGCAGCACGGAGGCCTGGCGGTGTCATGCAGCACGGAGGCCTGGCGGTGTCATGCAGCATGGAGGCCTGGCGGTGTCATGCAGCACGGAGGCCTGGCGGTGTCATGCACGGAGGCCTGGCGGTGTCATGCAGCATGGAGGCCTGGCGGTGTCATGCAGCACGGAGGCCTGGCGGTGTCATGCAGCACGGAGGCCTGGCGGTGTCATGCACGGAGGCCTGGCGGTGTCATGCAGCATGGAGGCCTGGCGGTGTCATGCACGGAGGCCTGGTGGTGTCATGCAGCACGGAGGCCTGGCGGTGTCATGCAGCATGGAGGCCTGGCGGTGTCATGCAGCACGGAGGCCTTGCGGTGTCATGCAGCACGGAGGCCTGGCGGTGTCATGCAGCACGGAGGCCTGGCGGTGTCATGCAGCACAGAGGCCTGGCGGTGTCATGCAGCACGGAGGCCTGGCGGTGTCATGCACGGAGGCCTGGCAGTGTCATGCACGGAGGCCTGGCAGTGTCATGCACGGAGGCCTGGCGGTGTCATGCAGCACGGAGGCCTGGCGGTGTCATGCAGCACGGAGGCCTGGCGGTGTCATGCACGGAGGCCTGGCGGTGTCATGCAGCATGGAGGCCTGGCGGTGTCATGCAGCACGGAGGCCTGGCGGTGTCATGCAGCACGGAGGCCTGGCGGTGTCATGCAGCACGGAGGCCTGGCGGTGTCATGCAGCACGGAGGCCTGGCGGTGTCATGCAGCACGGAGGCCTGGCGGTGTCATGCAGCAAGGAGGCCTGGCGGTGTCATGCACGGAGGCCTGGCGGTGTCATTCAGCACGGAGGCCTGGCTGTGTCATGCAGCACGGAGGCCTGGTGGTGTCATGCACAGAGGCCTGGCGGTGTCATGCAGCACGGAGGCCTGGCGGTGTCATGCAGCACGGAGGCCTGGCGGTGTCATGCAGCACGGAGGCCTGGCGGTGTCATGCAGCACAGAGGCCTGGCGGTGTCATGCACGGAGGCCTGGCGGTGTCATGCAGCACTGAGGCCTGGCGGTGTCATGCAGCACGGAGGCTTGGCGGTGTCATGCACGGAGGCCTGGCGGTGTTATGCAGCACGGAGGCCTGGCGGTGTCATGCACGGAGGCCTGGCGGTGTCATGCAGCACGGAGGCCTGGCGGTGTCATGCAGCACGGAGGCCTGGCGGTGTCATGCACGGAGGCCTGGCGGTGTCATGCAGCATGGAGGCCTGGCGGTGTCATGCAGCACGGAGGCCTGGCGGTGTCATGCAGCACGGAGGCCTGGCGGTGTCATGCAGCACGGAGGCCTGGCGGTGTCATGCAGCATGGAGGCCTGGCGGTGTCATGCATGGAGGCCTGGCGGTGTCATGCACGGAGGCCTGGCGGTGTCATGCAGCACGGAGGCCTGGCGGTGTCATGCAGAATGGAGGCCTGGCGGTGTCATGCAGCACGGAGGCCTGGCGGTGTCATGCACGGAGGCCTGGCGGTGTCATGCAGCACGGAGGCCTGGCGGTGTCATGCAGCACGGAGGCCTGGCGGTGTCATGCAGCACGGAGGCCTGGCGGTGTCATGCATGGAGGCCTGGCGGTGTCATGCAGCACGGAGGCCTGGCGGTGTCATGCACGGAGGCCTGGCGGTGTCATGCAGCACGGAGGCCTGGCGGTGTCATGCAGCACAGAGGCCTGGCGGTGTCATGCAGCACGGAGGCCTGGCAGTGTCATGCAGCACGGAGGCCTGGCGGTGTCATGCACGGAGGCCTGGCGGTGTCATGCACGGAGGCCTGGCGGTGTCATGCAGCACAGAGGCCTGGTGGTGTCATAAAGCACGGTGGCCTGGCGGTGTCATGCAGCACGGAGGCCTGGCGGTGTCATGCAACACGGAGGCCTGGCGGTGTCATGCAGCACGGAGGCCTGGCGGTGTCATGCACGGAGGCCTGGCGGTGTCATGCAGCACGGAGGCCTGGCGGTGTCATGCAGCACGGAGGCCTGGCGGTGTCATGCAGCATGGAGGCCTGGCGGTGTCATGCAGCACGGAGGCCTGGCGGTGTCATGCAGCACGGAGGCCTGGCGGTGTCAAGCACGGAGGCCTGGCGGTGTCATGCACGGAGGCCTGGCGGTGTCATGCAGCACAGAGGCCTGGCGGTGTCATGCAGCACAGAGGCCTGGCGGTGTCATGCAGCACGGAGGCCTGGCGGTGTCATACATGGAGGCTTGGTGGTGTCATGCAGCACGGAGGCCTGGCGGTGTCATGCGCGGAGGCCTGACGGTGTCATGCAGCACAGAGGCCTGGCGGTGTCATGCACGGAGGCCTGGCGGTGTCATGCAGCACGGAGGCCTGGCGGTGTCATGCAGCACGGAGGCCTGGCGGTGTCATGCAGCACGGAGGCCTGGCGGTGTCATGCAGCACGGAGGCCTGGCGGTGTCATGCAGCACGGATGCCTGGCGGTGTCATGCAGCACGGAGGCCTGGCGGTGTCATGCAGCACAGAGGCCTGGCGGTATCATGCAGCACGGAGGCCTGGCGGTGTCATACATGGAGGCTCGGTGGTGTCATGCAGCACGGAGGCCTGGCGGTGTCATGCGTGGAGGCCTGACGGTGTCATGCAGCACAGAGGCCTGGCGGTGTCATGCACGGAGGCCTGGCGGTGTCATGCAGCACGGAGGCCTGGCGGTGTCATGCAGCACGGAGGCCTGGTGGTGTCATGCAGCACGGAGGCCTGGCGGTGTCATGCAGCACGGATGCCTGGCGGTGTCATGCAGCACGGAGGCCTGGCGGTGTCATGCACGGAGGCCTGGCGGTGTCATGCAGCACGGAGGCCTGGCGGTGTCATGCAGCACGGAGGCCTGGCGGTGTCATGCAGCACGGAGGCCTGGCGGTGTCATGCAGCACAGAGGCCTGGCGGTGTCATGCACGGAGGCCTGGCGGTGTCATGCAGCACTGAGGCCTGGCGGTGTCATGCAGCACGGAGGCTTGGCGGTGTCATGCACGGAGGCCTGGCGGTGTTATGCAGCACGGAGGCCTGGCGGTGTCATGCAGCACGGAGGCCTGGCGGTGTCATGCACGGAGGCCTGGCGGTGTCATGCAGCACGGAGGCCTGGCGGTGTCATGCAGCACGGAGGCCTGGTGGTGTGTTCTGCTCGACTTTTCCGGCCCTCTTTTGAGGGAAGGTGATTGGAGGTGACTTCAGTCTACTATCATTCCAGTGTGAGGGTTGGAACCGTGAATAGTGCCTATTTACAAGGCATTTTGACATAATTCTGTATTCCTCTCCTTAGATTAGGGCTTATAAACTTATGCTAGGGGATAGATTCATTAGTACTAGGGAAAATCTGTCCTTTTGTAAGGGTATTAGTATACTTTCTATTGAATTATGCTTAGTTCTGGTCTGGTAGGCCTCAAACGGGAGAGACTCCATCTTTCTTTCTGCTCCGGCAGCTTGAGACGCTTCTAGGTCAAATGTAATGTTTTAGTTATGAGGTGTTGTTCGCCTGGAGAGAACCGGGTCAGACTGGCCCTTGTCGAAGGATTGTATTTTTCTTCATGCCGAAGACACAACATCAGGCCGGCCGGCTGGGAACGTGTCCTTGGTATGGGGAGGTACAAGAATTTGGTGGGCGGCAGGCTACTGGCCGCATTTTTCCATGAAGGAACAAGCTTCTATATTAGTGAAAGCACGAAGCAGTTGTGGAGTCAGTCCGTAGGCGGCATCCAGCCGTCAGCAGCGAAGCTAATAATTATTTCAGGGAAGATAGTCGCCATTCCAAAGACTGAGAAGAATTAAGAAACTGATACTCTCTTAGAAAGATTGAAGTTATTTTAGTGGAGACGGCTGGAGAGCTTTGACATTAAGAGCACGGAGGCCTGGCGGTGTCATGCAGCACGGAGGCCTGGCGGTGTCATGCACCGAGGCCTGGCGGTGTCATGCAGCACGGAGGCCTGGCGGTGTCATGCAGCACGGAGGCCTGGCGGTGTCATGCAGCACGGAGGCCTGGCGGTGTCATGCAGCACGGAGGCCTGGCGGTGTCATGCACGGAGGCCTGGCGGTGTCATGCAGCACGGAGGCCTGGCGGTGTCATGCAGCACGGAGGCCTGGCGGTATCATGCAGCACAGAGGCCTGGCGGTGTCCTGCACGGAGGCCTGGCAGTGTCATGCACGGAGGCCTGGCGGTGTCATGCACGGAGGCCTGGCGGTGTCATGCAGCACGGAGGCCTGGCAGTGTCATGCACGGAGGCCTGGCGGTGTCATGCACGGAGGCCTGGCGGTGTCATGCAGCACGGAGGCCTGGCGGTGTCATGCAGCACGGAGGCCTGGCGGTGTCATGCACGGAGGCCTGGCGGTGTCATGCAGCATGGAGGCCTGGCGGTGTCATGCACGGAGGCCTGGCGGTGTCATGCAGCACGGAGGCCTGGCGGTGTCATGCAGCATGGAGGCCTGGCGGTGTCATGCAGCACGGAGGCCTTGCGGTGTCATGCAGCACGGAGGCCTGGCGGTGTCATGCAGCACGGAGGCCTGGCGGTGTCATGCAGCACAGAGGCCTGGCGGTGTCATGCAGCACGGAGGCCTGGCGGTGTCATGCACGGAGGCCTGGCAGTGTCATGCACGGAGGCCTGGCAGTGTCATGCACGGAGGCCTGGCAGTGTCATGCACGGAGGCCTGGCGGTGTCATGCAGCACGGAGGCCTGGCGGTGTCATGCAGCACGGAGGCCTGGCGGTGTCATGCAGCATGGAGGCCTGGCGGTGTCATGCAGCACGGAGGCCTGGCGGTGTCATGCAGCACGGAGGCCTGGCGGTGTCATGCAGCACGGAGGCCTGGCGGTGTCATGCAGCACGGAGGCCTGGCGGTGTCATGCAGCACGGAGGCCTGGCGGTGTCATGCAGCACGGAGGCCTGGCGGTGTCATGCACGGAGGCCTGGCGGTGTCATTCAGCACGGAGGCCTGGCTGTGTCATGCAGCACGGAGGCCTGGTGGTGTCATGCACAGAGGCCTGGCGGTGTCATGCAGCACGGAGGCCTGGCGGTGTCATGCAGCACGGAGGCCTGGCGGTGTCATGCAGCACGGAGGCCTGGCGGTGTCATGCAGCACAGAGGCCTGGCGGTGTCATGCACGGAGGCCTGGCGGTGTCATGCAGCACTGAGGCCTGGCGGTGTCATGCAGCACGGAGGCTTGGCGGTGTCATGCACGGAGGCCTGGCGGTGTTATGCAGCACGGAGGCCTGGCGGTGTCATGCACGGAGGCCTGGCGGTGTCATGCAGCACGGAGGCCTGGCGGTGTCATGCAGCACGGAGGCCTGGCGGTGTCATGCACGGAGGCCTGGCGGTGTCATGCAGCATGGAGGCCTGGCGGTGTCATGCAGCACGGAGGCCTGGCGGTGTCATGCAGCACGGAGGCCTGGCGGTGTCATGCAGCACGGATGCCTGGCGGTGTCATGCAGCATGGAGGCCTGGCGGTGTCATGCATGGAGGCCTGGCGGTGTCATGCACGGAGGCCTGGCGGTGTCATGCAGCACGGAGGCCTGGCGGTGTCATGCAGAACGGAGGCCTGGCGGTGTCATGCAGCACGGAGGCCTGGCGGTGTCATGCACGGAGGCCTGGCGGTGTCATGCAGCACGGAGGCCTGGCGGTGTCATGCAGCACGGAGGCCTGGCGGTGTCATGCAGCACGGAGGCCTGGCGGTGTCATGCATGGAGGCCTGGCGGTGTCATGCAGCACGGAGGCCTGGCGGTGTCATGCACGGAGGCCTGGCGGTGTCATGCAGCACGGAGGCCTGGCGGTGTCATGCAGCACAGAGGCCTGGCGGTGTCATGCAGCACGGAGGCCTGGCAGTGTCATGCAGCACGGAGGCCTGGCGGTGTCATGCACGGAGGCCTGGCGGTGTCATGCACGGAGGCCTGGCGGTGTCATGCAGCACAGAGGCCTGGTGGTGTCATAAAGCACGGTGGCCTGGCGGTGTCATGCAGCACGGAGGCCTGGCGGTGTCATGCAACACGGAGGCCTGGCGGTGTCATGCAGCACGGAGGCCTGGCGGTGTCATGCACGGAGGCCTGGCGGTGTCATGCAGCACGGAGGCCTGGCGGTGTCATGCAGCACGGAGGCCTGGCGGTGTCATGCAGCACGGAGGCCTGGTGGTGTCATGCAGCACGGAGGCCTGGCGGTGTCATGCAGCACGGAGGCCTGGCGGTGTCAAGCACGGAGGCCTGGCGGTGTCATGCACGGAGGCCTGGCGGTGTCATGCAGCACAGAGGCCTGGCGGTGTCATGCAGCACAGAGGCCTGGCGGTGTCATGCAGCACGGAGGCCTGGCGGTGTCATACATGGAGGCTCGGTGGTGTCATGCAGCACGGAGGCCTGGCGGTGTCATGCGCGGAGGCCTGACGGTGTCATGCAGCACAGAGGCCTGGCGGTGTCATGCACGGAGGCCTGGCGGTGTCATGCAGCACGGAGGCCTGGCGGTGTCATGCAGCACGGAGGCCTGGCGGTGTCATGCAGCACGGAGGCCTGGCGGTGTCATGCAGCACGGAGGCCTGGCGGTGTCATACAGCACGGATGCCTGGCGGTGTCATGCAGCACGGAGGCCTGGCGGTGTCATGCAGCACAGAGGCCTGGCGGTATCATTCAGCACGGAGGCCTGGCGGTGTCATACATGGAGGCTCGGTGGTGTCATGCAGCACGGAGGCCTGGCGGTGTCATGCGTGGAGGCCTGACGGTGTCATGCAGCACAGAGGCCTGGCGGTGTCATGCACGGAGGCCTGGCGGTGTCATGCAGCACGGAGGCCTGGCGGTGTCATGCAGCACGGTGGCCTGGTGGTGTCATGCAGCACGGAGGCCTGGCGGTGTCATGCAGCACGGATGCCTGGCGGTGTCATGCAGCACGGAGGCCTGGCGGTGTCATGCACGGAGGCCTGGCGGTGTCATGCAGCACGGAGGCCTGGCGGTGTCATGCAGCACGGAGGCCTGGCGGTGTCATGCAGCACGGAGGCCTGGCGGTGTCATGCAGCACAGAGGCCTGGCGGTGTCATGCACGGAGGCCTGGCGGTGTCATGCAGCACTGAGGCCTGGCGGTGTCATGCAGCACGGAGGCTTGGCGGTGTCATGCACGGAGGCCTGGCGGTGTTATGCAGCACGGAGGCCTGGCGGTGTCATGCACGGAGGCCTGGCGGTGTCATGCAGCACGGAGGCCTGGCGGTGTCATGCAGCACGGAGGCCTGGCGGTGTCATGCACGGAGGCCTGGCGGTGTCATGCAGCACGGAGGCCTGGCAGTGTCATGCAGCACGGAGGCCTGGCGGTGTCATGCAGCACGGAGGCCTGGCGGTGTCATGCAGCACGGAGGCCTGGCGGTGTCATGCAGCACGGAGGCCTGGCGGTGTCAAGCACGGAGGCCTGGCGGTGTCATGCACGGAGGCCTGGCGGTGTCATGCAGCACAGAGGCCTGGCGGTGTCATGCAGCACAGAGGCCTGGCGGTGTCATGCAGCACGGAGGCCTGGTGGTGTCATACATGGAGGCTCGGTGGTGTCATGCAGCACGGAGGCCTGGCGGTGTCATGCGCGGAGGCCTGACGGTGTCATGCAGCACAGAGGCCTGGCGGTGTCATGCACGGAGGCCTGGCGGTGTCATGCAGCACGGAGGCCTGGCGGTGTCATGCAGCACGGAGGCCTGGCGGTGTCATGCAGCACGGAGGCCTGGCGGTGTCATGCAGCACGGAGGCCTGGCGGTGTCATGCAGCACGGATGCCTGGCGGTGTCATGCAGCATGGAGGCCTGGCGGTGTCATGCAGCACAGAGGCCTGGCGGTGTCATGCAGCACGGAGGCCTGGCGGTGTCATACATGGAGGCTCGGTGGTGTCATGCAGCACGGAGGCCTGGCGGTGTCATGCGCGGAGGCCTGACGGTGTCATGCAGCACAGAGGCCTGGCGGTGTCATGCACGGAGGCCTGGCGGTGTCATGCAGCACGGAGGCCTGGCGGTGTCATGCAGCACGGAGGCCTGGCGGTGTCATGCAGCACGGAGGCCTGGCGGTGTCATGCAGCACGGAGGCCTGGCGGTGTCATGCAGCACGGATGCCTGGCGGTGTCATGCAGCACGGAGGCCTGGTGGTGTCATGCACGGAGGCCTGGCGGTGTCATGCAGCACGGAGGCCTGGCGGTGTCATGCAGCACGGAGGCCTGGCGGTGTCATGCACGGAGGCCTGGCAGTGTCATGCAGCACGGAGGCCTGGCGGTGTCATGCAGCACGGAGGCCTGGCGGTGTCATGCACGGAGGCCTGGCGGTGTCATGCACGGAGGCCTGGCGGTGTCATGCACGGAGGCCTGGCGGTGTCATGCACGGAGGCCTGGCGGTGTCATGCAGCACGGAGGCCTGGCGGTGTCATGCAGCACGGAGGCCTGGCGGTGTCATACACGGAGGCCTGGCGGTGTCATACACGGAGGCCTGGCGGTGTCATACACGGAGGCCTGGCGGTGTCATGCAGCACGGAGGCCTGGCGGTGTCATGCAGCACGGAGGCCTGGCTGTGTCATGCAGCACGCAGGCCTGGCGGTGTCATGCACGGAGGCCTGGCGGTGTCATGCAGCATGGAGGCCTGGCGGTGTCATGCAGCACGGAGGACTGGCGGTGTCATGCACGGAGGCCTGGTGGTGTCATGCAGCACGGAGGCCTGGCGGTGTCATGCACGGAGGCCTTGCGGTGTCATGCAGCACGGAGGCCTGGCGGTGTCATGCACGGAGGCCTGGCGGTGTCATGCAGCATGGAGGCCTGGCGGTGTCATGCACGGAGGCCTGGCGGTGTCATGCAGCACGGAGGCCTGGCGGTGTAATGCAGCACAGAGGCCTGGCGATGTCATGCACGGAGGCCTGGCGGTGTCATGCAGCACGGAGGCCTGGCGGTGTCAAGCAGCACGGAGGCCTGGCGGTGTCATGCAGCACGGAGGCCTGGCGGTGTCATGCAGCACGGAGGCCTGGCGGTGTCATGCAGCACGGAGGCCTGGCGGTGTCATGCACGGAGGCCTGGCGGTGTCATGCAGAACGGAGGCCTGGCGGTGTCATGCAGCACGGAGGCCTGGCGGTGTCATGCAGCACGGAGGCCTGGCGGTGTCATGCAGCACGGAGGCCTGGCGGTGTCATGCAGCACGGAGGCCTGGCGGTGTCATGCAGCACGGAGGCCTGGCGGTGTCATGCAGCACAGAGGCCTGGCGGTGTCATGCAGCACGGAGGCCTGGCGGTGTCATGCAGCACGGAGGCCTGGCGGTGTCATGCACGGAGGCCTGGCGGTGTCATGCACGGAGGCCTGGCGGTGTCATGCACGGAGGCCTGGCGGTGTCATGCAGCACGGAGGCCTGGCGGTGTCATGCAGCACGGAGGCCTGGCGGTGTCATGCAGCACGGAGGCCTGGCGGTGTCATGCAGCACGGAGGCCTGGCGGTGTCATGCACGGAGGCCTGGCGGTGTCATTCAGCACGGAGGCCTGGCTGTGTCATGCAGCACGGAGGCCTGGCGGTGTCATGCACGGAGGCCTGGCGGTGTCATGCAGCACGGAGGCCTGGCGGTGTCATGCAGCACGGAGGCCTGGCGGTGTCATGCAGCACGGAGGCCTGGCGGTGTCATGCAGCACGGAGGCCTGGCGGTGTCATGCAGCACGGAGGCCTGGCGGTGTCATGCAGCACGGAGGCCTGGCGGTGTCATGCAGCACGGAGGCCTGGCGGTGTCATGCACGGAGGCCTGGCGGTGTCATGCAGCACGGAGGCCTGGCGGTGTCATGCAGCACGGAGGCCTGGCGGTGTCATGCACCACGGAGGCCTGGCGGTGTCATGCAGCACGGAGGCCTGGCGGTGTCATGCAGCACGGAGGCCTGGCGGTGTCATGCAGCACGGAGGCCTGGCGGTGTCATGCAGCACGGAGGCCTGGCGGTGTCATGCAGCACGGAGGCCTGGCGGTGTCATGCAGCACGGAGGCCTGGCGGTGTCATGCAGCACGGAGGCCTGGCGGTGTCATGCAGCACGGAGGCCTGGCGGTGTCATGCACGGAGGCCTGGCGGTGTCATGCACGGAGGCCTGGCGGTGTCATGCAGCACGGAGGCCTGGCGGTGTCATGCAGCACGGAGGCCTGGCGGTGTCATGCAGCACGGAGGCCTGGCGGTGTCATGCAGCACGGAGGCCTGGCGGTGTCATGCACGGAGGCCTGGCGGTGTCATTCAGCACGGAGGTCTGGCTGTGTCATGCAGCACGGAGGCCTGGTGGTGTCATGCACGGAGGCCTGGCGGTGTCATGCAGCACGGAGGCCTGGTGGTGTCATGCAGCACGGAGGCCTGGCGGTGTCATGCAGCACAGAGGCCTGGCGGTGTCATGCAGCACAGAGGCCTGGCGGTGTCATGCACGGAGGCCTGGCGGTGTCATGCAGCACTGAGGCCTGGCGGTGTCATGCAGCACAGAGGCTTGGCGGTGTCATGCACGGAGGCCTGGTGGTGGTATGCAGCACGGAGGCCTGGCGGTGTCATGCACGGAGGCCTGGCGGTGTCATGCAGCACGGAGGCCTGGCGGTGTCATGCAGCACGGAGGCCTGGCGGTGTCATGCACGGAGGCCTGGCGGTGTCATGCAGCATGGAGGCCTGGCGGTGTCATGCAGCACGGAGGCCTGGCGGTGTCATGCAGCACGGAGGCCTGGCGGTGTCATGCAGCACGGAGGCCTGGCGGTGTCATGCAGCATGGAGGCCTGGCGGTGTCATGCATGGAGGCCTGGCGGTGTCATGCACGGAGGCCTGGCGGTGTCATGCAGCACGGAGGCCTGGCGGTGTCATGCAGAACGGAGGCCTGGCGGTGTCATGCAGCACGGAGGCCTGGCGGTGTCATGCACAGAGGCCTGGCGGTGTCATGCAGCACGGAGGCCTGGCGGTGTCATGCAGCACGGAGGCCTGGCGGTGTCATGCAGCACGGAGGCCTGGCGGTGTCATGCAGCACGGAGGCCTGGCGGTGTCATGCATGGAGGCCTGGCGGTGTCATGCAGCACGGAGGCCTGGCGGTGTCATGCACGGAGGCCTGGCAGTGTCATGCAGCACGGAGGCCTGGCGGTCTCATGCAGCACGGAGGCCTGGTGGTGTCATGCAGCACGGAGGCCTGGCGGTGTCATGCAGCGCGGAGGCCTGGCGGTGTCATGCAGCACGGAGGCCTGGCAGTGTCATGCAGCACGGAGGCCTGGCGGTGTCATGCAGCACGGAGGCCTGGCGGTGTCATGCAGCATGGAGGCCTGGCGGTGTCATGCAGCACGGAGGCCTGGCGGTGTCATGCACGGAGGCCTGGCGGTGTCATTCAGCACGGAGGCCTGGCTGTGTCATGCAGCACGGAGGCCTGGTGGTGTCATGCACGGAGGCCTGGCGGTGTCATGCAGCACGGAGGCCTGGCGGTGTCATGCAGCACGGAGGCCTGGCGGTGTCATGCAGCACGGAGGCCTGGCGGTGTCATGCAGCACAGAGGCCTGGCGGTGTCATGCACGGAGGCCTGGCGGTGTCATGCAGCACTGAGGCCTGGCGGTGTCATGCAGCACAGAGGCTTGGCGGTGTCATGCACGGAGGCCTGGCGGTGTTATGCAGCACGGAGGCCTGGCGGTGTCATGCACGGAGGCCTGGCGGTGTCATGCAGCACGGAGGCCTGGCGGTGTCATGCAGCACGGAGGCCTGGCGGTGTCATGCACGGAGGCCTGGCGGTGTCATGCAGCATGGAGGCCTGGCGGTGTCATGCAGCACGGAGGCCTGGCGGTGTCATGCAGCACGGAGGCCTGGCGGTGTCATGCAGCATGGAGGCCTGGCGGTGTCATGCATGGAGTCCTGGCGGTGTCATGCACGGAGGCCTGGCGGTGTCATGCAGCACGGAGGCCTGGCGGTGTCATGCAGAATGGAGGCCTGGCGGTGTCATGCAGCACGGAGGCCTGGCGGTGTCATGCACGGAGGCCTGGCGGTGTCATGCAGCACGGAGGCCTGGCGGTGTCATGCAGCACGGAGGCCTGGCGGTGTCATGCAGCACGGAGGCCTGACGGTGTCATGCAGCACGGAGGCCTGGCGGTGTCATGCATGGAGGCCTGGCGGTGTCATGCAGCACGGAGGCCTGGCGGTGTCATGCAGCACGGAGGCCTGGCGGTGTCATGCAGCACAGAGGCCTGGCGGTGTCATGCAGCACGGAGGCCTGGCGGTGTCATACATGGAGGCTCGGTGGTGTCATGCAGCACGGAGGCCTGGCGGTGTCATGCGCGGAGGCCTGACGGTGTCATGCAGCACAGAGGCCTGGCGGTGTCATGCACGGAGGCCTGGCGGTGTCATGCAGCACGGAGGCCTGGCGGTGTCAAGCAGCACGGAGGCCTGGCGGTGTCATGCAGCACGGAGGCCTGGCGGTGTCATGCAGCACGGAGGCCTGGCGGTGTCATGCAGCACGGAGGCCTGGCGGTGTCATGCAGCACGGAGGCCTTGCGGTGTCATGCACGGAGGCCTGGCGGTGTCATGCACGGAGGCCTGGCGGTGTCATGCAGCACGGAGGCCTGGCGGTGTCATGCAGCACGGAGGCCTGGCGGTGTCATGCAGCACGGAGGCCTGGCGGTGTCATGCAGCACGGAGGCATGGCGGTGTCATGCAGCACGGAGGCCTGGCAGTGTCATGCAGCACTGAGGCCTAGCGGTGTCATGCATGGAGGCCTGGCGGTGTCATGCAGCACGGAGGCCTGGCGGTGTCATGCAGCACGGAGGCCTGGCGGTGTCATGCAGCACGGAGGCCTGGCGGTGTCATGCACGGAGGCCTGGCGGTGTCATGCACGGAGGCCTGGCGGTGTCATGCACGGAGGCCTGGCGGTGTCATGCACGGAGGCCTGGCGGTGTCATGCAGCACGGAGGCCTGGCGGTATCATGCAGCACGGAGGCCTGGCGGTGTCATACACGGAGGCCTGGCGGTGTTATACACGGAGGCCTGGCGGTGTCATGCAGCACGGAGGCCTGACGGTGTCATGCACGGAGGCCTGGCGGTGTCATGCAGCACAGAGGCCTGGCGGTGTCATGCAGCACAGAGGCCTGGCGGTGTCATGCAGCACGGAGGCCTGGCGGTGTCATGCAGCACGGAGGCCTGGCGGTGTCATGCAGCACGGAGGCCTGGCGGTGTCATGCACGGAGGCATGGCGGTGTCATGCAGCAAGGAGGCCTGGCGGTGTCATGCAGCACGGAGGCCTGCCGGTGTCATGCAACACGGAGGCCTGGCGGTGTCATGCAACACGGAGGCCTGGCGGTGTCATGCAGCACGGAGGCCTGGCGGTGTCATGCATGGAGGCCTGGCGGTGTCATGCAGCATGGAGGCCTGGTGGTGTCATGCAGCACGGAGGACTGGCGGTGTCATGCACGGAGGCCTGGTGGTGTCATGCAGCACGGAGGCCTGGCGGTGTCATGCACGGAGGCCTTGCGGTGTCATGCAGCACGGAGGCCTGGCGGTGTCATGCACGGAGGCCTGGCGGTGTCATGCAGCATGGAGGCCTGGCGGTGTCATGCACAGAGGCCTGGCGGTGTCATTCAGCACGGAGGCCTGGCGGTGTCATGCAGCACAGAGGCCTGGCGATGTCATGCACGGAGGCCTGGCGGTGTCATGCAGCACGGAGGCCTGGCGGTGTCAAGCAGGCCGGAGGCCTGGCGGTGTCATGCAGCACGGAGGCCTGGCGGTGTCATGCAGCACGGAGGCCTGGCGGTGTAATGCAGCACGGAGGCTTGGCGGTGTCATGCAGCACGGAGGCCTGGCGGTGTCATGCAGCACGGAGGCCTGGCGGTGTCATGCAGCACGGAGGCCTGGCGGTGTCATGCACCACGGAGGCCTGGCGGTGTCATGCACGGAGGCCTGGCGGTGTCATGCACAGAGGCCTGGCGGTGTCATGCAGCACGGAGGCCTGGCGGTGTCATGCAGCACGGAGGCCTGGCGGTGTCATGCAGCACGGAGGCCTGGCGGTGTCATGCAGCACGGAGGCCTGGCGGTGTCATGCAGCACGGAGGCCTGGCGGTGTCATGCAGCACGGCGGCCTGGCGGTGTGCTGCAGCACGGAGGCCTGGCGGTGTCATGCAGCACGGAGGCCTGGCGGTGTCATGCAGCAAGGAGGCCTGGCGGTGTCATGCAGCACGGAGGCCTGGCGGTGTCATGCAGCACGGAGGCCTGGCGGTGTCATGCAGCATGGAGGCCTGGCAGTGTCATGCAGCACCGAGGCCTGGCGGTGTCATGCAGCACGGAGGCCTGGCGGTGTCATGCAGCACGGAGGCCTGGCGGTGTCATGCAGCACGGCGGCCTGGCGGTGTGCTGCAGCACGGAGGCCTGGCGGTGTCATGCAGCACGGAGGCCTGGCGGTGTCATGCAGCACGGATGCCTGGCGGTGTCATGCACGGAGGCCTGGCGGTGTCATGCAGCACGGAGGCCTGGCGGTGTCATGCAGCACGGAGGCCTGGCGGTGTCATGCAGCACGGAGGCCTGGCGGTGTCATGCACGGAGGCCTGGCGGTGTCATGCAGCACGGAGGCCTGGCGGTGTCATGCAGCACGGAGGCCTGGCGGTGTGTTCTGCTCGACTTTTCCGGCCCTCTTTTGAGGGAAGGTGATTGGAGGTGACTTCAGTCTACTATCATTCCAGTGTGAGGGTTGGAACCGTGAATAGTGCCTATTTACAAGGCATTTTGACATAATTCTGTATTCCTCTCCTTAGATTAGGGCTTATAAACTTATGCTAGGGGATAGATTCATTAGTACTAGGGAAAATCTGTCCTTTTGTAAGGGTATTAGTATACTTTCTATTGAATTATGCTTAGTTCTGGTCTGGTAGGCCTCAAACGGGAGAGACTCCATCTTTCTTTCTGCTCCGGCAGCTTGAGACGCTTCTAGGTCAAATGTAATGTTTTAGTTATGAGGTGTTGTTCGCCTGGAGAGAACCGGCTCAGGCTGGCCCTTGTCGAAGGATTGTATTTTTCTTCATGCCGAAGACACAACATCAGGCCGGCCGGCTGGGAACGTGTCCTTGGTACGGGGAGGTACAAGAATTTGGTGGGCGGCAGGCTACTGGCCGTATTTTTCCATGAAGGAACAAGCTTCTATATTAGTGAAAGCATGAAGCAGTTGTGGAGTCAGTCCGTAGGCGGCATCCAGCCGTCAGCAGCGAAGCTAATAATTATTTCAGGGAAGATAGTCGCCATTCCAAAGACTGAGAAGAATTAAGAAACTGATACTCTCTTAGAAAGATTGAAGTTATTTTAGTGGAGACGGCTGGAGAGCTTTGACATTAAGAGCACGGAGGCCTGGCGGTGTCATGCAGCACGGAGGCCTGGCGGTGTCATGCACGGAGGCCTGGCGGTGTCATGCAGCACGGAGGCCTGGCGGTGTCATGCAGCACGGAGGCCTGGCGGTGTCATGCAGCACGGAGGCCTGGCGGTGTCATGCAGCACGGAGGCCTGGCGGTGTCATGCACGGAGGCCTGGCGGTGTCATGCAGCACGGAGGCCTGGCGGTATCATGCAGCACAGAGGCCTGGCGGTGTCATGCAGCACAGAGGCCTGGCGGTGTCATGCAGCATGGAGGCCTGGCGGTGTCATGCACGGAGGCCTGGCAGTGTCATGCACGGAGGCCTGGCGGTGTCATGCACGGAGGCCTGGCGGTGTCATGCACGGAGGCCTGGCGGTGTCATGCAGCACGGAGGCCTGGCGGTGTCATGCAGCACGGAGGCCTGGCGGTGTCATGCACGGAGGCCTGGCGGTGTCATGCAGCATGGAGGCCTGGCGGTGTCATGCACGGAGGCCTGGCGGTGTCATGCAGCACGGAGGCCTGGCGGTGTCATGCAGCACGGAGGCCTGGCGGTGTCATGCAGCACGGAGGCCTGGCGGTGTCATGCAGCACGGAGGCCTGGCGGTGTCATGCAGCACGGAGGCCTGGCGGTGTCATGCAGCACAGAGGCCTGGCGGTGTCATGCAGCACGGAGGCCTGGCGGTGTCATGCACGGAGGCCTGGCGGTGTCATGCACGGAGGCCTGGCGGTGTCATGCACGGAGGCCTGGCGGTGTCATGCAGCACGGAGGCCTGGCGGTGTCATGCAGCACGGAGGCCTGGCGGTGTCATGCACAGAGGCCTGGCGGTGTCATGCACGGAGGCCTGGCGGTGTCATGCACGGAGGCCTGGCGGTGTCATGCACGGAGGCCTGGCGGTGTCATGCAGCACGGAGGCCTGGCGGTGTCATGCAGCACGGAGGCCTGGCGGTGTCATGCAGCACGGAGGCCTGGCGGTGTCATACACGGAGGCCTGGCGGTGTCATGCAGCACGGAGGCCTGACAGTGTCATGCACGGAGGCCTGGCGGTGTCATGCAGCACAGAGGCCTGGCGGTGTCATGCAGCACGGAGGCCTGGCGGTGTCATGCAGCACGGAGGCCTGGAGGTGTCATGCAGCACGGAGGCCTGGCGGTGTCATGCATGGAGGCATGGCGGTGTCATGCAGCAAGGAGGCCTGGCGGTGTCATGCAGCACGGAGGCCTGCCGGTGTCATGCAACACGGAGGCCTGGCGGTGTCATGCAACACGGAGGCCTGGCGGTGTCATGCAGCACGGAGGCCTGGCAGTGTCATACATGGAGGCTCGGTGGTGTCATGCAGCACGTAGGCCTGGCGGTGTCATGCGCGGAGGCCTGACGGTGTCATGCAGCACAGAGGCCTGACGGTGTCATGCACGGAGGCCTGGCGGTGTCATGCAGCACGGAGGCCTGGCGGTGTCATGCAGCACGGAGGCCTGGCGGTGTCATGCAGCATGGAGGCCTGGCGGTGTCATGCAGCACGGAGGCCTGGCGGTGTCATGCAGCACGGATGCCTGGCGGTGTCATGCAGCACGGAGGCCTGGCGGTGTCATGCACAGAGGCCTGGCGGTGTCATGCAGCACGGAGGCCTGGCGGTGTCATGCACGGAGGCCTGGCAGTGTCATGCAGCACGGAGGCCTGGCGGTGTCATGCAGCACGGAGGCATGGCGGTGTCATGCAGCATGGAGGCCTGGCGGTGTCATGCAGTACTGAGGCCTGGCGGTGTCATGCATGGAGGCCTGGTGGTGTCATGCAGCACGGAGGCCTGGCGGTGTCAAGCAGCACGGAGGCCTGGCGGTGTCATGCACGGAGGCCTGGCGGTGTCATGCACGGAGGCCTGGCGGTGTCATGCACGGAGGCCTGGCAGTGTCATGCACGGAGGCCTGGCGGTGTCATGCACGGAGGCCTGGCGGTGTCATGCACGGAGGCCTGGTGGTGTCATGCACGGAGGCCTGGCGGTGTCATGCAGCACGGAGGCCTGGCGGTGTCATGCAGCACGGAGGCATGGCGGTGTCATGCAGCACGGAGGCCTGGCGGTGTCATGCAGCACGGAGGCCTGGCGGTGTCATGCAGCACAGAGGCCTGGCGGTGTCATGCAGCACGGAGGCCTGGCGGTGTCATGCAGCACGGAGGCCTGGCGGTGTCATGCAGCACGGAGGCCTGGCGGTGTCATGCACGGAGGCATGGCGGTGTCATGCAGCAAGGAGGCCTGGCGGTGTCATGCATCACGGAGGCCTGCCGGTGTCATGCAACACGGAGGCCTGGCGGTGTCATGCAACACGGAGGCCTGGCGGTGTCATGCAGCACGGAGGCCTGGCGGTGTCATGCACGGAGGCCTGGCGGTGTCTTGCAGCATGGAGGCCTGGCGGTGTCATGCAGCACAGAGGACTGGCGGTGTCATGCACGGAGGCCTGGTGGTGTCATGCAGCACGGAGGCCTGGCTGTGTCATGCACGGAGGCCTTGCGGTGTCATGCAGCACGGAGGCCTGGCGGTGTCATGCACGGAGGCCTGGCGGTGTCATGCAGCATGGAGGCCTGGCGGTGTCATGCACGGAGGCCTGGCGGTGTCATGCAGCACGGAGGCCTGGCGGTGTCATGCAGCACAGAGGCCTGGCGATGTCATGCACGGAGGCCTGGCGGTGTCATGCAGCACGGAGGCCTGGCGGTGTCATGCAGCACGGAGGCCTGGCGGTGTCATGCACGGAGGCCTGGTGGTGTCATGCAGCACGGAGGCCTGGCGGTGTCATGCAGCACGGAGGCCTGGCGGTGTCATGCACGGAGGCCTGGCGGTGTCATGCACGGAGGCCTGGCAGTGTCATGCACTGAGGCCTGGCGGTGTCATGCACTGAGGCCTGGCAGTGTCATGCAGCACGGAGGCCTGGCGGTGTCATGCAGCACGGAGGCCTGGCGGTGTCATGCAGCACGGAGGCCTGGCGGTGTCATGCAGCACGGAGGCCTGGCGGTGTCATGCAGCACAGTGGCCTGGCGGTGTCATGCACAGAGGCCTGGCGGTGTCATGCAGCACGGAGGCCTGGCGGTGTCATGCACGGAGGCCTGGCAGTGTCATGCAGCACGGAGGCCTGGCGGTGTCATGCAGCACGGAGGCATGGCGGTGTCATGCAGCACGGAGGCCTGGCGGTGTCATGCAGCACGGAGGCCTGGCGGTGTCATGCAGCACGGAGGCCTGGCGGTGTCATGCAGCACAGAGGCCTGGTGGTGTCATGCACGGAGGCCTGGCGGTGTCATGCAGCACGGAGGCCTGACTGTGTCATGCAGCACGGAGGCCTGGCGGTGTCATGCACGGAGGCCTGGCGGTGTCATGCAGCACGGAGGCCTGGCGGTGTCATGCAGCACGGAGGCCTGGCGGTGTCATGCAGCACGGAGGCCTGGCGGTGTCATGCAGCACGGAGGCCTGGTGGTGCCATGCACGGAGGCCTGGCGTTGTCATGCAGCACGGAGGCCTGGCGGTATCATGCAGCACGGAGGCCTGGCGGTGTCATGCAGCACGGAGGCCTGGCGGTGTCATGCACGGAGGCCTGGCGGTGTCATGCACTGAGGCCTGGCGGTGTCCTGCACTGAAGCCTGGCAGTGTCATGCACGGAGGCCTGGCGGTGTCATGCAGCACGGAGGCCTGGCGGTGTCATGCACGGAGGCCTGGCGGTGTCATGCAGCACGGAGGCCTGGCGGTGTCATGCAGCACGGAGGCCTGGCGGTGTCATGCAGCACGGAGGCCTGGCGATGTCATGCACGGAGGCCTGGCGGTGTCATGCACTGAGGCCTGGCGGTGTCATGCACTGAGGCCTGGCGGTGTCATGCACGGAGGCCTGGCGGTGTCATGCAGCACGGAGGCCTGGCGGTGTCATGCACGGAGGCCTGGCAGTGTCATGCAGCACAGAGGCCTGGCGGTGTCATGCACGGAGGACTGGCGATGTCATGCAGCACGGAGGCCTGGCGGTGTCATGCAGCACAGAGGCCTGGCGGTGTCATGCACGGAGGCCTGGCGGTGTCATGCAGCACAGAGGCCTGGCGGTGTCATGCACGGAGGCCTGGCGGTGTCATGCAGCACGGAGGCCTGGCGGTGTCATGCACGGAGGCCTGGCATTGTCATGCAGCACGGAGGCCTGGCGGTGTCATGCAGCACGGAGGCCTGGCGGTGTCATGCAGCACGGAGGCCTGGCGATGTCATGCACGGAGGCCTGGCGGTGTCATGCACTGAGGCCTGGCTGTGTCATGCACTGAGGCCTGGCGGTGTCATGCACGGAGGCCTGGCGGTGTCATGCAGCACGGAGGCCTGGCGGTGTCATGCACGGAGGCCTGGCGGTGTCATGCAGCACGGAGGCCTGGCGGTGTCATGCACGGAGGCCTGGCGGTGTCATGCACGGAGGCCTGGCAGTGTCATGCAGCACGGAGGCCTGGCGGTGTCATGCAGCACAGAGGCATGGCGGTGTCATGCAGCACTGAGGCCTGGCGGTGTCTTGCAGCACAGAGGCCTGGCGGTGTCATGCAGCACAGAGGCCTGGCGGTGTCATGCATGGAGGCCTGGCGGTGTCATGCAGCACGGAGGCCTGGCGGTGTCATGCAGCACGGAGGCCTGGCGGTGTCATGCACGGAGGCCTGGTGGTGTCATGCACGGAGGCCTGGCGGTGTCATGCATGGAGGCCTGGCGGTGTCATGCAGCACGGAGGCCTGGCGGTGTCATGCAGCACGGAGGCCTGGCGGTGTCATGCAGCACGGAGGCCTGGCGGTGTCATGCACTGAGGCCTGGCGGTGTCATGCAGCACGGAGGCCTGGCGGTGTCATGCACGGAGGCCTGGCGGTGTCATGCACGGAGGCCTGGCGGTGTCATGCAGCACGGAGGCCTGGCGGTGTCATGCACGGAGGCCTGGCGGTGTCATGCAGCACGGAGGCCTGGCGGTGTCATGCACGGAGGCCTGGCGGTGTCATGCAGCACGGAGGCCTGGCGGTGTCATGCAGCATGGAGGCCTGGCGGTGTCATGCAGCATGGAGGCCTGGCGGTGTCATGCAGCATGGAGGCCTGGCGGTGTCATGCACTGAGGCCTGGCGGTGTCATGCAGCACGGAGGCCTGGCGGTGTCATGCACGGAGGCCTGGCGGTGTCATGCACGGAGGCCTGGCAGTGTCATGCAGCACGGAGGCCTGGCGGTGTCATGCACGGAGGCCTGGCGGTGTCATGCAGCACGGAGGCCTGGCGGTGTCATGCACGGAGGCCTGGCGGTGTCATGCAGCACAGAGGCCTGGCGGTGTCATGCACGGAGGCCTGGCGGTGTCATGCACGGAGGCCTGGCAGTGTCATGCAGCACGGAGGCCTGGCGGTGTCATGCAGCACGGAGGCCTGGCGGTGTTATGCAGCACTGAGGCCTGGCGGTGTCATGCAGCACGGAGGCCTGGCGGTGTCATGCAGCACAGAGGCCTGGCGGTGTCATGCACGGAGGCCTGGCGGTGTCATGCAGCATGGAGGCCTGGCGGTGTCATGCAGCACGGAGGCCTGGCGGTGTCATGCACGGAGGCCTGGCGGTGTCATGCATGGAGGCCCGGCGGTGTCATGCAGCACGGAGGCCTGGCGGTGTCATGCACGGAGGCATGGCGGTGTCATGCAGCAAGGAGGCCTGGCGGTGTCATGCAGCACGGAGGCCTGGCGGTGTCATGCAGCACGGAGGCCTGGCGGTGTCATGCACGGAGGCCTGGCGGTGTCATGCAGCACGGAGGCCTGGCGGTGTCATGCACGGAGGCCTTGCGGTGTCATGCAGCACGGAGGCCTGGCGGTGTCATGCACTGAGGCCTGGCGGTGTCATGCACTGAGGCCTGGCGGTGTCATGCACTGAGGCCTGGCGGTGTCATGCACTGAGGCCTGGCGGTGTCATGCACGGAGGCCTGGCGGTGTCATGCAGCATGGAGGCCTGGCGGTGTCATGCAGCATGGAGGCCTGGCGGTGTCATGCAGCATGGAGGCCTGGCGGTGTCATGCACAGAGGCCTGGCGGTGTCATGCAGCACGGAGGCCTGGCGGTGTCATGCAGCACGGAGGCCTGGCGGTGTCATGCAGCACGGAGGCCTGGCGGTGTCATGCACGGAGGCCTGGCGGTGTCATGCAGCACGGAGGCCTGGCGGTGTCATGCAGCACGGAGGCCTGGCGGTGTCATGCAGCACGGAGGCATGGCGGTGTCATGCAGCACGGAGGCCTGGCGGTGTCATGCAGCACTGAGGCCTGGCGGTGTCATGCATGGAGGCCTGGCGGTGTCATGCAGCACGGAGGCCTGGCGGTGTCATGCACGGATGCCTGGCGGTGTCATGCAGCACGGAGGCCTGGCGGTGTCATGCAGCACGGAGGCCTGGCGGTGTCATACACGGAGGCCTGGCGGTGTCATGCAGCACGGAGGCCTGGCGGTGTCATGCACGGAGGCCTGGCGGTGTCATGCAGCACGGAGGCCTGACGGTGTCATGCAACACGGAGGCCTGGGGGTGTCATGCACGGAGGCCTGGCGGTGTCATGCAGCACGGAGGCCTGGCGGTGTCATGCAGCACGGAGGCCTGGCGGTGTCATGCAGCACGGAGGCCTGGCGATGTCATGCACGGAGGCCTGGCGGTGTCATGCACTGAGGCCTGGCGGTGTCATGCACGGAGGCCTGGCGGTGTCATGCAGCATGGAGGCCTGGCGGTGTCATGCACGGAGGCCTGGCGGTGTCATGCAGCACGGAGGCCTGGCGGTGTCATGCAGCACGGAGGCCTGGCGGTGTCATGCAGCACGGAGGCCTGGCGGTGTCATGCAGCACGGAGGCCTGGCGGTGTCATGCACGGAGGCCTGGCGGTGTCATGCAGCACGGAGGCCTGGCGGTGTCATGCAGCACGGAGGCCTGGCGGTGTCATGCAGCACGGAGGCATGGCGGTGTCATGCAGCACGGAGGCCTGGCGGTGTCATGCAGCACTGAGGCCTGGCGGTGTCATGCATGGAGGCCTGGCGGTGTCATGCAGCACGGAGGCCTGGCGGTGTCATGCACGGATGCCTGGCGGTGTCATGCAGCACGGAGGCCTGGCGGTGTCATGCAGCACGGAGGCCTGGCGGTGTCATACACGGAGGCCTGGCGGTGTCATGCAGCACGGAGGCCTGGCGGTGTCATGCACGGAGGCCTGGCGGTGTCATGCAGCACAGAGGCCTGGCGGTGTCATGCAGCACGGAGGCCTGGCGGTGTCAAGCAGCACGGAGGCCTGGCGGTGTCATGCAGCACGGAGGCCTGACGGTGTCATGCACGGAGGCCTGGCGGTGTCATGCAGCATGGAGGCCTGGCGGTGTCATGCAACACGGAGGCCTGGGGGTGTCATGCACGGAGGCCTGGCGGTGTCATGCAGCACGGAGGCCTGGCGGTGTCATGCAGCACGGAGGCCTGGCGGTGTCATGCAGCACGGAGGCCTGGCGATGTCATGCACGGAGGCCTGGCGGTGTCATGCACTGAGGCCTGGCGGTGTCATGCACGGAGGCCTGGCGGTGTCATGCAGCATGGAGGCCTGGCGGTGTCATGCACGGAGGCCTGGCGGTGTCATGCAGCACGGAGGCCTGGTGGTGTCATGCAGCACGGAGGCCTGGCGGTGTCATGCAGCACGGAGGCCTGGCGGTGTCATGCAGCACGGAGGCCTGGCGGTGTCATGCACGGAGGCCTGGCAGTGTCATGCAGCACGGAGGCCTGGCGGTGTCATACAGCACGGAGGCATGGCGGTGTCATGCAGCACGGAGGCATGGCGGTGTCATGCAGCACGGAGGCCTGGCGGTGTCATGCAGCACGGAGGCCTGCCGGTGTCATGCACGGAGGCCTGGCGGTGTCATGCAACACGGAGGCCTGGCGGTGTCATGCAGCACGGAGGCCTGGCGGTGTCATGCAGCACGGAGGCCTGGCGGTATCATGCAGCACGGAGGCCTGGCGGTGTCATGCACGGAGGCCTGGCGGTGTCATGCAGCACGGAGGCCTGGCGGTGTCATGCAGCACGGAGGCCTGGCGGTGTCATGCAGCACGGAGGCCTGCCGGTGTCATGCACGGAGGCATGGCGGTGTCATGCAGCACGGAGGCCTGGCGGTGTCATGCAGCACGGAGGCCTGGCGGTGTCATGCAGCACGGCGGCCTGGCGGTGTCATGCAGCACGGAGGCCTGGCGGTGTCATGCACGGAGGCCGGGCGGTGTCATGCAGCACGGAGGCCTGGCGGTGTCATGCAGCACGGAGGCCTGGCGGTGTCATGCAGCACGGAGGCCTGGCGGTGTCATACACGGAGGCCTGGCGGTGTCATGCAGCACGGAGGCCTGGCGGTGTCATGCAACACTGAGGCCTGGCGGTGTCATGCAGCACGGAGGCCTGGCGGTGTCATGCACGGAGGCCTGGCGGTGTCATGCAGCACGGAGGCCTGGCGGTGTCATGCAGCACGGAGGCCTGGCGGTGTCATGCACGGAGGCCTGGCGGTGTCATGCAGCACAGAGGCCTGGCGGTGTCATGCAGCACGGAGGCATGGCGGTGTCATGCAGCACGGAGGCCTGGCGGTGTCATGCAGCACTGAGGCCTGGCGGTGTCATGCATGGAGGCCTGGCGGTGTCATGCAGCACGGAGGCCTGGCGGTGTCATGCAGCACGGAGGCCTGGCGGTGTCATGCACAAATGCCTGGCGGTGTCATGCAGCACGGAGGCCTGGCGGTGTCATGCACGGAGGCCTGGCATGTCATGCGGAGGCCTGGCGGTGTCATGCACGGAGGCCTGGCGGTGTCATGCAGCACGGAGGCCTGGCGGTGTCATGCAGCATGGAGGCCTGGCGGTGTCATACACGGAGGCCTGGCGGTGTCATGCAGCACGGAGGCCTGGCGGTGTCATGCACGGAGGCCTGGCGGTGTCATGCAGCACAGAGGCCTGGCGGTGTCATGCAGCACGGAGGCCTGGCGGTGTCAAGCAGCACGGAGGCCTGGCGGTGTCATGCAGCACGGAGGCCTGGCGGTGTCATGCACGGAGGCCTGGCGGTGTCATGCAGCACGGAGGCCTGGCGGTGTCATGCAGCACGGAGGCCTGGCGGTGTCATGCACGGAGGCCTGGCGGTGTCATGCAGCACGGAGGCCTGGTGGTGTCATGCACGGAGGCCTGGCATTGTCATGCAGCATGGAGGCCTGGCGGTGTCATGCAGCACGGAGGCTTGGCGGTGTCATGCAGCATGGAGGCCTGGCGATGTCATGCACGGAGGCCTGGCGGTGTCATGCACTGAGGCCTGGCGGTGTCATGCACGGAGGCCTGGCGGTGTCATGCAGCATGGAGGCCTGGCGGTGTCATGCAGCATGGAGGCCTGGCGGTGTCATGCAGCACGGAGGCCTGGCGGTGTCATGCAGCACGGAGGCCTGGCGGTGTCATGCAGCACGGAGGCCTGGCGGTGTCATGCAGCACGGAGGCCTGGCGGTGTCATGCACGGAGGCCTGGCAGTGTCATGCAGCACGGAGGCCTGGCGGTGTCATACAGCACGGAGGCATGGCGGTGTCATGCAGCACGGAGGCATGGCGGTGTCATGCAGCACGGAGGCCTGGCGGTGTCATGCAGCACGGAGGCCTGCTGGTGTCATGCACGGAGGCCTGGCGGTGTCATGCAACACAGAGGCCTGGCGGTGTCATGCAGCACGGAGGCCTGGCGGTGTCATGCACGGAGGCCTGGCGGTGTCATGCAGCACGGAGGCCTGGCGGTGTCATGCAGCACGGAGGCCTTGCGGTGTCATGCACGGAGGCCTGGTGGTGTCATGCACAGAGGCCTGGCGGTGTCATGCAGCACAGAGGCCTGGCGGTGTCATGCAGCACGGAGGCCTGGCGGTGTCAAGCAGCACGGAGGCCTGGCGGTGTCATGCAGCACGGAGGCCTGGCGGTGTCATGCACGGAGGCCTGGCAGTGTCATGCAGCACGGAGGCCTGGCGGTGTCATGCAACACGGAGGCCTGGCAGTGTCATGCACGGAGGCCTGGCGGTGTCCTGCACGGAGGCCTGGCGGTGTCATGCAGCACGGAGGCCTGGTGGTGTCATGCACGGAGGCCTGGCGTTGTCATGCAGCACGGAGGCCTGGCGGTGTCATGCAGCACGGAGGCCTGGCGGTGTCATGCAGCACGGAGGCCTGGCGATGTCATGCACGGAGGCCTGGCGGTGTCATGCACTGAGGCCTGGCGGTGTCATGCAGCACGGAGGCCTGCCGGTGTCATGCAACACGGAGGCCTGGCGGTGTCATGCAGCACGGAGGCCTGGCGGTGTCATGCACGGAGGCCTGGCGGTGTCATGCAGCACGGAGGCCTGGCGGTGTCATGCAGCACCCAGGCCTGGCGGTGTCATGCACGGAGGCCTGGCGGTGTCATGCAGCACGGAGGCCTGGCGGTGTCATGCAGCACGGAGGCCTGGCGGTGTCATACACGGAGGCCTGGCGGTGTCATGCAGCACGGAGGCCTGGCGGTGTCATGCACGGAGGCCTGGCGGTGTCATGCAGCACGGAGGCCTGGCGGTGTCATGCAGCACGGAGGCCTGGCGGTGTCATGCAGCACGGAGGCCTGGCGGTGTCATGCAGCACGGAGCCCTGGCGGTGTCATGCACGGAGGCCTGGCGGTGTCATACAGCACGGAGGCATGGCGGTGTCATGCAGCACGGAGGCCTGGCGGTGTCATGCAGCACGGAGGCCTGCCGGTGTCATGCACGGAGGCCTGGCGGTGTCATGCAACACGGAGGCCTGGTGGTGTCATGCACGGAGGCCTGGCGTTGTCATGCAGCACGGAGGCCTGGCGGTGTCATGCAGCACGGAGGCCTGCCGGTGTCATGCACGGAGGCCTGGCGGTGTCATGCAACATGGAGGCCTGGCGGTGTCATGCAGCACGGAGGCCTGGCGGTGTCATGCACGGAGGCCTGGCGGTGTCATACAGCACGGAGGCATGGCGGTGTCATGCAGCACGGAGGCATGGCGGTGTCATGCAGCACGGAGGCCTGGCGGTGTCATGCAGCACGGAGGCCTGCCGGTGTCATGCACGGAGGCCTGGCGGTGTCATGCAACACGGAGGCCTGGCGGTGTCATGCAGCACGGAGGCCTGGCGGTGTCATGCAGCACGGAGGCCTGGCGGTATCATGCAGCACGGAGGCCTGGCGGTGTCATGCACGGAGGCCTGGCGGTGTCATGCAGCACGGAGGCCTGGCGGTGTCATGCAGCACGGAGGCCTGGCGGTGTCATGCAGCACGGAGGCCTGGCGGTGTCATGCACGGAGGCCTGGCGGTGTCATGCAGCACGGAGGCCTGGCGGTGTCATGCAGCACGGAGGCCTGGCGGTGTCATGCAGCACGGCGGCCTGGCGGTGTCATGCAGCACGGAGGCCTGGCGGTGTCATGCACGGAGGCCGGGCGGTGTCATGCAGCACGGAGGCCTGGCGGTGTCATGCAGCACGGAGGCCTGGCGGTGTCATGCAGCACGGAGGCCTGGCGGTGTCATACACGGAGGCCTGGCGGTGTCATGCAGCACGGAGGCCTGGCGGTGTCATGCAACACTGAGGCCTGGCGGTGTCATGCAGCACGGAGGCCTGGCGGTGTCATGCACGGAGGCCTGGCGGTGTCATGCAGCACGGAGGCCTGGCGGTGTCATGCAGCACGGAGGCCTGGCGGTGTCATGCACGGAGGCCTGGCGGTGTCATGCAGCACAGAGGCCTGGCGGTGTCATGCAGCACGGAGGCATGGCGGTGTCATGCAGCACGGAGGCCTGGCGGTGTCATGCAGCACTGAGGCCTGGCGGTGTCATGCATGGAGGCCTGGCGGTGTCATGCAGCACGGAGGCCTGGCGGTGTCATGCAGCACGGAGGCCTGGCGGTGTCATGCACAAATGCCTGGCGGTGTCATGCAGCACGGAGGCCTGGCGGTGTCATGCACGGAGGCCTGGCATGTCATGCGGAGGCCTGGCGGTGTCATGCACGGAGGCCTGGCGGTGTCATGCAGCACGGAGGCCTGGCGGTGTCATGCAGCATGGAGGCCTGGCGGTGTCATACACGGAGGCCTGGCGGTGTCATGCAGCACGGAGGCCTGGCGGTGTCATGCACGGAGGCCTGGCGGTGTCATGCAGCACAGAGGCCTGGCGGTGTCATGCAGCACGGAGGCCTGGCGGTGTCAAGCAGCACGGAGGCCTGGCGGTGTCATGCAGCACGGAGGCCTGGCGGTGTCATGCACGGAGGCCTGGCGGTGTCATGCAGCACGGAGGCCTGGCGGTGTCATGCAGCACGGAGGCCTGGCGGTGTCATGCACGGAGGCCTGGCGGTGTCATGCAGCACGGAGGCCTGGTGGTGTCATGCACGGAGGCCTGGCATTGTCATGCAGCATGGAGGCCTGGCGGTGTCATGCAGCACGGAGGCTTGGCGGTGTCATGCAGCATGGAGGCCTGGCGATGTCATGCACGGAGGCCTGGCGGTGTCATGCACTGAGGCCTGGCGGTGTCATGCACGGAGGCCTGGCGGTGTCATGCAGCATGGAGGCCTGGCGGTGTCATGCAGCATGGAGGCCTGGCGGTGTCATGCAGCACGGAGGCCTGGCGGTGTCATGCAGCACGGAGGCCTGGCGGTGTCATGCAGCACGGAGGCCTGGCGGTGTCATGCAGCACGGAGGCCTGGCGGTGTCATGCACGGAGGCCTGGCAGTGTCATGCAGCACGGAGGCCTGGCGGTGTCATACAGCACGGAGGCATGGCGGTGTCATGCAGCACGGAGGCATGGCGGTGTCATGCAGCACGGAGGCCTGGCGGTGTCATGCAGCACGGAGGCCTGCTGGTGTCATGCACGGAGGCCTGGCGGTGTCATGCAACACAGAGGCCTGGCGGTGTCATGCAGCACGGAGGCCTGGCGGTGTCATGCACGGAGGCCTGGCGGTGTCATGCAGCACGGAGGCCTGGCGGTGTCATGCAGCACGGAGGCCTTGCGGTGTCATGCACGGAGGCCTGGTGGTGTCATGCACAGAGGCCTGGCGGTGTCATGCAGCACAGAGGCCTGGCGGTGTCATGCAGCACGGAGGCCTGGCGGTGTCAAGCAGCACGGAGGCCTGGCGGTGTCATGCAGCACGGAGGCCTGGCGGTGTCATGCACGGAGGCCTGGCAGTGTCATGCAGCACGGAGGCCTGGCGGTGTCATGCAACACGGAGGCCTGGCAGTGTCATGCACGGAGGCCTGGCGGTGTCCTGCACGGAGGCCTGGCGGTGTCATGCAGCACGGAGGCCTGGTGGTGTCATGCACGGAGGCCTGGCGTTGTCATGCAGCACGGAGGCCTGGCGGTGTCATGCAGCACGGAGGCCTGGCGGTGTCATGCAGCACGGAGGCCTGGCGATGTCATGCACGGAGGCCTGGCGGTGTCATGCACTGAGGCCTGGCGGTGTCATGCAGCACGGAGGCCTGCCGGTGTCATGCAACACGGAGGCCTGGCGGTGTCATGCAGCACGGAGGCCTGGCGGTGTCATGCACGGAGGCCTGGCGGTGTCATGCAGCACGGAGGCCTGGCGGTGTCATGCAGCACCCAGGCCTGGCGGTGTCATGCACGGAGGCCTGGCGGTGTCATGCAGCACGGAGGCCTGGCGGTGTCATGCAGCACGGAGGCCTGGCGGTGTCATACACGGAGGCCTGGCGGTGTCATGCAGCACGGAGGCCTGGCGGTGTCATGCACGGAGGCCTGGCGGTGTCATGCAGCACGGAGGCCTGGCGGTGTCATGCAGCACGGAGGCCTGGCGGTGTCATGCAGCACGGAGGCCTGGCGGTGTCATGCAGCACGGAGGCCTGGCGGTGTCATGCACGGAGGCCTGGCGGTGTCATACAGCACGGAGGCATGGCGGTGTCATGCAGCACGGAGGCCTGGCGGTGTCATGCAGCACGGAGGCCTGCCGGTGTCATGCACGGAGGCCTGGCGGTGTCATGCAACACGGAGGCCTGGTGGTGTCATGCACGGAGGCCTGGCGTTGTCATGCAGCACGGAGGCCTGGCGGTGTCATGCAGCACGGAGGCCTGCCGGTGTCATGCACGGAGGCCTGGCGGTGTCATGCAACATGGAGGCCTGGCGGTGTCATGCAGCACGGAGGCCTGGCGGTGTCATGCACGGAGGCCTGGCGGTGTCATACAGCACGGAGGCATGGCGGTGTCATGCAGCACGGAGGCATGGCGGTGTCATGCAGCACGGAGGCCTGGCGGTGTCATGCAGCACGGAGGCCTGCCGGTGTCATGCACGGAGGCCTGGCGGTGTCATGCAACACGGAGGCCTGGCGGTGTCATGCAGCACGGAGGCCTGGCGGTGTCATGCAGCACGGAGGCCTGGCGGTATCATGCAGCACGGAGGCCTGGCGGTGTCATGCACGGAGGCCTGGCGGTGTCATGCAGCACGGAGGCCTGGCGGTGTCATGCAGCACGGAGGCCTGGCGGTGTCATGCAGCACGGAGGCCTGGCGGTGTCATGCACGGAGGCCTGGCGGTGTCATGCAGCACGGAGGCCTGGCGGTGTCATGCAGCACGGAGGCCTGGCGGTGTCATGCAGCACGGCGGCCTGGCGGTGTCATGCAGCACGGAGGCCTGGCGGTGTCATGCACGGAGGCCGGGCGGTGTCATGCAGCACGGAGGCCTGGCGGTGTCATGCAGCACGGAGGCCTGGCGGTGTCATGCAGCACGGAGGCCTGGCGGTGTCATACACGGAGGCCTGGCGGTGTCATGCAGCACGGAGGCCTGGCGGTGTCATGCAACACTGAGGCCTGGCGGTGTCATGCAGCACGGAGGCCTGGCGGTGTCATGCACGGAGGCCTGGCGGTGTCATGCAGCACGGAGGCCTGGCGGTGTCATGCAGCACGGAGGCCTGGCGGTGTCATGCACGGAGGCCTGGCGGTGTCATGCAGCACAGAGGCCTGGCGGTGTCATGCAGCACGGAGGCATGGCGGTGTCATGCAGCACGGAGGCCTGGCGGTGTCATGCAGCACTGAGGCCTGGCGGTGTCATGCATGGAGGCCTGGCGGTGTCATGCAGCACGGAGGCCTGGCGGTGTCATGCAGCACGGAGGCCTGGCGGTGTCATGCACAAATGCCTGGCGGTGTCATGCAGCACGGAGGCCTGGCGGTGTCATGCACGGAGGCCTGGCATGTCATGCGGAGGCCTGGCGGTGTCATGCACGGAGGCCTGGCGGTGTCATGCAGCACGGAGGCCTGGCGGTGTCATGCAGCATGGAGGCCTGGCGGTGTCATACACGGAGGCCTGGCGGTGTCATGCAGCACGGAGGCCTGGCGGTGTCATGCACGGAGGCCTGGCGGTGTCATGCAGCACAGAGGCCTGGCGGTGTCATGCAGCACGGAGGCCTGGCGGTGTCAAGCAGCACGGAGGCCTGGCGGTGTCATGCAGCACGGAGGCCTGGCGGTGTCATGCACGGAGGCCTGGCGGTGTCATGCAGCACGGAGGCCTGGCGGTGTCATGCAGCACGGAGGCCTGGCGGTGTCATGCACGGAGGCCTGGCGGTGTCATGCAGCACGGAGGCCTGGTGGTGTCATGCACGGAGGCCTGGCATTGTCATGCAGCATGGAGGCCTGGCGGTGTCATGCAGCACGGAGGCTTGGCGGTGTCATGCAGCATGGAGGCCTGGCGATGTCATGCACGGAGGCCTGGCGGTGTCATGCACTGAGGCCTGGCGGTGTCATGCACGGAGGCCTGGCGGTGTCATGCAGCATGGAGGCCTGGCGGTGTCATGCAGCATGGAGGCCTGGCGGTGTCATGCAGCACGGAGGCCTGGCGGTGTCATGCAGCACGGAGGCCTGGCGGTGTCATGCAGCACGGAGGCCTGGCGGTGTCATGCAGCACGGAGGCCTGGCGGTGTCATGCACGGAGGCCTGGCAGTGTCATGCAGCACGGAGGCCTGGCGGTGTCATACAGCACGGAGGCATGGCGGTGTCATGCAGCACGGAGGCATGGCGGTGTCATGCAGCACGGAGGCCTGGCGGTGTCATGCAGCACGGAGGCCTGCTGGTGTCATGCACGGAGGCCTGGCGGTGTCATGCAACACGGAGGCCTGGCGGTGTCATGCAGCACGGAGGCCTGGCGGTGTCATGCACGGAGGCCTGGCGGTGTCATGCAGCACGGAGGCCTGGCGGTGTCATGCAGCACGGAGGCCTTGCGGTGTCATGCACGGAGGCCTGGTGGTGTCATGCACAGAGGCCTGGCGGTGTCATGCAGCACAGAGGCCTGGCGGTGTCATGCAGCACGGAGGCCTGGCGGTGTCAAGCAGCACGGAGGCCTGGCGGTGTCATGCAGCACGGAGGCCTGGCGGTGTCATGCACGGAGGCCTGGCAGTGTCATGCAGCACGGAGGCCTGGCGGTGTCATGCAACACGGAGGCCTGGCAGTGTCATGCACGGAGGCCTGGCGGTGTCCTGCACGGAGGCCTGGCGGTGTCATGCAGCACGGAGGCCTGGTGGTGTCATGCACGGAGGCCTGGCGTTGTCATGCAGCACGGAGGCCTGGCGGTGTCATGCAGCACGGAGGCCTGGCGGTGTCATGCAGCACGGAGGCCTGGCGATGTCATGCACGGAGGCCTGGCGGTGTCATGCACTGAGGCCTGGCGGTGTCATGCAGCACGGAGGCCTGCCGGTGTCATGCAACACGGAGGCCTGGCGGTGTCATGCAGCACGGAGGCCTGGCGGTGTCATGCACGGAGGCCTGGCGGTGTCATGCAGCACGGAGGCCTGGCGGTGTCATGCAGCACCCAGGCCTGGCGGTGTCATGCACGGAGGCCTGGCGGTGTCATGCAGCACGGAGGCCTGGCGGTGTCATGCAGCACGGAGGCCTGGCGGTGTCATACACGGAGGCCTGGCGGTGTCATGCAGCACGGAGGCCTGGCGGTGTCATGCACGGAGGCCTGGCGGTGTCATGCAGCACGGAGGCCTGGCGGTGTCATGCAGCACGGAGGCCTGGCGGTGTCATGCAGCACGGAGGCCTGGCGGTGTCATGCAGCACGGAGGCCTGGCGGTGTCATGCACGGAGGCCTGGCGGTGTCATACAGCACGGAGGCATGGCGGTGTCATGCAGCACGGAGGCCTGGCGGTGTCATGCAGCACGGAGGCCTGCCGGTGTCATGCACGGAGGCCTGGCGGTGTCATGCAACACGGAGGCCTGGTGGTGTCATGCACGGAGGCCTGGCGTTGTCATGCAGCACGGAGGCCTGGCGGTGTCATGCAGCACGGAGGCCTGCCGGTGTCATGCACGGAGGCCTGGCGGTGTCATGCAACATGGAGGCCTGGCGGTGTCATGCAGCACGGAGGCCTGGCGGTGTCATGCACGGAGGCCTGGCGGTGTCATGCAGCACGGAGGCCTGGCGGTGTCATGCAGCACGGAGGCCTGGCGGTGTCATGCAGCACGGAGGCCTGGCGGTGTCATGCAGCACGGAGGCCTGGCGGTGTCATGCACGGAGGCATGGCGGTGTCATGCAGCACGGAGGCCTGGCGGTGTCATGCAGCACGGAGGCCTGCCGGTGTCATGCAACACGGAGGCCTGGCGGTGTCATGCAGCACGGAGGCCTGGCGGTGTCATGCACGGAGGCCTGGCGGTGTCATGCACGGAGGCCTGGCGGTGTCATGCAGCACGGAGGCCTGGCGGTGTCATGCAGCACCCAGGCCTGGCGGTGTCATGCAGCACCCAGGCCTGGCGGTGTCATGCACGGAGGCCTGGCGGTGTCATGCAGCACGGAGGCCTGGCGGTGTCATGCAGCACGGAGGCCTGGCGGTGTCATACACGGAGGCCTGGCGGTGTCATGCAGCACGGAGGCCTGGCGGTGTCATGCAACACTGAGGCCTGGCGGTGTCATGCAGCACGGAGGCCTGCCGGTGTCATGCAACACGGAGGCCTGGCGGTGTCATGCACGGAGGCCTGGCGGTGTCATGCAGCACGGAGGCCTGGCGGTGTCATGCAGCACGGAGGCCTGGCGGTGTCATGCACGGAGGCCTGGCAGTGTCATGCAGCACGGAGGCCTGGCGGTGTCATGCAGCACGGAGGCATGGCGGTGTCATGCAGCACGGAGGCCTGGCGGTGTCATGCAGCACTGAGGCCTGGCGGTGTCATGCATGGAGGCCTGGCGGTGTCATGCAGCACGGAGGCCTGGCGGTGTCATGCACGGATGCCTGGCGGTGTCATGCAGCACGGAGGCCTGGCGGTATCATGCAGCACGGAGGCCTGGCGGTGTCATGCACGGAGGCCTGGCGGTGTCATGCAGCACGGAGGCCTGGCGGTGTCATGCACGGAGGCATGGCGGTGTCATGCAGCACGGAGGCCTGGCGGTGTCATGCAGCACGGAGGCCTGGCGGTGTCATGCAGCACGGCGGCCTGGCGGTGTCATGCAGCACGGAGGCCTGGCGGTGTCATGCACGGAGGCCGGGCGGTGTCATGCAGCACGGAGGCCTGGCGGTGTCATGCAGCACGGAGGCCTGGCGGTGTCATGCAGCACGGAGGCCTGGCGGTGTCATACACGGAGGCCGGGCGGTGTCATGCAGCACGGAGGCCTGGCGGTGTCATGCAGCACGGAGGCCTGGCGGTGTCATGCACGGAGGCCTGGCGGTGTCATGCAGCACGGAGGCCTGGCGGTGTCATGCAGCACGGAGGCCTGGCGGTGTCATGCACGGAGGCCTGGCGGTGTCATGCAGCACGGAGGCCTGGCGGTGTCATGCAGCACAGAGGCATGGCGGTGTCATGCAGCACGGAGGCCTGGCGGTGTCATGCAGCACTGAGGCCTGGCGGTGTCATGCATGGAGGCCTGGCGGTGTCATGCAGCACGGAGGCCTGGCGGTGTCATGCAGCACGGAGGCCTGGCGGTGTCATGCACAAATGCCTGGCGGTGTCATGCAGCACGGAGGCCTGGCGGTGTCATGCACGGAGGCCTGGCATGTCATGCGGAGGCCTGGCGGTGTCATGCACGGAGGCCTGGCGGTGTCATGCAGCACGGAGGCCTGGCGGTGTCATGCAGCATGGAGGCCTGGCGGTGTCATACACGGAGGCCTGGCGGTGTCATGCAGCACGGAGGCCTGGCGGTGTCATGCACGGAGGCCTGGCGGTGTCATGCAGCACAGAGGCCTGGCGGTGTCATGCAGCACGGAGGCCTGGCGGTGTCAAGCAGCACGGAGGCCTGGCGGTGTCATGCAGCACGGAGGCCTGGCGGTGTCATGCACGGAGGCCTGGCGGTGTCATGCAGCACGGAGGCCTGGCGGTGTCATGCAGCACGGAGGCCTGGCGGTGTCATTCACGGAGGCCTGGCGGTGTCATGCAGCACGGAGACCTGGTGGTGTCATGCACGGAGGCCTGGCATTGTCATGCAGCACGGAGGCCTGGCGGTGTCATGCAGCACGGAGGCTTGGCGGTGTCATGCAGCATGGAGGCCTGGCGATGTCATGCACGGAGGCCTGGCGGTGTCATGCACTGAGGCCTGGCGGTGTCATGCACGGAGGCCTGGCGGTGTCATGCAGCATGGAGGCCTGGCGGTGTCATGCAGCATGGAGGCCTGGCGGTGTCATGCAGCACGGAGGCCTGGCGGTGTCATGCAGCACGGAGGCCTGGCGGTGTCATGCAGCACGGAGGCCTGGCGGTGTCATGCACGGAGGCCTGGCAGTGTCATGCAGCACGGAGGCCTGGCGGTGTCATACAGCACGGAGGCATGGCGGTGTCATGCAGCACGGAGGCATGGCGGTGTCATGCAGCACGGAGGCCTGGCGGTGTCATGCAGCACGGAGGCCTGCTGGTGTCATGCACGGAGGCCTGGCGGTGTCATGCAACACGGAGGCCTGGCGGTGTCATGCAGCACGGAGGCCTGGCGGTGTCATGCAGCACGGAGGCCTTGCGGTGTTATGCACGGAGGCCTGGTGGTGTCATGCACAGAGGCCTGGCGGTGTCATGCAGCACGGAGGCCTGGCGATGTCATGCAGCACGGAGGCCTGGCGGTGTCATGCAGCACGGAGGCCTGGCGGTGTCATGCAGCACGGAGGCCTGGCGGTGTCATGCACGGAGGCCTGGCGGTGTCATGCAGCACGGAGGCCTTGCGGTGTTATGCACGGAGGCCTGGTGGTGTCATGCACAGAGGCCTGGCGGTGTCATGCAGCACGGAGGCCTGGCGATGTCATGCAGCACGGAGGCCTGGCGGTGTCATGCAGCACGGAGGCCTGGCGGTGTCATGCAGCACGGAGGCCTGGCGGTGTCATGCACGGAGGCCTGGCAGTGTCATGCAGCACGGAGGCCTGGCGGTGTCATGCACGGAGGCCTGGCGGTGTCATGCAGCATGGAGGCCTGGTGGTGTCATGCAGCATGGAGGCCTGGCGGTGTCATTCACGGAGGCCTGGCGGTGTCATGCAGCACGGAGGCCTGGCGGTGTCATGCAGCACGGAGGCCTGGCGGTGTAATGCACGGAGGCCTGGCGGTGTGATGCAGCACGGAGGCCTGGCGGAGTCATGCAGGGAGGCCTGACGGTGTCATGCACAGAGGCCTGGCAGTGTCATGCAGCACGGAGGCCTGGCGGTGTCATGCAGCACGGAGGCCTGGCGGTGTCATGCAGCACGGAGGCCTGGCGGTGTCATGCAGCACGGAGGCCTGGCGGTGTCATGCAGCACGGAGGCCTGGCGGTGTCATGCACGGAGGCCTGGTGGTGTCATGCAGCACGGAGGCCTGGCGGTGTCATGCAACACGGAGGCCTGGCGGTGTCATGCAGCACGGAGGCCTGGCGGTGTCATGCACGGAGGCCTGGCGGTGTCATGCAGCACGGAGGCCTGGCGGTGTAATGCACGGAGGCCTGGCGGTGTGATGCAGCACGGAGGCCTGGCGGAGTCATGCAGCACGGAGGCCTGGTGGTGTCATGCACGGAGGCCTGGCGGTGTATTGCAGCACGGAGGCCTGGCGGTGTCATGCAGCACGGAGGCCTGGCGGTGTCATGCAGCACGGAGGCCTGGCGGTGTCATGCAGCACAGAGGCCTGGCGGTGTCATGCACGGAGGCCTGGCGGTGTCATGCAGCACTGAGGCCTGGCGGTGTCATGCAACACAGAGGCTTGGCGGTGTCATGCACGGAGGCCTGGCGGTGTTATGCAGCACGGAGGCCTGGCGGTGTCATGCACGGAGGCCTGGCGGTGTCATGCAGCACGGAGGCCTGGCGGTGTCATGCAGCACGGAGGCTTGGCGGTGTCATGCACGGAGGCCTGGCGGTGTCATGCAGCATGGAGGCCTGGTGGTGTCATGCAGCACGGAGGCCTGGCGGTGTCATGCAGCACGGAGGCCTGGCGGTGTCATGCAGCACGGCGGCCTGGCGGTGTCATGCAGCATGGAGGCCTGGCGGTGTCATGCATGGAGGCCTGGCGGTGTCATGCACGGAGGCCTGGCGGTGTCATGCAGCACGGAGGCCTGGCGGTGTCATGCAGAACGGAGGCCTGGCGGTGTCATGCAGCACGGAGGCCTGGCGGTGTCATGCACGGAGGCCTGGCGGTGTCATGCAGCACGGAGGCCTGGCGGTGTCATGCAGCACGGAGGCCTGGCGGTGTCATGCAGCACGGAGGCCTGGCTGTGTCATGCAGCACGGAGGCCTGGCGGTGTCATGCATGGAGGCCTGGCGGTGTCATGCAGCACGGAGGCCTGGCGGTGTCATGCACGGAGGCCTGGCAGTGTCATGCAGCACGGAGGCCTGGCGGTCTCATGCAGCACGGAGGCCTGGTGGTGTCATGCAGCACCGGGGCCTGGCAGTGTCATGCAGCACGGAGGCCTGGCGGTGTCATGCAGCACGGAGGCCTGGCGGTGTCATGCAGCACGGAGGCCTGGCGGTGTCATGCAGCACGGAGGCCTGGCGGTGTCATGCAGCATGGAGGCCTGGCGGTGTCATGCAGCTCGGAGGCCTGGCGGTGTCATGCAGCACGGAGGCCTGGCGGTGTCATGCAGCACGGAGGCCTGGCAGTGTCATGCAGCACGGAGGCCTGGCGGTGTCATGCACGGAGGCCTGGCGGTGTCATGCAGCACAGAGGCCTGGCGGTGTCATAAAGCACGGTGGCCTGGCAGTGTCATGCAGCACGGAGGCCTGGCGGTGTCATGCAGCACGGAGGCCTGGCGGTGTCATGCACGGAGGCCTGGCCGTGTCATGCAGCACGGAGGCCTGGCGGTGTCATGCAGCACGGAGGCCTGGCGGTGTCATGCAGCACGGAGGCCTGGCGGTGTCATGCAGCACGGAGGCCTGGCGGTGTCATGCAGCACGGAGGCCTGGCGGTGTCATGCAGCACGGAGGCCTGGCGGTGTCATGCACAGAGGCCTGGCAGTGTCATGCAGCACGGAGGCCTGGTGGTGTCAAGCACGGAGGCCTGGCGGTGTCATGCAGCACGGAGGCCTGGCGGTGTCATGCAGCACGGAGGCCTGGCGGTGTCATGCAGCACGGAGGCCTGGCGGTGTCATGCAGCACGGAGGCCTGGCGGTGTCATGCAGCACGGAGGCCTGGCGGTGTCATGCACGGAGGCCTGGCGGTGTCATGCAGCACGGAGGCCTGGCGGTGTCATGCAGCACAGAGGCCTGGCGGTGTCATGCAGCACGGAGGCCTGGCGGTGTCATGCACGGAGGCCTGGCGGTGTCATGCAGCATGGAGGACTGGCGGTGTCATGCACGGAGGCCTGACGGTGTCATGCAGCACGGAGGCCTGGCGGTGTCATGCAGCACGGAGGCCTGGCGGTGTCATGCAGCACGGAGGCCTGGCGGTGTCATGCACGGAGGCCTGGCGGTGTCATGCAGCATGGAGGCCTGGCGGTGTCATGCATGGAGGCCTGGCGGTGTCATGCAGCACGGAGGCCTGGCGGTGTCATGCAGCACGGAGGCCTGGCGGTGTCATGCAGCACGGAGGCCTGGCGGTGTCATGCACGGAGGTCTGGCGGTGTCATGCAGCACAGAGGCCTGGCGGTGTCATGCAGCACGGAGGCCTGGCGGTGTCATGCAGCACGGAGGCCTGGCGGTGTCATGCACGGAGGCCTGGTGGTGTCATGCAGCACGGAGGCCTGGCGGTGCCATGCAGCACGGAGGCCTGGCGGTGTCATGCACGGAGGCCTGGCGGTGTCATGCACGGAGGCCTGGCGGTGTCATGCAGCACGGAGGCCTGGCGGTGTCATGCAGCACGGAGGCCTGGCAGTGTATCGCAGCACGGAGGCCTGGCGGTGTCATGCAGCACGGAGGCCTGGCTGTGTCATGCAGCACGGAGGCCTGGCGGTGTCATGCAGGGAGGCCTGACGGTGTCATGCACGGAGGCCTGGCGGTGTCATGCAGCATGGAGGCCTGGCGGTGTCATGCAGCACGGAGACCTGGCGGTGTCATGCAGCACGGAGGCCTGGCGGTGTCATGCAGCACGGAGGCCTGGCGGTGTCATGCAGCACGGAGGCCTGGCGGTGTCATGCAGCACGGAGGCCTGGCGGTGTCATGCAGGGAGGCCTGGCGGTGTCATGCAGCACGGAGGCCTGGCGGTGTCATGCAGCACGAAGGCCTGGCGGTGTCATGCAGCACGGAGGCCTGACGGTGTCATGCAGCACGGAGGCCTGGCGGTGTCATGCAGCACGGAGGCCTGGCGGTGTCATGCAGCACAGAGGCCTGGCGGTGTCATGCACGGAGGCCTGGCGGTGTCATGCAGCACGGAGGCCTGGCAGTGTCATGCAGCACGGAGGCCTGGCGGTGTCATGCAGCACGGAGGCCTGGCGGTGTCATGCAGCACGGAGGCCTGGCGGTGTCATGCAGCATGGAGGCCTGGCGGTGTCATGCAGCACGGAGGCCTGGCGGTGTCATGCACGGAGGCCTGGCGGTGTCATACAGCACGGAGGCATGGCGGTGTCATGCAGCACGGAGGCCTGGCGGTGTCATGCAGCACGGAGGCCTGCCGGTGTCATGCAGCACGGAGGCCTGGCGGTGTCATGCACGGAGGCCTGGCGGTGTCATGCAGCATGGAGGCCTGGCGGTGTCATGCACGGAGGCCTGACGGTGTCATGCAGCACGGAGGCCTGGTGGTGTCATGCAGCACGGAGGCCTGGCGGTGTCATGCAGCACGGAGGCCTGGCGGTGTCATGCAGCACGGAGGCCTGGCGGTGTCATGCACGGAGGCCTGGCGGTGTCATGCAGCATAGAGGCCTGGCGGTGTCATGCACGGAGGCCTGGCGGTGTCATGCAGCATGGAGGCCTGACGGTGTCATGCAGCACGGAGGCCTGGCGGTGTCATGCAGCACGGAGGCCTGGCGGTGTCATGCAGCACGGAGGCCTGGCGGTGTCATGCAGCACGGAGGCCTGGCGGTGTCATGCAGCACGGAGGCCTGGTGGTGTCATGCAGCACGGAGGCCTGGCGGTGTCATGCAGCACGGAGGCCTGGCGGTGTCATGCAGCACGGAGGCCTGGCGGTGTCATGCACGGAGGCCTGGCGGTGTCATGCACGGAGGCCTGGCGGTGTCATGCAGCATGGAGGCCTGGCGGTGTCATGCATGGAGGCCTGGCGGTGTCATGCAGCACGGAGGCCTGGCGGTGTCATGCAGCACGGAGGCCTGGCGGTGTCATGCACGGAGGCCTGGCGGTGTCATGCAGCACAGAGGCCTGGCGGTGTCATGCAGCACGGAGGCCTGATGGTGTCATGCAGCACGGAGGCCTGGCGGTGTCATGCAGCACGGAGGCCTGGTGGGTGTCATGCAGCACGGAGGCCTGGCGGTGTCATGCAGCACGGAGGCCTGGCGGTGTCATGCAGCACAGAGGCCTGGCGGTGTCATGCAGGGAGGCCTGGCGGTGTCATGCAGCACGGAGGCCTGGCGGTGTCATGCAGCACGAAGGCCTGGCGGTGTCATGCAGCACGGAGGCCTGACGGTGTCATGCAGCACGGAGGCCTGGCGGTGTCATGCAGCACGGAGGCCTGGCGGTGTCATGCAGCACAGAGGCCTGGCGGTGTCATGCACGGAGGCCTGGCGGTGTCATGCAGCACGGAGGCCTGGCAGTGTCATGCAGCACGGAGGCCTGGCGGTGTCATGCAGCACGGAGGCCTGGCGGTGTCATGCAGCACGGAGGCCTGGCGGTGTCATGCACGGAGGCCTGGCGGTGCCATGCAGCACGGAGGCCTGGCGGTGCCATGCAGCACGGAGGCCTGGCGGTGTCATGCAGCACGGAGGCCTGGCGGTGTCATGCAGCACGGAGGCCTGGCGGTGTCATGCAGCACGGAGGCCTGGCGGTGTTATGCAGCACGGAGGCCTGGCGGTGTCATGCACGGAGGCCTGGCGGTGTCATGCAGCACGGAGGCCTGGCGGTGTAATGCACGGAGGCCTGGCGGTGTGATGCAGCACGGAGGCCTGGCGGAGTCATGCAGGGAGGCCTGACGGTGTCATGCACAGAGGCCTGGCAGTGTCATGCAGCACGGAGGCCTGGCGGTGTCATGCAGCACGGAGGCCTGGCGATGTCATGCAGCACGGAGGCCTGGCGGTGTCATGCAGCACGGAGGCCTGGCGGTGTCATGCAGCACGGAGGCCTGGCGGTGTCATGCAGCACGGAGGCCTGGCGGTGTCATGCAGCACGGAGGCCTGGCGGTGTCATGCAGCATGGAGGCCTGGCGGTGTCATGCAGCACGGAGGCCTGGTGGTGTCATGCAGCACAGAGGCCTGGTGGGGTCATGCAGCATGGAGGCCTGGTGGTGTCATGCACGGAGGCCTGGCGGTGTCATGCAGCACGGAGGCCTGGCGGTGTCATGCAGCACGGAGGCCTGGCGGTGTCATGCAGCACGGAGGCCTGGCGGTGTCATGCAGCACGGAGGCCTGGCGGTGTAATGCACGGAGGCCTGGCGGTGTGATGCAGCACGGAGGCCTGGCGGAGTCATGCAGGGAGGCCTGACGGTGTCATGCACAGAGGCCTGGCAGTGTCATGCAGCACGGAGGCCTGGCGGTGTCATGCAGCACGGAGGCCTGGCGGTGTCATGCAGCACGGAGGCCTGGCGGTGTCATGCAGCACGGAGGCCTGGCGGTGTCATGCAGCACGGAGGCCTGGCGGTGTCATGCACGGAGGCCTGGCGGTGTCATGCAGCACGGAGGCCTGGCGGTGTCATGCAACATGGAGGCCTGGCGGTGTCATACAGCACGGAGGCCTGGCGGTGTCATGCACGGAGGCCTGGCGGTGTCATGCAGCACGGAGGCCTGGCGGTGTAATGCACGGAGGCCTGGCGGTGTGATGCAGCACGGAGGCCTGGCGGAGTCATGCAGCACGGAGGCCTGGTGGTGTCATGCACGGAGGCCTGGCGGTGTATTGCAGCACGGAGGCCTGGCGGTGTCATGCAGCACGGAGGCCTGGCGGTGTCATGCAGCACGAAGGCCTGGCGGTGTCATGCAGCACAGAGGCCTGGCGGTGTCATGCACGGAGGCCTGGCGGTGTCATGCAGCACTGAGGCCTGGCGGTGTCATGCAGCACAGAGGCTTGGCGGTGTCATGCACGGAGGCCTGGCGGTGTTATGCAGCACGGAGGCCTGGCGGTGTCATGCACGGAGGCCTGGCGGTGTCATGCAGCACGGAGGCCTGGCGGTGTCATGCAGCACGGAGGCTTGGCGGTGTCATGCACGGAGGCCTGGCGGTGTCATGCAGCATGGAGGCCTGGTGGTGTCATGCAGCACGGAGGCCTGGCGGTGTCATGCAGCACGGAGGCCTGGCGGTGTCATGCAGCACGGCGGCCTGGCGGTGTCATGCAGCATGGAGGCCTGGCGGTGTCATGCATGGAGGCCTGGCGGTGTCATGCACGGAGGCCTGGCGGTGTCATGCAGCACGGAGGCCTGGCGGTGTCATGCAGAACGGAGGCCTGGCGGTGTCATGCAGCACGGAGGCCTGGCGGTGTCATGCACGGAGGCCTGGCGGTGTCATGCAGCACGGAGGCCTGGCGGTGTCATGCAGCACGGAGGCCTGGCGGTGTCATGCAGCACGGAGGCCTGGCGGTGTCATGCAGCACGGAGGCCTGGCTGTGTCATGCAGCACGGAGGCCTGGCGGTGTCATGCATGGAGGCCTGGCGGTGTCATGCAGCACGGAGGCCTGGCGGTGTCATGCACGGAGGCCTGGCAGTGTCATGCAGCACGGAGGCCTGGCGGTCTCATGCAGCACGGAGGCCTGGAGGTGTCATGCAGCACGGAGGCCTGGCGGTGTCATGCAGCACGGAGGCCAGGCGGTGTCATGCAGCACGGAGGCCTGGCGGTGTCATGCAGCACGGAGGCCTGGCGGTGTCATGCAGCATGGAGGCCTGGCGGTGTCATGCAGCACGGAGGCCTGGCGGTGTCATGCAGCACGGAGGCCTGGCGGTGTCATGCAGCACGGAGGCCTGGCGGTGTCATGCAGCACGGAGGCCTGGCGGTGTCATGCACGGAGGCCTGGCGGTGTCATGCAGCACAGAGGCCTGGCGGTGTCATAAAGCACGGTGGCCTGGCGGTGTCATGCAGCACGGAGGCCTGGCGGTGTCATGCAGTACGGAGGCCTGGCGGTGTCATGCACGGAGGCCTGGCGGTGTCATGCAGCACGGAGGCCTGGCGGTGTCATGCAGCACGGAGGCCTGGCGGTGTCATGCAGCACGGAGGCCTGGCGGTGTCATGCAGCACGGAGGCCTGGCGGTGTCATGCAGCACGGAGGCCTGGCGGTGTCATGCAGCACGGAGGCCTGGCGGTGTCATGCACAGAGGCCTGGCAGTGTCATGCAGCACGGAGGCCTGGTGGTGTCAAGCACGGAGGCCTGGCGGTGTCATGCAGCACGGAGGCCTGGCGGTGTCATGCAGCACGGAGGCCTGGCGGTGTCATGCAGCACGGAGGCCTGGCGGTGTCATGCAGCACGGAGGCCTGGCGGTGTCATGCAGCATGGAGGACTGGCGGTGTCATGCACGGAGGCCTGACGGTGTCATGCAGCACGGAGGCCTGGCGGTGTCATGCAGCACGGAGGCCTGGCGGTGTCATGCAGCACGGAGGCCTGGCGGTGTCATGCAGCACGGAGGCCTGGCGGTGTCATGCAGCACAGAGGCCTGGCGGTGTCATGCAGCACGGAGGCCTGGCGGTGTCATGCAGCACGGAGGCCTGGCGGTGTCATGCAGCACGGAGGCCTGGCGGTGTCATGCAGCACGGAGGCCTGGCAGTGTCATGCACGGAGGCCTGGCGGTGTCATGCAGCATGGAGGCCTGGCGGTGTCATGCATGGAGGCCTGGCGGTGTCATGCAGCACGGAGGCCTGGCGGTGTCATGCAGCACGGAGGCCTGGCGGTGTCATGCAGCACGGAGGCCTGGCGGTGTCATGCACGGAGGTCTGGCGGTGTCATGCAGCACAGAGGCCTGGCGGTGTCATGCAGCACGGAGGCCTGGCGGTGTCATGCAGCACGGAGGCCTGGCGGTGTCATGCACGGAGGCCTGGTGGTGTCATGCAGCACGGAGGCCTGGCGGTGTCATGCAGCACGGAGGCCTGGTGGTGTCATGCAGCACGGAGGCCTGGCGGTGCCATGCAGCACGGAGGCCTGGCGGTGTCATGCACGGAGGCCTGGCGGTGTCATGCACGGAGGCCTGGCGGTGTCATGCAGCACGGAGGCCTGGCGGTGTCATGCAGCACGGAGGCCTGGCAGTGTATCGCAGCACGGAGGCCTGGCGGTGTCATGCAGCACGGAGGCCTGGCTGTGTCATGCAGCACGGAGGCCTGGCGGTGTCATGCAGGGAGGCCTGACGGTGTCATGCACGGAGGCCTGGCGGTGTCATGCAGCATGGAGGCCTGGCGGTGTCATGCAGCACGGAGACCTGGCGGTGTCATGCAGCACGGAGGCCTGGCGGTGTCATGCAGCACGGAGGCCTGGCGGTGTCATGCAGCACGGAGGCCTGGCGGTGTCATGCAGCACAGAGGCCTGGCTGTGTCATGCAGCACGGAGGCCTGGCGGTGTCATGCAGCACGGAGGCCTGGCGGTGTCATGCAGCACGGAGGCCTGGCGGTGTCATGCAGCATGGAGGCCTGGCGGTGTCATGCAGCATGGAGGCCTGGCGGTGTCATGCAGCACGGAGGCCTGGCGGTGTCATGCAGCACGGAGGCCTGGCGGTGTCATGCAGCACGGAGGCCTGGCAGTGTCATGCAGCACGGAGGCCTGGCGGTGTCATGCACGGAGGCCTGGCGGTGTCATGCAGCACAGAGGCCTGGCGGTGTCATAAAGCACGGTGGCCTGGCGGTGTCATGCAGCACGGAGGCCTGGTGGTGTCATGCAGCACGGAGGCCTGGCGGTGTCATGCAGCACGGAGGCCTGGCGGTGTCATGCAGCACGGAGGCCTGGCGGTGTCATGCAGCACGGAGGCCTGGCGGTGTCATGCAGCACGGAGGCCTGGCGGTGTAATGCAGCACGGAGGCCTGGCGGTGTCATGCAGCATGGAGGCCTGGCGGTGTCAAGCACGGAGGCCTGGCGGTGTCATGCACGGAGGCCTGGCGGTGTCATGCAGCACAGAGGCCTGGCGGTGTCATGCAGCACAGAGGCCTGGCGGTGTCATGCAGCACGGAGGCCTGGCGGTGTCATACATGGAGGCTCAGTGGTGTCATGCAGCACGGAGGCCTGGCGGTGTCATGCAGCACAGAGGCCTGACGGTGTCATGCAGCACAGAGGCCTGGCGGTGTCATGCACGGAGGCCTGGCGGTGTCATGCAGCACGGAGGCCTGGCGGTGTCATGCAGCACGGAGGCCTGGCGGTGTCATACATGGAGGCTCGGTGGTGTCATGCAGCACGGAGGCCTGGCGGTGTCATGCAGCACAGAGGCCTGACGGTGTCATGCAGCACAGAGGCCTGGCGGTGTCATGCACGGAGGCCTGGCGGTGTCATGCAGCACGGAGGCCTGGCGGTGTCATGCAGCACGGAGGCCTGGCGGTGTCATGCAGCACGGAGGCCTGGCGGTGTCATGCAGCACGGAGGCCTGGCGGTGTCATGCAGCACGGATGCCTGGCGGTGTCATGCAGCACGGAGGCCTGGCGGTGTCATGCAGCACAGAGGCCTGGCGGTGTCATGCAGCACGGAGGCCTGGCGGTGTCATACATGGAGGCTCGGTGGTGTCATGCAGCACGGAGGCCTGGCGGTGTCATGCGCGGAGGCCTGACGGTGTCATGCAGCACAGAGGCCTGGCGGTGTCATGCACGGAGGCCTGGCGGTGTCATGCAGCACGGAGGCCTGGCGGTGTCATGCAGCACGGAGGCCTGGCGGTGTCATGCAGCACGGAGGCCTGGCGGTGTCATGCAGCATGGAGGCCTGGCGGTGTCATGCAGCACGGATGCCTGGCGGTGTCATGCAGCACGGAGGCCTGGCGGTGTCATGCACGGAGGCCTGGCGGTGTCATGCAGCACGGAGGCCTGGCGGTGTCATGCAGCACGGAGGCCTGGCGGTGTCATGCACGGAGGCCTGGCAGTGTCATGCAGCACGGAGGCCTGGCGGTGTCATGCAGCACGGAGGCATGGCGGTGTCATGCAGCACGGAGGCCTGGCGGTGTCATGCAGCACGGAGGCCTGGCGGTGTCATGCAGCACTGAGGCCTGGCGGTGTCATGCATGGAGGCCTGGCGGTGTCATGCAGCACGGAGGCCTGGCGGTGTCATGCAGCACGGAGGCCTGGCGGTGTCATGCACGGAGGCCTGGCGGTGTCATGCACGGAGGCCTGGCGGTGTCATGCACGGAGGCCTGGCGGTGTCATGCAGCACGGAGGCCTGGCGGTGTCATGCAGCACGGAGGCCTGGTGGTGTCAAGCACGGAGGCCTGGCGGTGTCATGCAGCAAGGAGGCCTGGCGGTGTCATGCAGCATGGAGGCCTGGCGGTGTCATGCAGCACGGAGGCCTGGCGGTGTCATGCAGCACGGAGGCCTGGCGGTGTCATGCAGCACGGAGGCCTGGCGGTGTCATGCACGGAGGCCTGGCGGCGTCATGCAGCACGGAGGCCTGGCGGCGTCATGCAGCACGGAGGTCTGGCGGCGTCATGCAGCACGGAGGCCTGGCGGTGTCATCCAGCACGGAGGCCTGGCGGTGTGATGCACAGAGGCCTGGCGGTGTCATGCACGGAGGCCTGGCGGTGTCATGCACTGAGGCCTGGCGGTGTCATGCAGCACGGAGGCCTGGTGGTGTCATGCAGCACGGAGGCCTGGCGGTGTCATGCAGCACGGAGGCCTGGCGGTGTCATGCAGCACGGAGGCCTGGCGGTGTCATGCACGGAGGCCTGGCGGTGTCATGCAGCACGGAGGCCTGGCGGTGTCATGCAGCATGGAGGCCTGGCGGTGTCATGCAGGACGGAGGCCTGGCGGTGTCATGCACGGAGGCCTGGCGGTGTCATGCAGCACGGAGGCCTGGCGATGTCATGCACGGAGGCCTGGCGGTGTCATGCAGCACGGAGGCCTGGCGGTGTCATGCAGCACGGAGGCCTGACGGTGTCATGCACAGAGGCCTGGCGGTGTCATGCAGCACGGAGGCCTGGTGGTGTCAAACACGGAGGCCTGGCGGTGTCATGCAGCACGGAGGCCTGGCGGTGTCATGCAGCATGGAGGCCTGGCGGTGTCATGCAGCACGGAGGCCTGGCGGTGTCATGCAGCACGGAGGCCTGGCGGTGTCATGCAGCACGGAGGCCTGGCGGTGTCATACAGCACGGAGGCATGGCGGTGTCATGCAGCACGGAGGCCTGGCGGTGTCATGCAGCACGGAGGCCTGCCGGTGTCATGCAGCACGGAGGCCTGGCGGTGTCATGCACGGAGGCCTGGCGGTGTCATGCAGCATGGAGGCCTGGCGGTGTCATGCACGGAGGCCTGACGGTGTCATGCAGCACGGAGGCCTGGCGGTGTCATGCAGCACGGAGGCCTGGCGGTGTCATGCAGCACGGAGGCCTGGCGGTGTCATGCAGCATGGAGGCCTGGCGGTGTCATGCAGCACGGAGGCCTGGCGGTGTCATGCAGCACGGAGGCCTGGTGGTGTCATGCAGCACGGAGGCCTGGCGGTGTCATGCAGCACGGAGGCCTGGCGGTGTCATGCAGCACGGAGGCCTGGCGGTGTCATGCACGGAGGCCTGGCGGTGTCATGCAGCATGGAGGCCTGGCGGTGTCATGCACGGAGGCCTGGCGGTGTCATGCAGCATGGAGGCCTGGCGGTGTCATGCAGCACGGAGGCCTGGCGGTGTCATGCAGCACGGAGGCCTGGCGGTGTCATGCAGCACGGAGGCCTGGCGGTGTCATGCACGGAGGCCTGGCGGTGTCATGCAGCATGGAGGCCTGGCGGTGTCATGCATTAAGGCCTGGCGGTGTCATGCAGCACGGAGGCCTGGCGGTGTCATGCAGCACGGAGGCCTGGCGGTGTCATGCAGCACGGAGGCCTGGCGGTGTCATGCACGGAAGCCTGGCGGTGTCATGCAGCACAGAGGCCTGGCGGTGTCATGCAGCACGGAGGCCTGGCGGTGTCATGCAGCACGGAGGCCTGGCGGTGTCATGCACGGAGGCCTGGTGGTGTCATGCAGCACGGAGGCCTGGCGGTGTCATGCAGCACGGAGGCCTGGCGGTGTCATGCAGCACGGAGGCCTGGCGGTGTCATGCAGCACGGAGGCCTGGCGGTGTCATGCAGCACGGAGGCCTGGCGGTGTCATGCAGGGAGGCCTGGCGGTGTCATGCAGCACGGAGGCCTGGCGGTGTCATGCAGCACGAAGGCCTGGCGGTGTCATGCAGCACGGAGGCCTGACGGTGTCATGCAGCACGGAGGCCTGGCGGTGTCATGCAGCACGGAGGCCTGGCGGTGTCATGCAGCACAGAGGCCTGGCGGTGTCATGCACGGAGGCCTGGCGGTGTCATGCAGCACGGAGGCCTGGCAGTGTCATGCAGCACGGAGGCCTGGCGGTGTCATGCAGCACGGAGGCCTGGCGGTGTCATGCACGGAGGCCTGGCGGTGTCATACAGCACGGAGGCATGGCGGTGTCATGCAGCACGGAGGCCTGGCGGTGTCATGCAGCACGGAGGCCTGCCGGTGTCATGCAGCACGGAGGCCTGGCGGTGTCATGCACGGAGGCCTGGCGGTGTCATGCAGCATGGAGGCCTGGCGGTGTCATGCACGGAGGCCTGACGGTGTCATGCAGCACGGAGGCCTGGCGGTGTCATGCAGCACGGAGGCCTGGCGGTGTCATGCAGCACGGAGGCCTGGCGGTGTCATGCAGCACGGAGGCCTGGCGGTGTCATGCAGCACGTAGGCCTGGCGGTGTCATGCAGCACGGAGGCCTGGTGGTGTCATGCAGCACGGAGGCCTGGCAGTGTCATGCAGCACGGAGGCCTGGCGGTGTCATGCAGCACGGAGGCCTGGCGGTGTCATGCACGGAGGCCTGGCGGTGTCATGCAGCATGGAGGCCTGGCGGTGTCATGCACAGAGGCCTGGCGGTGTCATGCAGCATGGAGGCCTGGCGGTGTCATGCACGGAGGCCTGACGGTGTCATGCAGCACGGAGGCCTGGCGGTGTCATGCAGCACGGAGGCCTGGCGGTGTCATGCAGCACGGAGGCCTGGCGGTGTCATGCAGCACGGAGGCCTGGCGGTGTCATGCAGCACGGAGGCCTGGTGGTGTCATGCAGCACGGAGGCCTGGTGGTGTCATGCAGCACGGAGGCCTGGCGGTGTCATGCAGCACGGAGGCCTGGCGGTGTCATGCACGGAGGCCTGGCGGTGTCATGCAGCATGGAGGCCTGGCGGTGTCATGCATGGAGGCCTGGCGGTGTCATGCAGCACGGAGGCCTGGCGGTGTCATGCAGCACGGAGGCCTGGCGGTGTCATGCAGCACGGAGGCCTGGCGGTGTCATGCAGCACGGAGGCCTGGCGGTGTCATGCAGCACGGAGGCCTGGCGGTGTCATGCAGCACGGAGGCCTGGCGGTGTCATGCAGCACGGAGGCCTGGCGGTGTCATGCAGCACGGAGGCCTGGCGGTGTCATGCAGCATGGAGGCCTGGCGGTGTCATGCAGCACGGAGGCCTGGCGGTGTCATGCAGCACGGAGGCCTGGCGGTGTCATGCAGCATGGAGGCCTGGCGGTGTCATGCAGCACGGAGGCCTGGCGGTGTCATGCAGCACGGAGGCCTGGCGGTGTCATGCAGCACGGAGGCCTGGCGGTGTCATGCAGCACGGAGGCCTGGCGGTGTCATGCACGGAGGCCTGGTGGTGTCATACAGCACGGAGGCATGGCGGTGTCATGCAGCACGGAGGCCTGGCGGTGTCATGCAGCACGGAGGCCTGGCGGTGTCATGCAGCACGGAGGCCTGGCGGTGTCATGCAGCACGGAGGCCTGGCGGTGTCATGCAGCACGGAGGCCTGGTGGTGTCATGCACGGAGGCCTGGCGCTGTCATGCAGCACGGAGGCCTGGCGGTGTCATGCAGCATGGAGGCCTGGCGGTGTCATGCAGCACGGAGGCCTGGCGGTGTCATGCAGCACGGAGGCCTGGTGGTGTCATGCAGCACGGAGGCCTGGCGGTGTCATGCAGCACGGAGGCCTGGCGGTGTCATGCAGCACGGAGGCCTGGCGGTGTCATGCAGCACGGAGGCCTGGCGGTGTCATGCACGGAGGCCTGGCGGTGTCATGCAGCATGGAGGCCTGGCGGTGTCATGCACAGAGGCCTGGCGGTGTCATGCAGCATGGAGGCCTGGCGGTGTCATGCACGGAGGCCTGCACGGAGGCCTGGCGGTGTCATGCAGCACAGAGGCCTGGCGGTGTCATGCAGCACGGAGGCCTGGCGGTGTCATGCAGCACGGAGGCCTGGCGGTGTCATGCAGCACGGAGGCCTGGCGGTGTCATGCAGCACGGAGGCCTGGCGGTGTCATGCAGCACGGAGGCCTGGCGGTGTCATGCACGGAGGCCTGGCGGTGTCATACAGCACGGAGGCATGGCGGTGTCATGCAGCACGGAGGCCTGGCGGTGTCATGCAGCACGGAGGCCTGCCGGTGTCATGCAGCACGGAGGCCTGGCGGTGTCATGCACGGAGGCCTGGCGGTGTCATGCAGCATGGAGGCCTGGCGGTGTCATGCACGGAGGCCTGACGGTGTCATGCAGCACGGAGGCCTGGCGGTGTCATGCAGCACGGAGGCCTGGCGGTGTCATGCAGCACGGAGGCCTGGCGGTGTCATGCAGCACTGAGGCCTGGCGGTGTCATGCAGCACGGAGGCCTGGCGGTGTCATGCAGCACGGAGGCCTGGTGGTGTCATGCAGCACGGAGGCCTGGCGGTGTCATGCAGCACGGAGGCCTGGCGGTGTCATGCAGCACGGAGGCCTGGCGGTGTCATGCACAGAGGCCTGGCGGTGTCATGCAGCATGGAGGCCTGGCGGTGTCATGCACAGAGGCCTGGCGGTGTCATGCAGCATGGAGGCCTGGCGGTGTCATGCACGGAGGCCTGACGGTGTCATGCAGCACGGAGGCCTGGCGGTGTCATGCAGCACGGAGGCCTGGCGGTGTCATGCAGCACGGAGGCCTGGCGGTGTCATGCAGCACGGAGGCCTGGTGGTGTCATGCAGCACGGAGGCCTGGTGGTGTCATGCAGCACGGAGGCCTGGCGGTGTCATGCAGCACGGAGGCCTGGCGGTGTCATGCACGGAGGCCTGGCGGTGTCATGCAGCATGGAGGCCTGGCGGTGTCATGCATGGAGGCCTGGCGGTGTCATGCAGCACGGAGGCCTGGCGGTGTCATGCAGCACGGAGGCCTGGCGGTGTCATGCAGCACGGAGGCCTGGCGGTGTCATGCACGGAGGCCTGGCGGTGTCATGCAGCACAGAGGCCTGGCGGTGTCATGCAGCACGGAGGCCTGGCGGTGTCATGCAGCACGGAGGCCTGGCGGTGTCATGCACGGAGGCCTGGTGGTGTCATGCAGCACGGAGGCCTGGCGGTGTCATGCAGCACGGAGGCCTGGCGGTGTCATGCAGCACGGAGGCCTGGCGGTGTCATGCACGGAGGCCTGGTGGTGTCATGCAGCACGGAGGCCTGGCGGTGTCATGCAGCACGGAGGCCTGGCGGTGTCATGCAGCACGGAGGCCTGGCGGTGTCATGCAGCACGGAGGCCTGGCGGTGTCATGCAGCACGGAGGCCTGGCGGTGTCATGCAGGGAGGCCTGGCGGTGTCATGCAGCACGGAGGCCTGGCGGTGTCATGCAGCACGAAGGCCTGGCGGTGTCATGCAGCACGGAGGCCTGACGGTGTCATGCAGCACGGAGGCCTGGCGGTGTCATGCAGCACGGAGGCCTGGCGGTGTCATGCAGCACAGAGGCCTGGCGGTGTCATGCACGGAGGCCTGGCGGTGTCATGCAGCACGGAGGCCTGGCAGTGTCATGCAGCACGGAGGCCTGGCGGTGTCATGCAGCACGGAGGCCTGGCGGTGTCATGCAGCACGGAGGCCTGGCGGTGTCATGCACGGAGGCCTGGCGGTGCCATGCAGCACGGAGGCCTGGCGGTGCCATGCAGCACGGAGGCCTGGCGGTGTCATGCAGCACGGAGGCCTGGCGGTGTCATGCAGCACGGAGGCCTGGCGGTGTCATGCAGCACGGAGGCCTGGCGGTGTCATGCAGCACGGAGGCCTGGCGGTGTCATGCACGGAGGCCTGGCGGTGTCATGCAGCACGGAGGCCTGGCGGTGTCATGCAGCACGGAGGCCTGGCGGTGTTATGCAGCACGGAGGCCTGGCGGGTGTCATGCACGGAGGCCTGGCGGTGTCATGCAGCACGGAGGCCTGGCGGTGTAATGCACGGAGGCCTGGCGGTGTGATGCAGCACGGAGGCCTGGCGGAGTCATGCAGGGAGGCCTGACGGTGTCATGCACAGAGGCCTGGCAGTGTCATGCAGCATGGAGGCCTGGCGGTGTCATGCAGCACGGAGGCCTGGCGATGTCATGCAGCACGGAGGCCTGGCGGTGTCATGCAGCACGGAGGCCTGGCGGTGTCATGCAGCACGGAGGCCTGGCGGTGTCATGCAGCACGGAGGCCTGGCGGTGTCATGCAGCACGGAGGCCTGGCGGTGTCATGCAGCATGGAGGCCTGGCGGTGTCATGCAGCACGGAGGCCTGGTGGTGTCATGCAGCACGGAGGCCTGGTGGGGTCATGCAGCATGGAGGCCTGGTGGTGTCATGCACGGAGGCCTGGCGGTGTCATGCAGCACGGAGGCCTGGCGGTGTCATGCAGCACGGAGGCCTGGCGGTGTCATGCAGCACGGAGGCCTGGCGGTGTCATGCAGCACGGAGGCCTGGCGGTGTCATGCACGGAGGCCTGGCGGTGTCATGCAGCACGGAGGCCTGGCGATGTCATGCAGCACGGAGGCCTGGCGGTGTCATGCAGCACGGAGGCCTGGCGGTGTCATGCAGCACGGAGGCCTGGCGGTGTCATGCACGGAGGCCTGGCGGTGTCATGCAGCACGGAGGCCTGGCGGTGTCATGCACGGAGGCCTGGCGGTGTCATGCAGCATGGAGGCCTGGCGGTGTCATGCAGCATGGAGGCCTGGCGGTGTCATGCAGCACGGAGGCCTGGCGGTGTCATGCAGCACGGAGGCCTGGCGGTGTAATGCACGGAGGCCTGGCGGTGTGATGCAGCACGGAGGCCTGGCGGAGTCATGCAGGGAGGCCTGACGGTGTCATGCACAGAGGCCTGGCAGTGTCATGCAGCACGGAGGCCTGGCGGTGTCATGCAGCACGGAGGCCTGGCGGTGTCATGCAGCACGGAGGCCTGGCGGTGTCATGCAGCACGGAGGCCTGGCGGTGTCATGCACGGAGGCCTGGTGGTGTCATACAGCACGGAGGCATGGCGGTGTCATGCAGCACGGAGGCCTGGCGGTGTCATGCAGCACGGAGGCCTGGCGGTGTCATGCAGCACGGAGGCCTGGCGGTGTCATGCAGCACGGAGGCCTGGCGGTGTCATGCAGCACGGAGGCCTGGTGGTGTCATGCACGGAGGCCTGGCGCTGTCATGCAGCACGGAGGCCTGGCGGTGTCATGCACGGAGGCCTGGCGGTGTCATGCAGCATGGAGGCCTGGCGGTGTCATGCAGCACGGAGGCCTGGCGGTGTCATGCAGCACGGAGGCCTGGTGGTGTCATGCAGCACGGAGGCCTGGCGGTGTCATGCAGCACGGAGGCCTGGCGGTGTCATGCAGCACGGAGGCCTGGCGGTGTCATGCAGCACGGAGGCCTGGCGGTGTCATGCACGGAGGCCTGGCGGTGTCATGCAGCATGGAGGCCTGGCGGTGTCATGCACAGAGGCCTGGCGGTGTCATGCAGCATGGAGGCCTGGCGGTGTCATGCACGGAGGCCTGCACGGAGGCCTGGCGGTGTCATGCAGCACAGAGGCCTGGCGGTGTCATGCAGCACGGAGGCCTGGCGGTGTCATGCAGCACGGAGGCCTGGCGGTGTCATGCAGCACGGAGGCCTGGCGGTGTCATGCAGCACGGAGGCCTGGCGGTGTCATGCAGCACGGAGGCCTGGCGGTGTCATGCACGGAGGCCTGGCGGTGTCATACAGCACGGAGGCATGGCGGTGTCATGCAGCACGGAGGCCTGGCGGTGTCATGCAGCACGGAGGCCTGCCGGTGTCATGCAGCACGGAGGCCTGGCGGTGTCATGCACGGAGGCCTGGCAGTGTCATGCAGCATGGAGGCCTGGCGGTGTCATGCACGGAGGCCTGACGGTGTCATGCAGCACGGAGGCCTGGCGGTGTCATGCAGCACGGAGGCCTGGCGGTGTCATGCAGCACGGAGGCCTGGCGGTGTCATGCAGCACGGAGGCCTGGCGGTGTCATGCAGCACGGAGGCCTGGCGGTGTCATGCAGCACGGAGGCCTGGTGGTGTCATGCAGCACGGAGGCCTGGCGGTGTCATGCAGCACGGAGGCCTGGCGGTGTCATGCAGCACGGAGGCCTGGCGGTGTCATGCACAGAGGCCTGGCGGTGTCATGCAGCATGGAGGCCTGGCGGTGTCATGCACAGAGGCCTGGCGGTGTCATGCAGCATGGAGGCCTGGCGGTGTCATGCACGGAGGCCTGACGGTGTCATGCAGCACGGAGGCCTGGCGGTGTCATGCAGCACGGAGGCCTGGCGGTGTCATGCAGCACGGAGGCCTGGCGGTGTCATGCAGCACGGAGGCCTGGCGGTGTCATGCAGCACGGAGGCCTGGTGGTGTCATGCAGCACGGAGGCCTGGTGGTGTCATGCAGCACGGAGGCCTGGCGGTGTCATGCAGCACGGAGGCCTGGCGGTGTCATGCACGGAGGCCTGGCGGTGTCATGCAGCATGGAGGCCTGGCGGTGTCATGCATGGAGGCCTGGCGGTGTCATGCAGCACGGAGGCCTGGCGGTGTCATGCAGCACGGAGGCCTGGCGGTGTCATGCAGCACGGAGGCCTGGCGGTGTCATGCACGGAGGCCTGGCGGTGTCATGCAGCACAGAGGCCTGGCGGTGTCATGCAGCACGGAGGCCTGGCGGTGTCATGCAGCACGGAGGCCTGGCGGTGTCATGCACGGAGGCCTGGTGGTGTCATGCAGCACGGAGGCCTGGCGGTGTCATGCAGCACGGAGGCCTGGCGGTGTCATGCAGCACGGAGGCCTGGCGGTGTCATGCACGGAGGCCTGGTGGTGTCATGCAGCACGGAGGCCTGGCGGTGTCATGCAGCACGGAGGCCTGGCGGTGTCATGCAGCACGGAGGCCTGGCGGTGTCATGCAGCACGGAGGCCTGGCGGTGTCATGCAGCACGGAGGCCTGGCGGTGTCATGCAGGGAGGCCTGGCGGTGTCATGCAGCACGGAGGCCTGGCGGTGTCATGCAGCACGAAGGCCTGGCGGTGTCATGCAGCACGGAGGCCTGACGGTGTCATGCAGCACGGAGGCCTGGCGGTGTCATGCAGCACGGAGGCCTGGCGGTGTCATGCAGCACAGAGGCCTGGCGGTGTCATGCACGGAGGCCTGGCGGTGTCATGCAGCACGGAGGCCTGGCAGTGTCATGCAGCACGGAGGCCTGGCGGTGTCATGCAGCACGGAGGCCTGGCGGTGTCATGCAGCACGGAGGCCTGGCGGTGTCATGCACGGAGGCCTGGCGGTGCCATGCAGCACGGAGGCCTGGCGGTGCCATGCAGCACGGAGGCCTGGCGGTGTCATGCAGCACGGAGGCCTGGCGGTGTCATGCAGCACGGAGGCCTGGCGGTGTCATGCAGCACGGAGGCCTGGCGGTGTCATGCAGCACGGAGGCCTGGCGGTGTCATGCACGGAGGCCTGGCGGTGTCATGCAGCACGGAGGCCTGGCGGTGTCATGCAGGGAGGCCTGATGGTGTCATGCACGGAGGCCTGGCGGTGTCATGCAGCATGGAGGCCTGGCGGTGTCATGCAGCACGGAGACCTGGCGGTGTCATGCAGCACGGAGGCCTGGCGGTGTCATGCAGCACAGAGGCCTGGCGGTGTCATGCACGGAGGCCTGGCGGTGTCATGCAGCACGGAGGCCTGGCAGTGTCATGCAGCACGGAGGCCTGGCGGTGTCATGCAGCACGGAGGCCTGGCGGTGTCATGCAGCACGGAGGCCTGGCGGTGTCATGCACGGAGGCCTGGCGGTGCCATGCAGCACGGAGGCCTGGCGGTGCCATGCAGCACGGAGGCCTGGCGGTGTCATGCAGCACGGAGGCCTGGCGGTGTCATGCAGCACGGAGGCCTGGCGGTGTCATGCAGCACGGAGGCCTGGCGGTGTCATGCACGGAGGCCTGGCGGTGTCATGCAGCACGGAGGCCTGGCGGTGTCATGCAGCACGGAGGCCTGGCGGTGTTATGCAGCACGGAGGCCTGGCGGTGTCATGCACGGAGGCCTGGCGGTGTCATGCAGCACGGAGGCCTGGCGGTGTAATGCACGGAGGCCTGGCGGTGTGATGCAGCACGGAGGCCTGGCGGAGTCATGCAGGGAGGCCTGACGGTGTCATGCACAGAGGCCTGGCAGTGTCATGCAGCATGGAGGCCTGGCGGTGTCATGCAGCACGGAGGCCTGGCGATGTCATGCAGCACGGAGGCCTGGCGGTGTCATGCAGCACGGAGGCCTGGCGGTGTCATGCAGCACGGAGGCCTGGCGGTGTCATGCAGCACGGAGGCCTGGCGGTGTCATGCAGCACGGAGGCCTGGCGGTGTCATGCAGCATGGAGGCCTGGCGGTGTCATGCAGCACGGAGGCCTGGTGGTGTCATGCAGCACGGAGGCCTGGTGGGGTCATGCAGCATGGAGGCCTGGTGGTGTCATGCACGGAGGCCTGGCGGTGTCATGCAGCACGGAGGCCTGGCGGTGTCATGCAGCACGGAGGCCTGGCGGTGTCATGCAGCACGGAGGCCTGGCGGTGTCATGCAGCACGGAGGCCTGGCGGTGTCATGCACGGAGGCCTGGCGGTGTCATGCAGCACGGAGGCCTGGCGATGTCATGCAGCACGGAGGCCTGGCGGTGTCATGCAGCACGGAGGCCTGGCGGTGTCATGCAGCACGGAGGCCTGGCGGTGTCATGCACGGAGGCCTGGCGGTGTCATGCAGCACGGAGGCCTGGCGGTGTCATGCACGGAGGCCTGGCGGTGTCATGCAGCATGGAGGCCTGGCGGTGTCATGCAGCATGGAGGCCTGGCGGTGTCATGCAGCACGGAGGCCTGGCGGTGTCATGCAGCACGGAGGCCTGGCGGTGTAATGCACGGAGGCCTGGCGGTGTGATGCAGCACGGAGGCCTGGCGGAGTCATGCAGGGAGGCCTGACGGTGTCATGCACAGAGGCCTGGCAGTGTCATGCAGCACGGAGGCCTGGCGGTGTCATGCACGGAGGCCTGGCGGTGTCATGCAGCACGGAGGCCTGGCGGTGTCATGCAGCACGGAGGCCTGGCGGTGTCATGCAGCACGGAGGCCTGGCGGTGTCATGCACGGAGGCCTGGCGGTGTCATGCAGCACGGAGGCCTGGCGGTGTAATGCACGGAGGCCTGGCGGTGTGATGCAGCACGGAGGCCTGGCGGAGTCATGCAGCACGGAGGCCTGGTGGTGTCATGCACGGAGGCCTGGCGGTGTATTGCAGCACGGAGGCCTGGCGGTGTCATGCAGCACGGAGGCCTGGCGGTGTCATGCAGCACGGAGGCCTGGCGGTGTCATGCAGCACAGAGGCCTGGCGGTGTCATGCACGGAGGCCTGGCGGTGTCATGCAGCACTGAGGCCTGGCGGTGTCATGCAGCACAGAGGCTTGGCGGTGTCATGCACGGAGGCCTGGCGGTGTTATGCAGCACGGAGGCCTGGCGGTGTCATGCACGGAGGCCTGGTGGTGTCATGCAGCACGGAGGCCTGGCGGTGTCATGCAGCATGGAGGCTTGGCGGTGTCATGCACGGAGGCCTGGCGGTGTCATGCAGCATGGAGGCCTGGTGGTGTCATGCAGCACGGAGGCCTGGCGGTGTCATGCAGCACGGAGTCCTGGCGGTGTCATGCAGCACGGCGGCCTGGCGGTGTCATGCAGCATGGAGGCCTGGCGGTGTCATGCATGGAGGCCTGGCGGTGTCATGCACGGAGGCCTGGCGGTGTCATGCAGCACGGAGGCCTGGCGGTGTCATGCAGAACGGAGGCCTGGCGGTGTCATGCAGCACGGAGGCCTGGCGGTGTCATGCAGCACGGAGGCCTGGCGGTGTCATGCAGCACGGAGGCCTGGCGGTGTCATGCAGCACGGAGGCCTGGCGGTGTCATGCAGCACGGAGGCCTGGCTGTGTCATGCAGCACGGAGGCCTGGCGGTGTCATGCATGGAGGCCTGGCGGTGTCATGCAGCACGGAGGCCTGGCGGTGTCATGCACGGAGGCCTGGCAGTGTCATGCAGCACGGAGGCCTGGCGGTGTCATGCAGCACGGAGGCCTGGCGGTGTCATGCAGCACGGAGGCCTGGCAGTGTCATGCAGCACGGAGGCCTGGCGGTGTCATGCACGGAGGCCTGGCGGTGTCATGCAGCACGGAGGCCTGGCGGTGTCATGCAGCACGGAGGCCTGGCGGTGTCATGCACGGAGGCCTGGCGGTGTCATGCAGCACGGAGGCCTGGCGGTGTCATGCAGCACGGAGGCCTGGCGGTGTCATGCAGCACGGAGGCCTGGCGGTGTCATGCACAGAGGCCTGGCGGTGTCATGCAGCATGGAGGCCTGGCGGTGTCATGCACGGAGGCCTGACGGTGTCATGCAGCACGGAGGCCTGGCGGTGTCATGCAGCACGGAGGCCTGGCGGTGTCATGCAGCACGGAGGCCTGGCGGTGTCATGCAGCACAGAGGCCTGGCGGTGTCATGCAGCACGGAGGCCTGGCGGTGTCATGCAGCACGGAGGCCTGGCGGTGTCATGCAGCACGGAGGCCTGGCGGTGTCATGCAGCACGGAGGCCTGGCGGTGTCATGCACGGAGGCCTGGCGGTGTCATGCAGCATGGAGGCCTGGCGGTGTCATGCATGGAGGCCTGGCGGTGTCATGCAGCACGGAGGCCTGGCGGTGTCATGCAGCACGGAGGCCTGGCGGTGTCATGCAGCACGGAGGCCTGGCGGTGTCATGCAGCACGGAGGCCTGGCGGTGTCATGCACGGAGGCCTGGCGGTGTCATGCAGCATGGAGGCCTGGCGGTGTCATGCATGGAGGCCTGGCGGTGTCATGCAGCACGGAGGCCTGGCGGTGTCATGCAGCACGGAGGCCTGGCGGTGTCATGCAGCACGGAGGCCTGGCGGTGTCATGCACGGAGGTCTGGCGGTGTCATGCAGCACAGAGGCCTGGCGGTGTCATGCAGCACGGAGGCCTGGCGGTGTCATGCAGCACGGAGGCCTGGCGGTGTCATGCACGGAGGCCTGGTGGTGTCATGCAGCACGGAGGCCTGGCGGTGTCATGCAGCACGGAGGCCTGGTGGTGTCATGCAGCACGGAGGCCTGGCGGTGCCATGCAGCACGAAGGCCTGGCGGTGTCATGCACGGAGGCCTGGCGGTGTCATGCACGGAGGTCTGGCGGTGTCATGCAGCACAGAGGCCTGGCGGTGTCATGCAGCACGGAGGCCTGGCGGTGTCATGCAGCACGGAGGCCTGGCGGTGTCATGCACAGAGGCCTGGCGGTGTCATGCAGCATGGAGGCCTGGCGGTGTCATGCACGGAGGCCTGACGGTGTCATGCAGCACGGAGGCCTGGCGGTGTCATGCAGCACGGAGGCCTGGCGGTGTCATGCAGCACGGAGGCCTGGCGGTGTCATGCAGCACAGAGGCCTGGCGGTGTCATGCAGCACGGAGGCCTGGCGGTGTCATGCAGCACGGAGGCCTGGCGGTGTCATGCAGCACGGAGGCCTGGCGGTGTCATGCAGCACGGAGGCCTGGCGGTGTCATGCACGGAGGCCTGGCGGTGTCATGCAGCATGGAGGCCTGGCGGTGTCATGCATGGAGGCCTGGCGGTGTCATGCATGGAGGCCTGGCGGTGTCATGCAGCACGGAGGCCTGGCGGTGTCATGCAGCACGGAGGCCTGGCGGTGTCATGCAGCACGGAGGCCTGGCGGTGTCATGCATGGAGGTCTGGCGGTGTCATGCAGCACAGAGGCCTGGCGGTGTCATGCAGCACGGAGGCCTGGCGGTGTCATGCAGCACGGAGGCCTGGCGGTGTCATGCACGGAGGCCTGGTGGTGTCATGCAGCACGGAGGCCTGGCGGTGTCATGCAGCACGGAGGCCTGGTGGTGTCATGCAGCACGGAGGCCTGGCGGTGCCATGCAGCACGAAGGCCTGGCGGTGTCATGCACGGAGGCCTGGCGGTGTCATGCACGGAGGCCTGGCGGTGTCATGCAGCACGGAGGCCTGGCGGTGTCATGCAGCACGGAGGCCTGGCAGTGTATCGCAGCACGGAGGCCTGGCGGTGTCATGCAGCACGGAGGCCTGGCTGTGTCATGCAGCACGGAGGCCTGGCGGTGTCATGCAGGGAGGCCTGATGGTGTCATGCACGGAGGCCTGGCGGTGTCATGCAGCATGGAGGCCTGGCGGTGTCATGCAGCACGGAGACCTGGCGGTGTCATGCAGCACGGAGGCCTGGCGGTGTCATGCAGCACGGAGGCCTGGCGGTGTCATGCAGCACGGAGGCCTGGCGGTGTCATGCAGCACGGAGGCCTGGCGGTGTCATGCAGGGAGGCCTGGCGGTGTCATGCAGCACGGAGGCCTGGCGGTGTCATGCAGCACGAAGGCCTGGCGGTGTCATGCAGCACGGAGGCCTGACGGTGTCATGCAGCACGGAGGCCTGGCGGTGTCATGCAGCACGGAGGCCTGGCGGTGTCATGCAGCACAGAGGCCTGGCGGTGTCATGCACGGAGGCCTGGCGGTGTCATGCAGCACGGAGGCCTGGCAGTGTCATGCAGCACGGAGGCCTGGCGGTGTCATGCAGCACAGAGGCCTGGCGGTGTCATGCAGCACGGAGGCCTGGCGGTGTCATGCACGGAGGCCTGGCGGTGCCATGCAGCACGGAGGCCTGGCGGTGCCATGCAGCACGGAGGCCTGGCGGTGTCATGCAGCACGGAGGCCTGGCGGTGTCATGCAGCACGGAGGCCTGGCGGTGTCATGCAGCACGGAGGCCTGGCAGTGTCATGCACGGAGGCCTGGCGGTGTCATGCAGCACGGAGGCCTGGCGGTGTCATGCAGCACGGAGGCCTGGTGGTGTCATGCAGCACGGAGGCCTGGCGGTGTCATGCACGGAGGCCTGGCGGTGTCATGCAGCACGGAGGCCTGGCGGTGTAATGCACGGAGGCCTGGCGGTGTGATGCAGCACGCAGGCCTGGCGGAGTCATGCAGGGAGGCCTGACGGTGTCATGCACAGAGGCCTGGCAGTGTCATGCAGCACGGAGGCCTGGCGGTGTCATGCAGCACGGAGGCCTGGCGATGTCATGCAGCACGGAGGCCTGGCGGTGTCATGCAGCACGGAGGCCTGGCGGTGTCATGCAGCACGGAGGCCTGGCGGTGTCATGCAGCACGGAGGCCTGGCAGTGTCATGCACGGAGGCCTGGCGGTGTCATGCAGCACGGAGGCCTGGCGGTGTCATGCAGCACGGAGGCCTGGTGGTGTCATGCAGCACGGAGGCCTGGCGGTGTCATGCACGGAGGCCTGGTGGTGTCATGCAGCACGGAGGCCTGGCGGTGTCATGCACGGAGGCCTGGCGGTGTGATGCAGCACGCAGGCCTGGCGGAGTCATGCAGGGAGGCCTGACGGTGTCATGCACAGAGGCCTGGCAGTGTCATGCAGCACGGAGGCCTGGCGGTGTCATGCAGCACGGAGGCCTGGCGATGTCATGCAGCACGGAGGCCTGGCGGTGTCATGCAGCACGGAGGCCTGGCGGTGTCATGCAGCACGGAGGCCTGGCGGTGTCATGCAGCACGGAGGCCTGGCGGTGTCATGCAGCAGGGAGGCCTGGCGGTGTCATGCAGCACGGAGGCCTGGTAGTGTCATGCAGCACGGAGGCCTGGTGGGGTCATGCAGCACGGAGGCCTGGCGGTGTCATGCACGGAGGCCTGGCGGTGTTATGCAGCACGGAGGCCTGGCGGTGTCATGCAGCACTGAGGCCTGGCGGTGTCATGCAGCACGGAGGCCTGGCGGTGTCATGCAGCACGGAGGCCTGGCGGTGTCATGCAGCACGGAGGCCTGGCGGTGTCATGCACGGAGGCCTGGCGGTGTTATGCAGCACGGAGGCCTGGCGGTGTCATGCAGCACGGAGGCCAGGCGGTGTCATGCATGGAGGCCTGGCGGTGTCATGCAGCACGGAGGCCTGGCGGTGTCATGCACGGAGGCCTGGCAGTGTCATGCAGCATGGAGGCCTGGCGGTCTCATGCAGCACGGAGGCCTGGTGGTGTCATGCAGCACGGAGGCCTGGCGGTGTCATGCAGCACGGAGGCCTGGCGGTGTCATGCAGCACGGAGGCCTGGCGGTGTCATGCAGCACGGAGGCCTGGCGGTGTCATGCAGCACGGAGGCCTGGCGGTGTCATGCAGCACGGAGGCCTGGCGGTGTCATGCAGCATGGAGGCCTGGCGGTGTCATGCAGCATGGAGGCCTGGCGGTGTCATGCAGCACGGAGGCCTGGCGGTGTCATGCAGCACGGAGGCCTGGCGGTGTCATGCAGCACGGAGGCCTGGCAGTGTCATGCAGCACGGAGGCCTGGCGGTGTCATGCACGGAGGCCTGGCGGTGTCATGCAGCACAGAGGCCTGGCGGTGTCATAAAGCACGGTGGCCTGGCGGTGTCATGCAGCACGGAGGCCTGGCGGTGTCATGCAGCACGGAGGCCTGGCGGTGTCATGCAGCACGGAGGCCTGGCGGTGTCATGCAGCACGGAGGCCTGGCGGTGTCATGCAGCACGGAGGCCTGGCGGTGTCATGCAGCACGGAGGCCTGGCGGTGTCATGCAGCACGGAGGCCTGGCGGTGTCATGCAGCATGGAGGCCTGGCGGTGTCAAGCACGGAGGCCTGGCGGTGTCATGCACGGAGGCCCGGCGGTGTCATGCAGCACAGAGGCCTGGCGGTGTCATGCATCACAGAGGCCTGGCGGTGTCATGCAGCACGGAGGCCTGGCGGTGTCATACATGGAGGCTCGATGGTGTCATGCAGCACGGAGGCCTGGCGGTGTCATGCAGCACAGAGGCCTGACGGTGTCATGCAGCACAGAGGCCTGGCGGTGTCATGCACGGAGGCCTGGCGGTGTCATGCAGCACGGAGGCCTGGCGGTGTCATGCAGCACGGAGGCCTGGCGGTGTCATGCAGCACGGAGGCCTGGCGGTGTCATGCAGCACGGAGGCCTGGCGGTGTCATGCAGCACGGAGGCCTGGCGGTGTCATGCAGCACGGAGGCCTGGCGGTGTCATGCAGCACAGAGGCCTGGCGGTGTCATGCAGCACGGAGGCCTGGCGGTGTCATACATGGAGGCTCGGTGGTGTCATGCAGCACGGAGGCCTGGCGGTGTCATGCGCGGAGGCCTGATGGTGTCATGCAGCACAGAGGCCTGGCGGTGTCATGCACGGAGGCCTGGCGGTGTCATGCAGCACGGAGGCCTGGCGGTGTCATGCAGCACGGAGGCCTGGCGGTGTCATGCAGCACGGAGGCCTGGCGGTGTCATGCAGCACGGAGGCCTGGCGGTGTCATGCAGCACGGATGCCTGGCGGTGTCATGCAGCACGGAGGCCTGGCGGTGTCATGCACGGAGGCCTGGCGGTGTCATGCAGCACGGAGGCCTGGCGGTGTCATGCAGCACGGAGGCCTGGCGGTGTCATGCAGCACAGAGGCCTGACGGTGTCATGCAGCACAGAGGCCTGGCAGTGTCATGCAGCACGGAGGCCTGGCGGTGTCATGCAGCACGGAGGCCTGGCTGTGTCATGCAGCACGGAGGCCTGGCGGTGTCATGCAGGGAGGCCTGACGGTGTCATGCACGGAGGCCTGGCGGTGTCATGCAGCATGGAGGCCTGGCGGTGTCATGCAGCACGGAGACCTGGCGGTGTCATGCAGCACGGAGGCCTGGCGGTGTCATGCAGCATGGAGGCCTGGCGGTGTCATGCAGCACGGAGGCCTGGCGGTGTCATGCAGCACGGAGGCCTGGCGGTGTCATGCAGGGAGGCCTGGCGGTGTCATGCAGCACGGAGGCCTGGCGGTGTCATGCAGCACGAAGGCCTGGCGGTGTCATGCAGCACGGAGGCCTGACGGTGTCATGCAGCACGGAGGCCTGGCGGTGTCATGCAGCACGGAGGCCTGGCGGTGTCATGCAGCACAGAGGCCTGGCGGTGTCATGCACGGAGGCCTGGCGGTGTCATGCAGCACGGAGGCCTGGCAGTGTCATGCAGCACGGAGGCCTGGCGGTGTCATGCAGCACAGAGGCCTGGCGGTGTCATGCAGCACGGAGGCCTGGCGGTGTCATGCACGGAGGCCTGGCGGTGCCATGCAGCACGGAGGCCTGGCGGTGCCATGCAGCACGGAGGCCTGGCGGTGTCATGCAGCACGGAGGCCTGGCGGTGTCATGCAGCACGGAGGCCTGGCGGTGTCATGCAGCACGGAGGCCTGGCAGTGTCATGCACGGAGGCCTGGCGGTGTCATGCAGCACGGAGGCCTGGCGGTGTCATGCAGCACGGAGGCCTGGTGGTGTCATGCAGCACGGAGGCCTGGCGGTGTCATGCACGGAGGCCTGGTGGTGTCATGCAGCACGGAGGCCTGGCGGTGTAATGCACGGAGGCCTGGCGGTGTGATGCAGCACGCAGGCCTGGCGGAGTCATGCAGGGAGGCCTGACGGTGTCATGCACAGATGCCTGGCAGTGTCATGCAGCACGGAGGCCTGGCGGTGTCATGCAGCACGGAGGCCTGGCGATGTCATGCAGCACGGAGGCCTGGCGGTGTCATGCAGCACGGAGGCCTGGCGGTGTCATGCAGCACGGAGGCCTGGCGGTGTCATGCAGCACGGAGGCCTGGCGGTGTCATGCAGCAGGGAGGCCTGGCGGTGTCATGCAGCACGGAGGCCTGGTGGTGTCATGCAGCACGGAGGCCTGGTGGGGTCATGCAGCACGGAGGCCTGGCGGTGTCATGCACGGAGGCCTGGCGGTGTTATGCAGCACGGAGGCCTGGCGGTGTCATGCAGCACTGAGGCCTGGCGGTGTCATGCAGCACGGAGGCCTGGCGGTGTCATGCAGCACGGAGGCCTGGCGGTGTCATGCAGCACGGAGGCCTGGCGGTGTCATGCACGGAGGCCTGGCGGTGTTATGCAGCACGGAGGCCTGGCGGTGTCGTGCAGCACGGAGGCCAGGCGGTGTCATGCATGGAGGCCTGGCGGTGTCATGCAGCACGGAGGCCTGGCGGTGTCATGCACGGAGGCCTGGCAGTGTCATGCAGCACGGAGGCCTGGCGGTCTCATGCAGCACGGAGGCCTGGTGGTGTCATGCAGCACGGAGGCCTGGCGGTGTCATGCAGCACGGAGGCCTGGCGGTGTCATGCAGCACGGAGGCCTGGCGGTGTCATGCAGCACGGAGGCCTGGCGGTGTCATGCAGCACGGAGGCCTGGCGGTGTCATGCAGCACGGAGGCCTGGCGGTGTCATGCAGCATGGAGGCCTGGCGGTGTCATGCAGCACGGAGGCCTGGCGGTGTCATGCAGCACGGAGGCCTGGCGGTGTCATGCAGCACGGAGGCCTGGCGGTGTCATGCAGCACGGAGGCCTGGCAGTGTCATGCAGCACGGAGGCCTGGCGGTGTCATGCACGGAGGCCTGGCGGTGTCATGCAGCACAGAGGCCTGGCGGTGTCATAAAGCACGGTGGCCTGGCGGTGTCATGCAGCACGGAGGCCTGGCGGTGTCATGCAGCACGGAGGCCTGGCGGTGTCATGCAGCACGGAGGCCTGGCGGTGTCATGCAGCACGGAGGCCTGGCGGTGTCATGCAGCACGGAGGCCTGGCGGTGTCATGCAGCACGGAGGCCTGGCGGTGTCATGCAGCACGGAGGCCTGGTGGTGTCATGCAGCATGGAGGCCTGGCGGTGTCAAGCACGGAGGCCTGGCGGTGTCATGCACGGAGGCCCGGCGGTGTCATGCAGCACAGAGGCCTGGCGGTGTCATGCAGCACAGAGGCCTGGCGGTGTCATGCAGCACGGAGGCCTGGCGGTGTCATACATGGAGGCTCGATGGTGTCATGCAGCACGGAGGCCTGGCGGTGTCATGCAGCACAGAGGCCTGACGGTGTCATGCAGCACAGAGGCCTGGCGGTGTCATGCACGGAGGCCTGGCGGTGTCATGCAGCACGGAGGCCTGGCGGTGTCATGCAGCACGGAGGCCTGGCGGTGTCATGCAGCACGGAGGCCTGGCGGTGTCATGCAGCACGGAGGCCTGGCGGTGTCATGCAGCACGGAGGCCTGGCGGTGTCATGCAGCACGGAGGCCTGGCGGTGTCATGCAGCACAGAGGCCTGGCGGTGTCATGCAGCACGGAGGCCTGGCGGTGTCATACATGGAGGCTCGGTGGTGTCATGCAGCACGGAGGCCTGGCGGTGTCATGCGCGGAGGCCTGATGGTGTCATGCAGCACAGAGGCCTGGCGGTGTCATGCAGCACGGAGGCCTGGCGGTGTCATGCAGCACGGAGGCCTGGCGGTGTCATGCAGCACGGAGGCCTGGCGGTGTCATGCAGCACGGAGGCCTGGCGGTGTCATGCAGCACGGAGGCCTGGCGGTGTCATGCAGCACGGATGCCTGGCGGTGTCATGCAGCACGGAGGCCTGGCGGTGTCATGCACGGAGGCCTGGCGGTGTCATGCAGCACGGAGGCCTGGCGGTGTCATGCAGCACGGAGGCCTGGCGGTGTCATGCACGGAGGCCTGGCAGTGTCATGCAGCACGGAGGCCTGGCGGTGTCATGCAGCACGGAGGCATGGCGGTGTCATGCAGCACGGAGGCCTGGCGGTGTCATGCAGCACGGAGGCCTGGCGGTGTCATGCAGCACTGAGGCCTGGCGGTGTCATGCATGGAGGCCTGGCGGTGTCATGCAGCACGGAGGCCTGGCGGTGTCATGCAGCACGGAGGCCTGGCGGTGTCATGCACGGAGGCCTGGCGGTGTCATGCACGGAGGCCTGGCGGTGTCATGCACGGAGGCCTGGCGGTGTCATGCAGCACGGAGGCCTGGCGGTGTCATGCAGCACGGAGGCCTGGCGGTGTCATACACGGAGGCCTGGCGGTGTTATACACGGAGGCCTGGCGGTGTCATGCAGCACGGAGGCCTGGCGGTGTCATGCACGGAGGCCTGGCGGTGTCATGCAGCATGGAGGCCTGGCGGTGTCATGCAGCACGGAGGACTGGCGGTGTCATGCACGGAGGCCTGGTGGTGTCATGCAGCACGGAGATCTGGCGGTGTCATGCACGGAGGCCTTGCGGTGTCATGCAGCACGGAGGCCTGGCGGTGTCATGCACAGAGGCCTGGCGGTGTCATGCAGCATGGAGGCCTGGCGGTGTCATGCACGGAGGCCTGGCGGTGTCATGCAGCACGGAGGCCTGGCGGTGTCATGCAGCACAGAGGCCTGGCGATGTCATGCACGGAGGCCTGGCGGTGTCATGCAGCACGGAGGCCTGGCGGTGTCAAGCAGGCCGGAGGCCTGGCGGTGTCATGCAGCACGGAGGCCTGGCGGTGTCATGCAGCACGGAGGCCTGGCGGTGTCATGCAGCACGGAGGCCTGGCGGTGTCATGCAGCACTGAGGCCTGGCGGTGTCATGCATGGAGGCCTGGCGGTGTCATGCAGCACGGAGGCCTGGCGGTGTCATGCAGCACGGAGGCCTGGCGGTGTCATGCACGGAGGCCTGGCGGTGTCATGCACGGAGGCCTGGCGGTGTCATGCACGGAGGCCTGGCGGTGTCATGCAGCACGGAGGCCTGGCGGTGTCATGCAGCACGGAGGCCTGGCGGTGTCATACACGGAGGCCTGGCGGTGTTATACACGGAGGCCTGGCGGTGTCATGCAGCACGGAGGCCTGGCGGTGTCATGCACGGAGGCCTGGCGGTGTCATGCAGCATGGAGGCCTGGCGGTGTCATGCAGCACGGAGGACTGGCGGTGTCATGCACGGAGGCCTGGTGGTGTCATGCAGCACGGAGATCTGGCGGTGTCATGCACGGAGGCCTTGCGGTGTCATGCAGCACGGAGGCCTGGCGGTGTCATGCACGGAGGCCTGGCGGTGTCATGCACGGAGGCCTGGCGGTGTCATGCACGGAGGCCTGGCGGTGTCATGCAGCACGGAGGCCTGGCGGTGTCATGCAGCACAGAGGCCTGGCGATGTCATGCACGGAGGCCTGGCGGTATCATGCAGCACGGAGGCCTGGCGGTGTCAAGCAGGCCGGAGGCCTGGCGGTGTCATGCAGCACGGAGGCCTGGCGGTGTCATGCAGCACGGAGGCCTGGCGGTGTCATGCAGCACGGAGGCCTGGCGGTGTCATGCAGCACGGAGGCCTGGCGGTGTCATGCACCACGGAGGCCTGGCGGTGTCATGCACGGAGGCCTGGCGGTGTCATGCACGGAGGCCTGGCGGTGTCATGCACGGAGGCCTGGCGGTGTCATGCAGCACGGAGGCCTGGCGGTGTCATGCAGCACGGAGGCCTGGCGGTGTCATGCAGCACGGAGGCCTGGCGGTGTCATGCAGCACGGAGGCCTGGCGGTGTCATGCAGCACGGAGGCCTGGCGGTGTCATGCAGCACGGCGGCCTGGCGGTGTGCTGCAGCACGGAGGCCTGGCGGTGTCATGCAGCACGGAGGCCTGGCGGTGTCATGCAGCACGGAGGCCTGGCGGTGTCATGCAGCACGGAGGCCTGGCGGTGTCATGCACGGAGGCCTGGCGGTGTCATGCAGCACGGAGGCCTGGCGGTGTCATGCAGCACGGAGGCCTGGCGGTGTCATGCAGCACGGAGGCCTGGCGGTGTCATGCAGCACGGAGGCCTGGCGGTGTCATGCAGCACGGCGGCCTGGCGGTGTGCTGCAGCACGGAGGCCTGGCGGTGTCATGCAGCACGGAGGCCTTGCGGTGTCATGCAGCACGGAGGCCTGGCGGTGTCATGCACGGAGGCCTGGCGGTGTCATGCAGCACGGAGGCCTGGCAGTGTCATGCAGCACGGAGGCCTGGCGGTGTCATGCAGCACGGAGGCCTGGCGGTGTCATGCACGGAGGCCTGGCGGTGTCATGCAGCACGAAGGCCTGGCGGTGTCATGCAGCACGGAGGCCTGGTTGTGTGTTCTGCTCGACTTTTCCGGCCCTCTTTTGAGGGAAGGTGATTGGAGGTGACTTCAGTCTACTATCATTCCAGTGTGAGGGTTGGAACCGTGAATATTGCCTATTTACAAGGCATTTTGACATAATTCTGTATTCCTCTCCTTAGATTAGGGCTTATAAACTTATGCTAGGGGATAGATTCATTAGTACTAGGGAAAATCTGTCCTTTTGTAAGGGTATTAGTATACTTTCTATTGAATTATGCTTAGTTCTGGTCTGGTAGGCCTCAAACGGGAGAGACTCCATCTTTCTTTCTGCTCCGGCAGCTTGAGACGCTTCTAGGTCAAATGTAATGTTTTAGTTATGAGGTGTTGTTCGCCTGGAGAGAACCGGCTCAGGCTGGCCCTTGTCGAAGGATTGTATTTTTCTTCATGCCGAAGACACAACATCAGGCCGGCCGGCTGGGAACGTGTCCTTGGTACGGGGAGGTACAAGAATTTGGTGGGCGGCAGGCTACTGGCCGTATTTTTCCATGAAGGAACAAGCTTCTATATTAGTGAAAGCACGAAGCAGTTGTGGAGTCAGTCCGTAGGCGGCATCCAGCCGTCAGCAGCGAAGCTAATAATTATTTCAGGGAAGATAGTCGCCATTCCAAAGACTGAGAAGAATTAAGAAACTGATACTCTCTTAGAAAGATTGAAGTTATTTTAGTGGAGACGGCTGGAGAGCTTTGACATTAAGAGCACGGAGGCCTGACGGTGTCATGCAGCACGGAGGCCTGGCGGTGTCATGCACGGATGCCTGGCGGTGTCATGCAGCACGGAGGCCTGGCGGTGTCATGCAGCACGGAGGCCTGGCGGTGTCATGCAGCACGGAGGCCTGGTGGTGTCATGCACGGAGGCCTGGCGGTGTCATGCAGCACGGAGGCCTGGCGGTATCATGCAGCACAGAGGCCTGGCGGTGTCATGCAGCACAGAGGCCTGGCGGTGTCATGCAGCATGGAGGCCTGGCGGTGTCATGCACGGAGGCCTGGCAGTGTCATGCACGGAGGCCTGGCGGTGTCATGCACGGAGGCCTGGCGGTGTCATGCAGCACGGAGGCCTGGCGGTGTCATGCAGCTCGGAGGCCTGGCGGTGTCATGCACGGAGGCCTGGCGGTGTCATGCAGCATGGAGGCCTGGCGGTGTCATGCACGGAGGCCTGGCGGTGTCATGCAGCACGGAGGCCTGGCGGTGTCATGCAGCATGGAGGCCTGGCGGTGTCATGCAGCACGGAGGCCTGGCGGTGTCATGCAGCACGGAGGCCTGGCGGTGTCATGCAGCACGGAGGCCTGGCGGTGTCATGCAGCACAGAGGCCTGGCGGTGTCATGCAGCACGGAGGCCTGGCGGTGTCATGCACGGAGGCCTGGCGGTGTCATGCACGGAGGCCTGGCGGTGTCATGCACGGAGGCCTGGCGGTGTCATGCAGCACGGAGGCCTGGCGGTGTCATGCAGCACGGAGGCCTGGCGGTGTCATGCACGGAGGCCTGGCGGTGTCATGCAGCATGGAGGCCTGGCGGTGTCATGCACGGAGGCCTGGCGGTGTCATGCAGCACGGAGGCCTGGCGGTGTCATGCAGCACGGAGGCCTGGCGGTGTCATGCAGCACGGAGGCCTGGCGGTGTCATGCAGCACGGAGGCCTGGTGGTGTCATGCAGCACGGAGGCCTGGCGGTGTCATGCACGGAGGCCTGGCGGTGTCATTCAGCACGGAGGCCTGGCTGTGTCATGCAGCACGGAGGCCTGGTGGTGTCATGCACGGAGGCCTAGCGGTGTCATGCAGCACGGAGGCCTGGCGGTGTCATGCAGCACGGAGGCCTGGCGGTGTCATGCAGCACGGAGGCCTGGCGGTGTCATGCAGCACAGAGGCCTGGCGGTGTCATGCACGGAGGCCTGGCGGTGTCATGCAACACTGAGGCCTGGCGGTGTCATGCAGCACGGAGGCTTGGCGGTGTCATGCACGGAGGCCTGGCTGTGTCATGCACGGAGGCCTGGCGCTGTCATGCAGCACGGAGGCCTGGCGGTGTCATGCAGCACGGAGGCCTGGCGGTGTCATGCACGGAGACCTGGCGGTGTCATGCAGCATGGAGGCCTGGCGGTGTCATGCAGCACGGAGGCCTGGCGGTGTGATGCAGCACGGAGGCCTGGCGGTGTCATGCAGCACGGAGGCCTGGTGGTGTCATGCAGCATGGAGGCCTGGCGGTGTCATGCATGGAGGCCTGGCGGTGTCATGCACGGAGGCCTGGCGGTGTCATGCAGAACGGAGGCCTGGCGGTGTCATGCAGCACGGAGGCCTGGCGGTGTCATGCACGGAGGCCTGGTGGTGTCATGCACGGAGGCCTGGCGGTGTCATGCAGCACGGAGGCCTGGCGGTGTCATGCAGCACGGAGGCCTGGCGGTGTCATGCAACACGGAGGCCTGGCGGTGTCATGCATGGAGGCCTGGCGGTGTCATGCAGCACGGAGGCCTGGCGGTGTCATGCAGCACGGAGGCCTGGCGGTGTCATGCAACACGGAGGCCTGGCGGTGTCATGCATGGAGGCCTGGCGGTGTCATGCAGCACGGAGGCCTGGCGGTGTCATGCACGGAGGCCTGGCAGTGTCATGCAGCACGGAGGCCTGGCGGTCTCATGCAGCACCGAGGCCTGGCGGTGTCATGCAGCACGGAGGCCTGGCGGTCTCATGCAGCACCGAGGCCTGGCGGTGTCATGCAGCACGGAGGCCTGGCGGTGTCATGCAGCACGGAGGCCTGGCGGTGTCATGCACGGAGGCCTGGCGGTGTCATGCACGGAGGCCTGGCGGTGTCATGCACGGAGGCCTAGCGGTGTCATGCACGGAGGCCTGGCGGTGTCATGCACGGAGGCCTGGTGGTGTCATGCACGGAGGCCTGGCGGTGTCATGCAGCACGGAGGCCTGGCGGTGTCATAAAGCACGATGGCCTGGCGGTGTCATGCAGCACAGAGGCCTGGCGGTGTCATGCAGCACGGAGGCCTGGCGGTGTCATGCAGCACGGAGGCCTGGCGGTGTCATGCACGGAGGCCTGGCGGTGTCATGCAGCACAGAGGCCTGGCGGTGTCATGCAGCACGGAGGCCTGGCGGTGTCATGCAGCACGGAGGCCTGGCGGTGTCATGCAGCACGGAGGCCTGGCGGTGTCATGCACGGAGGCATGGCGGTGTCATGCAGCAAGGAGGCCTGGCGGTGTCATGCATCACGGAGGCCTGCCGGTGTCATGCAACACGGAGGCCTGGCGGTGTCATGCACGGAGGCCTGGCGGTGTCATGCAGCATGGAGGCCTGGCGGTGTCATGCAGCATGGAGGCCTGGCGGTGTCATGCAGCACGGAGGACTGGCGGTGTCATGCACGGAGGCCTGGTGGTGTCATGCAGCACGGAGGCCTGGCTGTGTCATGCACGGAGGCCTTGCGGTGTCATGCAGCACGGAGGCCTGGCGGTGTCATGCACGGAGGCCTGGCGGTGTCATGCAGCATGGAGGCCTGGCGGTGTCATGCACGGAGGCCTGGCGGTGTCATGCAGCACGGAGGCCTGGCGGTGTCATGCAGCACAGAGGCCTGGCGATGTCATGCACGGAGGCCTGGCGGTGTCATGCAGCACGGAGGCCTGGCGGTGTCATGCAGCACGGAGGCCTGGCGGTGTCATGCACGGAGGCCTGGTGGTGTCATGCAGCACGGAGGCCTGGCGGTGTCATGCAGCACGGAGGCCTGGCGGTGTCATGCAGCACGGAGGCCTGGCGGTGTCATGCACGGAGGCCTGGCAGTGTCATGCACTGAGGCCTGGCGGTGTCATGCACTGAGGCCTGGCAGTGTCATGCAGCACGGAGGCCTGGCGGTGTCATGCAGCACGGAGGCCTGGCGGTGTCATGCAGCACGGAGGCCTGGCGGTGTCATGCAGCACGGAGGCCTGGCGGTGTCATGCAGCACGGAGGCCTGGCGGTGTCATGCACGGAGGCCTGGCGGTGTCATGCAAGGAGGCCTGGCGGTGTCATGCAGCACGGAGGCCTGGCGGTGTCATGCAGCACGGAGGCCTGGCGGTGTCATAAAGCACGATGGCCTGGCGGTGTCATGCAGCACAGAGGCCTGGCGGTGTCATGCAGCACGGAGGCCTGGCGGTGTCATGCAGCACGGAGGCCTGGCGGTGTCATGCACGGAGGCCTGGCGGTGTCATGCAGCACAGAGGCCTGGCGGTGTCATGCAGCACGGAGGCCTGGCGGTGTCATGCAGCACGGAGGCCTGGCGGTGTCATGCAGCACGGAGGCCTGGCGGTGTCATGCACGGAGGCATGGCGGTGTCATGCAGCAAGGAGGCCTGGCGGTGTCATGCATCACGGAGGCCTGCCGGTGTCATGCAACACGGAGGCCTGGCGGTGTCATGCAACACGGAGGCCTGGCGGTGTCATGCAGCACGGAGGCCTGGCGGTGTCATGCACGGAGGCCTGGCGGTGTCATGCAGCATGGAGGCCTGGCGGTGTCATGCAGCATGGAGGCCTGGCGGTGTCATGCAGCACGGAGGACTGGCGGTGTCATGCACGGAGGCCTGGTGGTGTCATGCAGCACGGAGGCCTGGCTGTGTCATGCACGGAGGCCTTGCGGTGTCATGCAGCACGGAGGCCTGGCGGTGTCATGCACGGAGGCCTGGCGGTGTCATGCAGCATGGAGGCCTGGCGGTGTCATGCACGGAGGCCTGGCGGTGTCATGCAGCACGGAGGCCTGGCGGTGTCATGCAGCACAGAGGCCTGGCGATGTCATGCACGGAGGCCTGGCGGTGTCATGCAGCACGGAGGCCTGGCGGTGTCATGCAGCACGGAGGCCTGGCGGTGTCATGCACGGAGGCCTGGTGGTGTCATGCAGCATGGAGGCCTGGCGGTGTCATGCAGCACGGAGGCCTGGCGGTGTCATGCAGCACGGAGGCCTGGCGGTGTCATGCACGGAGGCCTGGCAGTGTCATGCACTGAGGCCTGGCGGTGTCATGCACTGAGGCCTGGCAGTGTCATGCAGCACGGAGGCCTGGCGGTGTCATGCAGCACGGAGGCCTGGCGGTGTCATGCAGCACGGAGGCCTGGCGGTGTCATGCAGCACGGAGGCCTGGCGGTGTCATGCAGCACGGAGGCCTGGCGGTGTCATGCACGGAGGCCTGGCGGTGTCATGCAGCACGGAGGCCTGGCGGTGTCATGCACGGAGGCCTGGCAGTGTCATGCAGCACGGAGGCCTGGCGGTGTCATGCAGCACGGAGGCATGGCGGTGTCATGCAGCACGGAGGCCTGGCGGTGTCATGCAGCACGGAGGCCTGGCGGTGTCATGCAGCACAGAGGCCTGGCGGTGTCATGCACGGAGGCCTGGCGGTGTCATGCAGCACGGAGGCCTGGCGGTGTCATGCAGCATGGAGGCTTGGCGGTGTCATGCACGGAGGCCTGGCGGTGTCATGCAGCATGGAGGCCTGGTGGTGTCATGCAGCACGGAGGCCTGGCGGTGTCATGCAGCACGGAGGCCTGGCGGTGTCATGCAGCACGGCGGCCTGGCGGTGTCATGCAGCATGGAGGCCTGGCGGTGTCATGCATGGAGGCCTGGCGGTGTCATGCACGGAGGCCTGGCGGTGTCATGCAGCACGGAGGCCTGGCGGTGTCATGCAGAACGGAGGCCTGGCGGTGTCATGCAGCACGGAGGCCTGGCGGTGTCATGCACGGAGGCCTGGCGGTGTCATGCAGCACGGAGGCCTGGCGGTGTCATGCAGCACGGAGGCCTGGCGGTGTCATGCAGCACGGAGGCCTGGCTGTGTCATGCAGCACGGAGGCCTGGCGGTGTCATGCATGGAGGCCTGGCGGTGTCATGCAGCACGGAGGCCTGGCGGTGTCATGCACGGAGGCCTGGCAGTGTCATGCAGCACGGAGGCCTGGCGGTGTCATGCAGCACGGAGGCCTGGCGGTGTCATGCAGCACGGAGGCCTGGCAGTGTCATGCAGCACGGAGGCCTGGCGGTGTCATGCACGGAGGCCTGGCGGTGTCATGCAGCACGGAGGCCTGGCGGTGTCATGCAGCACGGAGGCCTGGCGGTGTCATGCACGGAGGCCTGGCGGTGTCATGCAGCACGGAGGCCTGGCGGTGTCATGCAGCACGGAGGCCTGGCAGTGTCATGCAGCACGGAGGCCTGGCGGTGTCATGCACAGAGGCCTGGCGGTGTCATGCAGCATGGAGGCCTGGCGGTGTCATGCACGGAGGCCTGACGGTGTCATGCAGCACGGAGGCCTGGCGGTGTCATGCAGCACGGAGGCCTGGCGGTGTCATGCAGCACGGAGGCCTGGCGGTGTCATGCAGCACAGAGGCCTGGCGGTGTCATGCAGCACGGAGGCCTGGCGGTGTCATGCAGCACGGAGGCCTGGCGGTGTCATGCAGCACGGAGGCCTGGCGGTGTCATGCAGCACGGAGGCCTGGCGGTGTCATGCACGGAGGCCTGGCGGTGTCATGCAGCATGGAGGCCTGGCGGTGTCATGCATGGAGGCCTGGCGGTGTCATGCAGCACGGAGGCCTGGCGGTGTCATGCAGCACGGAGGCCTGGCGGTGTCATGCAGCACGGAGGCCTGGCGGTGTCATGCACGGAGGTCTGGCGGTGTCATGCAGCACAGAGGCCTGGCGGTGTCATGCAGCACGGAGGCCTGGCGGTGTCATGCAGCACGGAGGCCTGGCGGTGTCATGCACGGAGGCCTGGTGGTGTCATGCAGCATGGAGGCCTGGCGGTGTCATGCAGCACGGAGGCCTGGTGGTGTCATGCAGCACGGAGGCCTGGCGGTGCCATGCAGCACGAAGGCCTGGCGGTGTCATGCACGGAGGCCTGGCGGTGTCATGCACGGAGGCCTGGCGGTGTCATGCAGCACGGAGGCCTGGCGGTGTCATGCAGCACGGAGGCCTGGCAGTGTATCGCAGCACGGAGGCCTGGCGGTGTCATGCAGCATGGAGGCCTGGCTGTGTCATGCAGCACGGAGGCCTGGCGGTGTCATGCAGGGAGGCCTGACGGTGTCATGCACGGAGGCCTGGCGGTGTCATGCAGCATGGAGGCCTGGCGGTGTCATGCAGCACGGAGACCTGGCGGTGTCATGCAGCACGGAGGCCTGGCGGTGTCATGCAGCACGGAGGCCTGGCGGTGTCATGCAGCACGGAGGCCTGGCGGTGTCATGCAGGGAGGCCTGGCGGTGTAATGCAGCACGGAGGCCTGGCGGTGTCATGCAGCACGAAGGCCTGGCGGTGTCATGCAGCACGGAGGCCTGACGGTGTCATGCAGCACGGAGGCCTGGCGGTGTCATGCAGCACGGAGGCCTGGCGGTGTCATGCAGCACAGAGGCCTGGCGGTGTCATGCACGGAGGCCTGGCGGTGTCATGCAGCACGGAGGCCTGGCAGTGTCATGCAGCACGGAGGCCTGGCGGTGTCATGCAGCACAGAGGCCTGGCGGTGTCATGCAGCACGGAGGCCTGGCGGTGTCATGCACGGAGGCCTGGCGGTGCCATGCAGCACGGAGGCCTGGCGGTGCCATGCAGCACGGAGGCCTGGCGGTGTCATGCAGCACGGAGGCCTGGCGGTGTCATGCAGCACGGAGGCCTGGCGGTGTCATGCAGCACGGAGGCCTGGCAGTGTCATGCACGGAGGCCTGGCGGTGTCATGCAGCACGGAGGCCTGGCGGTGTCATGCAGCACGGAGGCCTGGTGGTGTCATGCAGCACGGAGGCCTGGCGGTGTCATGCACGGAGGCCTGGTGGTGTCATGCAGCACGGAGGCCTGGCGGTGTAATGCACGGAGGCCTGGCGGTGTGATGCAGCACGCAGGCCTGGCGGAGTCATGCAGGGAGGCCTGACGGTGTCATGCACAGAGGCCTGGCAGTGTCATGCAGCACGGAGGCCTGGCGGTGTCATGCAGCACGGAGGCCTGGCGATGTCATGCAGCACGGAGGCCTGGCGGTGTCATGCAGCACGGAGGCCTGGCGGTGTCATGCAGCACGGAGGCCTGGCGGTGTCATGCAGCACGGAGGCCTGGCGGTGTCATGCAGCAGGGAGGCCTGGCGGTGTCATGCAGCACGGAGGCCTGGTGGTGTCATGCAGCACGGAGGCCTGGTGGGGTCATGCAGCACGGAGGCCTGGTGGTGTCATGCACGGAGGCCTGGCAGTGTTATGCAGCACGGAGGCCTGGCGGTGTCATGCAGCACTGAGGCCTGGCGGTGTCATGCAGCACGGAGGCCTGGCGGTGTCATGCAGCACGGAGGCCTGGCGGTGTCATGCAGCACGGAGGCCTGGCGGTGTCATGCACGGAGGCCTGGCGGTGTTATGCAGCACGGAGGCCTGGCGGTGTCATGCAGCACGGAGGCCAGGCGGTGTCATGCATGGAGGCCTGGCGGTGTCATGCAGCACGGAGGCCTGGCGGTGTCATGCACGGAGGCCTGGCGGTGTCATGCAGCACAGAGGCCTGGCGGTGTCATAAAGCACGGTGGCCTGGCGGTGTCATGCAGCACGGAGGCCTGGCGGTGTCATGCAGCACGGAGGCCTGGCGGTGTCATGCAGCACGGAGGCCTGGCGGTGTCATGCAGCACGGAGGCCTGGCGGTGTCATGCAGCACGGAGGCCTGGCGGTGTCATGCAGCACGGAGGCCTGGCGGTGTCATGCAGCACGGAGGCCTGGCGGTGTCATGCAGCATGGAGGCCTGGCGGTGTCAAGCACGGAGGCCTGGCGGTGTCATGCACGGAGGCCCGGCGGTGTCATGCAGCACAGAGGCCTGGCGGTGTCATGCAGCACAGAGGCCTGGCGGTGTCATGCAGCACGGAGGCTTGGCGGTGTCATACATGGAGGCTCGATGGTGTCATGCAGCACGGAGGCCTGGCGGTGTCATGCAGCACAGAGGCCTGACGGTGTCATGCAGCACAGAGGCCTGGCGGTGTCATGCACGGAGGCCTGGCGGTGTCATGCAGCACGGAGGCCTGGCGGTGTCATGCAGCACGGAGGCCTGGCGGTGTCATGCAGCACGGAGGCCTGGCGGTGTCATGCAGCACGGAGGCCTGGCGGTGTCATGCAGCACGGAGGCCTGGCGGTGTCATGCAGCACGGAGGCTTGGCGGTGTCATGCAGCACAGAGGCCTGGCGGTGTCATGCAGCACGGAGGCCTGGCGGTGTCATACATGGAGGCTCGGTGGTGTCATGCAGCACGGAGGCCTGGCGGTGTCATGCGCGGAGGCCTGATGGTGTCATGCAGCACAGAGGCCTGGCGGTGTCATGCACGGAGGCCTGGCGGTGTCATGCAGCACGGAGGCCTGGCGGTGTCATGCAGCACGGAGGCCTGGCGGTGTCATGCAGCACGGAGGCCTGGCGGTGTCATGCAGCACGGAGGCCTGGCGGTGTCATGCAGCACGGATGCCTGGCGGTGTCATGCAGCACGGAGGCCTGGCGGTGTCATGCACGGAGGCCTGGCGGTGTCATGCAGCACGGAGGCCTGGCGGTGTCATGCAGCACGGAGGCCTGGCGGTGTCATGCACGGAGGCCTGGCAGTGTCATGCAGCACGGAGGCCTGGCGGTGTCATGCAGCACGGAGGCATGGCGGTGTCATGCAGCACGGAGGCCTGGCGGTGTCATGCAGCACGGAGGCCTGGCGGTGTCATGCAGCACTGAGGCCTGGCGGTGTCATGCATGGAGGCCTGGCGGTGTCATGCAGCACGGAGGCCTGGCGGTGTCATGCAGCACGGAGGCCTGGCGGTGTCATGCACGGAGGCCTGGCGGTGTCATGCACGGAGGCCTGGCGGTGTCATGCACGGAGGCCTGGCGGTGTCATGCAGCACGGAGGCCTGGCGGTGTCATGCAGCACGGAGGCCTGGCGGTGTCATACACGGAGGCCTGGCGGTGTTATACACGGAGGCCTGGCGGTGTCATGCAGCACGGAGGCCTGGCGGTGTCGTGCACGGAGGCCTGGCGGTGTCATGCAGCATGGAGGCCTGGCGGTGTCATGCAGCACGGAGGACTGGCGGTGTCATGCACGGAGGCCTGGTGGTGTCATGCAGCACGGAGATCTGGCGGTGTCATGCACGGAGGCCTTGCGGTGTCATGCAGCACGGAGGCCTGGCGGTGTCATGCACGGAGGCCTGGCGGTGTCATGCAGCATGGAGGCCTGGCGGTGTCATGCACGGAGGCCTGGCGGTGTCATGCAGCACGGAGGCCTGGCGGTGTCATGCAGCACAGAGGCCTGGCGATGTCATGCACGGAGGCCTGGCGGTGTCATGCAGCACGGAGGCCTGGCGGTGTCAAGCAGGCCGGAGGCCTGGCGGTGTCATGCAGCACGGAGGCCTGGCGGTGTCATGCAGCACGGAGGCCTGGCGGTGTCATGCAGCACGGAGGCCTGGCGGTGTCATGCAGCACTGAGGCCTGGCGGTGTCATGCATGGAGGCCTGGCGGTGTCATGCAGCACGGAGGCCTGGCGGTGTCATGCAGCACGGAGGCCTGGCGGTGTCATGCACGGAGGCCTGGCGGTGTCATGCACGGAGGCCTGGCGGTGTCATGCACGGAGGCCTGGCGGTGTCATGCAGCACGGAGGCCTGGCGGTGTCATGCAGCACGGAGGCCTGGCGGTGTCATACACGGAGGCCTGGCGGTGTTATACACGGAGGCCTGGCGGTGTCATGCAGCACGGAGGCCTGGCGGTGTCATGCACGGAGGCCTGGCGGTGTCATGCAGCATGGAGGCCTGGCGGTGTCATGCAGCACGGAGGACTGGCGGTGTCATGCACGGAGGCCTGGTGGTGTCATGCAGCACGGAGATCTGGCGGTGTCATGCACGGAGGCCTTGCGGTGTCATGCAGCACGGAGGCCTGGCGGTGTCATGCACGGAGGCCTGGCGGTGTCATGCACGGAGGCCTGGCGGTGTCATGCAGCACGGAGGCCTGGCGGTGTCATGCAGCACAGAGGCCTGGCGATGTCATGCACGGAGGCCTGGCGGTGTCATGCAGCACGGAGGCCTGGCGGTGTCAAGCAGGCCGGAGGCCTGGCGGTGTCATGCAGCACGGAGGCCTGGCGGTGTCATGCAGCACGGAGGCCTGGCGGTGTCATGCAGCACGGAGGCCTGGCGGTGTCATGCAGCACGGAGGCCTGGCGGTGTCATGCACCACGGAGGCCTGGCGGTGTCATGCACGGAGGCCTGGCGGTGTCATGCACGGAGGCCTGGCGATGTCATGCACGGAGGCCTGGCGGTGTCATGCAGCACGGAGGCCTGGCGGTGTCATGCAGCACGGAGGCCTGGCGGTGTCATGCAGCACGGAGGCCTGGCGGTGTCATGCAGCACGGAGGCCTGGCGGTGTCATGCAGCACGGAGGCCTGGCGGTGTCATGCAGCACGGCGGCCTGGCGGTGTGCTGCAGCACGGAGGCCTGGCGGTGTCATGCAGCACGGAGGCCTGGCGGTGTCATGCAGCACGGAGGCCTGGCGGTGTCATGCAGCACGGAGGCCTGGCGGTGTCATGCACGGAGGCCTGGCGGTGTCATGCAGCACGGAGGCCTGGCGGTGTCATGCAGCACGGAGGCCTGGCGGTGTCATGCAGCACGGAGGCCTGGCGGTGTCATGCAGCACGGAGGCCTGGCGGTGTCATGCAGCATGGCGGCCTGGCGGTGTGCTGCAGCACGGAGGCCTGGCGGTGTCATGCAGCACGGAGGCCTTGCGGTGTCATGCAGCACGGAGGCCTGGCGGTGTCATGCACGGAGGCCTGGCGGTGTCATGCAGCACGGAGGCCTGGCGGTGTCATGCAGCACGGAGGCCTGGCGGTGTCATGCAGCACGGAGGCCTGGTGGTGTCATGCACGGAGGCCTGGCGGTGTCATGCAGCACGGAGGCCTGGCGGTGTCATGCAGCACGGAGGCCTGGTTGTGTGTTCTGCTCGACTTTTCCGGCCCTCTTTTGAGGGAAGGTGATTGGAGGTGACTTCAGTCTACTATCATTCCAGTGTGAGGGTTGGAACCGTGAATATTGCCTATTTACAAGGCATTTTGACATAATTCTGTATTCCTCTCCTTAGATTAGGGCTTATAAACTTATGCTAGGGGATAGATTCATTAGTACTAGGGAAAATCTGTCCTTTTGTAAGGGTATTAGTATACTTTCTATTGAATTATGCTTAGTTCTGGTCTGGTAGGCCTCAAACGGGAGAGACTCCATCTTTCTTTCTGCTCCGGCAGCTTGAGACGCTTCTAGGTCAAATGTAATGTTTTAGTTATGAGGTGTTGTTCGCCTGGAGAGAACCGGCTCAGGCTGGCCCTTGTCGAAGGATTGTATTTTTCTTCATGCCGAAGACACAACATCAGGCCGGCCGGCTGGGAACGTGTCCTTGGTACGGGGAGGTACAAGAATTTGGTGGGCGGCAGGCTACTGGCCGTATTTTTCCATGAAGGAACAAGCTTCTATATTAGTGAAAGCACGAAGCAGTTGTGGAGTCAGTCCGTAGGCGGCATCCAGCCGTCAGCAGCGAAGCTAATAATTATTTCAGGGAAGATAGTCGCCATTCCAAAGACGTCATGCAACACTGAGGCCTGGCGGTGTCATGCAGCACGGAGGCTTGGCGGTGTCATGCACGGAGGCCTGGCTGTGTCATGCACGGAGGCCTGGCGCTGTCATGCAGCACGGAGGCCTGGCGGTGTCATGCAGCACGGAGGCCTGGCGGTGTCATGCATGGAGGCCTGGCGGTGTCATGCAGCATGGAGGCCTGGCGGTGTCATGCAGCACGGAGGCCTGGCGGTGTGATGCTGCACGGAGGCCTGGCGGTGTCATGCAGCACGGAGGCCTGGTGGTGTCATGCAGCACGGAGGCCTGGCGGTGTCATGCATGGAGGCCTGGCGGTGTCATGCACGGAGGCCTGGCGGTGTCATGCAGCACGGAGGCCTGGCGGTGTCATGCAGAACGGAGGCCTGGCGGTGTCATGCAGCACGGAGGCCTGGCGGTGTCATGCACGGAGGCCTGGTGGTGTCATGCACGGAGGCCTGGCGGTGTCATGCAGCACGGAGGCCTGGCGGTGTCATGCAGCACGGAGGCCTGGCGGTGTCATGCAACACGGAGGCCTGGCGGTGTCATGCATGGAGGCCTGGCGGTGTCATGCAGCACGGAGGCCTGGCGGTGTCATGCAGCACGGAGGCCTGGCGGTGTCATGCAACACGGAGGCCTGGCGGTGTCATGCATGGAGGCCTGGCGGTGTCATGCAGCACGGAGGCCTGGCGGTGTCATGCACGGAGGCCTGGCAGTGTCATGCAGCACGGAGGCCTGGCGGTCTCATGCAGCACGGAGGCCTGGCGGTGTCATGCAGCACGGAGGCCTGGCGGTGTCATGCAGCACGGAGGCCTGGCGGTGTCATGCACGGAGGCCTGGCGGTGTCATGCACGGAGGCCTGGCGGTGTCATGCACGGAGGCCTGGCGGTGTCATGCACGGAGGCCTGGCGGTGTCATGCACGGAGGCCTGGTGGTGTCATGCACGGAGGCCTGGCGGTGTCATGCAGCACGGAGGCCTGGCGGTGTCATAAAGCACGATGGCCTGGCGGTGTCATGCAGCACAGAGGCCTGGCGGTGTCATGCAGCACGGAGGCCTGGCGGTGTCATGCAGCACGGAGGCCTGGCGGTGTCATGCACGGAGGCCTGGCGGTGTCATGCAGCACAGAGGCCTGGCGGTGTCATGCAGCACGGAGGCCTGGTGGTGTCATGCAGCACGGAGGCCTGGCGGTGTCATGCAGCACGGAGGCCTGGCGGTGTCATGCACGGAGGCATGGCGGTGTCATGCAGCAAGGAGGCCTGGCGGTGTCATGCATCACGGAGGCCTGCCGGTGTCATGCAACACGGAGGCCTGGCGGTGTCATGCAACACGGAGGCCTGGCGGTGTCATGCAGCACGGAGGCCTGGCGGTGTCATGCACGGAGGCCTGGCGGTGTCATGCAGCATGGAGGCCTGGCGGTGTCATGCAGCATGGAGGCCTGGCGGTGTCATGCAGCACGGAGGACTGGCGGTGTCATGCACGGAGGCCTGGTGGTGTCATGCAGCACGGAGGCCTGGCTGTGTCATGCACGGAGGCCTTGCGGTGTCATGCAGCACGGAGGCCTGGCGGTGTCATGCACGGAGGCCTGGCGGTGTCATGCAGCATGGAGGCCTGGCGGTGTCATGCACGGAGGCCTGGCGGTGTCATGCAGCACGGAGGCCTGGCGGTGTCATGCAGCACAGAGGCCTGGCGATGTCATGCACGGAGGCCTGGCAGTGTCATGCAGCACGGAGGCCTGGCGGTGTCATGCAGCACGGAGGCCTGGCGGTGTCATGCACGGAGGCCTGGTGGTGTCATGCAGCACGGAGGCCTGGCGGTGTCATGCAGCACGGAGGCCTGGCGGTGTCATGCAGCACGGAGGCCTGGCGGTGTCATGCACGGAGGCCTGGCAGTGTCATGCACTGAGGCCTGGCGGTGTCATGCACTGAGGCCTGGCAGTGTCATGCAGCACGGAGGCCTGGCGGTGTCATGCAGCACGGAGGCCTGGCGGTGTCATGCAGCACGGAGGCCTGGCGGTGTCATGCAGCACGGAGGCCTGGCGGTGTCATACAGCACGGAGGCCTGGCGGTGTCATGCACGGAGGCCTGGCGGTGTCATGCACGGAGGCCTGGCGGTGTCATGCACGGAGGCCTGGCGGTGTCATGCACGGAGGCCTGGCGGTGTCATGCACGGAGGCCTGGTGGTGTCATGCACGGAGGCCTGGCGGTGTCATGCAGCACGGAGGCCTGGCGGTGTCATGCAGCACGGAGGCCTGGCGGTGTCATGCAGCACGGAGGCCTGGCGGTGTCATACACGGAGGCCTGGCGGTGTCATGCAGCACGGAGGCCTGACGGTGTCATGCACGGAGGCCTGGCGGTGTCATGCAGCACAGAGGCCTGGCGGTGTCATGCAGCACGGAGGCCTGGCGGTGTCATGCAGCACGGAGGCCTGGCGGTGTCATGCAGCACGGAGGCCTGGCGGTGTCATGCACGGAGGCATGGCGGTGTCATGCAGCAAGGAGGCCTGGCGGTGTCATGCATCACGGAGGCCTGCCGGTGTCATGCAACACGGAGGCCTGGCGGTGTCATGCACAGAGGCCTGGCAGTGTCATGCAGCACGGAGGCACGGCGGTGTCATGCAGCACGGAGGCCTGGCGGTGTCATGCAGCACGGAGGCCTGGCGGTGTCATGCACGGAGGCCTGGCGGTGTCATGCAGCACGGAGGCCTGGCGGTGTCATGCAGCATGGAGGCCTGGCGGTGTCATGCAGCACAGAGGCCTGGCGGTGTCATGCAGCACGGAGGCCTGGCGGTGTCATGCAGCACGGAGGCATGTCGGTGTCATGCAGCACGGAGGCCTGGCGGTGTCATGCAGCACGGAGGCCTGGCGGTGTCATGCTGCACGGAGGCCTGGCGGTGTCATGCATGGAGGCCTGGCGGTGTCATGCAGCACGGAGGCCTGGGGGTGTCATGCAGCATGGAGGCCTGGCGGTGTCATGCAGCACGGAGGCCTGGCGGTGTCATGCAGCACGGTGTCATGCAGCACGGAGGCCTGGCGGTGTCATGCAGCACGGAGGCCTGGCGGTGTCATGCAGCACGGAGGCCTGGCGGTGTCATGCAGCACGGAGGCCTGGCGGTGTCATGCAGCACGGAGGCCTGGCGGTGTCATGCAGCACGGAGGCCTGGCGGTGTCATGCACGGAGGCCTGGCGGTGTCATGCAGCAAGGAGGCCTGGCGGTGTCATGCAGCACGGAGGCCTGGCGGTGTCATGCAGCACGGAGGCCTGGCGGTGTCATGCAGCACGGAGGCCTGGCGGTGTCATGCACGGAGGCCTGGCGGTGTCATGCAGCACGGAGGCCTGGCGGTGTCATGCAGCACGGAGGCCTGGCGGTGTCATGCAGCACGGAGGCCTGGCGGTGTCATGCAGCACGGAGGCCTGGCGGTGTCATGCAGCACGGAGGCCTGGCGGTGTCATGCACGGAGGCCTGGCGGTGTCATGCACGGTGGCCTGGCGGTATCATGCAGTATGGAGGCCTGGCGGTGTCATGCACGGAGGCCTGGCGGTGTCATGCAGCACGGAGGCCTGGCGGTGTCATGAACGGAGGCCTGGCGGTGTCATGCAGCACAGAGGCCTGGCGGTGTCATGCAGCACGGAGGCCTGGCGGTGTCATACATGGAAGCTCGGCGGTGTCATGCAGCACGGAGGCCTGGTGGTGTCATGCACGGAGGCCTGGCGGTGTCATGCACGAGGCCTGGTGGTGTCATGCAGCACAGAGGCCTGGCGGTGTCATGCACGGAGGCCTGGCGGTGTCATGCACGGAGGCCTGGCGGTGTCATGCAGCACGGAGGCCTGGCGGTGTCATGCACAGAGGCCTGGCAGTGTCATGCAGCACGGAGGCCTGGCGGTGTCATGCAGCACGGAGGCCTGGCGGTGTCATGCAACACGGAGGCCTGGCGGTGTCATGCAGCACGGAGGCCTGCCGGTGTCATGCACGGAGGCCTGGCGGTGTCATGCAACACGGAGGCCTGGCGGTGTCATGCAGCACGGAGGCCTGGCGGTGTCATGCACGGAGGCCTGGCGGTGTCATGCAGCACGGAGGCCTGGCCGTGTCATGCAGCACGGAGGCCTGGCGGTGTCATGCACGGAGGCCTGGCGGTGTCATGCAGCACGGAGGCCTGGGGGTGTCATGCAGCACGGAGGCCTGGCGGTGTCATGCAGCATGGAGGCCTGGCGGTGTCATGCAGCACGGAGGCCTGGCGGTGTCATGCAGCACGGAGGCCTGGCGGTGTCATGCAGCACGGAGGCCTGGCGGTGTCATGCAGCACAGAGGCCTGGCGGTGTCATGCAGCACGGAGGCCTGGCGGTGTCATGCAGCACGGAGGCATGTCGGTGTCATGCAGCACGGAGGCCTGGCGGTGTCATGCAGCACGGAGGCCTGGCGGTGTCATGCTGCACGGAGGCCTGGCGGTGTCATGCATGGAGGCCTGGCGGTGTCATGCAGCACGGAGGCCTGACGGTGTCATGCAGCATGGAGGCCTGGCGGTGTCATGCAGCACGGAGGCCTGGCAGTGTCATGCAGCACGGTGTCATGCAGCACGGAGGCCTGGCGGTGTCATGCAGCACGGAGGCCTGGCGGTGTCATGCAGCACGGAGGCCTGGCGGTGTCATGCAGCACGGAGGCCTGGCGGTGTCATGCAGCACGGAGGCCTGGCGGTGTCATGCAGCACAGAGGCCTGGCGGTGTCATGCAGCACGGAGGCCTGGCGGTGTCATGCACGGAGGCCTGGCGGTGTCATGCAGCAAGGAGGCCTGGCGGTGTCATGCACGGAGGCCTGGCGGTGTCATGCAGCACGGAGGCCTGGCGGTGTCATGAACAGAGGCCTGGCGGTGTCATGCAGCACAGAGGCCTGGCGGTGTCATGCAGCACGGAGGCCTGGCGGTGTCATACATGGAGGCTCGGCGGTGTCATGCAGCACGGAGGCCTGGTGGTGTCATGCACGGAGGCCTGGCGGTGTCATGCACGAGGCCTGGTGGTGTCATGCAGCACGGAGAACTGGCGGTGTCATGCACGGAGGCCTGGCGGTGTCATGCAGCACGGAGGCCTGGCGGTGTCATGCAGCACGGAGGCATGGCGGTGTCATGCACGGAGGCCTGGTGGTGTCATGCAGCACGGATGCCTGGCAGTGTCATGCACGGAGGCCTGGCAGTGTCATGCAGCACGGAGGCCTGGCGGTGTCATACATGGAGGCTCGGCGGTGTCATGCAGCACGGAGGCCTGGCGGTGTCATACATGGAGGCTCGGCGCTGTCATGCAGCACGGAGGCCTGGCGGTGTCATGCGTGGAGGCCTGGCGGTGTAATGCAGCACGGAGGCCTGGCGGTGTCATGCAGCACGGAGGCCTGGCGGTGTCATGCACGGAGGCCTGGCGGTGTCATGCAGCACAGAGGCCTGGCGATGTCATGCAGCACGGAGGCCTGGCGGTGTCATGCAGCACCGAGGCCTGGCGGTGTCATGCAGCACCGAGGCCTGGCGGTGTCATGCAGCACGGAGGCCTGGCGGTGTCATGCAGCACGGAGGCCTGGCGGTGTCATGCACGGAGGCCTGGCGGTGTCATGCAGCACGGAGGCCTGGCGGTGTCATGCAGCACGGTGTCATGCAGCACGGAGGCCTGGCGGTGTCATGCAGCACGGAGGCCTGGCGGTGTCATGCAGCACGGAGGCCTGGCGGTGTCATGCATGGACGCCTGGCGGTGTCATGCAGCATGGAAGCCTGGCGGTGTCATGCACAGAGGCCTGGCGGTGTCATGCACGGAGGCCTGGCGGTGTCATGCAGCACGGAGGCCTGGCTGTGTCATGCAGCACGGAGGCCTGGTGGTGTCATGCAGCACGGAGGCCTGGCGGTGTCATGCACGGAGTCCTGCCGGTGTCAATCACGGAGGCCTGGCGGTGTCATGCAGCACAGAGGCCTGGCGGTGTCATGCAGCACGGAGGCCTGGCGGTGTCATGCAGCACGGAGGCCTGGCGGTGTCATGCAGCACGGAGGCCTGGCGGTGTCATGCAGCACGGAGGCATGGCGGTGTCATGCAGCAAGGAGGCCTGCCGGTGTCATGCAGCACGGAGGCCTGCCGGTGTCATGCAACACGGAGGCCTGGCGGTGTCATGCAGCACGGAGGCCTGGCGGTGTCATGCACGGAGGCCTGGCGGTGTCATGCAGCACGGAGGCCTGGCGGTGTCATGCACGGAGGCCTGGCGGTGTCATGCAGCATGGAGGCCTGGCGGTGTCATGCAGCACGGAGGCCTGGCGGTGTCATGCAGCACGGAGGCCTGGCGGTGTCATGCAGCACGGAGGCCTGGCGGTGTCATGCAGCACGGAGGCCTGGCGGTGTCATGCAGCACGGAGGCCTGGCGGTGTCCTGCAGCATGGAGGCCTGGCGGTGTCATGCAGCACGGAGGCCTGGCGGTGTCATGCAGCACGGAGGCCTGGCGGTGTCATGCAGCACGGAGGCCTGGCGGTGTCATGCACGGAGGCCTGGCGGTGTCATGCAGCACGGAGGCCTGGCGGTGTCATGCAGCTCGGAGGCCTGGCGGTGTCATGCAGCACGGAGGCCTGGCGGTTTCATGCAGCACGGAGGCCTGGCGGTTTCATGCAGCACGGAGGCCTGGCGGTGTCATGCAGCACGGAGGCCTGGCAGTGTCATGCACGGAGGCCTGGCAGTGTCATGCAGCACGGAGGCCTGGCGGTGTCATGCACGGAGGCCTGGCGGTGTCATGCAGCACGGAGGCCTGGCGGTGTCATGCACGGAGGCCTGGCGGTGTCATGCAGCACGGAGGCCTGGCGGTGTCATGCAGCACGGAGGCCTGGCGGTCTCATGCAGCACGGAGGCCTGGCGGTGTCATGCAGCACAGAGGCCTGGCAGTGTCATGCAGCACGGAGGCCTGGCGGTGTCATGCAGCACGGAGGCCTGGCAGTGTCATGCACGGAGGCCTGGCGGTGTCATGCACGGAGGCCTGGCGGTGTCATGCACGGAGGCCTGGTGGTGTCATGCAGCACAGAGGCCTGGCGGTGTCATGCAGCACAGAGGCCTGGCGGTGTCATGCATGGAGGCCTGGCGGTGTCATGCAGCAGGGAGGCCTGGCCGTGTCATGCAGCACAGAGGCCTGGCGGTGTCATGCACGGAGGCCTGGCGGTGTCATGCAGCACGGAGGCCTGGCGGTGTCATGCAGCACGGAGGCCTGGCGGAGTCATGCACGGAGGCCTGGCGGTGTCATGCAGCACGGAGGCCTGGCGGTGTCATGCAGCACGGAGGCCAGGCGGTGTCATGCAGCACGGAGGCCTGTCGGTGTCATGCGCGGAGGCCTGACGGTGTCATGCAGCACAGAGGCCTGGCGGTGTCATGCACGGAGGCCTGGCGGTGTCATGCAGCACAGAGGCCTGGCGGTGTCATGCAGCACGGAGGCCTGGCGGTGTCATGCACGGAGGCCTGGCGGTGTCATGCAGCACGGAGGCCTGGCGGTGTCATGCAGCACGGAGGCCTGGCGGTGTCATGCAGCACGGAGGCCTGGCGGTGTCATGCACGGAGGCCTGGCGGTGTCATGCAGCACGGAGGCCTGGCGGTGTCATGCAGCACGGAGGCCTGGCGGTGTCATGCAGCACGGAGGCCTGGCGGTGTCATGCAGCACGGAGGCCTGGCGGTGTCATGCACGGAGGCCTGGCGGTGTCATGCAGCATGGAGGCCTGGTGGTGTCATGCAGCACGGAGGCCTGGCGGTGTCATGCAGCACGGAGGCCTGGCGGTGTCATGCAGCACGGAGGCCTGGCGGTGTCATGCACGGAGGCCTGGCGGTGTCATGCAGCACGGAAGCCTGGCGGTGTCATGCAGCACGGAGGCCTGGCGGTGTCATGCACGGATGCCTGGCGCCTGGCGGTGTCATGCACGGAGGCCTGGCGGTGTCATGCACGGACGCCTGGCGGTGTCATGCACGGAGGCCTGGCGGTGTCATGCAGCACGGAGGCCTGGCGGTGTCATGCAGCACGGAGGCCTGGCGGTGTCATGCAGCACGGAGGCCTGGCGGTGTCATACACGGAGGCCTGGCGGTGTCATGCAGCACAGAGGCCTGGCGGTGTCATGCAGCACGGAGGCCTGGCGGTGTCATGCACGGAGGCCTGGCGGTGTCATGCACGGAGGCCTGGCGGTGTCATGCAGCACGGAGGCTTGGCGGTGTCATGCAGCACGGAGGCCTGGCGGTGTCATGCAGCACGGAGGCCTGGCGGTGTCATGCACGGAGGCCTGGCGGTGTCATGCAGCACGGATGCCTGGCGGTGTCATGCACGGAGGCCTGCCGGTGTCAATCACGGAGGCCTGGCGGTGTCATGCAGCACAGAGGCCTGGCGATGTCATGCAGCACGGAGGCCTGGCAGTGTCATGCAGCACGGAGGCCTGGCGGTGTCATGCAGCACGGAGGCCTGGCGGTGTCATGCACGGAGGCATGGCGGTGTCATGCAGCAAGGAGGCCTGCCGGTGTCATGCAGCACGGAGGCCTGCCGGTGTCATGCAACACGGAGGCCTGGCGGTGTCATGCAGCACGGAGACTGGCGGTGTCATGCACGGAGGCCTGGCGGTGTCATGCAGCACGGAGGCCTGGCGGTGTCATGCACAGAGGCCTGGCAGTGTCATGCAGCACGGAGGCCCGGCGGTGTCATGCAGCACGGAGGCCTGGCGGTGTCATGCAGCACGGAGGCCTGGCGGTGTCATGCACGGAGGCCTTCCGGTGTCAATCACGGAGGCCTGGCGGTGTCATGCAGCAAAGAGGCCTGGCGGTGTCATGCAGCACGGAGGCCTGGCGGTGTCATGCAGCACGGAGGCCTGGCGGTGTCATGCAGCACGGAGGCCTGGCGGTGTCATGCAGCACGGAGGCCTGGCGGTGTCATGCATGGAGGCCTGGCGGTGTCATGCAGCACGGAGGCCTGGCGGTGTCATGCAGCACGGAGGCCTGGCGGTGTCATGCAGCACGGAGGCCTGGCGGTGTCATGCAGCACGGAGGCCTGGCGGTGTCATGCAGCACGGAGGCCTGGCGGTGTCATGCACGGAGGCCTGGCGGTGTCATGCAGCATGGAGGCCTGGCGGTGTCATGCAGCACGGAGGCCTGGCGGTGTCATGCACGGAGGCCTGGCGGTGTCATGCAGCACGGAGGCCTGGCGGTGTCATGCAGCACGGAGGCCTGGTGGTGTCATGCAGCACGGAGGCCTGGCGGTGTCATGCACGGAGGCCTGCCGGTGTCAATCACGGACGCCTGGCGGTGTCATGCAGCACAGAGGCCTGGCGGTGTCATGCAGCATGGAGGCCTGGCGGTGTCATGCAGCACGGAGGCCTGGCGCTGTCATGCAGCACGGAGGCCTGGCGGTGTCATGCATGGAGGCATGGCGGTGTCATGCAGCAAGGAGGCCTGCCGGTGTCATGCAGCACGGAGGCCTGCCGGTGTCATGCAACACGGAGGCCTGGCGGTGTCATGCAGCACGGAGGCCTGGCGGTGTCATGCACGGAGGCCTGGCGGTGTCATGCAGCACGGAGGCCTGGCGGTGTCATGCACGGAGGCCTGGCGGTGTCATGCAGCACGGAGGCCTGGCGGTGTCATGCACGGAGGCCTGGCGGTGTCATGCAGCATGGAGGCCTGGTGGTGTCATGCAGCACGGAGGCCTGGCGGTGTCATGCAGCACGGAGGCCTGGCGGTGTCATGCAGCACGGAGGCCTGGCGGTGTCATGCACGGAGGCCTGGCGGTGTCATGCAGCACGGAAGCCTGGCGGTGTCATGCAGCACGGAGGCCTGGCGGTGTCATGCACGGATGCCTGGCGCCTGGCGGTGTCATGCACGGAGGCCTGGCGGTGTCATGCACGGACGCCTGGCGGTGTCATGCACGGAGGCCTGGCGGTGTCATGCAGCACGGAGGCCTGGCGGTGTCATGCAGCACGGAGGCCTGGCGGTGTCATGCAGCACGGAGGCCTGGCGGTGTCATACACGGAGGCCTGGCGGTGTCATGCAGCACAGAGGCCTGGCGGTGTCATGCAGCACGGAGGCCTGGCGGTGTCATGCACGGAGGCCTGGCGGTGTCATGCACGGAGGCCTGGCGGTGTCATGCAGCACGGAGGCCTGGCGGTGTCATGCAGCACGGAGGCCTGGCGGTGTCATGCAGCACGGAGGCCTGGCGGTGTCATGCACGGAGGCCTGGCGGTGTCATGCAGCACGGAGGCCTGGCGGTGTCATGCACGGAGGCCTGCCGGTGTCAATCACGGAGGCCTGGCGGTGTCATGCAGCACAGAGGCCTGGCGATGTCATGCAGCATGGAGGCCTGGCGGTGTCATGCAGCACGGAGGCCTGGCGGTGTCATGCAGCACGGAGGCCTGGCGGTGTCATGCACGGAGGCATGGTGGTGTCATGCAGCAAGGAGGCCTGCCGGTGTCATGCAGCACGGAGGCCTGCCGGTGTCATGCAACACGGAGGCCTGGCGGTGTCATGCAGCACGGAGACTGGCGGTGTCATGCACGGAGGCCTGGCGGTGTCATGCAGCACGGAGGCCTTGCGGTGTCATGCACAGAGGCCTGGCAGTGTCATGCAGCACGGAGGCCCGGCGGTGTCATGCAGCACGGAGGCCTGGCGGTGTCATGCAGCACGGAGGCCTGGCGGTGTCATGCACGGAGGCCTTCCGGTGTCAATCACGGAGGCCTGGCGGTGTCATGCAGCAAAGAGGCCTGGCGGTGTCATGCAGCACGGAGGCCTGGCGGTGTCATGCAGCACGGAGGCCTGGCGGTGTCATGCAGCACGGAGGCCTGGCGGTGTCATGCAGCACGGAGGCCTGGCGGTGTCATGCATGGAGGCCTGGCGGTGTCATGCAGCACGGAGGCCTGGCGGTGTCATGCAGCATGGAGGCCTGGCGGTGTCATGCAGCACGGAGGCCTGGCGGTGTCATGCAGCACGGAGGCCTGGCGGTGTCATGCAGCATGGAGGCCTGGCGGTGTCATGCACGGAGGCCTGGCGGTGTCATGCAGCATGGAGGCCTGGCGGTGTCATGCAGCACGGAGGCCTGGCGGTGTCATGCACGGAGGCCTGGCGGTGTCATGCAGCACGGAGGCCTGGCGGTGTCATGCAGCACGGAGGCCTGGTGGTGTCATGCAGCACGGAGGCCTGGCGGTGTCATGCACGGAGGCCTGCCGGTGTCAATCACGGACGCCTGGCGGTGTCATGCAGCACAGAGGCCTGGCGGTGTCATGCAGCATGGAGGCCTGGCGGTGTCATGCAGCACGGAGGCCTGGCGCTGTCATGCAGCACGGAGGCCTGGCGGTGTCATGCACGGAGGCATGGCGGTGTCATGCAGCAAGGAGGCCTGCCGGTGTCATGCAGCACGGAGGCCTGCCGGTGTCATGCAACACGGAGGCCTGGCGGTGTCATGCAGCACGGAGGCCTGGCGGTGTCATGCACGGAGGCCTGGCGGTGTCATGCAGCACGGAGGCCTGGCGGTGTCATGCACGGAGGCCTGGCGGTGTCATGCAGCATGGAGGCCTGGCGGTGTCATGCAGCACGGAGGCCTGGCGGTGTCATGCAGCACGGAGGCCTGGCGGTGTCATGCAGCATGGAGGCCTGGCGGTGTCATGCAGCACGGAGGCCTGGCGGTGTCATGCAGCATGGAGGCCTGGCGGTGTCATGCAGCACGGAGGCCTGGCGGTGTCATGCAGCACGGAGGCCTGGCGGTGTCATGCAGCACGGAGGCCTGGCGGTGTCATGCACGGAGGCCTGGCGGTGTCATGCAGCACGGAGGCCTGGCGGTGTCATGCAGCACGGAGGCCTGGCGGTGTCATGCAGCATGGAGGCCTGGCGGTGTCATGCAGCACGGAGGCCTGGCGGTGTCATGCAGCACGGAGGCCTGGCAGTGTCATGCACGGAGGCCTAGCGGTGTCATGCAGCACGGAGGCCTGGCGGTGTCATGCACGGAGGCCTGGCGGTGTCATGCAGCATGGAGGCCTGGCGGTGTCATGCACGGAGGCCTGGCGGTGTCATGCAGCACGGAGGCCTGGCGGTGTCATGCAGCATGGAGGCCTGGCGGTCTCATGCAGCACGGAGGCCTGGTGGTGTCATGCAGCACAGAGGCCTGGCAGTGTCATGCAGCACGGAGGCCTGGCGGTGTCATGCAGCACGGAGGCCTGGCAGTGTCATGCACGGAGGCCTGGCGGTGTAATGCACGGAGGCCTGGCGGTGTCATGCACGGAGGCCTGGTGGTGTCATGCAGCACAGAGGCCTGGCGGTGTCATGCATGGAGGCCTGGCGGTGTCATGCAGCAGGGAGGCCTGGCCGTGTCATGCAGCACAGAGGCCTGGCGGTGTCATGCACGGAGGCCTGGCGGTGTCATGCAGCACGGAGGCCAGGCGGTGTCATGCAGCACGGAGGCCTGGCGGAGTCATGCACGGAGGCCTGGCGGTGTCATGCAGCACGGAGGCCTGGCGGTGTCATGCAGCACGGAGGCCAGGCGGTGTCATGCAGCACGGAGGCCTGTCGGTGTCATGCGCGGAGGCCTGACGGTGTCATGCAGCACAGAGGCCTGGCGGTGTCATGCACGGAGGACTGGCGGTGTCATGCAGCACGGAGGCCTGGCGGTGTCATGCAGCACAGAGGCCTGGCGGTGTCATGCACGGAGGCCTGGCGGTGTCATGCAGCACAGAGGCCTGGCGGTGTCATGCAGCACGGAGGCCTGGCGGTGTCATGCAGCACGGAGGCCTGGCGGTGTCATGCACGGAGGCCTGGCGGTGTCATGCAGCACGGAGGCCTGGCGGTGTCATGCAGCACCGAGGCCTGGCGGTGTCATGCAGCACCGAGGCCTGGCGGTGTCATGCAGCACGGAGGCCTGGCGGTGTCATGCAGCACAGAGGCCTGGCGGTGTCATGCAGCACAGAGGCCTGGCGGTGTCATGCAGCACGGAGGCCTGCCGGTGTCATGCAGCACGGAGGCCTGGCGGTGTCATGCAGCACGGAGGCCTGGCGGTGTCATGCAGCACGGAGGCATGGCGGTGTCATGCAGCAAGGAGGCCTGCCGGTGTCATGCAGCACGGAGGCCTGCCGGTGTCATGCAACACGGAGGCCTGGCGGTGTCATGCAGCACGGAGGCCTGGCGGTGTCATGCACGGAGGCCTGGCGGTGTCATGCAGCACGGAGGCCTGGCGGTGTCATGCACGGAGGCCTGGCGGTGTCATGCAGCATGGAGGCCTGGCGGTGTCATGCAGCACGGAGGCCTGGCGGTGTCATGCAGCACGGAGGCCTGGCGGTGTCATGCAGCACGGAGGCCTGGCGGTGTCATGCAGCACGGAGGCCTGGCGGTGTCATGCAGCACGGAGGCCTGGCGGTGTCCTGCAGCATGGAGGCCTGGCGGTGTCATGCAGCACGGAGGCCTGGCGGTGTCATGCAGCACGGAGGCCTGGCGGTGTCATGCAGCACGGAGGCCTGGCGGTGTCATGCACGGAGGCCTGGCGGTGTCATGCAGCACGGAGGCCTGGCGGTGTCATGCAGCTCGGAGGCCTGGCGGTGTCATGCAGCACGGAGGCCTGGCGGTTTCATGCAGCACGGAGGCCTGGCGGTGTCATGCAGCACGGAGGCCTGGCAGTGTCATGCACGGAGGCCTGGCAGTGTCATGCAGCACGGAGGCCTGGCGGTGTCATGCACGGAGGCCTGGCGGTGTCATGCAGCACGGAGGCCTGGCGGTGTCATGCACGGAGGCCTGGCGGTGTCATGCAGCACGGAGGCCTGGCGGTGTCATGCAGCACGGAGGCCTGGCGGTCTCATGCAGCATGGAGGCCTGGCGGTGTCATGCAGCACAGAGGCCTGGCAGTGTCATGCAGCACGGAGGCCTGGCGGTGTCATGCAGCACGGAGGCCTGGCAGTGTCATGCACGGAGGCCTGGCGGTGTCATGCACGGAGGCCTGGCGGTGTCATGCACGGAGGCCTGGTGGTGTCATGCAGCACAGAGGCCTGGCGGTGTCATGCAGCACAGAGGCCTGGCGGTGTCATGCATGGAGGCCTGGCGGTGTCATGCAGCAGGGAGGCCTGGCCGTGTCATGCAGCACAGAGGCCTGGCGGTGTCATGCACGGAGGCCTGGCGGTGTCATGCAGCATGGAGGCCTGGCGGTGTCATGCAGCACGGAGGCCTGGCGGTGTCATGCAGCACGGAGGCCTGGCGGTGTCATGCAGCATGGAGGCCTGGCGGTGTCATGCAGCACGGAGGCCTGGCAGTGTCATGCACGGAGGCCTGGCGGTGTCATGCACGGAGGCCTGGCGGTGTCATGCACGGAGGCCTGGCGGTGTCATGCACGGAGGCCTGGCGGTGTCATGCAGCACGGAGGCCTGGCGGTGTCATGCAGCACGGAGGCCTGGCGGTGTCATGCAGCACGGAGGCCTGGCGGTGTCATGCACGGAGGCCTGCCGGTGTCATGCAGCACGGAGGCCTGGCGGTGTCATGCACGGAGGCCTGCCGGTGTCAATCACGGAGGCCTGGCGGTGTCATGCAGCACAGAGGCCTGGCGGTGTCATGCAGCACGGAGGCCTGGCGGTGTCATGCAGCACAGAGGCCTGGCGGTGTCATGCAGCACGGAGGCCTGGCGGTGTCATGCTGCACGGAGGCCTGGCGGTGTCATGCATGGAGGCCTGGCGGTGTCATGCAGCACGGAGGCCTGACGGTGTCATGCACGAGGCCTGGTGGTGTCATGCAGCACGGAGGCCTGGCAGTGTCATGCACGGAGGCCTGGCGGTGTCATGCACGGAGGCCTGGCGGTGTCATGCACGGAGGCCTGGTGGTGTCATGCAGCACAGAGGCCTGGCGGTGTCATGCAGCACAGAGGCCTGGCAGTGTCATGCATGGAGGCCTGGCGGTGTCATGCAGCAGGGAGGCCTGGCCGTGTCATGCAGCACAGAGGCCTGGCGGTGTCATGCACGGAGGCCTGGCGGTGTCATGCAGCACGGAGGCCTGGCGGTGTCATGCAGCACGGAGGCCTGGCGGAGTCATGCACGGAGGCCTGGCGGTGTCATGCAGCACGGAGGCCTGGCGGTGTCATGCAGCACGGAGGCCAGGCGGTGTCATGCAGCACGGAGGCCTGTCGGTGTCATGCGCGGAGGCCTGACGGTGTCATGCAGCACAGAGGCCTGGCGGTGTCATGCACGGAGGCCTGGCGGTGTCATGCAGCACAGAGGCCTGGCGGTGTCATGCAGCACGGAGACCTGGCGGTGTCATGCACGGAGGCCTGGCAGTGTCATGCAACACTGAGGCCTGGCGGTGTCATGCAGCACGGAGGCCTGGCGGTGTCATGCAGCACGGAGGCCTGGCGGTGTCATGCACGGAGGCCTGGCGGTGTCATGCAGCACGGAGGCCTGGCGGTGTCATGCACGGAGGCCAGTCGGTGTCATGCAGCACGGAGGCCTGGCGGTGTCATGCAGCACGGAGGCCTGGCGGTGTCATGCAGCACGGAGGCCTGGCGGTGTCATGCAGCACGGAGGCCTGGCGGTGTCATGCACGGAGGCCTGGCGGTGTCATGCAGCATGGAGGCCTGGTGGTGTCATGCAGCACGGAGGCCTGGCGGTGTCATGCAGCACGGAGGCCTGGCGGTGTCATGCAGCACGGAGGCCTGGCGGTGTCATGCACGGAGGCCTGGCGGTGTCATGCAGCACGGAAGCCTGGCGGTGTCATGCAGCACGGAGGCCTGGCGGTGTCATGCACGGATGCCTGGCGCCTGGCGGTGTCATGCACGGAGGCCTGGCGGTGTCATGCACGGACGCCTGGCGGTGTCATGCACGGAGGTCTGGCGGTGTCATGCAGCACGGAGGCCTGGCGGTGTCATGCAGCACGGAGGCCTGGCGGTGTCATGCAGCACGGAGGCCTGGCGGTGTCATACACGGAGGCCTGGCGGTGTCATGCAGCACAGAGGCCTGGCGGTGTCATGCAGCACGGAGGCCTGGCGGTGTCATGCACGGAGGCCTGGCGGTGTCATGCACGGAGGCCTGGCGGTGTCATGCAGCACGGAGGCCTGGCGGTGTCATGCAGCACGGAGGCCTGGCGGTGTCATGCAGCACGGAGGCCTGGCGGTGTCATGCACGGAGGCCTGCCGGTGTCATGCAGCACGGAGGCCTGGCGGTGTCATGCACGGAGGCCTGCCGGTGTCAATCACGGAGGCCTGGCGGTGTCATGCAGCACAGAGGCCTGGCGATGTCATGCAGCACGGAGGCCTGGCGGTGTCATGCAGCACGGAGGCCTGGCGGTGTCATGCAGCACGGAGGCCTGGCGGTGTCATGCACGGAGGCATGGCGGTGTCATGCAGCAAGGAGGCCTGCCGGTGTCATGCAGCACGGAGGCCTGCCGGTGTCATGCAACACGGAGGCCTGGCGGTGTCATGCAGCACGGAGACTGGCGGTGTCATGCACGGAGGCCTGGCGGTGTCATGCAGCACGGAGGCCTGGCGGTGTCATGCACAGAGGCCTGGCAGTGTCATGCAGCACGGAGGCCCGGCGGTGTCATGCAGCACGGAGGCCTGGCGGTGTCATGCAGCACGGAGGCCTGGCGGTGTCATGCACGGAGGCCTTCCGGTGTCAATCACGGAGGCCTGGCGGTGTCATGCAGCAAAGAGGCCTGGCGGTGTCATGCAGCACGGAGGCCTGGCGGTGTCATGCAGCACGGAGGCCTGGCGGTGTCATGCAGCACGGAGGCCTGGCGGTGTCATGCAGCACGGAGGCCTGGCGGTGTCATGCAGCACGGAGGCCTGGCGGTGTCATGCATGGAGGCCTGGCGGTGTCATGCAGCACGGAGGCCTGGCGGTGTCATGCAGCACGGAGGCCTGGCGGTGTCATGCAGCACGGAGGCCTGGCGGTGTCATGCAGCACGGAGGCCTGGCGGTGTCATGCACGGAGGCCTGGCGGTGTCATGCAGCATGGAGGCCTGGCGGTGTCATGCAGCACGGAGGCCTGGCGGTGTCATGCAGCACGGAGGCCTGGCGGTGTCATGCAGCACGGAGGCCTGGTGGTGTCATGCAGCACGGAGGCCTGGCGGTGTCATGCACGGAGGCCTGCCGGTGTCAATCACGGACGCCTGGCGGTGTCATGCAGCACAGAGGCCTGGCGGTGTCATGCAGCATGGAGGCCTGGCGGTGTCATGCAGCACGGAGGCCTGGCGGTGTCATGCAGCACGGAGGCCTGGCGGTGTCATGCACGGAGGCATGGCGGTGTCATGCAGCAAGGAGGCCTGCCGGTGTCATGCAGCACGGAGGCCTGCCGGTGTCATGCAACACGGAGGCCTGGCGGTGTCATGCAGCACGGAGGCCTGGCGGTGTCATGCACGGAGGCCTGGCGGTGTCATGCAGCACGGAGGCCTGGCGGTGTCATGCACAGAGGCCTGGCGGTGTCATGCAGCATGGAGGCCTGGCGGTGTCATGCAGCACGGAGGCCTGGCGGTGTCATGCAGCACGGAGGCCTGGCGGTGTCATGCAGCACGGAGGCCTGGCGGTGTCATGCAGCACGGAGGCCTGGCGGTGTCATGCAGCATGGAGGCCTGGCGGTGTCATGCAGCACGGAGGCCTGGCGGTGTCATGCAGCACGGAGGCCTCGCGGTGTCATGCACAGAGGCCTGGCAGTGTCATGCAGCACGGAGGCCTGGCGGTGTCATGCAGCACGGAGGCCTGGCGGTGTCATGCAACACGGAGGCCTGGCGGTGTCATGCAGCACGGAGGCCTGCCGGTGTCATGCAGCACGGAGGCCTGGCGGTGTCATGCAACACGGAGGCCTGGCGGTGTCATGCAGCACGGAGGCCTGTCGGTGTCATGCAGCACAGAGGCCTGGCGGTGTCATGCAGCACGGAGGCCTGGCGGTGTCATGCAGCACGGAGGCATGTCGGTGTCATGCAGCACGGAGGCCTGGCGGTGTCATGCAGCACGGAGGCCTGGCGGTGTCATGCTGCACGGAGGCCTGGCGGTGTCATGCATGGAGGCCTGGCGGTGTCATGCAGCACGGAGGCCTGACGGTGTCATGCACGAGGCCTGGTGGTGTCATGCAGCACGGAGGCCTGGCGGTGTCATGCACGGAGGCCTGGCGGTGTCATGCACGGAGGCCTGGCGGTGTCATGCAGCATGGAGGCCTGGCGGTGTCATGCACAGAGGCCTGGCAGTGTCATGCAGCACGGAGGCCTGGCGGTGTCATGCAGCACGGAGGCCTGGCGGTGTCATGCACGGAGGCCTGGCGGTGTCATGCAGCACGGAGGCCTGGCGGTGTCATGCAGCTCGGAGGCCTGGCGGTGTCATGCAGCACGGAGGCCAGGCGGTTTCATGCAGCACAGAGGCCTGGCGGTGTCATGCACGGAGGCCTGGCGGTGTCATGCAGCACAGAGGCCTGGCGGTGTCATGCACGGAGGCCTGGCGGTGTCATGCAGCACAGAGGCCTGGCGGTGTCATGCAGCACAGAGGCCTGGCGGTGTCATGCAGCACGGAGGCCTGGCGGTGTCATGCACGGAGGCCAGGCGGTGTCATGCAGCACGGAGGCCTGGCGGTGTCATGCAGCACGGAGGCCTGGCGGTGTCATGCAGCACGGAGGCCTGGCGGTGTCATGCAGCACGGAGGCCTGGCGGTGTCATGCACGGAGGCCTGGCGGTGTCATGCAGCATGGAGGCCTGGTGGTGTCATGCAGCACGGAGGCCTGGCGGTGTCATGCAGCACGGAGGCCTGGCGGTGTCATGCAGCACGGAGGCCTGGCGGTGTCATGCACGGAGGCCTGGCGGTGTCATGCAGCACGGAAGCCTGGCGGTGTCATGCAGCACGGAGGCCTGGCGGTGTCATGCACGGATGCCTGGCGCCTGGCGGTGTCATGCACGGAGGCCTGGCGGTGTCATGCACGGACGCCTGGCGGTGTCATGCACGGAGGTCTGGCGGTGTCATGCAGCACGGAGGCCTGGCGGTGTCATGCAGCACGGAGGCCTGGCGGTGTCATGCAGCACGGAGGCCTGGCGGTGTCATACACGGAGGCCTGGCGGTGTCATGCAGCACAGAGGCCTGGCGGTGTCATGCAGCACGGAGGCCTGGCGGTGTCATGCACGGAGGCCTGGCGGTGTCATGCACGGAGGCCTGGCGGTGTCATGCAGCACGGAGGCCTGGCGGTGTCATGCAGCACGGAGGCCTGGCGGTGTCATGCAGCACGGAGGCCTGGCGGTGTCATGCACGGAGGCCTGCCGGTGTCATGCAGCACGGAGGCCTGGCGGTGTCATGCACGGAGGCCTGCCGGTGTCAATCACGGAGGCCTGGCGGTGTCATGCAGCACAGAGGCCTGGCGATGTCATGCAGCACGGAGGCCTGGCGGTGTCATGCAGCACGGAGGCCTGGCGGTGTCATGCAGCACGGAGGCCTGGCGGTGTCATGCACGGAGGCATGGCGGTGTCATGCAGCAAGGAGGCCTGCCGGTGTCATGCAGCACGGAGGCCTGCCGGTGTCATGCAACACGGAGGCCTGGCGGTGTCATGCAGCACGGAGACTGGCGGTGTCATGCACGGAGGCCTGGCGGTGTCATGCAGCACGGAGGCCTGGCGGTGTCATGCACAGAGGCCTGGCAGTGTCATGCAGCACGGAGGCCCGGCGGTGTCATGCAGCACGGAGGCCTGGCGGTGTCATGCAGCACGGAGGCCTGGCGGTGTCATGCACGGAGGCCTTCCGGTGTCAATCACGGAGGCCTGGCGGTGTCATGCAGCAAAGAGGCCTGGCGGTGTCATGCAGCACGGAGGCCTGGCGGTGTCATGCAGCACGGAGGCCTGGCGGTGTCATGCAGCACGGAGGCCTGGCGGTGTCATGCAGCACGGAGGCCTGGCGGTGTCATGCAGCACGGAGGCCTGGCGGTGTCATGCATGGAGGCCTGGCGGTGTCATGCAGCACGGAGGCCTGGCGGTGTCATGCAGCACGGAGGCCTGGCGGTGTCATGCAGCACGGAGGCCTGGCGGTGTCATGCAGCACGGAGGCCTGGCGGTGTCATGCACGGAGGCCTGGCGGTGTCATGCAGCATGGAGGCCTGGCGGTGTCATGCAGCACGGAGGCCTGGCGGTGTCATGCAGCACGGAGGCCTGGCGGTGTCATGCAGCACGGAGGCCTGGTGGTGTCATGCAGCACGGAGGCCTGGCGGTGTCATGCACGGAGGCCTGCCGGTGTCAATCACGGACGCCTGGCGGTGTCATGCAGCACAGAGGCCTGGCGGTGTCATGCAGCATGGAGGCCTGGCGGTGTCATGCAGCACGGAGGCCTGGCGGTGTCATGCAGCACGGAGGCCTGGCGGTGTCATGCACGGAGGCATGGCGGTGTCATGCAGCAAGGAGGCCTGCCGGTGTCATGCAGCACGGAGGCCTGCCGGTGTCATGCAACACGGAGGCCTGGCGGTGTCATGCAGCACGGAGGCCTGGCGGTGTCATGCACGGAGGCCTGGCGGTGTCATGCAGCACGGAGGCCTGGCGGTGTCATGCACAGAGGCCTGGCGGTGTCATGCAGCATGGAGGCCTGGCGGTGTCATGCAGCACGGAGGCCTGGCGGTGTCATGCAGCACGGAGGCCTGGCGGTGTCATGCAGCACGGAGGCCTGGCGGTGTCATGCAGCACGGAGGCCTGGCGGTGTCATGCAGCATGGAGGCCTGGCGGTGTCATGCAGCACGGAGGCCTGGCGGTGTCATGCAGCACGGAGGCCTCGCGGTGTCATGCACAGAGGCCTGGCAGTGTCATGCAGCACGGAGGCCTGGCGGTGTCATGCAGCACGGAGGCCTGGCGGTGTCATGCAACACGGAGGCCTGGCGGTGTCATGCAGCACGGAGGCCTGCCGGTGTCATGCAGCACGGAGGCCTGGCGGTGTCATGCAACACGGAGGCCTGGCGGTGTCATGCAGCACGGAGGCCTGTCGGTGTCATGCAGCACAGAGGCCTGGCGGTGTCATGCAGCACGGAGGCCTGGCGGTGTCATGCAGCACGGAGGCATGTCGGTGTCATGCAGCACGGAGGCCTGGCGGTGTCATGCAGCACGGAGGCCTGGCGGTGTCATGCTGCACGGAGGCCTGGCGGTGTCATGCATGGAGGCCTGGCGGTGTCATGCAGCACGGAGGCCTGACGGTGTCATGCACGAGGCCTGGTGGTGTCATGCAGCACGGAGGCCTGGCGGTGTCATGCACGGAGGCCTGGCGGTGTCATGCACGGAGGCCTGGCGGTGTCATGCAGCATGGAGGCCTGGCGGTGTCATGCACAGAGGCCTGGCAGTGTCATGCAGCACGGAGGCCTGGCGGTGTCATGCAGCACGGAGGCCTGGCGGTGTCATGCAACACGGAGGCCTGGTGGTGTCATGCAGCACGGAGGCCTGCCGGTGTCATGCACGGAGGCCTGGCGGTGTCATGCAACACGGAGGCCTGGCGGTGTCATGCAGCACGGAGGCCTGGCGGTGTCATGCACGGAGGCCTGGCGGTGTCATGCAGCACGGAGGCCTGGCCGTGTCATGCAGCACGGAGGCCTGGCGGTGTTATGCACGGAGGCCTGGCGGTGTCATGCAGCACGGAGCCCTGGGGGTGTCATGCAGCACGGAGGCCTGGCGGTGTCATGCAGCATGGAGGCCTGGCGGTGTCATGCAGCACGGAGGCCTGGCGGTGTAATGCAGCACGGAGGCCTGGCGGTGTCATGCAGCACGGAGGCCTGGCGGTGTCATGCAGCACAGAGGCCTGGCGGTGTCATGCAGCACGGAGGCCTGGCGGTGTCATGCAGCACGGAGGCATGTCGGTGTCATGCAGCACGGAGGCCTGGCGGTGTCATGCAGCACGGAGGCCTGGCGGTGTCATGCTGCACGGAGGCCTGGCGGTGTCATGCATGGAGGCCTGGCGGTGTCATGCAGCACGGAGGCCTGACGGTGTCATGCAGCATGGAGGCCTGGCGGTGTCATGCAGCACGGAGGCCTGGCGGTGTCATGCAGCACGGTGTCATGCAGCACGGAGGCCTGGCGGTGTCATGCAGCACGGAGGCCTGGCGGTGTCATGCAGCACGGAGGCCTGGCGGTGTCATGCACGGAGGCCTGGCGGTGTCATGCAGCAAGGAGGCCTGGCGGTGTCATGCAGCACGGAGGCCTGGCGGTGTCATGCAGCACGGAGGCCTGGCGGTGTCATGCAGCACGGAGGCCTGGCGGTGTCATGCATGGAGGCCTGGCGGTGTCATGCAGCACGGAGGCCTGGCGGTGTCATGCAGCACGGAGGCCTGGCGGTGTCATGCAGCACGGAGGCCTGGCGGTGTCATGCAGCACGGAGGCCTGGCGGTGTCATGCAGCACGGAGGCCTGGCGGTGTCATGCACGGAGGCCTGGCGGTGTCATGCACGGTGGCCTGGCGGTGTCATGCAGTACAGAGGCCTGGCGGTGTCATGCACGGAGGCCTGGCGGTGTCATGCAGCACGGAGGCCTGGCGGTGTCATGAACGGAGGCCTGGCGGTGTCATGCAGCACAGAGGCCTGGCGGTGTCATGCAGCACGGAGGCCTGGCGGTGTCATACATGGAGGCTCGGTGGTGTCATGCAGCACGGAGGCCTGGTGGTGTCATGCACGGAGGCCTGGCGGTGTCATGCACGAGGCCTGGTGGTGTCATGCAGCACGGAGGCCTGGCGGTGTCATGCACGGAGGCCTGGCGGTGTCATGCAGCACGGAGGCCTGGCGGTGTCATGCAGCACGGAGGCATGGCGGTGTCATGCACGGAGGCCTGGCGGTGTCATGCAGCACGGATGCCTGGCGGTGTCATGCACGGAGGCCTGGCAGTGTCATGCAGCACGGAGGCCTGGCGGTGTCATGCAGTACGGAGGCCTGGCGGTGTCATACATGGAGGCTCGGCGGTGTCATGCAGCACGGAGGCCTGGCGGTGTCATGCACGGAGGCCTGGCGGTGTCATGCACGGAGGCCTGGCGGTGTCATGCAGCACGGAGACCTGGCGGTGTCATGCAGCGCGGAGGCCTGGCGGTGTCATGCACGGAGGCCTGGCGGTGTCATGCAGCACGGAGGCCTGGCGGTGTCATGCAGCACGGAGGCCTGGCGGTGTCATGCAGCACAGAGGCCTGGCGGTGTCATGCAGCACGGAGGCCTGGCGGTGTCATGCAGCACGGAGGCCTGGCGGTGTCATGCAGCACGGAGGCCTGGCGGTGTCATGCAGCACGGAGAGGCCTGGCGGTGTCATGCAGCATGGAGGCCTGGCGGTGTCATGCAGCATGGAGGCCTGGCGGTGTCATGCAGCACGGAGGCCTGGCGGTGTCATGCAGCACAGAGGCCTGGCGGTGTCATGCACGGAGGCCTGGCGGTGTCATGCACGGAGGCCTGGCGGTGTCATGCACGGAGGCCTGGCGGTGTCATGCAGCACGGAGGCCTGGCGGTGTCATGCAGCGCGGAGGCCTGGCGGTGTTATGCAGCACAGAGGCCTGGCGGTGTCATGCACGGAGGCCTGGCGGTGTCATGCACGGAGGCCTGGCGGTGTCATGCACGGAGGCCTGGCGGTGTCATGCAGCACGGAGGCCTGGCGGTGTCATGCAGCACGGAGGCCTGGCGGTGTCATGCAGCACGGAGGCCTGGCGGTGTCATGCACGGAGGCCTGGCGGTGTCATGCAGCATGGAGGCCTGGCGGTGTCATGCACGGAGGCCTGGCGGTGTCATGCACGGAGGCCTGGCGGTGTCATGCAGCACAGAGGCCTCTCGGTGTCATGCAGCACGGAGGCCTGGCGGTGTCATACATGGAGGCTCGGCGGTGTCATGCAGCACGGAGGCCTGGTGATGTCATGCAGCACGGAGGCCTGGCGGTGTCATGCAGCACGGAGGCCTGGCGGTGTCATGCAGCACGGAGGCCTGGCGGTGTCATGCAGCACGGAGGCCTGGCGGTGTCATGCACGGAGGCCTGGCGGTGTCATGCAGCACGGAGGCCTGGCGGTGTCATGCAGCACGGAGGCCTGGCGGTGTCATGCAGCATGGAGGCCTGGCGGTGTCATACACGGAGGCCTGGCGGTGTCATACACGGAGGCCTGGCGGTGTCATGCAGCACGGAGGCCTGACGGTGTCATGCAAGGAGGCCTGGCGGTGTCATGCAGCACGGAGGCCTGGCGGTATCATGCACGGAGGCCTGGCGGTGTCATGCACGAGGCCTGGCGGTGTCATGCAGCACGGAGGCCTGGCGGTGTCATGCAGCACGGAGGCCTGGCGGTGTCATGCAGCACGGAGGCCTGGCGGTGTCATGCACGGAGGCCTGGCGGTGTCATGCAGCAAGGAGGCCTGGCGGTGTCATGCAGCACAGAGGCCTGGCGGTGTCATGCAACACGGAGGCCTGGCAGTGTCATGCAGCACGGAGGCCTGGCGGTGTCATGCAGCACGGAGGCCTGGCGGTGTCATGCAGCACGGAGGCCTGGCGGTGTCATGCAGCACTGAGGCCTGGCGGTGTCATGCACGGAGGCCTGGCGGTGTATGCACGGAGGCCTGGCGGTGTCATGCACGGAGGCCTGGCGGTGTCATGCAGCACGGAGGCCTGGCGGTGTCATGCAGCACGGAGGCCTGGCGGTGTCATACACGGAGGCCTGGCGGTGTCATGCAGCACGGAGGCCTGGCGGTGTCATGCAGCAGAGAGGCCTGGCGGTGTCATGCAGCACGGAGGCTTGGCGGTGTCATGCAGCACGGAGGCCTGGCGGTGTCATGCAGCACGGAGGCCTGGCGGTGTCATGCAGCACGGAGGCCTGGCGGTGTAATGCAGCACGGAGGCCTGGCGGTGTCATGCACGGAGGCCTGGCGGTGTCATGCACGGAGGCCTGGCGGTGTCATGCAGCACGGAGCCCTGGCGGTGTCATGCAGCACGGAGGCCTGGCTTTGTCATGCACGGAGGCCTGGCAGTGTCATGCAGCACGGAGGCCTGGCGGTGTCATGCAGCACTGAGGCATGGCGGTGTCATGCAGCACGGAGGCCTGGCGGTGTCATGCAGCACTGAGGCCTGGCGGTGTCATGCATGGAGGCCTGGCAGTGTCATGCAGCACGGAGGCCTGGCGGTGTCATGCAGCACGGAGGCCTGGCGGTGTCATGCACGGAGGCCTGGCGGTGTCATGCAGCACGGAGGCCTGGCGGTGTCATGCACGGAGGCCTGGCGGTGTCATGCACGGAGGCCTGGCGGTGTCATGCAGCACGGAGGCCTGGTGGTGTCATGCAGCACGGAGGCCTGGCGGTGTCATACACGGAGGCCTGGCGGTGTCATGCAGCACGGAGGCCTGACGGTGTCATGCAGCACAGAGGCCTGGCGGTGTCATGCAGCACGGAGGCCTGGCGGTGTCATGCAGCACAGAGGCCTGGCGGTGTCATGCAGCACGGAGGCCTGGCGGTGTCATGCACGGAGGCATGGCGGTGTCATGCAGCAAGGAGGCCTGCCGGTGTCATGCAGCACGGAGGCCTGCCGGTGTCATGCAACACGGAGGCCTGGCGGTGTCATGCAGCACGGAGGCCTGGTGGTGTCATGCAGCACGGAGGCCTGGCGGTGTCATGCAGCACAGAGGCCTGGCAGTGTCATGCACGGAGGCCTGGCGGTGTCATGCAGCACGGAGGCCTGGCGGTGTCATGCACGGAGGCCTGGCGGTGTCATGCAGCACGGAGGCCTGGCGGTGTCATGCACGGAGGCCTGGCGGTGTCATGCAGCATGGAGGCTGTTGGACTTGGCCCTTCTGGCAGGTTCACCCCTGAACTTTTTGCCTAGTGATTTCTGGTCTTTGCGCACTTTGACACTGTGGCGCAGTGTAAAGTGCGTGCTCTCCCTGAGTGCATGTGTGAGATTGGCCTGCTCTCCCATAGGAATGCATGGGGAATGTCTGTGTCCCTGGTAGTTCCTGATGCGTGAGGCGTGCATGGTCAAGTTTGGTATGTGCGAACTCGTGAGAGTGAATGCTGCCCTGACCTTGGGAATGGTGATCCCTGACTGACCTCGACACGAGTCTTGGCCAGCCAGGGTCCCGTTTCTAACAGAGGCCTGGCGGTGTCATGCAGCACGGAGGCCTGGCGGTGTCATGCAGCACGGAGGCCTGGCGGTGTCATGCAGCACGGAGGCCTGGCGGTGTCATGCAGCACGGAGGCCTGGCGGTGTCATGCAGCATGGAGGCCTGGCGGTGTCATGCAGCACGGAGGCCTGGCGGTGTCATGCACGGAGGCCTGGCGGTGTCATGCAGCACGGAGGCCTGGCGGTGTCATGCAGCACGGAGGCCTGGCGGTGTCATACACGGAGGCCTGGCAGTGTCATGCAGCACGGAGGCCTGACGGTGTCATGCACGGAGGCCTGGCGGTGTCATGCAGCACAGAGGCCTGGCGGTGTCATGCAGCACGGAGGCCTGGCGGTGTCATGCAGCACGGAGGCCTGGCGGTGTCATGCAGCACGGAGGCCTGGCGGTGTCATGCAGCACGGAGGCCTGGCGGTGTCATGCAGCACGGAGGCCTGGCGGTGTCATGCAGCACGGAGGCCTGGCGGTGTCATGCAGCACGGAGGCCTGGCGGTGTCATGCAGCACGGAGGCCTGGCGGTGTCATGCAGCACGGAGGCCTGGCGGTGTCATGCAGCATGGAGGCCTGGCGGTGTCATACACGGAGGCCTGGCGGTGTCATACACGGAGGCCTGGCGGTGTCATGCAGCACGGAGGCCTGACGGTGTCATGCACGGAGGCCTGGCGGTGTCATGCAGCACGGAGGCCTGGCGGTATCATGCACGGAGGCCTGGCGGTGTCATGCACGAGGCCTGGCGGTGTCATGCACGGAGGCCTGGCGGTGTCATGCAGCACGGAGGCCTGGCGGTGTCATGCAGCACGGAGGCCTGGCGGTGTCATGCAGCACGGAGGCCTGGCGGTGTCATGCACGGAGGCCTGGCGGTGTCATGCAGCAAGGAGGCCTGGCGGTGTCATGCAGCACAGAGGCCTGGCGGTGTCATGCAACACGGAGGCCTGGCAGTGTCATGCAGCACGGAGGCTGGCGGTGTCATGCAGCACGGAGGCCTGGCGGTGTCATGCAGCACGGAGGCCTGGTGGTGTCATGCAGCACGGAGGCCTGGCGGTGTCATGCAGCACGGAGGCCTGGCGATGTCATGCACGGAGGCCTGGCGGTGTATGCACGGAGGCCTGGCGGTGTCATGCACGGAGGCCTGGCGGTGTCATGCAGCACGGAGGCCTGGCGGTGTCATGCAGCACGGAGGCCTGGCGGTGTCATACACGGAGGCCTGGCGGTGTCAGGCAGCACGGAGGCCTGGCGGTGTCATGCAGCACAGAGGCCTGGCGGTGTCATGCAGCACGGAGGCCTGGCGGTGTCATGCAGCACGGAGGCCTGGCGGTGTCATGCAGCACGGAGGCCTGGCGGTGTAATGCAGCACGGAGGCCTGGCGGTGTCATGCACGGAGGCCTGGCGGTGTCATGCACGGAGGCCTGGCGGTGTCATGCAGCACGGAGCCCTGGCGGTGTCATGCAGCACGGAGGCCTGGCTTTGTCATGCACGGAGGCCTGGCAGTGTCATGCAGCACGGAGGCCTGGCGGTGTCATGCAGCACGGAGGCATGGCGGTGTCATGCAGCACGGAGGCCTGGCGGTGTCATGCAGCACTGAGGCCTGGCGGTGTCATGCATGGAGGCCTGGCAGTGTTATGCAGCACGGAGGCCTGGCGGTGTCATGCAGCACGGAGGCCTGGCGGTGTCATGCACGGAGGCCTGGCGGTGTCATGCAGCACGGAGGCCTGGCGGTGTCATGCACGGAGGCCTGGCGGTGTCATGCACGGAGGCCTGGCGGTGTCATGCAGCACGGAGGCCTGGCGGTGTCATGCAGCACGGAGGCCTGGCGGTGTCATGCACGGAGGCCTGGCGGTGTCATGCAGCACGGAGGCCTGACGGTGTCATGCAGCACAGAGGCCTGGCGGTGTCATGCAGCACGGAGGCCTGGCGGTGTCATGCAGCACAGAGGCCTGGCGGTGTCATGCAGCACGGAGGCCTGGCGGTGTCATGCACGGAGGCATGGCGGTGTCATGCAGCAAGGAGGCCTGCCGGTGTCATGCAGCACGGAGGCCTGCCGGTGTCATGCAACACGGAGGCCTGGCGGTGTCATGCAGCACGGAGGCCTGGTGGTGTCATGCAGCACGGAGGCCTGGCGGTGTCATGCAGCACAGAGGCCTGGCAGTGTCATGCACGGAGGCCTGGCGGTGTCATGCAGCACGGAGGCCTGGCGGTGTCATGCACGGAGGCCTGGCGGTGTCATGCATGGAGGCCTGGCGGTGTCATGCAGCATGGAGGCTGTTGGACTTGGCCCTTCTGGCAGGTTCACCCCTGAACTTTTTGCCTAGTGATTTCTGGTCTTTGCGCACTTTGACACTGTGGCGCAGTGTAAAGTGCGTGCTCTCCCTGAGTGCATGTGTGAGATTGGCCTGCTCTCCCATAGGAATGCATGGGGAATGTCTGTGTCCCTGGTAGTTCCTGATGCGTGAGGCGTGCATGGTCAAGTTTGGTATGTGCGAACTCGTGAGAGTGAATGCTGCCCTGACCTTGGGAATGGTGATCCCTGACTGACCTCGACACGAGTCTTGGCCAGCCAGGGTCCCGTTTCTAACAGAGGCCTGGCGGTGTCATGCAGCACGGAGGCCTGGCGGTGTCATGCAGCACGGAGGCCTGGCGGTGTCATGCAGCACGGAGGCCTGGCGGTGTCATGCAGCACGGAGGCCTGGCGGTGTCATGCAGCATGGAGGCCTGGCGGTGTCATGCAGCACGGAGGCCTGGCGGTGTCATGCAGCACGGAGGCCTGGCGGTGTCATGCACGGAGGCCTGGCGGTGTCATGCAGCACGGAGGCCTGGCGGTGTCATGCAGCACGGAGGCCTGGCGGTGTCATACACGGAGGCCTGGCAGTGTCATGCACGGAGGCCTGGCGGTGTCATGCACGGAGGCCTGGCGGTGTCATGCACGGAGGCCTGGCGGTGTCATGCAGCACGGAGGCCTGGTGGTGTCATGCAGCACGGAGGCCTGGCGGTGTCATACACGGAGGCCTGGCGGTGTCATGCAGCACGGAGGCCTGACGGTGTCATGCAGCACAGAGGCCTGGCGGTGTCATGCAGCACGGAGGCCTGGCGGTGTCATGCAGCACGGAGGCCTGGCGGTGTCATGCAGCACGGAGGCCTGGCGGTGTCATGCACGGAGGCATGGCGGTGTCATGCAGCAAGGAGGCCTGCCGGTGTCATGCAGCACGGAGGCCTGCCGGTGTCATGCAACACGGAGGCCTGGCGGTGTCATGCAGCACGGAGGCCTGGTGGTGTCATGCAGCACGGAGGCCTGGCGGTGTCATGCAGCACAGAGGCCTGGCGGTGTCATGCACGGAGGCCTGGCGGTGTCATGCATGGAGGCCTGGCGGTGTCATGCAGCATGGAGGCTGTTGGACTTGGCCCTTCTGGCAGGTTCACCCCTGAACTTTTTGCCTAGTGATTTCTGGTCTTTGCGCACTTTGACACTGTGGCACAGTGTAAAGTGCGTGCTCTCCCTGAGTGCATGTGTGAGATTGGCCTGCTCTCCCATAGGAATGCATGGGGAATGTCTGTGTCCCTGGTAGTTCCTGATGCGTGAGGCGTGCATGGTCAAGTTTGGTATGTGCGAACTCGTGAGAGTGAATGCTGCCCTGACCTTGGGAATGGTGATCCCTGACTGACCTCGACACGAGTCTTGGCCAGCCAGGGTCCCGTTTCTAACAGAGGCCTGGCGGTGTCATGCAGCACGGAGGCCTGGCGGTGTCATGCAGCACGGAGGCCTGGCGGTGTCATGCAGCACGGAGGCCTGGCGGTGTCATGCAGCACGGAGGCCTGGCGGTGTCATGCACGGAGGCCTGGTGGTGTCATGCAGCACGGAGGCCTGGCGGTGTCATGCACGGAGGCCAGGCGGTGTCATGCAGCACGGAGGCCTGGCGGTGTCATGCAGCACGGAGGCCTGGCGGTGTCATGCAGCACGGAGGCCTGGCGGTGTCATGCAGCACGGAGGCATGGCGGTGTCATGCAGCACGGAGGCCTGGCGGTGTCATGCAGCACTGAGGCCTGGCGGTGTCATGCATGGAGGCCTGGCAGTGTTATGCAGCACGGAGGCCTGGCAGTGTCATGCAGCACGGAGGCCTGGCGGTGTCATGCACGGAGGCCTGGCGGTGTCATGCAGCACGGAGGCCTGGCGGTGTCATGCAGCACGGAGGCCTGGCGGTGTCATGCAGCACGGAGGCCTGGCGGTTTCATGCAGCACGGAGGCCTGGCGGTGTCATGCAGCACGGAGGCCTGGCGGTGTCATGCAGCACGGAGGCCTGGCGGTGTCATGCAGCACGGAGGTCTAGCGGTGTCATGCAGCACGGAGGCCTGGCGGTGTCATGCACGGAGGCCTGGCGGTGTCATGCACGGAGGCCTGGCGGTGTCATGCAGCACGGAGGCCTGGCGGTGTCATGCAGCACGGAGGCCTGGCGGTGTCATGCAGCACGCAGGCCTGGCAGTGTCATGCAGCACGGAGGCCTGGCGGTGTCATGCAGCACGGAGGCCTGGCTGTGTCATGCAGCACGGAGGCCTGGCGGTGTCATGCAGCATGGAGGCCTGGCGGTGTCATGCAGCACGGAGGCCTGGCGGTGTCAAGCAGCACAGAGGCCTGGCGGTGTCATGCAGCACGGAGGCCTGGCGGTGTCATGCAGCACGGAGGCCTGGCGGTGTCAAGCACGGAGGCCTGGCGGTGTCATGCAGCACGGAGGCCTGGCGGTGTCATGCACGGAGGCCTGGCGGTGTCATGCAGCACGGAGGCCTGGCGGTGTCATGCACGGAGGCCTGGCGGTGTCATGCAGCACGGAGGCCTGGCGGTGTCATGCACGGAGGCCTGGCGGTGTCATGCAGCACGGAGGCCTGGCGGTGTCATGCACGGAGGCCTGGCGTTGTCATGCAGCATGTAGGCCTGGCGGTGTCATGCACGGAGGCCTGGCGATGTCATGCAGCACGGAGGCCTGGCGATGGCATGCAGCACGGAGGCCTGGCGGTGTCATGCAGCACGGAGGCCTGGCGGTGTCATGCAGCACGGAGGCCTGGCGGTGTCATGCAGCACGGAGGCCTGGCGGTGTAATGCAGCACGGAGGCCTGGCGGTGTCATGCACGGAGGCCTGGCGGTGTCATGCAGCACGGAGCCCTGGCGGTGTCATGCAGCACGGAGGCCTGGCTTTGTCATGCACGGAGGCCTGGCAGTGTCATGCAGCACGGAGGCCTGGCGGTGTCATGCAGCACGGAGGCATGGCGGTGTCATGCAGCACGGAGGCCTGGCGGTGTCATGCAGCACTGAGGCCTGGCGGTGTCATGCACGGAGGCCTGGCAGTGTCATGCAGCACGAAGGCCTGGCGGTGTCATGCAGCACGGAGGCCTGGCGGTGTCATGCACGGAGGCCTGGCGGTGTCATGCAGCACGGAGGCCTGGCGGTGTCATGCACGGAGGCCTGGCGGTGTCATGCAGCACGGAGGCATGGCGGTGTCATGCAGCAAGGAGGCCTGCCGGTGTCATGCAGCACGGAGGCCTGCCGGTGTCATGCAACACGGAGGCCTGGCGGTGTCATGCAGCATGGAGGCCTGGCGGTGTCATGCAGCACGGAGGCCTGGCGGTGTCATGCAGCACGGAGGCCTGGCGGTGTCATGCACGGAGGCCTGGCGGTGTCATGCAGCATGGAGGCCTGGCGGTGTCATGCACGGAGGCCTGGCGGTGTCATGCATGGAGGCCTGGCGGTGTCATGCACGGAGGCCTGGCGGTGTCATGCAGCACGGAGGCCTGGCGGTGTCATGCAGCACGGAGGCCTGGCGGTGTCATGCAGCACGGAGGCCTGGCGGTGTCATACACGGAGGCCTGGCGGTGTCATGCAGCACTGAGGCCTGACGGTGTCATGCACGGAGGCCTGGCGGTGTCATGCAGCACGGAGGCCTGGCGGTGTCATGCACGGAGGCCTGGCGGTGTCATGCACGGAGGCCTGGCGGTGTCATGCAGCACGGAGGCCTGGCGGTGTCATGCAGCACGGAGGCCTGGTGTCATGCAGCACGGAGGCCTGGCGGTGTCATGCAGCACGGAGGCCTGGCGGTGTCATGCAGCACGGAGGCCTGGCGGTGTCATGCAGCACGGAGGCCTGGTGGTGTCATGCACGGAGGCCTGGTGGTGTCATGCACGGAGGCCTGGTGGTGTCATGCAGCACGGAGGCCTGGCGGTGTCATGCCCGGAGGCCTGGCGGTGTCATGCACGGAGGCCTGGCGGTGTCATGCACGTAGGCCTGGCGGTGTCATGCACGGAGGCCTGGCGGTGTCATGCAGCATGGAGGCCTGGCAGTGTCATGCAGCACGGAGGCCTGGCGGTGTCATGCAGCACGGAGGCCTGGCGGTGTCATGCAGCACGGAGGCCTGGCGGTGTCATGCACGGAGGCCTGGCGGTGTCATGCAGCACGGAGGCCTGGCGGTGTCATGCAGCACGGAGGCCTGGCGGTGTCATGCAGCACGTAGGCCTGGCGGTGTCATGGACGGAGGCCTGTCAGTGTCATGCAGCACGGTGGCCTGGCGGTGTCCTGCAGCACAGAGGCCTGGCGGTGTCATGCAGCATGGAGGCCTGGCGGTGTCATGCAGCACGGAGGCCTGGCGGTGTCATGCAGCACGGAGGCCTGGCGGTGTCAAGCACGGAGGCCTGGCGGTGTCATGCAGCACGGAGGCCTGGCGGTGTCATGCACGGAGGCCTGGCGTGTCATGCAGCACGGAGGCCTGGCGGTGTCATGCACGGAGGCCTGGCGGTGTCATGCAGCACGGAGGCCTGGCGGTGTCATGCACGGAGGCCTGGCGGTGTCATGCAGCACGGAGGCCTGGTGGTGTCATGCAGCACGGAGGCCTGGCGGTGTCATGCACGGAGGCCTGGCGTTGTCATGCAGCACGGAGGCCTGGCAGTGTCATGCACGGAGGCCTGGCGGTGTCATGCAGCACGGAGGCCTGGCGGTGTCATGCAGCACAGAGGCCTGGCGGTGTCATGCAGCATGGAGGCCTGGCGGTGTCATGCAGCACGGAGGCCTGGTGGTGTCATGCAGCATGTAGGCCTGGCGGTGTCATGGACGGAGGCCTGGCGGTGTCATGCAGCACGGAGGCCTGGCGGTGTCATGCACGGAGGCCTGGTGGTGTCATGCAGCACGGAGGCCTGGCGGTGTCATGCAGCACGGAGGCCTGGCGGTGTCATGCAGCACGGAGGCCTGGCGGTGTCATGCGCGGAGGCCTGGCGGTGTCATGCAGCACAGAGGCCTGGCGGTGTCATGCACGGAGGCCTGGCGGTGTCATGCAGCACGGAGGCCTGGCGATGTCATGCAGCACGGAGGCCTGGCGGTGTCATGCAGCACGGAGGCCTGGCGGTGTAATGCAGCACGGAGGCCTGGCGGTGTCATGCACGGAGGCCTGGCGGTGTCATGCACAGAGGCCTGGCGGTGTCATGCAGCACGGAGCCCTGGCGGTGTCATGCAGCACGGAGGCCTGGCTTTGTCATGCACGGAGGCCTGGCAGTGTCATGCAGCACGGAGGCCTGGCGGTGTCATGCAGCATGGATGCATGGCGGTGTCATGCAGCACGGAGGCCTGGCGGTGTCATGCAGCACTGAGGCCTGGCAGTGTCATGCACGGAGGCCTGGCAGTGTCATGCAGCACGGAGGCCTGGCGGTGTCATGCAGCACGGAGGCCTGGCGGTGTCATGCACGGAGGCCTGGCGGTGTCATGCAGCACGGAGGCCTGGCGGTGTCATGCACGGAGGCCTGGCGGTGTCATGCACGGAGGCCTGGCGGTGTCATGCACGGAGGCCTGGCGGTGTCCTGCAGCACGGAGGCCTGGCGGTGTCATGCAGCACGGAGGCCTGGCGGTGTCATACACGGAGGCCTGGCGGTGTCATGCAGCACGGAGGCCTGGTGGTGTCATGCAGCACGGAGGCCTGGCGGTGTCATGCAGCACGGAGGCCTGGCGGTGTCATGCACGGAGGCCTGGCGGTGTCATGCAGCATGGAGGCCTGGCGGTGTCATGCACGGAGGCCTGGCGGTGTCATGCATGGAGGCCTGGCGGTGTCATGCACGGAGGCCTGGCGGTGTCATGCAGCACAGAGGCCTGGCGGTGTCATGCAGCACGGAGGCCTGGCGGTGTCATGCAGCACGGAGGCCTGGCGGTGTCATACACGGAGGCCTGCCGGTGTCATGCAGCACTGAGGCCTGACGGTGTCATGCACGGAGGCCTGGCGGTGTCATGCAGCACGGAGGCCTGGCGGTTTCATGCACGGAGGCCTGGCGGTGTCATGCACGGAGGCCTGGCGGTGTCATGCAGCACGGAGGCCTGGCGGTGTCATGCAGCACGGAGGCCTGGCGGTGTCATGCAGCACGGAGGCCTGGCGGTGTCATGCAGCACGGAGGCCGGGTGGTGTCATGCAGCACGGAGGCCTGGCGGTGTCATGCACGGAGGCCTGGTGGTGTCATGCAGCACGGAGGCCTGGCGGTGTCATGCACGGAGGCCTGGCGGTGTCATGCAGCACGGAGGCCTGGCGGTGTCATGCAGCACGGAGGCCTGGCGGTGTCATGCAGCACGGAGGCCTGGCGGTGTCATGCAGCACGGAGGCCTGGCAGTGTCATGCACGGAGGCCTGGCGGTGTCATGCAGCACGGAGCCCTGGCGGTGTCATGCACGGAGGCCTGGCGGTGTCGTGCACGGAGGCCTGGCGGTGTCATGCAGCACGGAGGCCTGGCGGTGTCATGCAGCACGGAGGCCTGGCGGTGTCATGCAGCACGGAGGCCTGGCGGTGTCATGCAGCACGGAGGCCTGGCGGTGTCATGCAGCATGGAGGCCTGGCGGTGTCATGCAGCACGGAGGCCTGGCGGTGTCATACATGGAGGCTCAGTGGTGTCATGCAGCACGGAGGCCTGGCGGTGTCATGCAGCACAGAGGCCTGACGGTGTCATGCAGCACAGAGGCCTGGCGGTGTCATGCACGGAGGCCTGGCGGTGTCATGCAGCACGGAGGCCTGGCGGTGTCATGCAGCACGGAGGCCTGGCGGTGTCATACATGGAGGCTCGGTGGTGTCATGCAGCACGGAGGCCTGGCGGTGTCATGCAGCACAGAGGCCTGACGGTGTCATGCAGCACAGAGGCCTGGCGGTGTCATGCACGGAGGCCTGGCGGTGTCATGCAGCACGGAGGCCTGGCGGTGTCATGCAGCACGGAGGCCTGGCGGTGTCATGCAGCACGGAGGCCTGGCGGTGTCATGCAGCACGGAGGCCTGGCGGTGTCATGCAGCACGGATGCCTGGCGGTGTCATGCAGCACGGAGGCCTGGCGGTGTCATGCAGCACAGAGGCCTGGCGGTGTCATGCAGCACGGAGGCCTGGCGGTGTCATACATGGAGGCTCGGTGGTGTCATGCAGCACGGAGGCCTGGCGGTGTCATGCGCGGAGGCCTGACGGTGTCATGCAGCACAGAGGCCTGGCGGTGTCATGCACGGAGGCCTGGCGGTGTCATGCAGCACGGAGGCCTGGCGGTGTCATGCAGCACGGAGGCCTGGCGGTGTCATGCAGCACGGAGGCCTGGCGGTGTCATGCAGCATGGAGGCCTGGCGGTGTCATGCAGCACGGATGCCTGGCGGTGTCATGCAGCACGGAGGCCTGGCGGTGTCATGCACGGAGGCCTGGCGGTGTCATGCAGCACGGAGGCCTGGCGGTGTCATGCAGCACGGAGGCCTGGCGGTGTCATGCACGGAGGCCTGGCAGTGTCATGCAGCACGGAGGCCTGGCGGTGTCATGCAGCACGGAGGCATGGCGGTGTCATGCAGCACGGAGGCCTGGCGGTGTCATGCAGCACGGAGGCCTGGCGGTGTCATGCAGCACTGAGGCCTGGCGGTGTCATGCATGGAGGCCTGGCGGTGTCATGCAGCACGGAGGCCTGGCGGTGTCATGCAGCACGGAGGCCTGGCGGTGTCATGCACGGAGGCCTGGCGGTGTCATGCACGGAGGCCTGGCGGTGTCATGCACGGAGGCCTGGCGGTGTCATGCAGCACGGAGGCCTGGCGGTGTCATGCAGCACGGAGGCCTGGTGGTGTCAAGCACGGAGGCCTGGCGGTGTCATGCAGCAAGGAGGCCTGGCGGTGTCATGCAGCATGGAGGCCTGGCGGTGTCATGCAGCACGGAGGCCTGGCGGTGTCATGCAGCACGGAGGCCTGGCGGTGTCATGCAGCACGGAGGCCTGGCGGTGTCATGCACGGAGGCCTGGCGGCGTCATGCAGCACGGAGGCCTGGCGGCGTCATGCAGCACGGAGGTCTGGCGGCGTCATGCAGCACGGAGGCCTGGCGGTGTCATCCAGCACGGAGGCCTGGCGGTGTGATGCACAGAGGCCTGGCGGTGTCATGCACGGAGGCCTGGCGGTGTCATGCACTGAGGCCTGGCGGTGTCATGCAGCACGGAGGCCTGGTGGTGTCATGCAGCACGGAGGCCTGGCGGTGTCATGCAGCACGGAGGCCTGGCGGTGTCATGCAGCACGGAGGCCTGGCGGTGTCATGCACGGAGGCCTGGCGGTGTCATGCAGCACGGAGGCCTGGCGGTGTCATGCAGCATGGAGGCCTGGCGGTGTCATGCAGGACGGAGGCCTGGCGGTGTCATGCACGGAGGCCTGGCGGTGTCATGCAGCACGGAGGCCTGGCGATGTCATGCACGGAGGCCTGGCGGTGTCATGCAGCACGGAGGCCTGGCGGTGTCATGCAGCACGGAGGCCTGACGGTGTCATGCACAGAGGCCTGGCGGTGTCATGCAGCACGGAGGCCTGGTGGTGTCAAACACGGAGGCCTGGCGGTGTCATGCAGCACGGAGGCCTGGCGGTGTCATGCAGCATGGAGGCCTGGCGGTGTCATGCAGCACGGAGGCCTGGCGGTGTCATGCAGCACGGAGGCCTGGCGGTGTCATGCAGCACGGAGGCCTGGCGGTGTCATACAGCACGGAGGCATGGCGGTGTCATGCAGCACGGAGGCCTGGCGGTGTCATGCAGCACGGAGGCCTGCCGGTGTCATGCAGCACGGAGGCCTGGCGGTGTCATGCACGGAGGCCTGGCGGTGTCATGCAGCATGGAGGCCTGGCGGTGTCATGCACGGAGGCCTGACGGTGTCATGCAGCACGGAGGCCTGGCGGTGTCATGCAGCACGGAGGCCTGGCGGTGTCATGCAGCACGGAGGCCTGGCGGTGTCATGCAGCATGGAGGCCTGGCGGTGTCATGCAGCACGGAGGCCTGGCGGTGTCATGCAGCACGGAGGCCTGGTGGTGTCATGCAGCACGGAGGCCTGGCGGTGTCATGCAGCACGGAGGCCTGGCGGTGTCATGCAGCACGGAGGCCTGGCGGTGTCATGCACGGAGGCCTGGCGGTGTCATGCAGCATGGAGGCCTGGCGGTGTCATGCACGGAGGCCTGGCGGTGTCATGCAGCATGGAGGCCTGGCGGTGTCATGCAGCACGGAGGCCTGGCGGTGTCATGCAGCACGGAGGCCTGGCGGTGTCATGCAGCACGGAGGCCTGGCGGTGTCATGCACGGAGGCCTGGCGGTGTCATGCAGCATGGAGGCCTGGCGGTGTCATGCATTAAGGCCTGGCGGTGTCATGCAGCACGGAGGCCTGGCGGTGTCATGCAGCACGGAGGCCTGGCGGTGTCATGCAGCACGGAGGCCTGGCGGTGTCATGCACGGAAGCCTGGCGGTGTCATGCAGCACAGAGGCCTGGCGGTGTCATGCAGCACGGAGGCCTGGCGGTGTCATGCAGCACGGAGGCCTGGCGGTGTCATGCACGGAGGCCTGGTGGTGTCATGCAGCACGGAGGCCTGGCGGTGTCATGCAGCACGGAGGCCTGGCGGTGTCATGCAGCACGGAGGCCTGGCGGTGTCATGCAGCACGGAGGCCTGGCGGTGTCATGCAGCACGGAGGCCTGGCGGTGTCATGCAGGGAGGCCTGGCGGTGTCATGCAGCACGGAGGCCTGGCGGTGTCATGCAGCACGAAGGCCTGGCGGTGTCATGCAGCACGGAGGCCTGACGGTGTCATGCAGCACGGAGGCCTGGCGGTGTCATGCAGCACGGAGGCCTGGCGGTGTCATGCAGCACAGAGGCCTGGCGGTGTCATGCACGGAGGCCTGGCGGTGTCATGCAGCACGGAGGCCTGGCAGTGTCATGCAGCACGGAGGCCTGGCGGTGTCATGCAGCACGGAGGCCTGGCGGTGTCATGCACGGAGGCCTGGCGGTGTCATACAGCACGGAGGCATGGCGGTGTCATGCAGCACGGAGGCCTGGCGGTGTCATGCAGCACGGAGGCCTGCCGGTGTCATGCAGCACGGAGGCCTGGCGGTGTCATGCACGGAGGCCTGGCGGTGTCATGCAGCATGGAGGCCTGGCGGTGTCATGCACGGAGGCCTGACGGTGTCATGCAGCACGGAGGCCTGGCGGTGTCATGCAGCACGGAGGCCTGGCGGTGTCATGCAGCACGGAGGCCTGGCGGTGTCATGCAGCACGGAGGCCTGGCGGTGTCATGCAGCACGTAGGCCTGGCGGTGTCATGCAGCACGGAGGCCTGGTGGTGTCATGCAGCACGGAGGCCTGGCAGTGTCATGCAGCACGGAGGCCTGGCGGTGTCATGCAGCACGGAGGCCTGGCGGTGTCATGCACGGAGGCCTGGCGGTGTCATGCAGCATGGAGGCCTGGCGGTGTCATGCACAGAGGCCTGGCGGTGTCATGCAGCATGGAGGCCTGGCGGTGTCATGCACGGAGGCCTGACGGTGTCATGCAGCACGGAGGCCTGGCGGTGTCATGCAGCACGGAGGCCTGGCGGTGTCATGCAGCACGGAGGCCTGGCGGTGTCATGCAGCACGGAGGCCTGGCGGTGTCATGCAGCACGGAGGCCTGGTGGTGTCATGCAGCACGGAGGCCTGGTGGTGTCATGCAGCACGGAGGCCTGGCGGTGTCATGCAGCACGGAGGCCTGGCGGTGTCATGCACGGAGGCCTGGCGGTGTCATGCAGCATGGAGGCCTGGCGGTGTCATGCATGGAGGCCTGGCGGTGTCATGCAGCACGGAGGCCTGGCGGTGTCATGCAGCACGGAGGCCTGGCGGTGTCATGCAGCACGGAGGCCTGGCGGTGTCATGCAGCACGGAGGCCTGGCGGTGTCATGCAGCACGGAGGCCTGGCGGTGTCATGCAGCACGGAGGCCTGGCGGTGTCATGCAGCACGGAGGCCTGGCGGTGTCATGCAGCACGGAGGCCTGGCGGTGTCATGCAGCATGGAGGCCTGGCGGTGTCATGCAGCACGGAGGCCTGGCGGTGTCATGCAGCACGGAGGCCTGGCGGTGTCATGCAGCATGGAGGCCTGGCGGTGTCATGCAGCACGGAGGCCTGGCGGTGTCATGCAGCACGGAGGCCTGGCGGTGTCATGCAGCACGGAGGCCTGGCGGTGTCATGCAGCACGGAGGCCTGGCGGTGTCATGCACGGAGGCCTGGTGGTGTCATACAGCACGGAGGCATGGCGGTGTCATGCAGCACGGAGGCCTGGCGGTGTCATGCAGCACGGAGGCCTGGCGGTGTCATGCAGCACGGAGGCCTGGCGGTGTCATGCAGCACGGAGGCCTGGCGGTGTCATGCAGCACGGAGGCCTGGTGGTGTCATGCACGGAGGCCTGGCGCTGTCATGCAGCACGGAGGCCTGGCGGTGTCATGCACGGAGGCCTGGCGGTGTCATGCAGCATGGAGGCCTGGCGGTGTCATGCAGCACGGAGGCCTGGCGGTGTCATGCAGCACGGAGGCCTGGTGGTGTCATGCAGCACGGAGGCCTGGCGGTGTCATGCAGCACGGAGGCCTGGCGGTGTCATGCAGCACGGAGGCCTGGCGGTGTCATGCAGCACGGAGGCCTGGCGGTGTCATGCACGGAGGCCTGGCGGTGTCATGCAGCATGGAGGCCTGGCGGTGTCATGCACAGAGGCCTGGCGGTGTCATGCAGCATGGAGGCCTGGCGGTGTCATGCACGGAGGCCTGCACGGAGGCCTGGCGGTGTCATGCAGCACAGAGGCCTGGCGGTGTCATGCAGCACGGAGGCCTGGCGGTGTCATGCAGCACGGAGGCCTGGCGGTGTCATGCAGCACGGAGGCCTGGCGGTGTCATGCAGCACGGAGGCCTGGCGGTGTCATGCAGCACGGAGGCCTGGCGGTGTCATGCACGGAGGCCTGGCGGTGTCATACAGCACGGAGGCATGGCGGTGTCATGCAGCACGGAGGCCTGGCGGTGTCATGCAGCACGGAGGCCTGCCGGTGTCATGCAGCACGGAGGCCTGGCGGTGTCATGCACGGAGGCCTGGCGGTGTCATGCAGCATGGAGGCCTGGCGGTGTCATGCACGGAGGCCTGACGGTGTCATGCAGCACGGAGGCCTGGCGGTGTCATGCAGCACGGAGGCCTGGCGGTGTCATGCAGCACGGAGGCCTGGCGGTGTCATGCAGCACTGAGGCCTGGCGGTGTCATGCAGCACGGAGGCCTGGCGGTGTCATGCAGCACGGAGGCCTGGTGGTGTCATGCAGCACGGAGGCCTGGCGGTGTCATGCAGCACGGAGGCCTGGCGGTGTCATGCAGCACGGAGGCCTGGCGGTGTCATGCACAGAGGCCTGGCGGTGTCATGCAGCATGGAGGCCTGGCGGTGTCATGCACAGAGGCCTGGCGGTGTCATGCAGCATGGAGGCCTGGCGGTGTCATGCACGGAGGCCTGACGGTGTCATGCAGCACGGAGGCCTGGCGGTGTCATGCAGCACGGAGGCCTGGCGGTGTCATGCAGCACGGAGGCCTGGCGGTGTCATGCAGCACGGAGGCCTGGTGGTGTCATGCAGCACGGAGGCCTGGTGGTGTCATGCAGCACGGAGGCCTGGCGGTGTCATGCAGCACGGAGGCCTGGCGGTGTCATGCACGGAGGCCTGGCGGTGTCATGCAGCATGGAGGCCTGGCGGTGTCATGCATGGAGGCCTGGCGGTGTCATGCAGCACGGAGGCCTGGCGGTGTCATGCAGCACGGAGGCCTGGCGGTGTCATGCAGCACGGAGGCCTGGCGGTGTCATGCACGGAGGCCTGGCGGTGTCATGCAGCACAGAGGCCTGGCGGTGTCATGCAGCACGGAGGCCTGGCGGTGTCATGCAGCACGGAGGCCTGGCGGTGTCATGCACGGAGGCCTGGTGGTGTCATGCAGCACGGAGGCCTGGCGGTGTCATGCAGCACGGAGGCCTGGCGGTGTCATGCAGCACGGAGGCCTGGCGGTGTCATGCACGGAGGCCTGGTGGTGTCATGCAGCACGGAGGCCTGGCGGTGTCATGCAGCACGGAGGCCTGGCGGTGTCATGCAGCACGGAGGCCTGGCGGTGTCATGCAGCACGGAGGCCTGGCGGTGTCATGCAGCACGGAGGCCTGGCGGTGTCATGCAGGGAGGCCTGGCGGTGTCATGCAGCACGGAGGCCTGGCGGTGTCATGCAGCACGAAGGCCTGGCGGTGTCATGCAGCACGGAGGCCTGACGGTGTCATGCAGCACGGAGGCCTGGCGGTGTCATGCAGCACGGAGGCCTGGCGGTGTCATGCAGCACAGAGGCCTGGCGGTGTCATGCACGGAGGCCTGGCGGTGTCATGCAGCACGGAGGCCTGGCAGTGTCATGCAGCACGGAGGCCTGGCGGTGTCATGCAGCACGGAGGCCTGGCGGTGTCATGCAGCACGGAGGCCTGGCGGTGTCATGCACGGAGGCCTGGCGGTGCCATGCAGCACGGAGGCCTGGCGGTGCCATGCAGCACGGAGGCCTGGCGGTGTCATGCAGCACGGAGGCCTGGCGGTGTCATGCAGCACGGAGGCCTGGCGGTGTCATGCAGCACGGAGGCCTGGCGGTGTCATGCAGCACGGAGGCCTGGCGGTGTCATGCACGGAGGCCTGGCGGTGTCATGCAGCACGGAGGCCTGGCGGTGTCATGCAGCACGGAGGCCTGGCGGTGTAATGCACGGAGGCCTGGCGGTGTGATGCAGCACGGAGGCCTGGCGGAGTCATGCAGGGAGGCCTGACGGTGTCATGCACAGAGGCCTGGCAGTGTCATGCAGCATGGAGGCCTGGCGGTGTCATGCAGCACGGAGGCCTGGCGATGTCATGCAGCACGGAGGCCTGGCGGTGTCATGCAGCACGGAGGCCTGGCGGTGTCATGCAGCACGGAGGCCTGGCGGTGTCATGCAGCACGGAGGCCTGGCGGTGTCATGCAGCACGGAGGCCTGGCGGTGTCATGCAGCATGGAGGCCTGGCGGTGTCATGCAGCACGGAGGCCTGGTGGTGTCATGCAGCACGGAGGCCTGGTGGGGTCATGCAGCATGGAGGCCTGGTGGTGTCATGCACGGAGGCCTGGCGGTGTCATGCAGCACGGAGGCCTGGCGGTGTCATGCAGCACGGAGGCCTGGCGGTGTCATGCAGCACGGAGGCCTGGCGGTGTCATGCAGCACGGAGGCCTGGCGGTGTCATGCACGGAGGCCTGGCGGTGTCATGCAGCACGGAGGCCTGGCGATGTCATGCAGCACGGAGGCCTGGCGGTGTCATGCAGCACGGAGGCCTGGCGGTGTCATGCAGCACGGAGGCCTGGCGGTGTCATGCACGGAGGCCTGGCGGTGTCATGCAGCACGGAGGCCTGGCGGTGTCATGCACGGAGGCCTGGCGGTGTCATGCAGCATGGAGGCCTGGCGGTGTCATGCAGCATGGAGGCCTGGCGGTGTCATGCAGCACGGAGGCCTGGCGGTGTCATGCAGCACGGAGGCCTGGCGGTGTAATGCACGGAGGCCTGGCGGTGTGATGCAGCACGGAGGCCTGGCGGAGTCATGCAGGGAGGCCTGACGGTGTCATGCACAGAGGCCTGGCAGTGTCATGCAGCACGGAGGCCTGGCGGTGTCATGCAGCACGGAGGCCTGGCGGTGTCATGCAGCACGGAGGCCTGGCGGTGTCATGCAGCACGGAGGCCTGGCGGTGTCATGCACGGAGGCCTGGTGGTGTCATACAGCACGGAGGCATGGCGGTGTCATGCAGCACGGAGGCCTGGCGGTGTCATGCAGCACGGAGGCCTGGCGGTGTCATGCAGCACGGAGGCCTGGCGGTGTCATGCAGCACGGAGGCCTGGCGGTGTCATGCAGCACGGAGGCCTGGTGGTGTCATGCACGGAGGCCTGGCGCTGTCATGCAGCACGGAGGCCTGGCGGTGTCATGCACGGAGGCCTGGCGGTGTCATGCAGCATGGAGGCCTGGCGGTGTCATGCAGCACGGAGGCCTGGCGGTGTCATGCAGCACGGAGGCCTGGTGGTGTCATGCAGCACGGAGGCCTGGCGGTGTCATGCAGCACGGAGGCCTGGCGGTGTCATGCAGCACGGAGGCCTGGCGGTGTCATGCAGCACGGAGGCCTGGCGGTGTCATGCACGGAGGCCTGGCGGTGTCATGCAGCATGGAGGCCTGGCGGTGTCATGCACAGAGGCCTGGCGGTGTCATGCAGCATGGAGGCCTGGCGGTGTCATGCACGGAGGCCTGCACGGAGGCCTGGCGGTGTCATGCAGCACAGAGGCCTGGCGGTGTCATGCAGCACGGAGGCCTGGCGGTGTCATGCAGCACGGAGGCCTGGCGGTGTCATGCAGCACGGAGGCCTGGCGGTGTCATGCAGCACGGAGGCCTGGCGGTGTCATGCAGCACGGAGGCCTGGCGGTGTCATGCACGGAGGCCTGGCGGTGTCATACAGCACGGAGGCATGGCGGTGTCATGCAGCACGGAGGCCTGGCGGTGTCATGCAGCACGGAGGCCTGCCGGTGTCATGCAGCACGGAGGCCTGGCGGTGTCATGCACGGAGGCCTGGCAGTGTCATGCAGCATGGAGGCCTGGCGGTGTCATGCACGGAGGCCTGACGGTGTCATGCAGCACGGAGGCCTGGCGGTGTCATGCAGCACGGAGGCCTGGCGGTGTCATGCAGCACGGAGGCCTGGCGGTGTCATGCAGCACGGAGGCCTGGCGGTGTCATGCAGCACGGAGGCCTGGCGGTGTCATGCAGCACGGAGGCCTGGTGGTGTCATGCAGCACGGAGGCCTGGCGGTGTCATGCAGCACGGAGGCCTGGCGGTGTCATGCAGCACGGAGGCCTGGCGGTGTCATGCACAGAGGCCTGGCGGTGTCATGCAGCATGGAGGCCTGGCGGTGTCATGCACAGAGGCCTGGCGGTGTCATGCAGCATGGAGGCCTGGCGGTGTCATGCACGGAGGCCTGACGGTGTCATGCAGCACGGAGGCCTGGCGGTGTCATGCAGCACGGAGGCCTGGCGGTGTCATGCAGCACGGAGGCCTGGCGGTGTCATGCAGCACGGAGGCCTGGCGGTGTCATGCAGCACGGAGGCCTGGTGGTGTCATGCAGCACGGAGGCCTGGTGGTGTCATGCAGCACGGAGGCCTGGCGGTGTCATGCAGCACGGAGGCCTGGCGGTGTCATGCACGGAGGCCTGGCGGTGTCATGCAGCATGGAGGCCTGGCGGTGTCATGCATGGAGGCCTGGCGGTGTCATGCAGCACGGAGGCCTGGCGGTGTCATGCAGCACGGAGGCCTGGCGGTGTCATGCAGCACGGAGGCCTGGCGGTGTCATGCACGGAGGCCTGGCGGTGTCATGCAGCACAGAGGCCTGGCGGTGTCATGCAGCACGGAGGCCTGGCGGTGTCATGCAGCACGGAGGCCTGGCGGTGTCATGCACGGAGGCCTGGTGGTGTCATGCAGCACGGAGGCCTGGCGGTGTCATGCAGCACGGAGGCCTGGCGGTGTCATGCAGCACGGAGGCCTGGCGGTGTCATGCACGGAGGCCTGGTGGTGTCATGCAGCACGGAGGCCTGGCGGTGTCATGCAGCACGGAGGCCTGGCGGTGTCATGCAGCACGGAGGCCTGGCGGTGTCATGCAGCACGGAGGCCTGGCGGTGTCATGCAGCACGGAGGCCTGGCGGTGTCATGCAGGGAGGCCTGGCGGTGTCATGCAGCACGGAGGCCTGGCGGTGTCATGCAGCACGAAGGCCTGGCGGTGTCATGCAGCACGGAGGCCTGACGGTGTCATGCAGCACGGAGGCCTGGCGGTGTCATGCAGCACGGAGGCCTGGCGGTGTCATGCAGCACAGAGGCCTGGCGGTGTCATGCACGGAGGCCTGGCGGTGTCATGCAGCACGGAGGCCTGGCAGTGTCATGCAGCACGGAGGCCTGGCGGTGTCATGCAGCACGGAGGCCTGGCGGTGTCATGCAGCACGGAGGCCTGGCGGTGTCATGCACGGAGGCCTGGCGGTGCCATGCAGCACGGAGGCCTGGCGGTGCCATGCAGCACGGAGGCCTGGCGGTGTCATGCAGCACGGAGGCCTGGCGGTGTCATGCAGCACGGAGGCCTGGCGGTGTCATGCAGCACGGAGGCCTGGCGGTGTCATGCAGCACGGAGGCCTGGCGGTGTCATGCACGGAGGCCTGGCGGTGTCATGCAGCACGGAGGCCTGGCGGTGTCATGCAGGGAGGCCTGATGGTGTCATGCACGGAGGCCTGGCGGTGTCATGCAGCATGGAGGCCTGGCGGTGTCATGCAGCACGGAGACCTGGCGGTGTCATGCAGCACGGAGGCCTGGCGGTGTCATGCAGCACAGAGGCCTGGCGGTGTCATGCACGGAGGCCTGGCGGTGTCATGCAGCACGGAGGCCTGGCAGTGTCATGCAGCACGGAGGCCTGGCGGTGTCATGCAGCACGGAGGCCTGGCGGTGTCATGCAGCACGGAGGCCTGGCGGTGTCATGCACGGAGGCCTGGCGGTGCCATGCAGCACGGAGGCCTGGCGGTGCCATGCAGCACGGAGGCCTGGCGGTGTCATGCAGCACGGAGGCCTGGCGGTGTCATGCAGCACGGAGGCCTGGCGGTGTCATGCAGCACGGAGGCCTGGCGGTGTCATGCACGGAGGCCTGGCGGTGTCATGCAGCACGGAGGCCTGGCGGTGTCATGCAGCACGGAGGCCTGGCGGTGTTATGCAGCACGGAGGCCTGGCGGTGTCATGCACGGAGGCCTGGCGGTGTCATGCAGCACGGAGGCCTGGCGGTGTAATGCACGGAGGCCTGGCGGTGTGATGCAGCACGGAGGCCTGGCGGAGTCATGCAGGGAGGCCTGACGGTGTCATGCACAGAGGCCTGGCGGTGTCATGCAGCACGGAGGCCTGGCGGTGTCATGCACGGAGGCCTGGCGGTGTCATGCAGCATGGAGGCCTGGCGGTGTCATGCAGCATGGAGGCCTGGCGGTGTCATGCAGCACGGAGGCCTGGCGGTGTCATGCAGCACGGAGGCCTGGCGGTGTAATGCACGGAGGCCTGGCGGTGTGATGCAGCACGGAGGCCTGGCGGTGTCATGCAGCACGGAGGCCTGGCGGTGTTATGCAGCACGGAGGCCTGGCGGTGTCATGCACGGAGGCCTGGCGGTGTCATGCAGCACGGAGGCCTGGCGGTGTAATGCACGGAGGCCTGGCGGTGTGATGCAGCACGGAGGCCTGGCGGAGTCATGCAGGGAGGCCTGACGGTGTCATGCACAGAGGCCTGGCGGTGTCATGCAGCACGGAGGCCTGGCGGTGTCATGCACGGAGGCCTGGCGGTGTCATGCAGCACGGAGGCCTGGCGGTGTCATGCACGGAGGCCTGGCGGTGTCATGCAGCATGGAGGCCTGGCGGTGTCATGCAGCATGGAGGCCTGGCGGTGTCATGCAGCACGGAGGCCTGGCGGTGTCATGCAGCACGGAGGCCTGGCGGTGTAATGCACGGAGGCCTGGCGGTGTGATGCAGCACGGAGGCCTGGCGGAGTCATGCAGGGAGGCCTGACGGTGTCATGCACAGAGGCCTGGCAGTGTCATGCAGCACGGAGGCCTGGCGGTGTCATGCAGCACGGAGGCCTGGCGGTGTCATGCAGCACGGAGGCCTGGCGGTGTCATGCAGCACGGAGGCCTGGCGGTGTCATGCACGGAGGCCTGGTGGTGTCATACAGCACGGAGGCATGGCGGTGTCATGCAGCACGGAGGCCTGGCGGTGTCATGCAGCACGGAGGCCTGGCGGTGTCATGCAGCACGGAGGCCTGGCGGTGTCATGCAGCACGGAGGCCTGGCGGTGTCATGCAGCACGGAGGCCTGGTGGTGTCATGCACGGAGGCCTGGCGCTGTCATGCAGCACGGAGGCCTGGCGGTGTCATGCACGGAGGCCTGGCGGTGTCATGCAGCATGGAGGCCTGGCGGTGTCATGCAGCACGGAGGCCTGGCGGTGTCATGCAGCACGGAGGCCTGGTGGTGTCATGCAGCACGGAGGCCTGGCGGTGTCATGCAGCACGGAGGCCTGGCGGTGTCATGCAGCACGGAGGCCTGGCGGTGTCATGCAGCACGGAGGCCTGGCGGTGTCATGCACGGAGGCCTGGCGGTGTCATGCAGCATGGAGGCCTGGCGGTGTCATGCACAGAGGCCTGGCGGTGTCATGCAGCATGGAGGCCTGGCGGTGTCATGCACGGAGGCCTGCACGGAGGCCTGGCGGTGTCATGCAGCACAGAGGCCTGGCGGTGTCATGCAGCACGGAGGCCTGGCGGTGTCATGCAGCACGGAGGCCTGGCGGTGTCATGCAGCACGGAGGCCTGGCGGTGTCATGCAGCACGGAGGCCTGGCGGTGTCATGCAGCACGGAGGCCTGGCGGTGTCATGCACGGAGGCCTGGCGGTGTCATACAGCACGGAGGCATGGCGGTGTCATGCAGCACGGAGGCCTGGCGGTGTCATGCAGCACGGAGGCCTGCCGGTGTCATGCAGCACGGAGGCCTGGCGGTGTCATGCACGGAGGCCTGGCAGTGTCATGCAGCATGGAGGCCTGGCGGTGTCATGCACGGAGGCCTGACGGTGTCATGCAGCACGGAGGCCTGGCGGTGTCATGCAGCACGGAGGCCTGGCGGTGTCATGCAGCACGGAGGCCTGGCGGTGTCATGCAGCACGGAGGCCTGGCGGTGTCATGCAGCACGGAGGCCTGGCGGTGTCATGCAGCACGGAGGCCTGGTGGTGTCATGCAGCACGGAGGCCTGGCGGTGTCATGCAGCACGGAGGCCTGGCGGTGTCATGCAGCACGGAGGCCTGGCGGTGTCATGCACAGAGGCCTGGCGGTGTCATGCAGCATGGAGGCCTGGCGGTGTCATGCACAGAGGCCTGGCGGTGTCATGCAGCATGGAGGCCTGGCGGTGTCATGCACGGAGGCCTGACGGTGTCATGCAGCACGGAGGCCTGGCGGTGTCATGCAGCACGGAGGCCTGGCGGTGTCATGCAGCACGGAGGCCTGGCGGTGTCATGCAGCACGGAGGCCTGGCGGTGTCATGCAGCACGGAGGCCTGGTGGTGTCATGCAGCACGGAGGCCTGGTGGTGTCATGCAGCACGGAGGCCTGGCGGTGTCATGCAGCACGGAGGCCTGGCGGTGTCATGCACGGAGGCCTGGCGGTGTCATGCAGCATGGAGGCCTGGCGGTGTCATGCATGGAGGCCTGGCGGTGTCATGCAGCACGGAGGCCTGGCGGTGTCATGCAGCACGGAGGCCTGGCGGTGTCATGCAGCACGGAGGCCTGGCGGTGTCATGCACGGAGGCCTGGCGGTGTCATGCAGCACAGAGGCCTGGCGGTGTCATGCAGCACGGAGGCCTGGCGGTGTCATGCAGCACGGAGGCCTGGCGGTGTCATGCACGGAGGCCTGGTGGTGTCATGCAGCACGGAGGCCTGGCGGTGTCATGCAGCACGGAGGCCTGGCGGTGTCATGCAGCACGGAGGCCTGGCGGTGTCATGCACGGAGGCCTGGTGGTGTCATGCAGCACGGAGGCCTGGCGGTGTCATGCAGCACGGAGGCCTGGCGGTGTCATGCAGCACGGAGGCCTGGCGGTGTCATGCAGCACGGAGGCCTGGCGGTGTCATGCAGCACGGAGGCCTGGCGGTGTCATGCAGGGAGGCCTGGCGGTGTCATGCAGCACGGAGGCCTGGCGGTGTCATGCAGCACGAAGGCCTGGCGGTGTCATGCAGCACGGAGGCCTGACGGTGTCATGCAGCACGGAGGCCTGGCGGTGTCATGCAGCACGGAGGCCTGGCGGTGTCATGCAGCACAGAGGCCTGGCGGTGTCATGCACGGAGGCCTGGCGGTGTCATGCAGCACGGAGGCCTGGCAGTGTCATGCAGCACGGAGGCCTGGCGGTGTCATGCAGCACGGAGGCCTGGCGGTGTCATGCAGCACGGAGGCCTGGCGGTGTCATGCACGGAGGCCTGGCGGTGCCATGCAGCACGGAGGCCTGGCGGTGCCATGCAGCACGGAGGCCTGGCGGTGTCATGCAGCACGGAGGCCTGGCGGTGTCATGCAGCACGGAGGCCTGGCGGTGTCATGCAGCACGGAGGCCTGGCGGTGTCATGCAGCACGGAGGCCTGGCGGTGTCATGCACGGAGGCCTGGCGGTGTCATGCAGCACGGAGGCCTGGCGGTGTCATGCAGGGAGGCCTGATGGTGTCATGCACGGAGGCCTGGCGGTGTCATGCAGCATGGAGGCCTGGCGGTGTCATGCAGCACGGAGACCTGGCGGTGTCATGCAGCACGGAGGCCTGGCGGTGTCATGCAGCACAGAGGCCTGGCGGTGTCATGCACGGAGGCCTGGCGGTGTCATGCAGCACGGAGGCCTGGCAGTGTCATGCAGCACGGAGGCCTGGCGGTGTCATGCAGCACGGAGGCCTGGCGGTGTCATGCAGCACGGAGGCCTGGCGGTGTCATGCACGGAGGCCTGGCGGTGCCATGCAGCACGGAGGCCTGGCGGTGCCATGCAGCACGGAGGCCTGGCGGTGTCATGCAGCACGGAGGCCTGGCGGTGTCATGCAGCACGGAGGCCTGGCGGTGTCATGCAGCACGGAGGCCTGGCGGTGTCATGCACGGAGGCCTGGCGGTGTCATGCAGCACGGAGGCCTGGCGGTGTCATGCAGCACGGAGGCCTGGCGGTGTTATGCAGCACGGAGGCCTGGCGGTGTCATGCACGGAGGCCTGGCGGTGTCATGCAGCACGGAGGCCTGGCGGTGTAATGCACGGAGGCCTGGCGGTGTGATGCAGCACGGAGGCCTGGCGGAGTCATGCAGGGAGGCCTGACGGTGTCATGCACAGAGGCCTGGCAGTGTCATGCAGCATGGAGGCCTGGCGGTGTCATGCAGCACGGAGGCCTGGCGATGTCATGCAGCACGGAGGCCTGGCGGTGTCATGCAGCACGGAGGCCTGGCGGTGTCATGCAGCACGGAGGCCTGGCGGTGTCATGCAGCACGGAGGCCTGGCGGTGTCATGCAGCACGGAGGCCTGGCGGTGTCATGCAGCATGGAGGCCTGGCGGTGTCATGCAGCACGGAGGCCTGGTGGTGTCATGCAGCACGGAGGCCTGGTGGGGTCATGCAGCATGGAGGCCTGGTGGTGTCATGCACGGAGGCCTGGCGGTGTCATGCAGCACGGAGGCCTGGCGGTGTCATGCAGCACGGAGGCCTGGCGGTGTCATGCAGCACGGAGGCCTGGCGGTGTCATGCAGCACGGAGGCCTGGCGGTGTCATGCACGGAGGCCTGGCGGTGTCATGCAGCACGGAGGCCTGGCGATGTCATGCAGCACGGAGGCCTGGCGGTGTCATGCAGCACGGAGGCCTGGCGGTGTCATGCAGCACGGAGGCCTGGCGGTGTCATGCACGGAGGCCTGGCGGTGTCATGCAGCACGGAGGCCTGGCGGTGTCATGCACGGAGGCCTGGCGGTGTCATGCAGCATGGAGGCCTGGCGGTGTCATGCAGCATGGAGGCCTGGCGGTGTCATGCAGCACGGAGGCCTGGCGGTGTCATGCAGCACGGAGGCCTGGCGGTGTAATGCACGGAGGCCTGGCGGTGTGATGCAGCACGGAGGCCTGGCGGAGTCATGCAGGGAGGCCTGACGGTGTCATGCACAGAGGCCTGGCAGTGTCATGCAGCACGGAGGCCTGGCGGTGTCATGCACGGAGGCCTGGCGGTGTCATGCAGCACGGAGGCCTGGCGGTGTCATGCAGCACGGAGGCCTGGCGGTGTCATGCAGCACGGAGGCCTGGCGGTGTCATGCACGGAGGCCTGGCGGTGTCATGCAGCACGGAGGCCTGGCGGTGTAATGCACGGAGGCCTGGCGGTGTGATGCAGCACGGAGGCCTGGCGGAGTCATGCAGCACGGAGGCCTGGTGGTGTCATGCACGGAGGCCTGGCGGTGTATTGCAGCACGGAGGCCTGGCGGTGTCATGCAGCACGGAGGCCTGGCGGTGTCATGCAGCACGGAGGCCTGGCGGTGTCATGCAGCACAGAGGCCTGGCGGTGTCATGCACGGAGGCCTGGCGGTGTCATGCAGCACTGAGGCCTGGCGGTGTCATGCAGCACAGAGGCTTGGCGGTGTCATGCACGGAGGCCTGGCGGTGTTATGCAGCACGGAGGCCTGGCGGTGTCATGCACGGAGGCCTGGTGGTGTCATGCAGCACGGAGGCCTGGCGGTGTCATGCAGCATGGAGGCTTGGCGGTGTCATGCACGGAGGCCTGGCGGTGTCATGCAGCATGGAGGCCTGGTGGTGTCATGCAGCACGGAGGCCTGGCGGTGTCATGCAGCACGGAGTCCTGGCGGTGTCATGCAGCACGGCGGCCTGGCGGTGTCATGCAGCATGGAGGCCTGGCGGTGTCATGCATGGAGGCCTGGCGGTGTCATGCACGGAGGCCTGGCGGTGTCATGCAGCACGGAGGCCTGGCGGTGTCATGCAGAACGGAGGCCTGGCGGTGTCATGCAGCACGGAGGCCTGGCGGTGTCATGCAGCACGGAGGCCTGGCGGTGTCATGCAGCACGGAGGCCTGGCGGTGTCATGCAGCACGGAGGCCTGGCGGTGTCATGCAGCACGGAGGCCTGGCTGTGTCATGCAGCACGGAGGCCTGGCGGTGTCATGCATGGAGGCCTGGCGGTGTCATGCAGCACGGAGGCCTGGCGGTGTCATGCACGGAGGCCTGGCAGTGTCATGCAGCACGGAGGCCTGGCGGTGTCATGCAGCACGGAGGCCTGGCGGTGTCATGCAGCACGGAGGCCTGGCAGTGTCATGCAGCACGGAGGCCTGGCGGTGTCATGCACGGAGGCCTGGCGGTGTCATGCAGCACGGAGGCCTGGCGGTGTCATGCAGCACGGAGGCCTGGCGGTGTCATGCACGGAGGCCTGGCGGTGTCATGCAGCACGGAGGCCTGGCGGTGTCATGCAGCACGGAGGCCTGGCGGTGTCATGCAGCACGGAGGCCTGGCGGTGTCATGCACAGAGGCCTGGCGGTGTCATGCAGCATGGAGGCCTGGCGGTGTCATGCACGGAGGCCTGACGGTGTCATGCAGCACGGAGGCCTGGCGGTGTCATGCAGCACGGAGGCCTGGCGGTGTCATGCAGCACGGAGGCCTGGCGGTGTCATGCAGCACAGAGGCCTGGCGGTGTCATGCAGCACGGAGGCCTGGCGGTGTCATGCAGCACGGAGGCCTGGCGGTGTCATGCAGCACGGAGGCCTGGCGGTGTCATGCAGCACGGAGGCCTGGCGGTGTCATGCACGGAGGCCTGGCGGTGTCATGCAGCATGGAGGCCTGGCGGTGTCATGCATGGAGGCCTGGCGGTGTCATGCAGCACGGAGGCCTGGCGGTGTCATGCAGCACGGAGGCCTGGCGGTGTCATGCAGCACGGAGGCCTGGCGGTGTCATGCAGCACGGAGGCCTGGCGGTGTCATGCACGGAGGCCTGGCGGTGTCATGCAGCATGGAGGCCTGGCGGTGTCATGCATGGAGGCCTGGCGGTGTCATGCAGCACGGAGGCCTGGCGGTGTCATGCAGCACGGAGGCCTGGCGGTGTCATGCAGCACGGAGGCCTGGCGGTGTCATGCACGGAGGTCTGGCGGTGTCATGCAGCACAGAGGCCTGGCGGTGTCATGCAGCACGGAGGCCTGGCGGTGTCATGCAGCACGGAGGCCTGGCGGTGTCATGCACGGAGGCCTGGTGGTGTCATGCAGCACGGAGGCCTGGCGGTGTCATGCAGCACGGAGGCCTGGTGGTGTCATGCAGCACGGAGGCCTGGCGGTGCCATGCAGCACGAAGGCCTGGCGGTGTCATGCACGGAGGCCTGGCGGTGTCATGCACGGAGGTCTGGCGGTGTCATGCAGCACAGAGGCCTGGCGGTGTCATGCAGCACGGAGGCCTGGCGGTGTCATGCAGCACGGAGGCCTGGCGGTGTCATGCACAGAGGCCTGGCGGTGTCATGCAGCATGGAGGCCTGGCGGTGTCATGCACGGAGGCCTGACGGTGTCATGCAGCACGGAGGCCTGGCGGTGTCATGCAGCACGGAGGCCTGGCGGTGTCATGCAGCACGGAGGCCTGGCGGTGTCATGCAGCACAGAGGCCTGGCGGTGTCATGCAGCACGGAGGCCTGGCGGTGTCATGCAGCACGGAGGCCTGGCGGTGTCATGCAGCACGGAGGCCTGGCGGTGTCATGCAGCACGGAGGCCTGGCGGTGTCATGCACGGAGGCCTGGCGGTGTCATGCAGCATGGAGGCCTGGCGGTGTCATGCATGGAGGCCTGGCGGTGTCATGCATGGAGGCCTGGCGGTGTCATGCAGCACGGAGGCCTGGCGGTGTCATGCAGCACGGAGGCCTGGCGGTGTCATGCAGCACGGAGGCCTGGCGGTGTCATGCATGGAGGTCTGGCGGTGTCATGCAGCACAGAGGCCTGGCGGTGTCATGCAGCACGGAGGCCTGGCGGTGTCATGCAGCACGGAGGCCTGGCGGTGTCATGCACGGAGGCCTGGTGGTGTCATGCAGCACGGAGGCCTGGCGGTGTCATGCAGCACGGAGGCCTGGTGGTGTCATGCAGCACGGAGGCCTGGCGGTGCCATGCAGCACGAAGGCCTGGCGGTGTCATGCACGGAGGCCTGGCGGTGTCATGCACGGAGGCCTGGCGGTGTCATGCAGCACGGAGGCCTGGCGGTGTCATGCAGCACGGAGGCCTGGCAGTGTATCGCAGCACGGAGGCCTGGCGGTGTCATGCAGCACGGAGGCCTGGCTGTGTCATGCAGCACGGAGGCCTGGCGGTGTCATGCAGGGAGGCCTGATGGTGTCATGCACGGAGGCCTGGCGGTGTCATGCAGCATGGAGGCCTGGCGGTGTCATGCAGCACGGAGACCTGGCGGTGTCATGCAGCACGGAGGCCTGGCGGTGTCATGCAGCACGGAGGCCTGGCGGTGTCATGCAGCACGGAGGCCTGGCGGTGTCATGCAGCACGGAGGCCTGGCGGTGTCATGCAGGGAGGCCTGGCGGTGTCATGCAGCACGGAGGCCTGGCGGTGTCATGCAGCACGAAGGCCTGGCGGTGTCATGCAGCACGGAGGCCTGACGGTGTCATGCAGCACGGAGGCCTGGCGGTGTCATGCAGCACGGAGGCCTGGCGGTGTCATGCAGCACAGAGGCCTGGCGGTGTCATGCACGGAGGCCTGGCGGTGTCATGCAGCACGGAGGCCTGGCAGTGTCATGCAGCACGGAGGCCTGGCGGTGTCATGCAGCACAGAGGCCTGGCGGTGTCATGCAGCACGGAGGCCTGGCGGTGTCATGCACGGAGGCCTGGCGGTGCCATGCAGCACGGAGGCCTGGCGGTGCCATGCAGCACGGAGGCCTGGCGGTGTCATGCAGCACGGAGGCCTGGCGGTGTCATGCAGCACGGAGGCCTGGCGGTGTCATGCAGCACGGAGGCCTGGCAGTGTCATGCACGGAGGCCTGGCGGTGTCATGCAGCACGGAGGCCTGGCGGTGTCATGCAGCACGGAGGCCTGGTGGTGTCATGCAGCACGGAGGCCTGGCGGTGTCATGCACGGAGGCCTGGCGGTGTCATGCAGCACGGAGGCCTGGCGGTGTAATGCACGGAGGCCTGGCGGTGTGATGCAGCACGCAGGCCTGGCGGAGTCATGCAGGGAGGCCTGACGGTGTCATGCACAGAGGCCTGGCAGTGTCATGCAGCACGGAGGCCTGGCGGTGTCATGCAGCACGGAGGCCTGGCGATGTCATGCAGCACGGAGGCCTGGCGGTGTCATGCAGCACGGAGGCCTGGCGGTGTCATGCAGCACGGAGGCCTGGCGGTGTCATGCAGCACGGAGGCCTGGCAGTGTCATGCACGGAGGCCTGGCGGTGTCATGCAGCACGGAGGCCTGGCGGTGTCATGCAGCACGGAGGCCTGGTGGTGTCATGCAGCACGGAGGCCTGGCGGTGTCATGCACGGAGGCCTGGTGGTGTCATGCAGCACGGAGGCCTGGCGGTGTCATGCACGGAGGCCTGGCGGTGTGATGCAGCACGCAGGCCTGGCGGAGTCATGCAGGGAGGCCTGACGGTGTCATGCACAGAGGCCTGGCAGTGTCATGCAGCACGGAGGCCTGGCGGTGTCATGCAGCACGGAGGCCTGGCGATGTCATGCAGCACGGAGGCCTGGCGGTGTCATGCAGCACGGAGGCCTGGCGGTGTCATGCAGCACGGAGGCCTGGCGGTGTCATGCAGCACGGAGGCCTGGCGGTGTCATGCAGCAGGGAGGCCTGGCGGTGTCATGCAGCACGGAGGCCTGGTAGTGTCATGCAGCACGGAGGCCTGGTGGGGTCATGCAGCACGGAGGCCTGGCGGTGTCATGCACGGAGGCCTGGCGGTGTTATGCAGCACGGAGGCCTGGCGGTGTCATGCAGCACTGAGGCCTGGCGGTGTCATGCAGCACGGAGGCCTGGCGGTGTCATGCAGCACGGAGGCCTGGCGGTGTCATGCAGCACGGAGGCCTGGCGGTGTCATGCACGGAGGCCTGGCGGTGTTATGCAGCACGGAGGCCTGGCGGTGTCATGCAGCACGGAGGCCAGGCGGTGTCATGCATGGAGGCCTGGCGGTGTCATGCAGCACGGAGGCCTGGCGGTGTCATGCACGGAGGCCTGGCAGTGTCATGCAGCATGGAGGCCTGGCGGTCTCATGCAGCACGGAGGCCTGGTGGTGTCATGCAGCACGGAGGCCTGGCGGTGTCATGCAGCACGGAGGCCTGGCGGTGTCATGCAGCACGGAGGCCTGGCGGTGTCATGCAGCACGGAGGCCTGGCGGTGTCATGCAGCACGGAGGCCTGGCGGTGTCATGCAGCACGGAGGCCTGGCGGTGTCATGCAGCATGGAGGCCTGGCGGTGTCATGCAGCATGGAGGCCTGGCGGTGTCATGCAGCACGGAGGCCTGGCGGTGTCATGCAGCACGGAGGCCTGGCGGTGTCATGCAGCACGGAGGCCTGGCAGTGTCATGCAGCACGGAGGCCTGGCGGTGTCATGCACGGAGGCCTGGCGGTGTCATGCAGCACAGAGGCCTGGCGGTGTCATAAAGCACGGTGGCCTGGCGGTGTCATGCAGCACGGAGGCCTGGCGGTGTCATGCAGCACGGAGGCCTGGCGGTGTCATGCAGCACGGAGGCCTGGCGGTGTCATGCAGCACGGAGGCCTGGCGGTGTCATGCAGCACGGAGGCCTGGCGGTGTCATGCAGCACGGAGGCCTGGCGGTGTCATGCAGCACGGAGGCCTGGCGGTGTCATGCAGCATGGAGGCCTGGCGGTGTCAAGCACGGAGGCCTGGCGGTGTCATGCACGGAGGCCCGGCGGTGTCATGCAGCACAGAGGCCTGGCGGTGTCATGCATCACAGAGGCCTGGCGGTGTCATGCAGCACGGAGGCCTGGCGGTGTCATACATGGAGGCTCGATGGTGTCATGCAGCACGGAGGCCTGGCGGTGTCATGCAGCACAGAGGCCTGACGGTGTCATGCAGCACAGAGGCCTGGCGGTGTCATGCACGGAGGCCTGGCGGTGTCATGCAGCACGGAGGCCTGGCGGTGTCATGCAGCACGGAGGCCTGGCGGTGTCATGCAGCACGGAGGCCTGGCGGTGTCATGCAGCACGGAGGCCTGGCGGTGTCATGCAGCACGGAGGCCTGGCGGTGTCATGCAGCACGGAGGCCTGGCGGTGTCATGCAGCACAGAGGCCTGGCGGTGTCATGCAGCACGGAGGCCTGGCGGTGTCATACATGGAGGCTCGGTGGTGTCATGCAGCACGGAGGCCTGGCGGTGTCATGCGCGGAGGCCTGATGGTGTCATGCAGCACAGAGGCCTGGCGGTGTCATGCACGGAGGCCTGGCGGTGTCATGCAGCACGGAGGCCTGGCGGTGTCATGCAGCACGGAGGCCTGGCGGTGTCATGCAGCACGGAGGCCTGGCGGTGTCATGCAGCACGGAGGCCTGGCGGTGTCATGCAGCACGGATGCCTGGCGGTGTCATGCAGCACGGAGGCCTGGCGGTGTCATGCACGGAGGCCTGGCGGTGTCATGCAGCACGGAGGCCTGGCGGTGTCATGCAGCACGGAGGCCTGGCGGTGTCATGCAGCACAGAGGCCTGACGGTGTCATGCAGCACAGAGGCCTGGCAGTGTCATGCAGCACGGAGGCCTGGCGGTGTCATGCAGCACGGAGGCCTGGCTGTGTCATGCAGCACGGAGGCCTGGCGGTGTCATGCAGGGAGGCCTGACGGTGTCATGCACGGAGGCCTGGCGGTGTCATGCAGCATGGAGGCCTGGCGGTGTCATGCAGCACGGAGACCTGGCGGTGTCATGCAGCACGGAGGCCTGGCGGTGTCATGCAGCATGGAGGCCTGGCGGTGTCATGCAGCACGGAGGCCTGGCGGTGTCATGCAGCACGGAGGCCTGGCGGTGTCATGCAGGGAGGCCTGGCGGTGTCATGCAGCACGGAGGCCTGGCGGTGTCATGCAGCACGAAGGCCTGGCGGTGTCATGCAGCACGGAGGCCTGACGGTGTCATGCAGCACGGAGGCCTGGCGGTGTCATGCAGCACGGAGGCCTGGCGGTGTCATGCAGCACAGAGGCCTGGCGGTGTCATGCACGGAGGCCTGGCGGTGTCATGCAGCACGGAGGCCTGGCAGTGTCATGCAGCACGGAGGCCTGGCGGTGTCATGCAGCACAGAGGCCTGGCGGTGTCATGCAGCACGGAGGCCTGGCGGTGTCATGCACGGAGGCCTGGCGGTGCCATGCAGCACGGAGGCCTGGCGGTGCCATGCAGCACGGAGGCCTGGCGGTGTCATGCAGCACGGAGGCCTGGCGGTGTCATGCAGCACGGAGGCCTGGCGGTGTCATGCAGCACGGAGGCCTGGCAGTGTCATGCACGGAGGCCTGGCGGTGTCATGCAGCACGGAGGCCTGGCGGTGTCATGCAGCACGGAGGCCTGGTGGTGTCATGCAGCACGGAGGCCTGGCGGTGTCATGCACGGAGGCCTGGTGGTGTCATGCAGCACGGAGGCCTGGCGGTGTAATGCACGGAGGCCTGGCGGTGTGATGCAGCACGCAGGCCTGGCGGAGTCATGCAGGGAGGCCTGACGGTGTCATGCACAGATGCCTGGCAGTGTCATGCAGCACGGAGGCCTGGCGGTGTCATGCAGCACGGAGGCCTGGCGATGTCATGCAGCACGGAGGCCTGGCGGTGTCATGCAGCACGGAGGCCTGGCGGTGTCATGCAGCACGGAGGCCTGGCGGTGTCATGCAGCACGGAGGCCTGGCGGTGTCATGCAGCAGGGAGGCCTGGCGGTGTCATGCAGCACGGAGGCCTGGTGGTGTCATGCAGCACGGAGGCCTGGTGGGGTCATGCAGCACGGAGGCCTGGCGGTGTCATGCACGGAGGCCTGGCGGTGTTATGCAGCACGGAGGCCTGGCGGTGTCATGCAGCACTGAGGCCTGGCGGTGTCATGCAGCACGGAGGCCTGGCGGTGTCATGCAGCACGGAGGCCTGGCGGTGTCATGCAGCACGGAGGCCTGGCGGTGTCATGCACGGAGGCCTGGCGGTGTTATGCAGCACGGAGGCCTGGCGGTGTCGTGCAGCACGGAGGCCAGGCGGTGTCATGCATGGAGGCCTGGCGGTGTCATGCAGCACGGAGGCCTGGCGGTGTCATGCACGGAGGCCTGGCAGTGTCATGCAGCACGGAGGCCTGGCGGTCTCATGCAGCACGGAGGCCTGGCGGTGTCATGCAGCACGGAGGCCTGGCGGTGTCATGCAGCACGGAGGCCTGGCGGTGTCATGCAGCACGGAGGCCTGGCGGTGTCATGCAGCACGGAGGCCTGGCGGTGTCATGCAGCACGGAGGCCTGGCGGTGTCATGCAGCACGGAGGCCTGGCGGTGTCATGCAGCATGGAGGCCTGGCGGTGTCATGCAGCACGGAGGCCTGGCGGTGTCATGCAGCACGGAGGCCTGGCGGTGTCATGCAGCACGGAGGCCTGGCGGTGTCATGCAGCACGGAGGCCTGGCAGTGTCATGCAGCACGGAGGCCTGGCGGTGTCATGCACGGAGGCCTGGCGGTGTCATGCAGCACAGAGGCCTGGCGGTGTCATAAAGCACGGTGGCCTGGCGGTGTCATGCAGCACGGAGGCCTGGCGGTGTCATGCAGCACGGAGGCCTGGCGGTGTCATGCAGCACGGAGGCCTGGCGGTGTCATGCAGCACGGAGGCCTGGCGGTGTCATGCAGCACGGAGGCCTGGCGGTGTCATGCAGCACGGAGGCCTGGCGGTGTCATGCAGCACGGAGGCCTGGTGGTGTCATGCAGCATGGAGGCCTGGCGGTGTCAAGCACGGAGGCCTGGCGGTGTCATGCACGGAGGCCCGGCGGTGTCATGCAGCACAGAGGCCTGGCGGTGTCATGCAGCACAGAGGCCTGGCGGTGTCATGCAGCACGGAGGCCTGGCGGTGTCATACATGGAGGCTCGATGGTGTCATGCAGCACGGAGGCCTGGCGGTGTCATGCAGCACAGAGGCCTGACGGTGTCATGCAGCACAGAGGCCTGGCGGTGTCATGCACGGAGGCCTGGCGGTGTCATGCAGCACGGAGGCCTGGCGGTGTCATGCAGCACGGAGGCCTGGCGGTGTCATGCAGCACGGAGGCCTGGCGGTGTCATGCAGCACGGAGGCCTGGCGGTGTCATGCAGCACGGAGGCCTGGCGGTGTCATGCAGCACGGAGGCCTGGCGGTGTCATGCAGCACAGAGGCCTGGCGGTGTCATGCAGCACGGAGGCCTGGCGGTGTCATACATGGAGGCTCGGTGGTGTCATGCAGCACGGAGGCCTGGCGGTGTCATGCGCGGAGGCCTGATGGTGTCATGCAGCACAGAGGCCTGGCGGTGTCATGCAGCACGGAGGCCTGGCGGTGTCATGCAGCACGGAGGCCTGGCGGTGTCATGCAGCACGGAGGCCTGGCGGTGTCATGCAGCACGGAGGCCTGGCGGTGTCATGCAGCACGGAGGCCTGGCGGTGTCATGCAGCACGGATGCCTGGCGGTGTCATGCAGCACGGAGGCCTGGCGGTGTCATGCACGGAGGCCTGGCGGTGTCATGCAGCACGGAGGCCTGGCGGTGTCATGCAGCACGGAGGCCTGGCGGTGTCATGCACGGAGGCCTGGCAGTGTCATGCAGCACGGAGGCCTGGCGGTGTCATGCAGCACGGAGGCATGGCGGTGTCATGCAGCACGGAGGCCTGGCGGTGTCATGCAGCACGGAGGCCTGGCGGTGTCATGCAGCACTGAGGCCTGGCGGTGTCATGCATGGAGGCCTGGCGGTGTCATGCAGCACGGAGGCCTGGCGGTGTCATGCAGCACGGAGGCCTGGCGGTGTCATGCACGGAGGCCTGGCGGTGTCATGCACGGAGGCCTGGCGGTGTCATGCACGGAGGCCTGGCGGTGTCATGCAGCACGGAGGCCTGGCGGTGTCATGCAGCACGGAGGCCTGGCGGTGTCATACACGGAGGCCTGGCGGTGTTATACACGGAGGCCTGGCGGTGTCATGCAGCACGGAGGCCTGGCGGTGTCATGCACGGAGGCCTGGCGGTGTCATGCAGCATGGAGGCCTGGCGGTGTCATGCAGCACGGAGGACTGGCGGTGTCATGCACGGAGGCCTGGTGGTGTCATGCAGCACGGAGATCTGGCGGTGTCATGCACGGAGGCCTTGCGGTGTCATGCAGCACGGAGGCCTGGCGGTGTCATGCACAGAGGCCTGGCGGTGTCATGCAGCATGGAGGCCTGGCGGTGTCATGCACGGAGGCCTGGCGGTGTCATGCAGCACGGAGGCCTGGCGGTGTCATGCAGCACAGAGGCCTGGCGATGTCATGCACGGAGGCCTGGCGGTGTCATGCAGCACGGAGGCCTGGCGGTGTCAAGCAGGCCGGAGGCCTGGCGGTGTCATGCAGCACGGAGGCCTGGCGGTGTCATGCAGCACGGAGGCCTGGCGGTGTCATGCAGCACGGAGGCCTGGCGGTGTCATGCAGCACTGAGGCCTGGCGGTGTCATGCATGGAGGCCTGGCGGTGTCATGCAGCACGGAGGCCTGGCGGTGTCATGCAGCACGGAGGCCTGGCGGTGTCATGCACGGAGGCCTGGCGGTGTCATGCACGGAGGCCTGGCGGTGTCATGCACGGAGGCCTGGCGGTGTCATGCAGCACGGAGGCCTGGCGGTGTCATGCAGCACGGAGGCCTGGCGGTGTCATACACGGAGGCCTGGCGGTGTTATACACGGAGGCCTGGCGGTGTCATGCAGCACGGAGGCCTGGCGGTGTCATGCACGGAGGCCTGGCGGTGTCATGCAGCATGGAGGCCTGGCGGTGTCATGCAGCACGGAGGACTGGCGGTGTCATGCACGGAGGCCTGGTGGTGTCATGCAGCACGGAGATCTGGCGGTGTCATGCACGGAGGCCTTGCGGTGTCATGCAGCACGGAGGCCTGGCGGTGTCATGCACGGAGGCCTGGCGGTGTCATGCACGGAGGCCTGGCGGTGTCATGCACGGAGGCCTGGCGGTGTCATGCAGCACGGAGGCCTGGCGGTGTCATGCAGCACAGAGGCCTGGCGATGTCATGCACGGAGGCCTGGCGGTATCATGCAGCACGGAGGCCTGGCGGTGTCAAGCAGGCCGGAGGCCTGGCGGTGTCATGCAGCACGGAGGCCTGGCGGTGTCATGCAGCACGGAGGCCTGGCGGTGTCATGCAGCACGGAGGCCTGGCGGTGTCATGCAGCACGGAGGCCTGGCGGTGTCATGCACCACGGAGGCCTGGCGGTGTCATGCACGGAGGCCTGGCGGTGTCATGCACGGAGGCCTGGCGGTGTCATGCACGGAGGCCTGGCGGTGTCATGCAGCACGGAGGCCTGGCGGTGTCATGCAGCACGGAGGCCTGGCGGTGTCATGCAGCACGGAGGCCTGGCGGTGTCATGCAGCACGGAGGCCTGGCGGTGTCATGCAGCACGGAGGCCTGGCGGTGTCATGCAGCACGGCGGCCTGGCGGTGTGCTGCAGCACGGAGGCCTGGCGGTGTCATGCAGCACGGAGGCCTGGCGGTGTCATGCAGCACGGAGGCCTGGCGGTGTCATGCAGCACGGAGGCCTGGCGGTGTCATGCACGGAGGCCTGGCGGTGTCATGCAGCACGGAGGCCTGGCGGTGTCATGCAGCACGGAGGCCTGGCGGTGTCATGCAGCACGGAGGCCTGGCGGTGTCATGCAGCACGGAGGCCTGGCGGTGTCATGCAGCACGGCGGCCTGGCGGTGTGCTGCAGCACGGAGGCCTGGCGGTGTCATGCAGCACGGAGGCCTTGCGGTGTCATGCAGCACGGAGGCCTGGCGGTGTCATGCACGGAGGCCTGGCGGTGTCATGCAGCACGGAGGCCTGGCAGTGTCATGCAGCACGGAGGCCTGGCGGTGTCATGCAGCACGGAGGCCTGGCGGTGTCATGCACGGAGGCCTGGCGGTGTCATGCAGCACGAAGGCCTGGCGGTGTCATGCAGCACGGAGGCCTGGTTGTGTGTTCTGCTCGACTTTTCCGGCCCTCTTTTGAGGGAAGGTGATTGGAGGTGACTTCAGTCTACTATCATTCCAGTGTGAGGGTTGGAACCGTGAATATTGCCTATTTACAAGGCATTTTGACATAATTCTGTATTCCTCTCCTTAGATTAGGGCTTATAAACTTATGCTAGGGGATAGATTCATTAGTACTAGGGAAAATCTGTCCTTTTGTAAGGGTATTAGTATACTTTCTATTGAATTATGCTTAGTTCTGGTCTGGTAGGCCTCAAACGGGAGAGACTCCATCTTTCTTTCTGCTCCGGCAGCTTGAGACGCTTCTAGGTCAAATGTAATGTTTTAGTTATGAGGTGTTGTTCGCCTGGAGAGAACCGGCTCAGGCTGGCCCTTGTCGAAGGATTGTATTTTTCTTCATGCCGAAGACACAACATCAGGCCGGCCGGCTGGGAACGTGTCCTTGGTACGGGGAGGTACAAGAATTTGGTGGGCGGCAGGCTACTGGCCGTATTTTTCCATGAAGGAACAAGCTTCTATATTAGTGAAAGCACGAAGCAGTTGTGGAGTCAGTCCGTAGGCGGCATCCAGCCGTCAGCAGCGAAGCTAATAATTATTTCAGGGAAGATAGTCGCCATTCCAAAGACTGAGAAGAATTAAGAAACTGATACTCTCTTAGAAAGATTGAAGTTATTTTAGTGGAGACGGCTGGAGAGCTTTGACATTAAGAGCACGGAGGCCTGACGGTGTCATGCAGCACGGAGGCCTGGCGGTGTCATGCACGGATGCCTGGCGGTGTCATGCAGCACGGAGGCCTGGCGGTGTCATGCAGCACGGAGGCCTGGCGGTGTCATGCAGCACGGAGGCCTGGTGGTGTCATGCACGGAGGCCTGGCGGTGTCATGCAGCACGGAGGCCTGGCGGTATCATGCAGCACAGAGGCCTGGCGGTGTCATGCAGCACAGAGGCCTGGCGGTGTCATGCAGCATGGAGGCCTGGCGGTGTCATGCACGGAGGCCTGGCAGTGTCATGCACGGAGGCCTGGCGGTGTCATGCACGGAGGCCTGGCGGTGTCATGCAGCACGGAGGCCTGGCGGTGTCATGCAGCTCGGAGGCCTGGCGGTGTCATGCACGGAGGCCTGGCGGTGTCATGCAGCATGGAGGCCTGGCGGTGTCATGCACGGAGGCCTGGCGGTGTCATGCAGCACGGAGGCCTGGCGGTGTCATGCAGCATGGAGGCCTGGCGGTGTCATGCAGCACGGAGGCCTGGCGGTGTCATGCAGCACGGAGGCCTGGCGGTGTCATGCAGCACGGAGGCCTGGCGGTGTCATGCAGCACAGAGGCCTGGCGGTGTCATGCAGCACGGAGGCCTGGCGGTGTCATGCACGGAGGCCTGGCGGTGTCATGCACGGAGGCCTGGCGGTGTCATGCACGGAGGCCTGGCGGTGTCATGCAGCACGGAGGCCTGGCGGTGTCATGCAGCACGGAGGCCTGGCGGTGTCATGCACGGAGGCCTGGCGGTGTCATGCAGCATGGAGGCCTGGCGGTGTCATGCACGGAGGCCTGGCGGTGTCATGCAGCACGGAGGCCTGGCGGTGTCATGCAGCACGGAGGCCTGGCGGTGTCATGCAGCACGGAGGCCTGGCGGTGTCATGCAGCACGGAGGCCTGGTGGTGTCATGCAGCACGGAGGCCTGGCGGTGTCATGCACGGAGGCCTGGCGGTGTCATTCAGCACGGAGGCCTGGCTGTGTCATGCAGCACGGAGGCCTGGTGGTGTCATGCACGGAGGCCTAGCGGTGTCATGCAGCACGGAGGCCTGGCGGTGTCATGCAGCACGGAGGCCTGGCGGTGTCATGCAGCACGGAGGCCTGGCGGTGTCATGCAGCACAGAGGCCTGGCGGTGTCATGCACGGAGGCCTGGCGGTGTCATGCAACACTGAGGCCTGGCGGTGTCATGCAGCACGGAGGCTTGGCGGTGTCATGCACGGAGGCCTGGCTGTGTCATGCACGGAGGCCTGGCGCTGTCATGCAGCACGGAGGCCTGGCGGTGTCATGCAGCACGGAGGCCTGGCGGTGTCATGCACGGAGACCTGGCGGTGTCATGCAGCATGGAGGCCTGGCGGTGTCATGCAGCACGGAGGCCTGGCGGTGTGATGCAGCACGGAGGCCTGGCGGTGTCATGCAGCACGGAGGCCTGGTGGTGTCATGCAGCATGGAGGCCTGGCGGTGTCATGCATGGAGGCCTGGCGGTGTCATGCACGGAGGCCTGGCGGTGTCATGCAGAACGGAGGCCTGGCGGTGTCATGCAGCACGGAGGCCTGGCGGTGTCATGCACGGAGGCCTGGTGGTGTCATGCACGGAGGCCTGGCGGTGTCATGCAGCACGGAGGCCTGGCGGTGTCATGCAGCACGGAGGCCTGGCGGTGTCATGCAACACGGAGGCCTGGCGGTGTCATGCATGGAGGCCTGGCGGTGTCATGCAGCACGGAGGCCTGGCGGTGTCATGCAGCACGGAGGCCTGGCGGTGTCATGCAACACGGAGGCCTGGCGGTGTCATGCATGGAGGCCTGGCGGTGTCATGCAGCACGGAGGCCTGGCGGTGTCATGCACGGAGGCCTGGCAGTGTCATGCAGCACGGAGGCCTGGCGGTCTCATGCAGCACCGAGGCCTGGCGGTGTCATGCAGCACGGAGGCCTGGCGGTCTCATGCAGCACCGAGGCCTGGCGGTGTCATGCAGCACGGAGGCCTGGCGGTGTCATGCAGCACGGAGGCCTGGCGGTGTCATGCACGGAGGCCTGGCGGTGTCATGCACGGAGGCCTGGCGGTGTCATGCACGGAGGCCTAGCGGTGTCATGCACGGAGGCCTGGCGGTGTCATGCACGGAGGCCTGGTGGTGTCATGCACGGAGGCCTGGCGGTGTCATGCAGCACGGAGGCCTGGCGGTGTCATAAAGCACGATGGCCTGGCGGTGTCATGCAGCACAGAGGCCTGGCGGTGTCATGCAGCACGGAGGCCTGGCGGTGTCATGCAGCACGGAGGCCTGGCGGTGTCATGCACGGAGGCCTGGCGGTGTCATGCAGCACAGAGGCCTGGCGGTGTCATGCAGCACGGAGGCCTGGCGGTGTCATGCAGCACGGAGGCCTGGCGGTGTCATGCAGCACGGAGGCCTGGCGGTGTCATGCACGGAGGCATGGCGGTGTCATGCAGCAAGGAGGCCTGGCGGTGTCATGCATCACGGAGGCCTGCCGGTGTCATGCAACACGGAGGCCTGGCGGTGTCATGCACGGAGGCCTGGCGGTGTCATGCAGCATGGAGGCCTGGCGGTGTCATGCAGCATGGAGGCCTGGCGGTGTCATGCAGCACGGAGGACTGGCGGTGTCATGCACGGAGGCCTGGTGGTGTCATGCAGCACGGAGGCCTGGCTGTGTCATGCACGGAGGCCTTGCGGTGTCATGCAGCACGGAGGCCTGGCGGTGTCATGCACGGAGGCCTGGCGGTGTCATGCAGCATGGAGGCCTGGCGGTGTCATGCACGGAGGCCTGGCGGTGTCATGCAGCACGGAGGCCTGGCGGTGTCATGCAGCACAGAGGCCTGGCGATGTCATGCACGGAGGCCTGGCGGTGTCATGCAGCACGGAGGCCTGGCGGTGTCATGCAGCACGGAGGCCTGGCGGTGTCATGCACGGAGGCCTGGTGGTGTCATGCAGCACGGAGGCCTGGCGGTGTCATGCAGCACGGAGGCCTGGCGGTGTCATGCAGCACGGAGGCCTGGCGGTGTCATGCACGGAGGCCTGGCAGTGTCATGCACTGAGGCCTGGCGGTGTCATGCACTGAGGCCTGGCAGTGTCATGCAGCACGGAGGCCTGGCGGTGTCATGCAGCACGGAGGCCTGGCGGTGTCATGCAGCACGGAGGCCTGGCGGTGTCATGCAGCACGGAGGCCTGGCGGTGTCATGCAGCACGGAGGCCTGGCGGTGTCATGCACGGAGGCCTGGCGGTGTCATGCAAGGAGGCCTGGCGGTGTCATGCAGCACGGAGGCCTGGCGGTGTCATGCAGCACGGAGGCCTGGCGGTGTCATAAAGCACGATGGCCTGGCGGTGTCATGCAGCACAGAGGCCTGGCGGTGTCATGCAGCACGGAGGCCTGGCGGTGTCATGCAGCACGGAGGCCTGGCGGTGTCATGCACGGAGGCCTGGCGGTGTCATGCAGCACAGAGGCCTGGCGGTGTCATGCAGCACGGAGGCCTGGCGGTGTCATGCAGCACGGAGGCCTGGCGGTGTCATGCAGCACGGAGGCCTGGCGGTGTCATGCACGGAGGCATGGCGGTGTCATGCAGCAAGGAGGCCTGGCGGTGTCATGCATCACGGAGGCCTGCCGGTGTCATGCAACACGGAGGCCTGGCGGTGTCATGCAACACGGAGGCCTGGCGGTGTCATGCAGCACGGAGGCCTGGCGGTGTCATGCACGGAGGCCTGGCGGTGTCATGCAGCATGGAGGCCTGGCGGTGTCATGCAGCATGGAGGCCTGGCGGTGTCATGCAGCACGGAGGACTGGCGGTGTCATGCACGGAGGCCTGGTGGTGTCATGCAGCACGGAGGCCTGGCTGTGTCATGCACGGAGGCCTTGCGGTGTCATGCAGCACGGAGGCCTGGCGGTGTCATGCACGGAGGCCTGGCGGTGTCATGCAGCATGGAGGCCTGGCGGTGTCATGCACGGAGGCCTGGCGGTGTCATGCAGCACGGAGGCCTGGCGGTGTCATGCAGCACAGAGGCCTGGCGATGTCATGCACGGAGGCCTGGCGGTGTCATGCAGCACGGAGGCCTGGCGGTGTCATGCAGCACGGAGGCCTGGCGGTGTCATGCACGGAGGCCTGGTGGTGTCATGCAGCACGGAGGCCTGGCGGTGTCATGCAGCACGGAGGCCTGGCGGTGTCATGCAGCACGGAGGCCTGGCGGTGTCATGCACGGAGGCCTGGCAGTGTCATGCACTGAGGCCTGGCGGTGTCATGCACTGAGGCCTGGCAGTGTCATGCAGCACGGAGGCCTGGCGGTGTCATGCAGCACGGAGGCCTGGCGGTGTCATGCAGCACGGAGGCCTGGCGGTGTCATGCAGCACGGAGGCCTGGCGGTGTCATGCAGCACGGAGGCCTGGCGGTGTCATGCACGGAGGCCTGGCGGTGTCATGCAGCACGGAGGCCTGGCGGTGTCATGCACGGAGGCCTGGCAGTGTCATGCAGCACGGAGGCCTGGCGGTGTCATGCAGCACGGAGGCATGGCGGTGTCATGCAGCACGGAGGCCTGGCGGTGTCATGCAGCACGGAGGCCTGGCGGTGTCATGCAGCACAGAGGCCTGGCGGTGTCATGCACGGAGGCCTGGCGGTGTCATGCAGCACGGAGGCCTGGCGGTGTCATGCAGCATGGAGGCTTGGCGGTGTCATGCACGGAGGCCTGGCGGTGTCATGCAGCATGGAGGCCTGGTGGTGTCATGCAGCACGGAGGCCTGGCGGTGTCATGCAGCACGGAGGCCTGGCGGTGTCATGCAGCACGGCGGCCTGGCGGTGTCATGCAGCATGGAGGCCTGGCGGTGTCATGCATGGAGGCCTGGCGGTGTCATGCACGGAGGCCTGGCGGTGTCATGCAGCACGGAGGCCTGGCGGTGTCATGCAGAACGGAGGCCTGGCGGTGTCATGCAGCACGGAGGCCTGGCGGTGTCATGCACGGAGGCCTGGCGGTGTCATGCAGCACGGAGGCCTGGCGGTGTCATGCAGCACGGAGGCCTGGCGGTGTCATGCAGCACGGAGGCCTGGCTGTGTCATGCAGCACGGAGGCCTGGCGGTGTCATGCATGGAGGCCTGGCGGTGTCATGCAGCACGGAGGCCTGGCGGTGTCATGCACGGAGGCCTGGCAGTGTCATGCAGCACGGAGGCCTGGCGGTGTCATGCAGCACGGAGGCCTGGCGGTGTCATGCAGCACGGAGGCCTGGCAGTGTCATGCAGCACGGAGGCCTGGCGGTGTCATGCACGGAGGCCTGGCGGTGTCATGCAGCACGGAGGCCTGGCGGTGTCATGCAGCACGGAGGCCTGGCGGTGTCATGCACGGAGGCCTGGCGGTGTCATGCAGCACGGAGGCCTGGCGGTGTCATGCAGCACGGAGGCCTGGCAGTGTCATGCAGCACGGAGGCCTGGCGGTGTCATGCACAGAGGCCTGGCGGTGTCATGCAGCATGGAGGCCTGGCGGTGTCATGCACGGAGGCCTGACGGTGTCATGCAGCACGGAGGCCTGGCGGTGTCATGCAGCACGGAGGCCTGGCGGTGTCATGCAGCACGGAGGCCTGGCGGTGTCATGCAGCACAGAGGCCTGGCGGTGTCATGCAGCACGGAGGCCTGGCGGTGTCATGCAGCACGGAGGCCTGGCGGTGTCATGCAGCACGGAGGCCTGGCGGTGTCATGCAGCACGGAGGCCTGGCGGTGTCATGCACGGAGGCCTGGCGGTGTCATGCAGCATGGAGGCCTGGCGGTGTCATGCATGGAGGCCTGGCGGTGTCATGCAGCACGGAGGCCTGGCGGTGTCATGCAGCACGGAGGCCTGGCGGTGTCATGCAGCACGGAGGCCTGGCGGTGTCATGCACGGAGGTCTGGCGGTGTCATGCAGCACAGAGGCCTGGCGGTGTCATGCAGCACGGAGGCCTGGCGGTGTCATGCAGCACGGAGGCCTGGCGGTGTCATGCACGGAGGCCTGGTGGTGTCATGCAGCATGGAGGCCTGGCGGTGTCATGCAGCACGGAGGCCTGGTGGTGTCATGCAGCACGGAGGCCTGGCGGTGCCATGCAGCACGAAGGCCTGGCGGTGTCATGCACGGAGGCCTGGCGGTGTCATGCACGGAGGCCTGGCGGTGTCATGCAGCACGGAGGCCTGGCGGTGTCATGCAGCACGGAGGCCTGGCAGTGTATCGCAGCACGGAGGCCTGGCGGTGTCATGCAGCATGGAGGCCTGGCTGTGTCATGCAGCACGGAGGCCTGGCGGTGTCATGCAGGGAGGCCTGACGGTGTCATGCACGGAGGCCTGGCGGTGTCATGCAGCATGGAGGCCTGGCGGTGTCATGCAGCACGGAGACCTGGCGGTGTCATGCAGCACGGAGGCCTGGCGGTGTCATGCAGCACGGAGGCCTGGCGGTGTCATGCAGCACGGAGGCCTGGCGGTGTCATGCAGGGAGGCCTGGCGGTGTAATGCAGCACGGAGGCCTGGCGGTGTCATGCAGCACGAAGGCCTGGCGGTGTCATGCAGCACGGAGGCCTGACGGTGTCATGCAGCACGGAGGCCTGGCGGTGTCATGCAGCACGGAGGCCTGGCGGTGTCATGCAGCACAGAGGCCTGGCGGTGTCATGCACGGAGGCCTGGCGGTGTCATGCAGCACGGAGGCCTGGCAGTGTCATGCAGCACGGAGGCCTGGCGGTGTCATGCAGCACAGAGGCCTGGCGGTGTCATGCAGCACGGAGGCCTGGCGGTGTCATGCACGGAGGCCTGGCGGTGCCATGCAGCACGGAGGCCTGGCGGTGCCATGCAGCACGGAGGCCTGGCGGTGTCATGCAGCACGGAGGCCTGGCGGTGTCATGCAGCACGGAGGCCTGGCGGTGTCATGCAGCACGGAGGCCTGGCAGTGTCATGCACGGAGGCCTGGCGGTGTCATGCAGCACGGAGGCCTGGCGGTGTCATGCAGCACGGAGGCCTGGTGGTGTCATGCAGCACGGAGGCCTGGCGGTGTCATGCACGGAGGCCTGGTGGTGTCATGCAGCACGGAGGCCTGGCGGTGTAATGCACGGAGGCCTGGCGGTGTGATGCAGCACGCAGGCCTGGCGGAGTCATGCAGGGAGGCCTGACGGTGTCATGCACAGAGGCCTGGCAGTGTCATGCAGCACGGAGGCCTGGCGGTGTCATGCAGCACGGAGGCCTGGCGATGTCATGCAGCACGGAGGCCTGGCGGTGTCATGCAGCACGGAGGCCTGGCGGTGTCATGCAGCACGGAGGCCTGGCGGTGTCATGCAGCACGGAGGCCTGGCGGTGTCATGCAGCAGGGAGGCCTGGCGGTGTCATGCAGCACGGAGGCCTGGTGGTGTCATGCAGCACGGAGGCCTGGTGGGGTCATGCAGCACGGAGGCCTGGTGGTGTCATGCACGGAGGCCTGGCAGTGTTATGCAGCACGGAGGCCTGGCGGTGTCATGCAGCACTGAGGCCTGGCGGTGTCATGCAGCACGGAGGCCTGGCGGTGTCATGCAGCACGGAGGCCTGGCGGTGTCATGCAGCACGGAGGCCTGGCGGTGTCATGCACGGAGGCCTGGCGGTGTTATGCAGCACGGAGGCCTGGCGGTGTCATGCAGCACGGAGGCCAGGCGGTGTCATGCATGGAGGCCTGGCGGTGTCATGCAGCACGGAGGCCTGGCGGTGTCATGCACGGAGGCCTGGCGGTGTCATGCAGCACAGAGGCCTGGCGGTGTCATAAAGCACGGTGGCCTGGCGGTGTCATGCAGCACGGAGGCCTGGCGGTGTCATGCAGCACGGAGGCCTGGCGGTGTCATGCAGCACGGAGGCCTGGCGGTGTCATGCAGCACGGAGGCCTGGCGGTGTCATGCAGCACGGAGGCCTGGCGGTGTCATGCAGCACGGAGGCCTGGCGGTGTCATGCAGCACGGAGGCCTGGCGGTGTCATGCAGCATGGAGGCCTGGCGGTGTCAAGCACGGAGGCCTGGCGGTGTCATGCACGGAGGCCCGGCGGTGTCATGCAGCACAGAGGCCTGGCGGTGTCATGCAGCACAGAGGCCTGGCGGTGTCATGCAGCACGGAGGCTTGGCGGTGTCATACATGGAGGCTCGATGGTGTCATGCAGCACGGAGGCCTGGCGGTGTCATGCAGCACAGAGGCCTGACGGTGTCATGCAGCACAGAGGCCTGGCGGTGTCATGCACGGAGGCCTGGCGGTGTCATGCAGCACGGAGGCCTGGCGGTGTCATGCAGCACGGAGGCCTGGCGGTGTCATGCAGCACGGAGGCCTGGCGGTGTCATGCAGCACGGAGGCCTGGCGGTGTCATGCAGCACGGAGGCCTGGCGGTGTCATGCAGCACGGAGGCTTGGCGGTGTCATGCAGCACAGAGGCCTGGCGGTGTCATGCAGCACGGAGGCCTGGCGGTGTCATACATGGAGGCTCGGTGGTGTCATGCAGCACGGAGGCCTGGCGGTGTCATGCGCGGAGGCCTGATGGTGTCATGCAGCACAGAGGCCTGGCGGTGTCATGCACGGAGGCCTGGCGGTGTCATGCAGCACGGAGGCCTGGCGGTGTCATGCAGCACGGAGGCCTGGCGGTGTCATGCAGCACGGAGGCCTGGCGGTGTCATGCAGCACGGAGGCCTGGCGGTGTCATGCAGCACGGATGCCTGGCGGTGTCATGCAGCACGGAGGCCTGGCGGTGTCATGCACGGAGGCCTGGCGGTGTCATGCAGCACGGAGGCCTGGCGGTGTCATGCAGCACGGAGGCCTGGCGGTGTCATGCACGGAGGCCTGGCAGTGTCATGCAGCACGGAGGCCTGGCGGTGTCATGCAGCACGGAGGCATGGCGGTGTCATGCAGCACGGAGGCCTGGCGGTGTCATGCAGCACGGAGGCCTGGCGGTGTCATGCAGCACTGAGGCCTGGCGGTGTCATGCATGGAGGCCTGGCGGTGTCATGCAGCACGGAGGCCTGGCGGTGTCATGCAGCACGGAGGCCTGGCGGTGTCATGCACGGAGGCCTGGCGGTGTCATGCACGGAGGCCTGGCGGTGTCATGCACGGAGGCCTGGCGGTGTCATGCAGCACGGAGGCCTGGCGGTGTCATGCAGCACGGAGGCCTGGCGGTGTCATACACGGAGGCCTGGCGGTGTTATACACGGAGGCCTGGCGGTGTCATGCAGCACGGAGGCCTGGCGGTGTCATGCACGGAGGCCTGGCGGTGTCATGCAGCATGGAGGCCTGGCGGTGTCATGCAGCACGGAGGACTGGCGGTGTCATGCACGGAGGCCTGGTGGTGTCATGCAGCACGGAGATCTGGCGGTGTCATGCACGGAGGCCTTGCGGTGTCATGCAGCACGGAGGCCTGGCGGTGTCATGCACGGAGGCCTGGCGGTGTCATGCAGCATGGAGGCCTGGCGGTGTCATGCACGGAGGCCTGGCGGTGTCATGCAGCACGGAGGCCTGGCGGTGTCATGCAGCACAGAGGCCTGGCGATGTCATGCACGGAGGCCTGGCGGTGTCATGCAGCACGGAGGCCTGGCGGTGTCAAGCAGGCCGGAGGCCTGGCGGTGTCATGCAGCACGGAGGCCTGGCGGTGTCATGCAGCACGGAGGCCTGGCGGTGTCATGCAGCACGGAGGCCTGGCGGTGTCATGCAGCACTGAGGCCTGGCGGTGTCATGCATGGAGGCCTGGCGGTGTCATGCAGCACGGAGGCCTGGCGGTGTCATGCAGCACGGAGGCCTGGCGGTGTCATGCACGGAGGCCTGGCGGTGTCATGCACGGAGGCCTGGCGGTGTCATGCACGGAGGCCTGGCGGTGTCATGCAGCACGGAGGCCTGGCGGTGTCATGCAGCACGGAGGCCTGGCGGTGTCATACACGGAGGCCTGGCGGTGTTATACACGGAGGCCTGGCGGTGTCATGCAGCACGGAGGCCTGGCGGTGTCATGCACGGAGGCCTGGCGGTGTCATGCAGCATGGAGGCCTGGCGGTGTCATGCAGCACGGAGGACTGGCGGTGTCATGCACGGAGGCCTGGTGGTGTCATGCAGCACGGAGATCTGGCGGTGTCATGCACGGAGGCCTTGCGGTGTCATGCAGCACGGAGGCCTGGCGGTGTCATGCACGGAGGCCTGGCGGTGTCATGCACGGAGGCCTGGCGGTGTCATGCAGCACGGAGGCCTGGCGGTGTCATGCAGCACAGAGGCCTGGCGATGTCATGCACGGAGGCCTGGCGGTGTCATGCAGCACGGAGGCCTGGCGGTGTCAAGCAGGCCGGAGGCCTGGCGGTGTCATGCAGCACGGAGGCCTGGCGGTGTCATGCAGCACGGAGGCCTGGCGGTGTCATGCAGCACGGAGGCCTGGCGGTGTCATGCAGCACGGAGGCCTGGCGGTGTCATGCACCACGGAGGCCTGGCGGTGTCATGCACGGAGGCCTGGCGGTGTCATGCACGGAGGCCTGGCGATGTCATGCACGGAGGCCTGGCGGTGTCATGCAGCACGGAGGCCTGGCGGTGTCATGCAGCACGGAGGCCTGGCGGTGTCATGCAGCACGGAGGCCTGGCGGTGTCATGCAGCACGGAGGCCTGGCGGTGTCATGCAGCACGGAGGCCTGGCGGTGTCATGCAGCACGGCGGCCTGGCGGTGTGCTGCAGCACGGAGGCCTGGCGGTGTCATGCAGCACGGAGGCCTGGCGGTGTCATGCAGCACGGAGGCCTGGCGGTGTCATGCAGCACGGAGGCCTGGCGGTGTCATGCACGGAGGCCTGGCGGTGTCATGCAGCACGGAGGCCTGGCGGTGTCATGCAGCACGGAGGCCTGGCGGTGTCATGCAGCACGGAGGCCTGGCGGTGTCATGCAGCACGGAGGCCTGGCGGTGTCATGCAGCATGGCGGCCTGGCGGTGTGCTGCAGCACGGAGGCCTGGCGGTGTCATGCAGCACGGAGGCCTTGCGGTGTCATGCAGCACGGAGGCCTGGCGGTGTCATGCACGGAGGCCTGGCGGTGTCATGCAGCACGGAGGCCTGGCGGTGTCATGCAGCACGGAGGCCTGGCGGTGTCATGCAGCACGGAGGCCTGGTGGTGTCATGCACGGAGGCCTGGCGGTGTCATGCAGCACGGAGGCCTGGCGGTGTCATGCAGCACGGAGGCCTGGTTGTGTGTTCTGCTCGACTTTTCCGGCCCTCTTTTGAGGGAAGGTGATTGGAGGTGACTTCAGTCTACTATCATTCCAGTGTGAGGGTTGGAACCGTGAATATTGCCTATTTACAAGGCATTTTGACATAATTCTGTATTCCTCTCCTTAGATTAGGGCTTATAAACTTATGCTAGGGGATAGATTCATTAGTACTAGGGAAAATCTGTCCTTTTGTAAGGGTATTAGTATACTTTCTATTGAATTATGCTTAGTTCTGGTCTGGTAGGCCTCAAACGGGAGAGACTCCATCTTTCTTTCTGCTCCGGCAGCTTGAGACGCTTCTAGGTCAAATGTAATGTTTTAGTTATGAGGTGTTGTTCGCCTGGAGAGAACCGGCTCAGGCTGGCCCTTGTCGAAGGATTGTATTTTTCTTCATGCCGAAGACACAACATCAGGCCGGCCGGCTGGGAACGTGTCCTTGGTACGGGGAGGTACAAGAATTTGGTGGGCGGCAGGCTACTGGCCGTATTTTTCCATGAAGGAACAAGCTTCTATATTAGTGAAAGCACGAAGCAGTTGTGGAGTCAGTCCGTAGGCGGCATCCAGCCGTCAGCAGCGAAGCTAATAATTATTTCAGGGAAGATAGTCGCCATTCCAAAGACGTCATGCAACACTGAGGCCTGGCGGTGTCATGCAGCACGGAGGCTTGGCGGTGTCATGCACGGAGGCCTGGCTGTGTCATGCACGGAGGCCTGGCGCTGTCATGCAGCACGGAGGCCTGGCGGTGTCATGCAGCACGGAGGCCTGGCGGTGTCATGCATGGAGGCCTGGCGGTGTCATGCAGCATGGAGGCCTGGCGGTGTCATGCAGCACGGAGGCCTGGCGGTGTGATGCTGCACGGAGGCCTGGCGGTGTCATGCAGCACGGAGGCCTGGTGGTGTCATGCAGCACGGAGGCCTGGCGGTGTCATGCATGGAGGCCTGGCGGTGTCATGCACGGAGGCCTGGCGGTGTCATGCAGCACGGAGGCCTGGCGGTGTCATGCAGAACGGAGGCCTGGCGGTGTCATGCAGCACGGAGGCCTGGCGGTGTCATGCACGGAGGCCTGGTGGTGTCATGCACGGAGGCCTGGCGGTGTCATGCAGCACGGAGGCCTGGCGGTGTCATGCAGCACGGAGGCCTGGCGGTGTCATGCAACACGGAGGCCTGGCGGTGTCATGCATGGAGGCCTGGCGGTGTCATGCAGCACGGAGGCCTGGCGGTGTCATGCAGCACGGAGGCCTGGCGGTGTCATGCAACACGGAGGCCTGGCGGTGTCATGCATGGAGGCCTGGCGGTGTCATGCAGCACGGAGGCCTGGCGGTGTCATGCACGGAGGCCTGGCAGTGTCATGCAGCACGGAGGCCTGGCGGTCTCATGCAGCACGGAGGCCTGGCGGTGTCATGCAGCACGGAGGCCTGGCGGTGTCATGCAGCACGGAGGCCTGGCGGTGTCATGCACGGAGGCCTGGCGGTGTCATGCACGGAGGCCTGGCGGTGTCATGCACGGAGGCCTGGCGGTGTCATGCACGGAGGCCTGGCGGTGTCATGCACGGAGGCCTGGTGGTGTCATGCACGGAGGCCTGGCGGTGTCATGCAGCACGGAGGCCTGGCGGTGTCATAAAGCACGATGGCCTGGCGGTGTCATGCAGCACAGAGGCCTGGCGGTGTCATGCAGCACGGAGGCCTGGCGGTGTCATGCAGCACGGAGGCCTGGCGGTGTCATGCACGGAGGCCTGGCGGTGTCATGCAGCACAGAGGCCTGGCGGTGTCATGCAGCACGGAGGCCTGGTGGTGTCATGCAGCACGGAGGCCTGGCGGTGTCATGCAGCACGGAGGCCTGGCGGTGTCATGCACGGAGGCATGGCGGTGTCATGCAGCAAGGAGGCCTGGCGGTGTCATGCATCACGGAGGCCTGCCGGTGTCATGCAACACGGAGGCCTGGCGGTGTCATGCAACACGGAGGCCTGGCGGTGTCATGCAGCACGGAGGCCTGGCGGTGTCATGCACGGAGGCCTGGCGGTGTCATGCAGCATGGAGGCCTGGCGGTGTCATGCAGCATGGAGGCCTGGCGGTGTCATGCAGCACGGAGGACTGGCGGTGTCATGCACGGAGGCCTGGTGGTGTCATGCAGCACGGAGGCCTGGCTGTGTCATGCACGGAGGCCTTGCGGTGTCATGCAGCACGGAGGCCTGGCGGTGTCATGCACGGAGGCCTGGCGGTGTCATGCAGCATGGAGGCCTGGCGGTGTCATGCACGGAGGCCTGGCGGTGTCATGCAGCACGGAGGCCTGGCGGTGTCATGCAGCACAGAGGCCTGGCGATGTCATGCACGGAGGCCTGGCAGTGTCATGCAGCACGGAGGCCTGGCGGTGTCATGCAGCACGGAGGCCTGGCGGTGTCATGCACGGAGGCCTGGTGGTGTCATGCAGCACGGAGGCCTGGCGGTGTCATGCAGCACGGAGGCCTGGCGGTGTCATGCAGCACGGAGGCCTGGCGGTGTCATGCACGGAGGCCTGGCAGTGTCATGCACTGAGGCCTGGCGGTGTCATGCACTGAGGCCTGGCAGTGTCATGCAGCACGGAGGCCTGGCGGTGTCATGCAGCACGGAGGCCTGGCGGTGTCATGCAGCACGGAGGCCTGGCGGTGTCATGCAGCACGGAGGCCTGGCGGTGTCATACAGCACGGAGGCCTGGCGGTGTCATGCACGGAGGCCTGGCGGTGTCATGCACGGAGGCCTGGCGGTGTCATGCACGGAGGCCTGGCGGTGTCATGCACGGAGGCCTGGCGGTGTCATGCACGGAGGCCTGGTGGTGTCATGCACGGAGGCCTGGCGGTGTCATGCAGCACGGAGGCCTGGCGGTGTCATGCAGCACGGAGGCCTGGCGGTGTCATGCAGCACGGAGGCCTGGCGGTGTCATACACGGAGGCCTGGCGGTGTCATGCAGCACGGAGGCCTGACGGTGTCATGCACGGAGGCCTGGCGGTGTCATGCAGCACAGAGGCCTGGCGGTGTCATGCAGCACGGAGGCCTGGCGGTGTCATGCAGCACGGAGGCCTGGCGGTGTCATGCAGCACGGAGGCCTGGCGGTGTCATGCACGGAGGCATGGCGGTGTCATGCAGCAAGGAGGCCTGGCGGTGTCATGCATCACGGAGGCCTGCCGGTGTCATGCAACACGGAGGCCTGGCGGTGTCATGCACAGAGGCCTGGCAGTGTCATGCAGCACGGAGGCACGGCGGTGTCATGCAGCACGGAGGCCTGGCGGTGTCATGCAGCACGGAGGCCTGGCGGTGTCATGCACGGAGGCCTGGCGGTGTCATGCAGCACGGAGGCCTGGCGGTGTCATGCAGCATGGAGGCCTGGCGGTGTCATGCAGCACAGAGGCCTGGCGGTGTCATGCAGCACGGAGGCCTGGCGGTGTCATGCAGCACGGAGGCATGTCGGTGTCATGCAGCACGGAGGCCTGGCGGTGTCATGCAGCACGGAGGCCTGGCGGTGTCATGCTGCACGGAGGCCTGGCGGTGTCATGCATGGAGGCCTGGCGGTGTCATGCAGCACGGAGGCCTGGGGGTGTCATGCAGCATGGAGGCCTGGCGGTGTCATGCAGCACGGAGGCCTGGCGGTGTCATGCAGCACGGTGTCATGCAGCACGGAGGCCTGGCGGTGTCATGCAGCACGGAGGCCTGGCGGTGTCATGCAGCACGGAGGCCTGGCGGTGTCATGCAGCACGGAGGCCTGGCGGTGTCATGCAGCACGGAGGCCTGGCGGTGTCATGCAGCACGGAGGCCTGGCGGTGTCATGCACGGAGGCCTGGCGGTGTCATGCAGCAAGGAGGCCTGGCGGTGTCATGCAGCACGGAGGCCTGGCGGTGTCATGCAGCACGGAGGCCTGGCGGTGTCATGCAGCACGGAGGCCTGGCGGTGTCATGCACGGAGGCCTGGCGGTGTCATGCAGCACGGAGGCCTGGCGGTGTCATGCAGCACGGAGGCCTGGCGGTGTCATGCAGCACGGAGGCCTGGCGGTGTCATGCAGCACGGAGGCCTGGCGGTGTCATGCAGCACGGAGGCCTGGCGGTGTCATGCACGGAGGCCTGGCGGTGTCATGCACGGTGGCCTGGCGGTATCATGCAGTATGGAGGCCTGGCGGTGTCATGCACGGAGGCCTGGCGGTGTCATGCAGCACGGAGGCCTGGCGGTGTCATGAACGGAGGCCTGGCGGTGTCATGCAGCACAGAGGCCTGGCGGTGTCATGCAGCACGGAGGCCTGGCGGTGTCATACATGGAAGCTCGGCGGTGTCATGCAGCACGGAGGCCTGGTGGTGTCATGCACGGAGGCCTGGCGGTGTCATGCACGAGGCCTGGTGGTGTCATGCAGCACAGAGGCCTGGCGGTGTCATGCACGGAGGCCTGGCGGTGTCATGCACGGAGGCCTGGCGGTGTCATGCAGCACGGAGGCCTGGCGGTGTCATGCACAGAGGCCTGGCAGTGTCATGCAGCACGGAGGCCTGGCGGTGTCATGCAGCACGGAGGCCTGGCGGTGTCATGCAACACGGAGGCCTGGCGGTGTCATGCAGCACGGAGGCCTGCCGGTGTCATGCACGGAGGCCTGGCGGTGTCATGCAACACGGAGGCCTGGCGGTGTCATGCAGCACGGAGGCCTGGCGGTGTCATGCACGGAGGCCTGGCGGTGTCATGCAGCACGGAGGCCTGGCCGTGTCATGCAGCACGGAGGCCTGGCGGTGTCATGCACGGAGGCCTGGCGGTGTCATGCAGCACGGAGGCCTGGGGGTGTCATGCAGCACGGAGGCCTGGCGGTGTCATGCAGCATGGAGGCCTGGCGGTGTCATGCAGCACGGAGGCCTGGCGGTGTCATGCAGCACGGAGGCCTGGCGGTGTCATGCAGCACGGAGGCCTGGCGGTGTCATGCAGCACAGAGGCCTGGCGGTGTCATGCAGCACGGAGGCCTGGCGGTGTCATGCAGCACGGAGGCATGTCGGTGTCATGCAGCACGGAGGCCTGGCGGTGTCATGCAGCACGGAGGCCTGGCGGTGTCATGCTGCACGGAGGCCTGGCGGTGTCATGCATGGAGGCCTGGCGGTGTCATGCAGCACGGAGGCCTGACGGTGTCATGCAGCATGGAGGCCTGGCAGTGTCATGCAGCACGGAGGCCTGGCAGTGTCATGCAGCACGGTGTCATGCAGCACGGAGGCCTGGCGGTGTCATGCAGCACGGAGGCCTGGCGGTGTCATGCAGCACGGAGGCCTGGCGGTGTCATGCAGCACGGAGGCCTGGCGGTGTCATGCAGCACGGAGGCCTGGCGGTGTCATGCAGCACAGAGGCCTGGCGGTGTCATGCAGCACGGAGGCCTGGCGGTGTCATGCACGGAGGCCTGGCGGTGTCATGCAGCAAGGAGGCCTGGCGGTGTCATGCACGGAGGCCTGGCGGTGTCATGCAGCACGGAGGCCTGGCGGTGTCATGAACAGAGGCCTGGCGGTGTCATGCAGCACAGAGGCCTGGCGGTGTCATGCAGCACGGAGGCCTGGCGGTGTCATACATGGAGGCTCGGCGGTGTCATGCAGCACGGAGGCCTGGTGGTGTCATGCACGGAGGCCTGGCGGTGTCATGCACGAGGCCTGGTGGTGTCATGCAGCACGGAGAACTGGCGGTGTCATGCACGGAGGCCTGGCGGTGTCATGCAGCACGGAGGCCTGGCGGTGTCATGCAGCACGGAGGCATGGCGGTGTCATGCACGGAGGCCTGGTGGTGTCATGCAGCACGGATGCCTGGCAGTGTCATGCACGGAGGCCTGGCAGTGTCATGCAGCACGGAGGCCTGGCGGTGTCATACATGGAGGCTCGGCGGTGTCATGCAGCACGGAGGCCTGGCGGTGTCATACATGGAGGCTCGGCGCTGTCATGCAGCACGGAGGCCTGGCGGTGTCATGCGTGGAGGCCTGGCGGTGTAATGCAGCACGGAGGCCTGGCGGTGTCATGCAGCACGGAGGCCTGGCGGTGTCATGCACGGAGGCCTGGCGGTGTCATGCAGCACAGAGGCCTGGCGATGTCATGCAGCACGGAGGCCTGGCGGTGTCATGCAGCACCGAGGCCTGGCGGTGTCATGCAGCACCGAGGCCTGGCGGTGTCATGCAGCACGGAGGCCTGGCGGTGTCATGCAGCACGGAGGCCTGGCGGTGTCATGCACGGAGGCCTGGCGGTGTCATGCAGCACGGAGGCCTGGCGGTGTCATGCAGCACGGTGTCATGCAGCACGGAGGCCTGGCGGTGTCATGCAGCACGGAGGCCTGGCGGTGTCATGCAGCACGGAGGCCTGGCGGTGTCATGCATGGACGCCTGGCGGTGTCATGCAGCATGGAAGCCTGGCGGTGTCATGCACAGAGGCCTGGCGGTGTCATGCACGGAGGCCTGGCGGTGTCATGCAGCACGGAGGCCTGGCTGTGTCATGCAGCACGGAGGCCTGGTGGTGTCATGCAGCACGGAGGCCTGGCGGTGTCATGCACGGAGTCCTGCCGGTGTCAATCACGGAGGCCTGGCGGTGTCATGCAGCACAGAGGCCTGGCGGTGTCATGCAGCACGGAGGCCTGGCGGTGTCATGCAGCACGGAGGCCTGGCGGTGTCATGCAGCACGGAGGCCTGGCGGTGTCATGCAGCACGGAGGCATGGCGGTGTCATGCAGCAAGGAGGCCTGCCGGTGTCATGCAGCACGGAGGCCTGCCGGTGTCATGCAACACGGAGGCCTGGCGGTGTCATGCAGCACGGAGGCCTGGCGGTGTCATGCACGGAGGCCTGGCGGTGTCATGCAGCACGGAGGCCTGGCGGTGTCATGCACGGAGGCCTGGCGGTGTCATGCAGCATGGAGGCCTGGCGGTGTCATGCAGCACGGAGGCCTGGCGGTGTCATGCAGCACGGAGGCCTGGCGGTGTCATGCAGCACGGAGGCCTGGCGGTGTCATGCAGCACGGAGGCCTGGCGGTGTCATGCAGCACGGAGGCCTGGCGGTGTCCTGCAGCATGGAGGCCTGGCGGTGTCATGCAGCACGGAGGCCTGGCGGTGTCATGCAGCACGGAGGCCTGGCGGTGTCATGCAGCACGGAGGCCTGGCGGTGTCATGCACGGAGGCCTGGCGGTGTCATGCAGCACGGAGGCCTGGCGGTGTCATGCAGCTCGGAGGCCTGGCGGTGTCATGCAGCACGGAGGCCTGGCGGTTTCATGCAGCACGGAGGCCTGGCGGTTTCATGCAGCACGGAGGCCTGGCGGTGTCATGCAGCACGGAGGCCTGGCAGTGTCATGCACGGAGGCCTGGCAGTGTCATGCAGCACGGAGGCCTGGCGGTGTCATGCACGGAGGCCTGGCGGTGTCATGCAGCACGGAGGCCTGGCGGTGTCATGCACGGAGGCCTGGCGGTGTCATGCAGCACGGAGGCCTGGCGGTGTCATGCAGCACGGAGGCCTGGCGGTCTCATGCAGCACGGAGGCCTGGCGGTGTCATGCAGCACAGAGGCCTGGCAGTGTCATGCAGCACGGAGGCCTGGCGGTGTCATGCAGCACGGAGGCCTGGCAGTGTCATGCACGGAGGCCTGGCGGTGTCATGCACGGAGGCCTGGCGGTGTCATGCACGGAGGCCTGGTGGTGTCATGCAGCACAGAGGCCTGGCGGTGTCATGCAGCACAGAGGCCTGGCGGTGTCATGCATGGAGGCCTGGCGGTGTCATGCAGCAGGGAGGCCTGGCCGTGTCATGCAGCACAGAGGCCTGGCGGTGTCATGCACGGAGGCCTGGCGGTGTCATGCAGCACGGAGGCCTGGCGGTGTCATGCAGCACGGAGGCCTGGCGGAGTCATGCACGGAGGCCTGGCGGTGTCATGCAGCACGGAGGCCTGGCGGTGTCATGCAGCACGGAGGCCAGGCGGTGTCATGCAGCACGGAGGCCTGTCGGTGTCATGCGCGGAGGCCTGACGGTGTCATGCAGCACAGAGGCCTGGCGGTGTCATGCACGGAGGCCTGGCGGTGTCATGCAGCACAGAGGCCTGGCGGTGTCATGCAGCACGGAGGCCTGGCGGTGTCATGCACGGAGGCCTGGCGGTGTCATGCAGCACGGAGGCCTGGCGGTGTCATGCAGCACGGAGGCCTGGCGGTGTCATGCAGCACGGAGGCCTGGCGGTGTCATGCACGGAGGCCTGGCGGTGTCATGCAGCACGGAGGCCTGGCGGTGTCATGCAGCACGGAGGCCTGGCGGTGTCATGCAGCACGGAGGCCTGGCGGTGTCATGCAGCACGGAGGCCTGGCGGTGTCATGCACGGAGGCCTGGCGGTGTCATGCAGCATGGAGGCCTGGTGGTGTCATGCAGCACGGAGGCCTGGCGGTGTCATGCAGCACGGAGGCCTGGCGGTGTCATGCAGCACGGAGGCCTGGCGGTGTCATGCACGGAGGCCTGGCGGTGTCATGCAGCACGGAAGCCTGGCGGTGTCATGCAGCACGGAGGCCTGGCGGTGTCATGCACGGATGCCTGGCGCCTGGCGGTGTCATGCACGGAGGCCTGGCGGTGTCATGCACGGACGCCTGGCGGTGTCATGCACGGAGGCCTGGCGGTGTCATGCAGCACGGAGGCCTGGCGGTGTCATGCAGCACGGAGGCCTGGCGGTGTCATGCAGCACGGAGGCCTGGCGGTGTCATACACGGAGGCCTGGCGGTGTCATGCAGCACAGAGGCCTGGCGGTGTCATGCAGCACGGAGGCCTGGCGGTGTCATGCACGGAGGCCTGGCGGTGTCATGCACGGAGGCCTGGCGGTGTCATGCAGCACGGAGGCCTGGCGGTGTCATGCAGCACGGAGGCCTGGCGGTGTCATGCAGCACGGAGGCCTGGCGGTGTCATGCACGGAGGCCTGGCGGTGTCATGCAGCACGGATGCCTGGCGGTGTCATGCACGGAGGCCTGCCGGTGTCAATCACGGAGGCCTGGCGGTGTCATGCAGCACAGAGGCCTGGCGATGTCATGCAGCACGGAGGCCTGGCAGTGTCATGCAGCACGGAGGCCTGGCGGTGTCATGCAGCACGGAGGCCTGGCGGTGTCATGCACGGAGGCATGGCGGTGTCATGCAGCAAGGAGGCCTGCCGGTGTCATGCAGCACGGAGGCCTGCCGGTGTCATGCAACACGGAGGCCTGGCGGTGTCATGCAGCACGGAGACTGGCGGTGTCATGCACGGAGGCCTGGCGGTGTCATGCAGCACGGAGGCCTGGCGGTGTCATGCACAGAGGCCTGGCAGTGTCATGCAGCACGGAGGCCCGGCGGTGTCATGCAGCACGGAGGCCTGGCGGTGTCATGCAGCACGGAGGCCTGGCGGTGTCATGCACGGAGGCCTTCCGGTGTCAATCACGGAGGCCTGGCGGTGTCATGCAGCAAAGAGGCCTGGCGGTGTCATGCAGCACGGAGGCCTGGCGGTGTCATGCAGCACGGAGGCCTGGCGGTGTCATGCAGCACGGAGGCCTGGCGGTGTCATGCAGCACGGAGGCCTGGCGGTGTCATGCATGGAGGCCTGGCGGTGTCATGCAGCACGGAGGCCTGGCGGTGTCATGCAGCACGGAGGCCTGGCGGTGTCATGCAGCACGGAGGCCTGGCGGTGTCATGCAGCACGGAGGCCTGGCGGTGTCATGCAGCACGGAGGCCTGGCGGTGTCATGCACGGAGGCCTGGCGGTGTCATGCAGCATGGAGGCCTGGCGGTGTCATGCAGCACGGAGGCCTGGCGGTGTCATGCACGGAGGCCTGGCGGTGTCATGCAGCACGGAGGCCTGGCGGTGTCATGCAGCACGGAGGCCTGGTGGTGTCATGCAGCACGGAGGCCTGGCGGTGTCATGCACGGAGGCCTGCCGGTGTCAATCACGGACGCCTGGCGGTGTCATGCAGCACAGAGGCCTGGCGGTGTCATGCAGCATGGAGGCCTGGCGGTGTCATGCAGCACGGAGGCCTGGCGCTGTCATGCAGCACGGAGGCCTGGCGGTGTCATGCATGGAGGCATGGCGGTGTCATGCAGCAAGGAGGCCTGCCGGTGTCATGCAGCACGGAGGCCTGCCGGTGTCATGCAACACGGAGGCCTGGCGGTGTCATGCAGCACGGAGGCCTGGCGGTGTCATGCACGGAGGCCTGGCGGTGTCATGCAGCACGGAGGCCTGGCGGTGTCATGCACGGAGGCCTGGCGGTGTCATGCAGCACGGAGGCCTGGCGGTGTCATGCACGGAGGCCTGGCGGTGTCATGCAGCATGGAGGCCTGGTGGTGTCATGCAGCACGGAGGCCTGGCGGTGTCATGCAGCACGGAGGCCTGGCGGTGTCATGCAGCACGGAGGCCTGGCGGTGTCATGCACGGAGGCCTGGCGGTGTCATGCAGCACGGAAGCCTGGCGGTGTCATGCAGCACGGAGGCCTGGCGGTGTCATGCACGGATGCCTGGCGCCTGGCGGTGTCATGCACGGAGGCCTGGCGGTGTCATGCACGGACGCCTGGCGGTGTCATGCACGGAGGCCTGGCGGTGTCATGCAGCACGGAGGCCTGGCGGTGTCATGCAGCACGGAGGCCTGGCGGTGTCATGCAGCACGGAGGCCTGGCGGTGTCATACACGGAGGCCTGGCGGTGTCATGCAGCACAGAGGCCTGGCGGTGTCATGCAGCACGGAGGCCTGGCGGTGTCATGCACGGAGGCCTGGCGGTGTCATGCACGGAGGCCTGGCGGTGTCATGCAGCACGGAGGCCTGGCGGTGTCATGCAGCACGGAGGCCTGGCGGTGTCATGCAGCACGGAGGCCTGGCGGTGTCATGCACGGAGGCCTGGCGGTGTCATGCAGCACGGAGGCCTGGCGGTGTCATGCACGGAGGCCTGCCGGTGTCAATCACGGAGGCCTGGCGGTGTCATGCAGCACAGAGGCCTGGCGATGTCATGCAGCATGGAGGCCTGGCGGTGTCATGCAGCACGGAGGCCTGGCGGTGTCATGCAGCACGGAGGCCTGGCGGTGTCATGCACGGAGGCATGGTGGTGTCATGCAGCAAGGAGGCCTGCCGGTGTCATGCAGCACGGAGGCCTGCCGGTGTCATGCAACACGGAGGCCTGGCGGTGTCATGCAGCACGGAGACTGGCGGTGTCATGCACGGAGGCCTGGCGGTGTCATGCAGCACGGAGGCCTTGCGGTGTCATGCACAGAGGCCTGGCAGTGTCATGCAGCACGGAGGCCCGGCGGTGTCATGCAGCACGGAGGCCTGGCGGTGTCATGCAGCACGGAGGCCTGGCGGTGTCATGCACGGAGGCCTTCCGGTGTCAATCACGGAGGCCTGGCGGTGTCATGCAGCAAAGAGGCCTGGCGGTGTCATGCAGCACGGAGGCCTGGCGGTGTCATGCAGCACGGAGGCCTGGCGGTGTCATGCAGCACGGAGGCCTGGCGGTGTCATGCAGCACGGAGGCCTGGCGGTGTCATGCATGGAGGCCTGGCGGTGTCATGCAGCACGGAGGCCTGGCGGTGTCATGCAGCATGGAGGCCTGGCGGTGTCATGCAGCACGGAGGCCTGGCGGTGTCATGCAGCACGGAGGCCTGGCGGTGTCATGCAGCATGGAGGCCTGGCGGTGTCATGCACGGAGGCCTGGCGGTGTCATGCAGCATGGAGGCCTGGCGGTGTCATGCAGCACGGAGGCCTGGCGGTGTCATGCACGGAGGCCTGGCGGTGTCATGCAGCACGGAGGCCTGGCGGTGTCATGCAGCACGGAGGCCTGGTGGTGTCATGCAGCACGGAGGCCTGGCGGTGTCATGCACGGAGGCCTGCCGGTGTCAATCACGGACGCCTGGCGGTGTCATGCAGCACAGAGGCCTGGCGGTGTCATGCAGCATGGAGGCCTGGCGGTGTCATGCAGCACGGAGGCCTGGCGCTGTCATGCAGCACGGAGGCCTGGCGGTGTCATGCACGGAGGCATGGCGGTGTCATGCAGCAAGGAGGCCTGCCGGTGTCATGCAGCACGGAGGCCTGCCGGTGTCATGCAACACGGAGGCCTGGCGGTGTCATGCAGCACGGAGGCCTGGCGGTGTCATGCACGGAGGCCTGGCGGTGTCATGCAGCACGGAGGCCTGGCGGTGTCATGCACGGAGGCCTGGCGGTGTCATGCAGCATGGAGGCCTGGCGGTGTCATGCAGCACGGAGGCCTGGCGGTGTCATGCAGCACGGAGGCCTGGCGGTGTCATGCAGCATGGAGGCCTGGCGGTGTCATGCAGCACGGAGGCCTGGCGGTGTCATGCAGCATGGAGGCCTGGCGGTGTCATGCAGCACGGAGGCCTGGCGGTGTCATGCAGCACGGAGGCCTGGCGGTGTCATGCAGCACGGAGGCCTGGCGGTGTCATGCACGGAGGCCTGGCGGTGTCATGCAGCACGGAGGCCTGGCGGTGTCATGCAGCACGGAGGCCTGGCGGTGTCATGCAGCATGGAGGCCTGGCGGTGTCATGCAGCACGGAGGCCTGGCGGTGTCATGCAGCACGGAGGCCTGGCAGTGTCATGCACGGAGGCCTAGCGGTGTCATGCAGCACGGAGGCCTGGCGGTGTCATGCACGGAGGCCTGGCGGTGTCATGCAGCATGGAGGCCTGGCGGTGTCATGCACGGAGGCCTGGCGGTGTCATGCAGCACGGAGGCCTGGCGGTGTCATGCAGCATGGAGGCCTGGCGGTCTCATGCAGCACGGAGGCCTGGTGGTGTCATGCAGCACAGAGGCCTGGCAGTGTCATGCAGCACGGAGGCCTGGCGGTGTCATGCAGCACGGAGGCCTGGCAGTGTCATGCACGGAGGCCTGGCGGTGTAATGCACGGAGGCCTGGCGGTGTCATGCACGGAGGCCTGGTGGTGTCATGCAGCACAGAGGCCTGGCGGTGTCATGCATGGAGGCCTGGCGGTGTCATGCAGCAGGGAGGCCTGGCCGTGTCATGCAGCACAGAGGCCTGGCGGTGTCATGCACGGAGGCCTGGCGGTGTCATGCAGCACGGAGGCCAGGCGGTGTCATGCAGCACGGAGGCCTGGCGGAGTCATGCACGGAGGCCTGGCGGTGTCATGCAGCACGGAGGCCTGGCGGTGTCATGCAGCACGGAGGCCAGGCGGTGTCATGCAGCACGGAGGCCTGTCGGTGTCATGCGCGGAGGCCTGACGGTGTCATGCAGCACAGAGGCCTGGCGGTGTCATGCACGGAGGACTGGCGGTGTCATGCAGCACGGAGGCCTGGCGGTGTCATGCAGCACAGAGGCCTGGCGGTGTCATGCACGGAGGCCTGGCGGTGTCATGCAGCACAGAGGCCTGGCGGTGTCATGCAGCACGGAGGCCTGGCGGTGTCATGCAGCACGGAGGCCTGGCGGTGTCATGCACGGAGGCCTGGCGGTGTCATGCAGCACGGAGGCCTGGCGGTGTCATGCAGCACCGAGGCCTGGCGGTGTCATGCAGCACCGAGGCCTGGCGGTGTCATGCAGCACGGAGGCCTGGCGGTGTCATGCAGCACAGAGGCCTGGCGGTGTCATGCAGCACAGAGGCCTGGCGGTGTCATGCAGCACGGAGGCCTGCCGGTGTCATGCAGCACGGAGGCCTGGCGGTGTCATGCAGCACGGAGGCCTGGCGGTGTCATGCAGCACGGAGGCATGGCGGTGTCATGCAGCAAGGAGGCCTGCCGGTGTCATGCAGCACGGAGGCCTGCCGGTGTCATGCAACACGGAGGCCTGGCGGTGTCATGCAGCACGGAGGCCTGGCGGTGTCATGCACGGAGGCCTGGCGGTGTCATGCAGCACGGAGGCCTGGCGGTGTCATGCACGGAGGCCTGGCGGTGTCATGCAGCATGGAGGCCTGGCGGTGTCATGCAGCACGGAGGCCTGGCGGTGTCATGCAGCACGGAGGCCTGGCGGTGTCATGCAGCACGGAGGCCTGGCGGTGTCATGCAGCACGGAGGCCTGGCGGTGTCATGCAGCACGGAGGCCTGGCGGTGTCCTGCAGCATGGAGGCCTGGCGGTGTCATGCAGCACGGAGGCCTGGCGGTGTCATGCAGCACGGAGGCCTGGCGGTGTCATGCAGCACGGAGGCCTGGCGGTGTCATGCACGGAGGCCTGGCGGTGTCATGCAGCACGGAGGCCTGGCGGTGTCATGCAGCTCGGAGGCCTGGCGGTGTCATGCAGCACGGAGGCCTGGCGGTTTCATGCAGCACGGAGGCCTGGCGGTGTCATGCAGCACGGAGGCCTGGCAGTGTCATGCACGGAGGCCTGGCAGTGTCATGCAGCACGGAGGCCTGGCGGTGTCATGCACGGAGGCCTGGCGGTGTCATGCAGCACGGAGGCCTGGCGGTGTCATGCACGGAGGCCTGGCGGTGTCATGCAGCACGGAGGCCTGGCGGTGTCATGCAGCACGGAGGCCTGGCGGTCTCATGCAGCATGGAGGCCTGGCGGTGTCATGCAGCACAGAGGCCTGGCAGTGTCATGCAGCACGGAGGCCTGGCGGTGTCATGCAGCACGGAGGCCTGGCAGTGTCATGCACGGAGGCCTGGCGGTGTCATGCACGGAGGCCTGGCGGTGTCATGCACGGAGGCCTGGTGGTGTCATGCAGCACAGAGGCCTGGCGGTGTCATGCAGCACAGAGGCCTGGCGGTGTCATGCATGGAGGCCTGGCGGTGTCATGCAGCAGGGAGGCCTGGCCGTGTCATGCAGCACAGAGGCCTGGCGGTGTCATGCACGGAGGCCTGGCGGTGTCATGCAGCATGGAGGCCTGGCGGTGTCATGCAGCACGGAGGCCTGGCGGTGTCATGCAGCACGGAGGCCTGGCGGTGTCATGCAGCATGGAGGCCTGGCGGTGTCATGCAGCACGGAGGCCTGGCAGTGTCATGCACGGAGGCCTGGCGGTGTCATGCACGGAGGCCTGGCGGTGTCATGCACGGAGGCCTGGCGGTGTCATGCACGGAGGCCTGGCGGTGTCATGCAGCACGGAGGCCTGGCGGTGTCATGCAGCACGGAGGCCTGGCGGTGTCATGCAGCACGGAGGCCTGGCGGTGTCATGCACGGAGGCCTGCCGGTGTCATGCAGCACGGAGGCCTGGCGGTGTCATGCACGGAGGCCTGCCGGTGTCAATCACGGAGGCCTGGCGGTGTCATGCAGCACAGAGGCCTGGCGGTGTCATGCAGCACGGAGGCCTGGCGGTGTCATGCAGCACAGAGGCCTGGCGGTGTCATGCAGCACGGAGGCCTGGCGGTGTCATGCTGCACGGAGGCCTGGCGGTGTCATGCATGGAGGCCTGGCGGTGTCATGCAGCACGGAGGCCTGACGGTGTCATGCACGAGGCCTGGTGGTGTCATGCAGCACGGAGGCCTGGCAGTGTCATGCACGGAGGCCTGGCGGTGTCATGCACGGAGGCCTGGCGGTGTCATGCACGGAGGCCTGGTGGTGTCATGCAGCACAGAGGCCTGGCGGTGTCATGCAGCACAGAGGCCTGGCAGTGTCATGCATGGAGGCCTGGCGGTGTCATGCAGCAGGGAGGCCTGGCCGTGTCATGCAGCACAGAGGCCTGGCGGTGTCATGCACGGAGGCCTGGCGGTGTCATGCAGCACGGAGGCCTGGCGGTGTCATGCAGCACGGAGGCCTGGCGGAGTCATGCACGGAGGCCTGGCGGTGTCATGCAGCACGGAGGCCTGGCGGTGTCATGCAGCACGGAGGCCAGGCGGTGTCATGCAGCACGGAGGCCTGTCGGTGTCATGCGCGGAGGCCTGACGGTGTCATGCAGCACAGAGGCCTGGCGGTGTCATGCACGGAGGCCTGGCGGTGTCATGCAGCACAGAGGCCTGGCGGTGTCATGCAGCACGGAGACCTGGCGGTGTCATGCACGGAGGCCTGGCAGTGTCATGCAACACTGAGGCCTGGCGGTGTCATGCAGCACGGAGGCCTGGCGGTGTCATGCAGCACGGAGGCCTGGCGGTGTCATGCACGGAGGCCTGGCGGTGTCATGCAGCACGGAGGCCTGGCGGTGTCATGCACGGAGGCCAGGCGGTGTCATGCAGCACGGAGGCCTGGCGGTGTCATGCAGCACGGAGGCCTGGCGGTGTCATGCAGCACGGAGGCCTGGCGGTGTCATGCAGCACGGAGGCCTGGCGGTGTCATGCACGGAGGCCTGGCGGTGTCATGCAGCATGGAGGCCTGGTGGTGTCATGCAGCACGGAGGCCTGGCGGTGTCATGCAGCACGGAGGCCTGGCGGTGTCATGCAGCACGGAGGCCTGGCGGTGTCATGCACGGAGGCCTGGCGGTGTCATGCAGCACGGAAGCCTGGCGGTGTCATGCAGCACGGAGGCCTGGCGGTGTCATGCACGGATGCCTGGCGCCTGGCGGTGTCATGCACGGAGGCCTGGCGGTGTCATGCACGGACGCCTGGCGGTGTCATGCACGGAGGTCTGGCGGTGTCATGCAGCACGGAGGCCTGGCGGTGTCATGCAGCACGGAGGCCTGGCGGTGTCATGCAGCACGGAGGCCTGGCGGTGTCATACACGGAGGCCTGGCGGTGTCATGCAGCACAGAGGCCTGGCGGTGTCATGCAGCACGGAGGCCTGGCGGTGTCATGCACGGAGGCCTGGCGGTGTCATGCACGGAGGCCTGGCGGTGTCATGCAGCACGGAGGCCTGGCGGTGTCATGCAGCACGGAGGCCTGGCGGTGTCATGCAGCACGGAGGCCTGGCGGTGTCATGCACGGAGGCCTGCCGGTGTCATGCAGCACGGAGGCCTGGCGGTGTCATGCACGGAGGCCTGCCGGTGTCAATCACGGAGGCCTGGCGGTGTCATGCAGCACAGAGGCCTGGCGATGTCATGCAGCACGGAGGCCTGGCGGTGTCATGCAGCACGGAGGCCTGGCGGTGTCATGCAGCACGGAGGCCTGGCGGTGTCATGCACGGAGGCATGGCGGTGTCATGCAGCAAGGAGGCCTGCCGGTGTCATGCAGCACGGAGGCCTGCCGGTGTCATGCAACACGGAGGCCTGGCGGTGTCATGCAGCACGGAGACTGGCGGTGTCATGCACGGAGGCCTGGCGGTGTCATGCAGCACGGAGGCCTGGCGGTGTCATGCACAGAGGCCTGGCAGTGTCATGCAGCACGGAGGCCCGGCGGTGTCATGCAGCACGGAGGCCTGGCGGTGTCATGCAGCACGGAGGCCTGGCGGTGTCATGCACGGAGGCCTTCCGGTGTCAATCACGGAGGCCTGGCGGTGTCATGCAGCAAAGAGGCCTGGCGGTGTCATGCAGCACGGAGGCCTGGCGGTGTCATGCAGCACGGAGGCCTGGCGGTGTCATGCAGCACGGAGGCCTGGCGGTGTCATGCAGCACGGAGGCCTGGCGGTGTCATGCAGCACGGAGGCCTGGCGGTGTCATGCATGGAGGCCTGGCGGTGTCATGCAGCACGGAGGCCTGGCGGTGTCATGCAGCACGGAGGCCTGGCGGTGTCATGCAGCACGGAGGCCTGGCGGTGTCATGCAGCACGGAGGCCTGGCGGTGTCATGCACGGAGGCCTGGCGGTGTCATGCAGCATGGAGGCCTGGCGGTGTCATGCAGCACGGAGGCCTGGCGGTGTCATGCAGCACGGAGGCCTGGCGGTGTCATGCAGCACGGAGGCCTGGTGGTGTCATGCAGCACGGAGGCCTGGCGGTGTCATGCACGGAGGCCTGCCGGTGTCAATCACGGACGCCTGGCGGTGTCATGCAGCACAGAGGCCTGGCGGTGTCATGCAGCATGGAGGCCTGGCGGTGTCATGCAGCACGGAGGCCTGGCGGTGTCATGCAGCACGGAGGCCTGGCGGTGTCATGCACGGAGGCATGGCGGTGTCATGCAGCAAGGAGGCCTGCCGGTGTCATGCAGCACGGAGGCCTGCCGGTGTCATGCAACACGGAGGCCTGGCGGTGTCATGCAGCACGGAGGCCTGGCGGTGTCATGCACGGAGGCCTGGCGGTGTCATGCAGCACGGAGGCCTGGCGGTGTCATGCACAGAGGCCTGGCGGTGTCATGCAGCATGGAGGCCTGGCGGTGTCATGCAGCACGGAGGCCTGGCGGTGTCATGCAGCACGGAGGCCTGGCGGTGTCATGCAGCACGGAGGCCTGGCGGTGTCATGCAGCACGGAGGCCTGGCGGTGTCATGCAGCATGGAGGCCTGGCGGTGTCATGCAGCACGGAGGCCTGGCGGTGTCATGCAGCACGGAGGCCTCGCGGTGTCATGCACAGAGGCCTGGCAGTGTCATGCAGCACGGAGGCCTGGCGGTGTCATGCAGCACGGAGGCCTGGCGGTGTCATGCAACACGGAGGCCTGGCGGTGTCATGCAGCACGGAGGCCTGCCGGTGTCATGCAGCACGGAGGCCTGGCGGTGTCATGCAACACGGAGGCCTGGCGGTGTCATGCAGCACGGAGGCCTGTCGGTGTCATGCAGCACAGAGGCCTGGCGGTGTCATGCAGCACGGAGGCCTGGCGGTGTCATGCAGCACGGAGGCATGTCGGTGTCATGCAGCACGGAGGCCTGGCGGTGTCATGCAGCACGGAGGCCTGGCGGTGTCATGCTGCACGGAGGCCTGGCGGTGTCATGCATGGAGGCCTGGCGGTGTCATGCAGCACGGAGGCCTGACGGTGTCATGCACGAGGCCTGGTGGTGTCATGCAGCACGGAGGCCTGGCGGTGTCATGCACGGAGGCCTGGCGGTGTCATGCACGGAGGCCTGGCGGTGTCATGCAGCATGGAGGCCTGGCGGTGTCATGCACAGAGGCCTGGCAGTGTCATGCAGCACGGAGGCCTGGCGGTGTCATGCAGCACGGAGGCCTGGCGGTGTCATGCACGGAGGCCTGGCGGTGTCATGCAGCACGGAGGCCTGGCGGTGTCATGCAGCTCGGAGGCCTGGCGGTGTCATGCAGCACGGAGGCCAGGCGGTTTCATGCAGCACAGAGGCCTGGCGGTGTCATGCACGGAGGCCTGGCGGTGTCATGCAGCACAGAGGCCTGGCGGTGTCATGCACGGAGGCCTGGCGGTGTCATGCAGCACAGAGGCCTGGCGGTGTCATGCAGCACAGAGGCCTGGCGGTGTCATGCAGCACGGAGGCCTGGCGGTGTCATGCACGGAGGCCAGGCGGTGTCATGCAGCACGGAGGCCTGGCGGTGTCATGCAGCACGGAGGCCTGGCGGTGTCATGCAGCACGGAGGCCTGGCGGTGTCATGCAGCACGGAGGCCTGGCGGTGTCATGCACGGAGGCCTGGCGGTGTCATGCAGCATGGAGGCCTGGTGGTGTCATGCAGCACGGAGGCCTGGCGGTGTCATGCAGCACGGAGGCCTGGCGGTGTCATGCAGCACGGAGGCCTGGCGGTGTCATGCACGGAGGCCTGGCGGTGTCATGCAGCACGGAAGCCTGGCGGTGTCATGCAGCACGGAGGCCTGGCGGTGTCATGCACGGATGCCTGGCGCCTGGCGGTGTCATGCACGGAGGCCTGGCGGTGTCATGCACGGACGCCTGGCGGTGTCATGCACGGAGGTCTGGCGGTGTCATGCAGCACGGAGGCCTGGCGGTGTCATGCAGCACGGAGGCCTGGCGGTGTCATGCAGCACGGAGGCCTGGCGGTGTCATACACGGAGGCCTGGCGGTGTCATGCAGCACAGAGGCCTGGCGGTGTCATGCAGCACGGAGGCCTGGCGGTGTCATGCACGGAGGCCTGGCGGTGTCATGCACGGAGGCCTGGCGGTGTCATGCAGCACGGAGGCCTGGCGGTGTCATGCAGCACGGAGGCCTGGCGGTGTCATGCAGCACGGAGGCCTGGCGGTGTCATGCACGGAGGCCTGCCGGTGTCATGCAGCACGGAGGCCTGGCGGTGTCATGCACGGAGGCCTGCCGGTGTCAATCACGGAGGCCTGGCGGTGTCATGCAGCACAGAGGCCTGGCGATGTCATGCAGCACGGAGGCCTGGCGGTGTCATGCAGCACGGAGGCCTGGCGGTGTCATGCAGCACGGAGGCCTGGCGGTGTCATGCACGGAGGCATGGCGGTGTCATGCAGCAAGGAGGCCTGCCGGTGTCATGCAGCACGGAGGCCTGCCGGTGTCATGCAACACGGAGGCCTGGCGGTGTCATGCAGCACGGAGACTGGCGGTGTCATGCACGGAGGCCTGGCGGTGTCATGCAGCACGGAGGCCTGGCGGTGTCATGCACAGAGGCCTGGCAGTGTCATGCAGCACGGAGGCCCGGCGGTGTCATGCAGCACGGAGGCCTGGCGGTGTCATGCAGCACGGAGGCCTGGCGGTGTCATGCACGGAGGCCTTCCGGTGTCAATCACGGAGGCCTGGCGGTGTCATGCAGCAAAGAGGCCTGGCGGTGTCATGCAGCACGGAGGCCTGGCGGTGTCATGCAGCACGGAGGCCTGGCGGTGTCATGCAGCACGGAGGCCTGGCGGTGTCATGCAGCACGGAGGCCTGGCGGTGTCATGCAGCACGGAGGCCTGGCGGTGTCATGCATGGAGGCCTGGCGGTGTCATGCAGCACGGAGGCCTGGCGGTGTCATGCAGCACGGAGGCCTGGCGGTGTCATGCAGCACGGAGGCCTGGCGGTGTCATGCAGCACGGAGGCCTGGCGGTGTCATGCACGGAGGCCTGGCGGTGTCATGCAGCATGGAGGCCTGGCGGTGTCATGCAGCACGGAGGCCTGGCGGTGTCATGCAGCACGGAGGCCTGGCGGTGTCATGCAGCACGGAGGCCTGGTGGTGTCATGCAGCACGGAGGCCTGGCGGTGTCATGCACGGAGGCCTGCCGGTGTCAATCACGGACGCCTGGCGGTGTCATGCAGCACAGAGGCCTGGCGGTGTCATGCAGCATGGAGGCCTGGCGGTGTCATGCAGCACGGAGGCCTGGCGGTGTCATGCAGCACGGAGGCCTGGCGGTGTCATGCACGGAGGCATGGCGGTGTCATGCAGCAAGGAGGCCTGCCGGTGTCATGCAGCACGGAGGCCTGCCGGTGTCATGCAACACGGAGGCCTGGCGGTGTCATGCAGCACGGAGGCCTGGCGGTGTCATGCACGGAGGCCTGGCGGTGTCATGCAGCACGGAGGCCTGGCGGTGTCATGCACAGAGGCCTGGCGGTGTCATGCAGCATGGAGGCCTGGCGGTGTCATGCAGCACGGAGGCCTGGCGGTGTCATGCAGCACGGAGGCCTGGCGGTGTCATGCAGCACGGAGGCCTGGCGGTGTCATGCAGCACGGAGGCCTGGCGGTGTCATGCAGCATGGAGGCCTGGCGGTGTCATGCAGCACGGAGGCCTGGCGGTGTCATGCAGCACGGAGGCCTCGCGGTGTCATGCACAGAGGCCTGGCAGTGTCATGCAGCACGGAGGCCTGGCGGTGTCATGCAGCACGGAGGCCTGGCGGTGTCATGCAACACGGAGGCCTGGCGGTGTCATGCAGCACGGAGGCCTGCCGGTGTCATGCAGCACGGAGGCCTGGCGGTGTCATGCAACACGGAGGCCTGGCGGTGTCATGCAGCACGGAGGCCTGTCGGTGTCATGCAGCACAGAGGCCTGGCGGTGTCATGCAGCACGGAGGCCTGGCGGTGTCATGCAGCACGGAGGCATGTCGGTGTCATGCAGCACGGAGGCCTGGCGGTGTCATGCAGCACGGAGGCCTGGCGGTGTCATGCTGCACGGAGGCCTGGCGGTGTCATGCATGGAGGCCTGGCGGTGTCATGCAGCACGGAGGCCTGACGGTGTCATGCACGAGGCCTGGTGGTGTCATGCAGCACGGAGGCCTGGCGGTGTCATGCACGGAGGCCTGGCGGTGTCATGCACGGAGGCCTGGCGGTGTCATGCAGCATGGAGGCCTGGCGGTGTCATGCACAGAGGCCTGGCAGTGTCATGCAGCACGGAGGCCTGGCGGTGTCATGCAGCACGGAGGCCTGGCGGTGTCATGCAACACGGAGGCCTGGTGGTGTCATGCAGCACGGAGGCCTGCCGGTGTCATGCACGGAGGCCTGGCGGTGTCATGCAACACGGAGGCCTGGCGGTGTCATGCAGCACGGAGGCCTGGCGGTGTCATGCACGGAGGCCTGGCGGTGTCATGCAGCACGGAGGCCTGGCCGTGTCATGCAGCACGGAGGCCTGGCGGTGTTATGCACGGAGGCCTGGCGGTGTCATGCAGCACGGAGCCCTGGGGGTGTCATGCAGCACGGAGGCCTGGCGGTGTCATGCAGCATGGAGGCCTGGCGGTGTCATGCAGCACGGAGGCCTGGCGGTGTAATGCAGCACGGAGGCCTGGCGGTGTCATGCAGCACGGAGGCCTGGCGGTGTCATGCAGCACAGAGGCCTGGCGGTGTCATGCAGCACGGAGGCCTGGCGGTGTCATGCAGCACGGAGGCATGTCGGTGTCATGCAGCACGGAGGCCTGGCGGTGTCATGCAGCACGGAGGCCTGGCGGTGTCATGCTGCACGGAGGCCTGGCGGTGTCATGCATGGAGGCCTGGCGGTGTCATGCAGCACGGAGGCCTGACGGTGTCATGCAGCATGGAGGCCTGGCGGTGTCATGCAGCACGGAGGCCTGGCGGTGTCATGCAGCACGGTGTCATGCAGCACGGAGGCCTGGCGGTGTCATGCAGCACGGAGGCCTGGCGGTGTCATGCAGCACGGAGGCCTGGCGGTGTCATGCACGGAGGCCTGGCGGTGTCATGCAGCAAGGAGGCCTGGCGGTGTCATGCAGCACGGAGGCCTGGCGGTGTCATGCAGCACGGAGGCCTGGCGGTGTCATGCAGCACGGAGGCCTGACGGTGTCATGCATGGAGGCCTGGCGGTGTCATGCAGCACGGAGGCCTGGCGGTGTCATGCAGCACGGAGGCCTGGCGGTGTCATGCAGCACGGAGGCCTGGCGGTGTCATGCAGCACGGAGGCCTGGCGGTGTCATGCAGCACGGAGGCCTGGCGGTGTCATGCACGGAGGCCTGGCGGTGTCATGCACGGTGGCCTGGCGGTGTCATGCAGTACAGAGGCCTGGCGGTGTCATGCACGGAGGCCTGGCGGTGTCATGCAGCACGGAGGCCTGGCGGTGTCATGAACGGAGGCCTGGCGGTGTCATGCAGCACAGAGGCCTGGCGGTGTCATGCAGCACGGAGGCCTGGCGGTGTCATACATGGAGGCTCGGTGGTGTCATGCAGCACGGAGGCCTGGTGGTGTCATGCACGGAGGCCTGGCGGTGTCATGCACGAGGCCTGGTGGTGTCATGCAGCACGGAGGCCTGGCGGTGTCATGCACGGAGGCCTGGCGGTGTCATGCAGCACGGAGGCCTGGCGGTGTCATGCAGCACGGAGGCATGGCGGTGTCATGCACGGAGGCCTGGCGGTGTCATGCAGCACGGATGCCTGGCGGTGTCATGCACGGAGGCCTGGCAGTGTCATGCAGCACGGAGGCCTGGCGGTGTCATGCAGTACGGAGGCCTGGCGGTGTCATACATGGAGGCTCGGCGGTGTCATGCAGCACGGAGGCCTGGCGGTGTCATGCACGGAGGCCTGGCGGTGTCATGCACGGAGGCCTGGCGGTGTCATGCAGCACGGAGACCTGGCGGTGTCATGCAGCGCGGAGGCCTGGCGGTGTCATGCACGGAGGCCTGGCGGTGTCATGCAGCACGGAGGCCTGGCGGTGTCATGCAGCACGGAGGCCTGGCGGTGTCATGCAGCACAGAGGCCTGGCGGTGTCATGCAGCACGGAGGCCTGGCGGTGTCATGCAGCACGGAGGCCTGGCGGTGTCATGCAGCACGGAGGCCTGGCGGTGTCATGCAGCACGGAGAGGCCTGGCGGTGTCATGCAGCATGGAGGCCTGGCGGTGTCATGCAGCATGGAGGCCTGGCGGTGTCATGCAGCACGGAGGCCTGGCGGTGTCATGCAGCACAGAGGCCTGGCGGTGTCATGCACGGAGGCCTGGCGGTGTCATGCACGGAGGCCTGGCGGTGTCATGCACGGAGGCCTGGCGGTGTCATGCAGCACGGAGGCCTGGCGGTGTCATGCAGCGCGGAGGCCTGGCGGTGTTATGCAGCACAGAGGCCTGGCGGTGTCATGCACGGAGGCCTGGCGGTGTCATGCACGGAGGCCTGGCGGTGTCATGCACGGAGGCCTGGCGGTGTCATGCAGCACGGAGGCCTGGCGGTGTCATGCAGCACGGAGGCCTGGCGGTGTCATGCAGCACGGAGGCCTGGCGGTGTCATGCACGGAGGCCTGGCGGTGTCATGCAGCATGGAGGCCTGGCGGTGTCATGCACGGAGGCCTGGCGGTGTCATGCACGGAGGCCTGGCGGTGTCATGCAGCACAGAGGCCTCTCGGTGTCATGCAGCACGGAGGCCTGGCGGTGTCATACATGGAGGCTCGGCGGTGTCATGCAGCACGGAGGCCTGGTGATGTCATGCAGCACGGAGGCCTGGCGGTGTCATGCAGCACGGAGGCCTGGCGGTGTCATGCAGCACGGAGGCCTGGCGGTGTCATGCAGCACGGAGGCCTGGCGGTGTCATGCACGGAGGCCTGGCGGTGTCATGCAGCACGGAGGCCTGGCGGTGTCATGCAGCACGGAGGCCTGGCGGTGTCATGCAGCATGGAGGCCTGGCGGTGTCATACACGGAGGCCTGGCGGTGTCATACACGGAGGCCTGGCGGTGTCATGCAGCACGGAGGCCTGACGGTGTCATGCAAGGAGGCCTGGCGGTGTCATGCAGCACGGAGGCCTGGCGGTATCATGCACGGAGGCCTGGCGGTGTCATGCACGAGGCCTGGCGGTGTCATGCAGCACGGAGGCCTGGCGGTGTCATGCAGCACGGAGGCCTGGCGGTGTCATGCAGCACGGAGGCCTGGCGGTGTCATGCACGGAGGCCTGGCGGTGTCATGCAGCAAGGAGGCCTGGCGGTGTCATGCAGCACAGAGGCCTGGCGGTGTCATGCAACACGGAGGCCTGGCAGTGTCATGCAGCACGGAGGCCTGGCGGTGTCATGCAGCACGGAGGCCTGGCGGTGTCATGCAGCACGGAGGCCTGGCGGTGTCATGCAGCACTGAGGCCTGGCGGTGTCATGCACGGAGGCCTGGCGGTGTATGCACGGAGGCCTGGCGGTGTCATGCACGGAGGCCTGGCGGTGTCATGCAGCACGGAGGCCTGGCGGTGTCATGCAGCACGGAGGCCTGGCGGTGTCATACACGGAGGCCTGGCGGTGTCATGCAGCACGGAGGCCTGGCGGTGTCATGCAGCAGAGAGGCCTGGCGGTGTCATGCAGCACGGAGGCTTGGCGGTGTCATGCAGCACGGAGGCCTGGCGGTGTCATGCAGCACGGAGGCCTGGCGGTGTCATGCAGCACGGAGGCCTGGCGGTGTAATGCAGCACGGAGGCCTGGCGGTGTCATGCACGGAGGCCTGGCGGTGTCATGCACGGAGGCCTGGCGGTGTCATGCAGCACGGAGCCCTGGCGGTGTCATGCAGCACGGAGGCCTGGCTTTGTCATGCACGGAGGCCTGGCAGTGTCATGCAGCACGGAGGCCTGGCGGTGTCATGCAGCACTGAGGCATGGCGGTGTCATGCAGCACGGAGGCCTGGCGGTGTCATGCAGCACTGAGGCCTGGCGGTGTCATGCATGGAGGCCTGGCAGTGTCATGCAGCACGGAGGCCTGGCGGTGTCATGCAGCACGGAGGCCTGGCGGTGTCATGCACGGAGGCCTGGCGGTGTCATGCAGCACGGAGGCCTGGCGGTGTCATGCACGGAGGCCTGGCGGTGTCATGCACGGAGGCCTGGCGGTGTCATGCAGCACGGAGGCCTGGTGGTGTCATGCAGCACGGAGGCCTGGCGGTGTCATACACGGAGGCCTGGCGGTGTCATGCAGCACGGAGGCCTGACGGTGTCATGCAGCACAGAGGCCTGGCGGTGTCATGCAGCACGGAGGCCTGGCGGTGTCATGCAGCACAGAGGCCTGGCGGTGTCATGCAGCACGGAGGCCTGGCGGTGTCATGCACGGAGGCATGGCGGTGTCATGCAGCAAGGAGGCCTGCCGGTGTCATGCAGCACGGAGGCCTGCCGGTGTCATGCAACACGGAGGCCTGGCGGTGTCATGCAGCACGGAGGCCTGGTGGTGTCATGCAGCACGGAGGCCTGGCGGTGTCATGCAGCACAGAGGCCTGGCAGTGTCATGCACGGAGGCCTGGCGGTGTCATGCAGCACGGAGGCCTGGCGGTGTCATGCACGGAGGCCTGGCGGTGTCATGCAGCACGGAGGCCTGGCGGTGTCATGCACGGAGGCCTGGCGGTGTCATGCAGCATGGAGGCTGTTGGACTTGGCCCTTCTGGCAGGTTCACCCCTGAACTTTTTGCCTAGTGATTTCTGGTCTTTGCGCACTTTGACACTGTGGCGCAGTGTAAAGTGCGTGCTCTCCCTGAGTGCATGTGTGAGATTGGCCTGCTCTCCCATAGGAATGCATGGGGAATGTCTGTGTCCCTGGTAGTTCCTGATGCGTGAGGCGTGCATGGTCAAGTTTGGTATGTGCGAACTCGTGAGAGTGAATGCTGCCCTGACCTTGGGAATGGTGATCCCTGACTGACCTCGACACGAGTCTTGGCCAGCCAGGGTCCCGTTTCTAACAGAGGCCTGGCGGTGTCATGCAGCACGGAGGCCTGGCGGTGTCATGCAGCACGGAGGCCTGGCGGTGTCATGCAGCACGGAGGCCTGGCGGTGTCATGCAGCACGGAGGCCTGGCGGTGTCATGCAGCATGGAGGCCTGGCGGTGTCATGCAGCACGGAGGCCTGGCGGTGTCATGCACGGAGGCCTGGCGGTGTCATGCAGCACGGAGGCCTGGCGGTGTCATGCAGCACGGAGGCCTGGCGGTGTCATACACGGAGGCCTGGCAGTGTCATGCAGCACGGAGGCCTGACGGTGTCATGCACGGAGGCCTGGCGGTGTCATGCAGCACAGAGGCCTGGCGGTGTCATGCAGCACGGAGGCCTGGCGGTGTCATGCAGCACGGAGGCCTGGCGGTGTCATGCAGCACGGAGGCCTGGCGGTGTCATGCAGCACGGAGGCCTGGCGGTGTCATGCAGCACGGAGGCCTGGCGGTGTCATGCAGCACGGAGGCCTGGCGGTGTCATGCAGCACGGAGGCCTGGCGGTGTCATGCAGCACGGAGGCCTGGCGGTGTCATGCAGCACGGAGGCCTGGCGGTGTCATGCAGCATGGAGGCCTGGCGGTGTCATACACGGAGGCCTGGCGGTGTCATACACGGAGGCCTGGCGGTGTCATGCAGCACGGAGGCCTGACGGTGTCATGCACGGAGGCCTGGCGGTGTCATGCAGCACGGAGGCCTGGCGGTATCATGCACGGAGGCCTGGCGGTGTCATGCACGAGGCCTGGCGGTGTCATGCACGGAGGCCTGGCGGTGTCATGCAGCACGGAGGCCTGGCGGTGTCATGCAGCACGGAGGCCTGGCGGTGTCATGCAGCACGGAGGCCTGGCGGTGTCATGCACGGAGGCCTGGCGGTGTCATGCAGCAAGGAGGCCTGGCGGTGTCATGCAGCACAGAGGCCTGGCGGTGTCATGCAACACGGAGGCCTGGCAGTGTCATGCAGCACGGAGGCTGGCGGTGTCATGCAGCACGGAGGCCTGGCGGTGTCATGCAGCACGGAGGCCTGGTGGTGTCATGCAGCACGGAGGCCTGGCGGTGTCATGCAGCACGGAGGCCTGGCGATGTCATGCACGGAGGCCTGGCGGTGTATGCACGGAGGCCTGGCGGTGTCATGCACGGAGGCCTGGCGGTGTCATGCAGCACGGAGGCCTGGCGGTGTCATGCAGCACGGAGGCCTGGCGGTGTCATACACGGAGGCCTGGCGGTGTCAGGCAGCACGGAGGCCTGGCGGTGTCATGCAGCACAGAGGCCTGGCGGTGTCATGCAGCACGGAGGCCTGGCGGTGTCATGCAGCACGGAGGCCTGGCGGTGTCATGCAGCACGGAGGCCTGGCGGTGTAATGCAGCACGGAGGCCTGGCGGTGTCATGCACGGAGGCCTGGCGGTGTCATGCACGGAGGCCTGGCGGTGTCATGCAGCACGGAGCCCTGGCGGTGTCATGCAGCACGGAGGCCTGGCTTTGTCATGCACGGAGGCCTGGCAGTGTCATGCAGCACGGAGGCCTGGCGGTGTCATGCAGCACGGAGGCATGGCGGTGTCATGCAGCACGGAGGCCTGGCGGTGTCATGCAGCACTGAGGCCTGGCGGTGTCATGCATGGAGGCCTGGCAGTGTTATGCAGCACGGAGGCCTGGCGGTGTCATGCAGCACGGAGGCCTGGCGGTGTCATGCACGGAGGCCTGGCGGTGTCATGCAGCACGGAGGCCTGGCGGTGTCATGCACGGAGGCCTGGCGGTGTCATGCACGGAGGCCTGGCGGTGTCATGCAGCACGGAGGCCTGGCGGTGTCATGCAGCACGGAGGCCTGGCGGTGTCATGCACGGAGGCCTGGCGGTGTCATGCAGCACGGAGGCCTGACGGTGTCATGCAGCACAGAGGCCTGGCGGTGTCATGCAGCACGGAGGCCTGGCGGTGTCATGCAGCACAGAGGCCTGGCGGTGTCATGCAGCACGGAGGCCTGGCGGTGTCATGCACGGAGGCATGGCGGTGTCATGCAGCAAGGAGGCCTGCCGGTGTCATGCAGCACGGAGGCCTGCCGGTGTCATGCAACACGGAGGCCTGGCGGTGTCATGCAGCACGGAGGCCTGGTGGTGTCATGCAGCACGGAGGCCTGGCGGTGTCATGCAGCACAGAGGCCTGGCAGTGTCATGCACGGAGGCCTGGCGGTGTCATGCAGCACGGAGGCCTGGCGGTGTCATGCACGGAGGCCTGGCGGTGTCATGCATGGAGGCCTGGCGGTGTCATGCAGCATGGAGGCTGTTGGACTTGGCCCTTCTGGCAGGTTCACCCCTGAACTTTTTGCCTAGTGATTTCTGGTCTTTGCGCACTTTGACACTGTGGCGCAGTGTAAAGTGCGTGCTCTCCCTGAGTGCATGTGTGAGATTGGCCTGCTCTCCCATAGGAATGCATGGGGAATGTCTGTGTCCCTGGTAGTTCCTGATGCGTGAGGCGTGCATGGTCAAGTTTGGTATGTGCGAACTCGTGAGAGTGAATGCTGCCCTGACCTTGGGAATGGTGATCCCTGACTGACCTCGACACGAGTCTTGGCCAGCCAGGGTCCCGTTTCTAACAGAGGCCTGGCGGTGTCATGCAGCACGGAGGCCTGGCGGTGTCATGCAGCACGGAGGCCTGGCGGTGTCATGCAGCACGGAGGCCTGGCGGTGTCATGCAGCACGGAGGCCTGGCGGTGTCATGCAGCATGGAGGCCTGGCGGTGTCATGCAGCACGGAGGCCTGGCGGTGTCATGCAGCACGGAGGCCTGGCGGTGTCATGCACGGAGGCCTGGCGGTGTCATGCAGCACGGAGGCCTGGCGGTGTCATGCAGCACGGAGGCCTGGCGGTGTCATACACGGAGGCCTGGCAGTGTCATGCACGGAGGCCTGGCGGTGTCATGCACGGAGGCCTGGCGGTGTCATGCACGGAGGCCTGGCGGTGTCATGCAGCACGGAGGCCTGGTGGTGTCATGCAGCACGGAGGCCTGGCGGTGTCATACACGGAGGCCTGGCGGTGTCATGCAGCACGGAGGCCTGACGGTGTCATGCAGCACAGAGGCCTGGCGGTGTCATGCAGCACGGAGGCCTGGCGGTGTCATGCAGCACGGAGGCCTGGCGGTGTCATGCAGCACGGAGGCCTGGCGGTGTCATGCACGGAGGCATGGCGGTGTCATGCAGCAAGGAGGCCTGCCGGTGTCATGCAGCACGGAGGCCTGCCGGTGTCATGCAACACGGAGGCCTGGCGGTGTCATGCAGCACGGAGGCCTGGTGGTGTCATGCAGCACGGAGGCCTGGCGGTGTCATGCAGCACAGAGGCCTGGCGGTGTCATGCACGGAGGCCTGGCGGTGTCATGCATGGAGGCCTGGCGGTGTCATGCAGCATGGAGGCTGTTGGACTTGGCCCTTCTGGCAGGTTCACCCCTGAACTTTTTGCCTAGTGATTTCTGGTCTTTGCGCACTTTGACACTGTGGCACAGTGTAAAGTGCGTGCTCTCCCTGAGTGCATGTGTGAGATTGGCCTGCTCTCCCATAGGAATGCATGGGGAATGTCTGTGTCCCTGGTAGTTCCTGATGCGTGAGGCGTGCATGGTCAAGTTTGGTATGTGCGAACTCGTGAGAGTGAATGCTGCCCTGACCTTGGGAATGGTGATCCCTGACTGACCTCGACACGAGTCTTGGCCAGCCAGGGTCCCGTTTCTAACAGAGGCCTGGCGGTGTCATGCAGCACGGAGGCCTGGCGGTGTCATGCAGCACGGAGGCCTGGCGGTGTCATGCAGCACGGAGGCCTGGCGGTGTCATGCAGCACGGAGGCCTGGCGGTGTCATGCACGGAGGCCTGGTGGTGTCATGCAGCACGGAGGCCTGGCGGTGTCATGCACGGAGGCCAGGCGGTGTCATGCAGCACGGAGGCCTGGCGGTGTCATGCAGCACGGAGGCCTGGCGGTGTCATGCAGCACGGAGGCCTGGCGGTGTCATGCAGCACGGAGGCATGGCGGTGTCATGCAGCACGGAGGCCTGGCGGTGTCATGCAGCACTGAGGCCTGGCGGTGTCATGCATGGAGGCCTGGCAGTGTTATGCAGCACGGAGGCCTGGCAGTGTCATGCAGCACGGAGGCCTGGCGGTGTCATGCACGGAGGCCTGGCGGTGTCATGCAGCACGGAGGCCTGGCGGTGTCATGCAGCACGGAGGCCTGGCGGTGTCATGCAGCACGGAGGCCTGGCGGTTTCATGCAGCACGGAGGCCTGGCGGTGTCATGCAGCACGGAGGCCTGGCGGTGTCATGCAGCACGGAGGCCTGGCGGTGTCATGCAGCACGGAGGTCTAGCGGTGTCATGCAGCACGGAGGCCTGGCGGTGTCATGCACGGAGGCCTGGCGGTGTCATGCACGGAGGCCTGGCGGTGTCATGCAGCACGGAGGCCTGGCGGTGTCATGCAGCACGGAGGCCTGGCGGTGTCATGCAGCACGCAGGCCTGGCAGTGTCATGCAGCACGGAGGCCTGGCGGTGTCATGCAGCACGGAGGCCTGGCTGTGTCATGCAGCACGGAGGCCTGGCGGTGTCATGCAGCATGGAGGCCTGGCGGTGTCATGCAGCACGGAGGCCTGGCGGTGTCAAGCAGCACAGAGGCCTGGCGGTGTCATGCAGCACGGAGGCCTGGCGGTGTCATGCAGCACGGAGGCCTGGCGGTGTCAAGCACGGAGGCCTGGCGGTGTCATGCAGCACGGAGGCCTGGCGGTGTCATGCACGGAGGCCTGGCGGTGTCATGCAGCACGGAGGCCTGGCGGTGTCATGCACGGAGGCCTGGCGGTGTCATGCAGCACGGAGGCCTGGCGGTGTCATGCACGGAGGCCTGGCGGTGTCATGCAGCACGGAGGCCTGGCGGTGTCATGCACGGAGGCCTGGCGTTGTCATGCAGCATGTAGGCCTGGCGGTGTCATGCACGGAGGCCTGGCGATGTCATGCAGCACGGAGGCCTGGCGATGGCATGCAGCACGGAGGCCTGGCGGTGTCATGCAGCACGGAGGCCTGGCGGTGTCATGCAGCACGGAGGCCTGGCGGTGTCATGCAGCACGGAGGCCTGGCGGTGTAATGCAGCACGGAGGCCTGGCGGTGTCATGCACGGAGGCCTGGCGGTGTCATGCAGCACGGAGCCCTGGCGGTGTCATGCAGCACGGAGGCCTGGCTTTGTCATGCACGGAGGCCTGGCAGTGTCATGCAGCACGGAGGCCTGGCGGTGTCATGCAGCACGGAGGCATGGCGGTGTCATGCAGCACGGAGGCCTGGCGGTGTCATGCAGCACTGAGGCCTGGCGGTGTCATGCACGGAGGCCTGGCAGTGTCATGCAGCACGAAGGCCTGGCGGTGTCATGCAGCACGGAGGCCTGGCGGTGTCATGCACGGAGGCCTGGCGGTGTCATGCAGCACGGAGGCCTGGCGGTGTCATGCACGGAGGCCTGGCGGTGTCATGCAGCACGGAGGCATGGCGGTGTCATGCAGCAAGGAGGCCTGCCGGTGTCATGCAGCACGGAGGCCTGCCGGTGTCATGCAACACGGAGGCCTGGCGGTGTCATGCAGCATGGAGGCCTGGCGGTGTCATGCAGCACGGAGGCCTGGCGGTGTCATGCAGCACGGAGGCCTGGCGGTGTCATGCACGGAGGCCTGGCGGTGTCATGCAGCATGGAGGCCTGGCGGTGTCATGCACGGAGGCCTGGCGGTGTCATGCATGGAGGCCTGGCGGTGTCATGCACGGAGGCCTGGCGGTGTCATGCAGCACGGAGGCCTGGCGGTGTCATGCAGCACGGAGGCCTGGCGGTGTCATGCAGCACGGAGGCCTGGCGGTGTCATACACGGAGGCCTGGCGGTGTCATGCAGCACTGAGGCCTGACGGTGTCATGCACGGAGGCCTGGCGGTGTCATGCAGCACGGAGGCCTGGCGGTGTCATGCACGGAGGCCTGGCGGTGTCATGCACGGAGGCCTGGCGGTGTCATGCAGCACGGAGGCCTGGCGGTGTCATGCAGCACGGAGGCCTGGTGTCATGCAGCACGGAGGCCTGGCGGTGTCATGCAGCACGGAGGCCTGGCGGTGTCATGCAGCACGGAGGCCTGGCGGTGTCATGCAGCACGGAGGCCTGGTGGTGTCATGCACGGAGGCCTGGTGGTGTCATGCACGGAGGCCTGGTGGTGTCATGCAGCACGGAGGCCTGGCGGTGTCATGCCCGGAGGCCTGGCGGTGTCATGCACGGAGGCCTGGCGGTGTCATGCACGTAGGCCTGGCGGTGTCATGCACGGAGGCCTGGCGGTGTCATGCAGCATGGAGGCCTGGCAGTGTCATGCAGCACGGAGGCCTGGCGGTGTCATGCAGCACGGAGGCCTGGCGGTGTCATGCAGCACGGAGGCCTGGCGGTGTCATGCACGGAGGCCTGGCGGTGTCATGCAGCACGGAGGCCTGGCGGTGTCATGCAGCACGGAGGCCTGGCGGTGTCATGCAGCACGTAGGCCTGGCGGTGTCATGGACGGAGGCCTGTCAGTGTCATGCAGCACGGTGGCCTGGCGGTGTCCTGCAGCACAGAGGCCTGGCGGTGTCATGCAGCATGGAGGCCTGGCGGTGTCATGCAGCACGGAGGCCTGGCGGTGTCATGCAGCACGGAGGCCTGGCGGTGTCAAGCACGGAGGCCTGGCGGTGTCATGCAGCACGGAGGCCTGGCGGTGTCATGCACGGAGGCCTGGCGTGTCATGCAGCACGGAGGCCTGGCGGTGTCATGCACGGAGGCCTGGCGGTGTCATGCAGCACGGAGGCCTGGCGGTGTCATGCACGGAGGCCTGGCGGTGTCATGCAGCACGGAGGCCTGGTGGTGTCATGCAGCACGGAGGCCTGGCGGTGTCATGCACGGAGGCCTGGCGTTGTCATGCAGCACGGAGGCCTGGCAGTGTCATGCACGGAGGCCTGGCGGTGTCATGCAGCACGGAGGCCTGGCGGTGTCATGCAGCACAGAGGCCTGGCGGTGTCATGCAGCATGGAGGCCTGGCGGTGTCATGCAGCACGGAGGCCTGGTGGTGTCATGCAGCATGTAGGCCTGGCGGTGTCATGGACGGAGGCCTGGCGGTGTCATGCAGCACGGAGGCCTGGCGGTGTCATGCACGGAGGCCTGGTGGTGTCATGCAGCACGGAGGCCTGGCGGTGTCATGCAGCACGGAGGCCTGGCGGTGTCATGCAGCACGGAGGCCTGGCGGTGTCATGCGCGGAGGCCTGGCGGTGTCATGCAGCACAGAGGCCTGGCGGTGTCATGCACGGAGGCCTGGCGGTGTCATGCAGCACGGAGGCCTGGCGATGTCATGCAGCACGGAGGCCTGGCGGTGTCATGCAGCACGGAGGCCTGGCGGTGTAATGCAGCACGGAGGCCTGGCGGTGTCATGCACGGAGGCCTGGCGGTGTCATGCACAGAGGCCTGGCGGTGTCATGCAGCACGGAGCCCTGGCGGTGTCATGCAGCACGGAGGCCTGGCTTTGTCATGCACGGAGGCCTGGCAGTGTCATGCAGCACGGAGGCCTGGCGGTGTCATGCAGCATGGATGCATGGCGGTGTCATGCAGCACGGAGGCCTGGCGGTGTCATGCAGCACTGAGGCCTGGCAGTGTCATGCACGGAGGCCTGGCAGTGTCATGCAGCACGGAGGCCTGGCGGTGTCATGCAGCACGGAGGCCTGGCGGTGTCATGCACGGAGGCCTGGCGGTGTCATGCAGCACGGAGGCCTGGCGGTGTCATGCACGGAGGCCTGGCGGTGTCATGCACGGAGGCCTGGCGGTGTCATGCACGGAGGCCTGGCGGTGTCCTGCAGCACGGAGGCCTGGCGGTGTCATGCAGCACGGAGGCCTGGCGGTGTCATACACGGAGGCCTGGCGGTGTCATGCAGCACGGAGGCCTGGTGGTGTCATGCAGCACGGAGGCCTGGCGGTGTCATGCAGCACGGAGGCCTGGCGGTGTCATGCACGGAGGCCTGGCGGTGTCATGCAGCATGGAGGCCTGGCGGTGTCATGCACGGAGGCCTGGCGGTGTCATGCATGGAGGCCTGGCGGTGTCATGCACGGAGGCCTGGCGGTGTCATGCAGCACAGAGGCCTGGCGGTGTCATGCAGCACGGAGGCCTGGCGGTGTCATGCAGCACGGAGGCCTGGCGGTGTCATACACGGAGGCCTGCCGGTGTCATGCAGCACTGAGGCCTGACGGTGTCATGCACGGAGGCCTGGCGGTGTCATGCAGCACGGAGGCCTGGCGGTTTCATGCACGGAGGCCTGGCGGTGTCATGCACGGAGGCCTGGCGGTGTCATGCAGCACGGAGGCCTGGCGGTGTCATGCAGCACGGAGGCCTGGCGGTGTCATGCAGCACGGAGGCCTGGCGGTGTCATGCAGCACGGAGGCCGGGTGGTGTCATGCAGCACGGAGGCCTGGCGGTGTCATGCACGGAGGCCTGGTGGTGTCATGCAGCACGGAGGCCTGGCGGTGTCATGCACGGAGGCCTGGCGGTGTCATGCAGCACGGAGGCCTGGCGGTGTCATGCAGCACGGAGGCCTGGCGGTGTCATGCAGCACGGAGGCCTGGCGGTGTCATGCAGCACGGAGGCCTGGCAGTGTCATGCACGGAGGCCTGGCGGTGTCATGCAGCACGGAGCCCTGGCGGTGTCATGCACGGAGGCCTGGCGGTGTCGTGCACGGAGGCCTGGCGGTGTCATGCAGCACGGAGGCCTGGCGGTGTCATGCAGCACGGAGGCCTGGCGGTGTCATGCAGCACGGAGGCCTGGCGGTGTCATGCAGCACGGAGGCCTGGCGGTGTCATGCAGCATGGAGGCCTGGCGGTGTCATGCAGCATGGAGGCCTGGCGGTGTCATGCAGCACGGAGGCCTGGCGGTGTCATGCAGCACAGAGGCCTGGCGGTGTCATGCACGGAGGCCTGGCGGTGTCATGCACGGAGGCCTGGCGGTGTCATGCACGGAGGCCTGGCGGTGTCATGCACGGAGGCCTGGTGGTGTCATGCAGCACGGAGGCCTGGCGGTGTCATGCAGCACGGAGGCCTGGCGGTGTCATGCAGCACAGAGGCCTGGCGGTGTCATGCACGGAGGCCTGGCGGTGTCATGCACGGAGGCCTGGCGGTGTCATGCAGCACGGAGGCCTGGCGGTGTCATGCAGCACGGAGGCCTGGCGGTGTCATGCAGCACGGAGGCCTGGCGGTGTCATGCACGGAGGCCTGGCGGTGTCATGCAGCACGGAGGCATGGCGGTGTCATGCAGCAAGGAGGCCTGCCGGTGTCATGCAGCACGGAGGCCTGCCGGTGTCATGCAACACGGAGGCCTGGCGGTGTCATGCAGCATGGAGGCCTGGCGGTGTCATGCAGCACGGAGGCCTGACGGTGTCATGCAGCATGTAGGCCTGGCGGTGTCATGCACGGAGGCCTGGCGGTGTCATGCAGCATGGAGGCCTGGCGGTGTCATGCACGGAGGCCTGGCGGTGTCATGCATGGAGGCCTGGCGGTGTCATGCACGGAGGCCTGGCGGTGTCATGCAGCACGGAGGCCTGGCGGTGTCATGCAGCACGGAGGCCTGGCGGTGTCATGCAGCACGGAGGCCTGGCGGTGTCATACACGGAGGCCTGGCGGTGTCATGCAGCACTGAGGCCTGACGGTGTCATGCACGGAGGCCTGGCGGTGTCATGCAGCACGGAGGCCTGGCGGTGTCATGCACGGAGGCCTGGCGGTGTCATGCACGGAGGCCTGGCGGTGTCATGCAGCACGGAGGCCTGGCGGTGTCATGCAGCACGGAGGCCTGGCGGTGTCATGCAGCACGGAGGCCTGGCGGTGTCATACACGGAGGCCTGGCGGTGTCATGCAGCACTGAGGCCTGACGGTGTCATGCACGGAGGCCTGGCGGTGTCATGCAGCACGGAGGCCTGGCGGTGTCATGCCCGAAGGCCTGGCGGTGTCATGCACGGAGGCCTGGCGGTGTCATGCACGTAGGCCTGGCGGTGTCATGCACGGAGGCCTGGCGGTGTCATGCAGCATGGAGGCCTGGCGGTGTCATGCAGCACGGAGGCCTGGCGGTGTCATGCAGCACGGAGGCCTGGCGGTGTCATGCAGCACGGAGGCCTGGCGGTGTCATGCAGCACGGAGGCCTGGCGGTGTCATGCACGGAGGCCTGGCGGTGTCATGCAGCACGGAGGCCTGGCGGTGTCATGCAGCACGGAGGCCTGGCGGTGTCATGCAGCACGTAGGCCTGGCGGTGTCATGGACGGAGGCCTGTCAGTGTCATGCAGCACGGTGGCCTGGCGGTGTCCTGCAGCACAGAGGCCTGGCGGTGTCATGCAGCATGGAGGCCTGGCGGTGTCATGCAGCACGGAGGCCTGGCGGTGTCATGCAGCACGGAGGCCTGGCGGTGTCAAGCATGGAGGCCTGGCGGTGTCATGCAGCACGGAGGCCTGGCGGTGTCATGCACGGAGGCCTGGCGTGTCATGCAGCACGGAGGCCTGGCGGTGTCATGCACGGAGGCCTGGCGGTGTCATGCAGCACGGAGGCCTGGCGGTGTCATGCACGGAGGCCTGGCGGTGTCATGCAGCACGGAGGCCTGGTGGTGTCATGCAGCACGGAGGCCTGGCGGTGTCATGCACGGAGGCCTGGCGTTGTCATGCAGCACGGAGGCCTGGCAGTGTCATGCACGGAGGCCTGGCGGTGTCATGCAGCACGGAGGCCTGGCGGTGTCATGCAGCACAGAGGCCTGGCGGTGTCATGCAGCACGGAGGCCTGGCGGTGTCATGCAGCACGGAGGCCTGGCGGTGTCATGCAGCATGTAGGCCTGGCGGTGTCATGGACGGAGGCCTGGCGGTGTCATGCAGCACGGAGGCCTGGCGGTGTCATGCACGGAGGCCTGGCGGTGTCATGCAGCACGGAGGCCTGGCGGTGTCATGCAGCACGGAGGCCTGGCGGTGTCATGCAGCACGGAGGCCTGGCGGTGTCATGCGCGGAGGCCTGGCGGTGTCATGCAGCACAGAGGCCTGGCGGTGTCATGCACGGAGGCCTGGCGATGTCATGCAGCACGGAGGCCTGGCGATGTCATGCAGCACGGAGGCCTGGCGGTGTCATGCAGCACGGAGGCCTGGCGGTGTAATGCAGCACGGAGGCCTGGCGGTGTCATGCACGGAGGCCTGGCGGTGTCATGCACAGAGGCCTGGCGGTGTCATGCAGCACGGAGCCCTGGCGGTGTCATGCAGCACGGAGGCCTGGCTTTGTCATGCACGGAGGCCTGGCAGTGTCATGCAGCACGGAGGCCTGGCGGTGTCATGCAGCATGGATGCATGGCGGTGTCATGCAGCACGGAGGCCTGGCGGTGTCATGCAGCACTGAGGCCTGGCAGTGTCATGCACGGAGGCCTGGCAGTGTCATGCAGCACGGAGGCCTGGCGGTGTCATGCAGCACGGAGGCCTGGCGGTGTCATGCATGGAGGCCTGGCGGTGTCATGCAGCACGGAGGCCTGGCGGTGTCATGCACGGAGGCCTGGCGGTGTCATGCACGGAGGCCTGGCGGTGTCATGCACGGAGGCCTGGCGGTGTCATGCAGCACGGAGGCCTGGCGGTGTCATGCAGCACGGAGGCCTGGCGGTGTCATACACGGAGGCCTGGCGGTGTCATGCAGCACGGAGGCCTGGTGGTGTCATGCAGCACGGAGGCCTGGCGGTGTCATGCAGCACGGAGGCCTGGCGGTGTCATGCACGGAGGCCTGGCGGTGTCATGCAGCATGGAGGCCTGGCGGTGTCATGCACGGAGGCCTGGCGGTGTCATGCATGGAGGCCTGGCGGTGTCATGCACGGAGGCCTGGCGGTGTCATGCAGCACAGAGGCCTGGCGGTGTCATGCAGCATGGAGGCCTGGCGGTGTCATGCAGCACGGAGGCCTGGCGGTGTCATACACGGAGGCCTGCCGGTGTCATGCAGCACTGAGGCCTGACGGTGTCATGCACGGAGGCCTGGCGGTGTCATGCAGCACGGAGGCCTGGCGGTTTCATGCACGGAGGCCTGGCGGTGTCATGCACGGAGGCCTGGCGGTGTCATGCAGCACGGAGGCCTGGCGGTGTCATGCAGCACGGAGGCCTGGCGGTGTCATGCAGCACGGAGGCCTGGCGGTGTCATGCAGCACGGAGGCCGGGTGGTGTCATGCAGCACGGAGGCCTGGCGGTGTCATGCACGGAGGCCTGGTGGTGTCATGCAGCACGGAGGCCTGGCGGTGTCATGCACGGAGGCCTGGCGGTGTCATGCAGCACGGAGGCCTGGCGGTGTCATGCAGCACGGAGGCCTGGCGGTGTCATGCAGCACGGAGGCCTGGCGGTGTCATGCAGCACGGAGGCATGGCAGTGTCATGCACGGAGGCCTGGCGGTGTCATGCAGCACGGAGCCCTGGCGGTGTCATGCACGGAGGCCTGGCGGTGTCGTGCACGGAGGCCTGGCGGTGTCATGCAGCACGGAGGCCTGGCGGTGTCATGCAGCACGGAGGCCTGGCGGTGTCATGCAGCACGGAGGCCTGGCGGTGTCATGCAGCACGGAGGCCTGGCGGTGTCATGCAGCATGGAGGCCTGGCGGTGTCATGCAGCATGGAGGCCTGGCGGTGTCATGCAGCACGGAGGCCTGGCGGTGTCATGCAGCACAGAGGCCTGGCGGTGTCATGCACGGAGGCCTGGCGGTGTCATGCACGGAGGCCTGGCGGTGTCATGCACGGAGGCCTGGCGGTGTCATGCACGGAGGCCTGGTGGTGTCATGCAGCACGGAGGCCTGGCGGTGTCATGCAGCACGGAGGCCTGGCGGTGTCATGCAGCACAGAGGCCTGGCGGTGTCATGCACGGAGGCCTGGCGGTGTCATGCACGGAGGCCTGGCGGTGTCATGCAGCACGGAGGCCTGGCGGTGTCATGCAGCACGGAGGCCTGGCGGTGTCATGCAGCACGGAGGCCTGGCGGTGTCATGCACGGAGGCCTGGCGGTGTCATGCACGGAGGCCTGGCGGTGTCATGCAGCACGGAGGCCTGGCGGTGTCATGCAGCACGGAGGCCTGGCGGTGTCATGCAGCACGGAGGCATGGCGGTGTCATGCAGCACGGAGGCCTGGCGGTGTCATGCACGGAGGCCTGGTGGTGTCATGCAGCACGGAGGCCTGGCGGTGTCATGCACGGAGGCCTGGCAGTGTCATGCAGCACGGAGGCCTGGCGGTGTCATGCAGCACGGAGGCCTGGCGGTGTCATGCAGCACGGAGGCCTGGCGGTGTCATGCAGCACGGAGGCCTGGCGGTGTCATGCACGGAGGCCTGGCGGTGTCATGCACGGAGGCCTGGCGGTGTCATGCAGCACGGAGGCCTGGCGGTGTCATGCAGCACGGAGGCCTGGCGGTGTCATGCAGCACGGAGGCCTGGCAGTGTCATGCAGCACGGAGGCCTGGCGGTGTCATGCAGCATGGAGGCCTGGCGGTGTCATACACGGAGGCCTGGCGGTGTCATGCAGCACGGAGGCCTGACGGTGTCATGCAGCACAGAGGCCTGGCGGTGTCATGCAGCACGGAGGCCTGGCGGTGTCATGCAGCACGGAGGCCTGGCGGTGTCATGCAGCACGGAGGCCTGGCGGTGTCATGCACGGAGGCATGGCGGTGTCATGCAGCAAGGAGGCCTGCCAGTGTCATGCAGCACGGAGGCCTGCCGGTGTCATGCAACACGGAGGCCTGGCGGTGTCATGCAGCACGGAGGCCTGGCGGTGTCATGCAGCACGGAGGCCTGGCGGTGTCATGCAGCACGGAGGCCTGGCGGTGTCATGCACGGAGGCCTGGCGGTGTCATGCAGCATGGAGGCCTGGCGGTGTCATGCACGGAGGCCTGGCGGTGTCATGCATGGAGGCCTGGCGGTGTCATGCACGGAGGCCTGGCGGTGTCATGCAGCACGGAGGCCTGGCGGTGTCATGCAGCACGGAGGCCTGGCGGTGTCATGCAGCACGGAGGCCTGGCGGTGTCATACACGGAGGCCTGGCGGTGTCATGCAGCACTGAGGCCTGACGGTGTCATGCACGGAGGCCTGGCGGTGTCATGCAGCACGGAGGCCTGGCGGTGTCATGCACGGAGGCCTGGCGGTGTCATGCACGGAGGCCTGGCGGTGTCATGCAGCACGGAGGCCTGGCGGTGTCATGCAGCACGGAGGCCTGGCGGTGTCATGCAGCACGGAGGCCTGGTGTCATGCAGCACGGAGGCCTGGCGGTGTCATGCAGCACGGAGGCCTGGCGGTGTCATGCAGCACGGAGGCCTGGCGGTGTCATGCAGCACGGAGGCCTGGTGGTGTCATGCACGGAGGCCTGGCGGTGTCATGCACGGAGGCCTGGTGGTGTCATGCAGCACGGAGGCCTGGCGGTGTCATGCCCGGAGGCCTGGCGGTGTCATGCACGGAGGCCTGGCGGTGTCATGCACGTAGGCCTGGCGGTGTCATGCACGGAGGCCTGGCGGTGTCATGCAGCATGGAGGCCTGGCGGTGTCATGCAGCACGGAGGCCTGGCGGTGTTATGCAGCACGGAGGCCTGGCGGTGTCATGCAGCACGGAGGCCTGGCGGTGTCATGCAGCACGGAGGCCTGGCGGTGTCATGCAGCACGGAGGCCTGGCGGTGTCATGCACGGAGGCCTGGCGGTGTCATGCAGCACGGAGGCCTGGCGGTGTCATGCAGCACGTAGGCCTGGCGGTGTCATGGACGGAGGCCTGTCAGTGTCATGCAGCACGGTGGCCTGGCGGTGTCCTGCAGCACAGAGGCCTGGCGGTGTCATGCAGCATGGAGGCCTGGCGGTGTCATGCAGCACGGAGGCCTGGCGGTGTCAAGCACGGAGGCCTGGCGGTGTCATGCAGCACAGAGGCCTGGCGGTGTCATGCACAGAGGCCTGGCGGTGTCATGCAGCACGGAGGCCTGGCGGTGTCATGCACGGAGGCCTGGCGGTGTCATGCAGCACGGAGGCCTGGCGGTGTCATGCACGGAGGCCTGGCGGTGTCATGCAGCACGGAGGCCTGGCGGTGTCATGCAGCACGGAGGCCTGGCGGTGTCATGCACGGAGGCCTGGCGTTGTCATGCAGCACGGAGGCCTGGCAGTGTCATGCACGGAGGCCTGGCGGTGTCATGCAGCACGGAGGCCTGGCGGTGTCATGCAGCACAGAGGCCTGGCGGTGTCATGCAGCACGGAGGCCTGGCGGTGTCATGCAGCACGGAGGCCTGGCGGTGTCATGCAGCATGTAGGCCTGGCGGTGTCATGGACGGAGGCCTGGCGGTGTCATGCAGCACGGAGGCCTGGCGGTGTCATGCACGGAGGCCTGGCGGTGTCATGCAGCACGGAGGCCTGGCGGTGTCATGCAGCACGGAGGCCTGGCGGTGTCATGCAGCACGGAGGCCTGGCGGTGTCATGCGCGGAGGCCTGGCGGTGTCATGCAGCACGTAGGCCTGGCGGTGTCATGGACGGAGGCCTGTCAGTGTCATGCAGCACGGTGGCCTGGCGGTGTCCTGCAGCACAGAGGCCTGGCGGTGTCATGCAGCATGGAGGCCTGGCGGTGTCATGCAGCACGGAGGCCTGGCGGTGTCAAGCACGGAGGCCTGGCGGTGTCATGCAGCACAGAGGCCTGGCGGTGTCATGCACAGAGGCCTGGCGGTGTCATGCAGCACGGAGGCCTGGCGGTGTCATGCACGGAGGCCTGGCGGTGTCATGCAGCACGGAGGCCTGGCGGTGTCATGCACGGAGGCCTGGCGGTGTCATGCAGCACGGAGGCCTGGCGGTGTCATGCAGCACGGAGGCCTGGCGGTGTCATGCACGGAGTCCTGGCGTTGTCATGCAGCACGGAGGCCTGGCAGTGTCATGCACGGAGGCCTGGCGGTGTCATGCAGCACGGAGGCCTGGCAGTGTCATGCAGCACAGAGGCCTGGCGGTGTCATGCAGCACGGAGGCCTGGCGGTGTCATGCAGCACGGAGGCCTGGCGGTGTCATGCAGCATGTAGGCCTGGCGGTGTCATGGACGGAGGCCTGGCGGTGTCATGCAGCACGGAGGCCTGGCGGTGTCATGCACGGAGGCCTGGCGGTGTCATGCAGCACGGAGGCCTGGCGGTGTCATGCAGCACGGAGGCCTGGCGGTGTCATGCAGCACGGAGGCCTGGCGGTGTCATGCGCGGAGGCCTGGCGGTGTCATGCAGCACAGAGGCCTGGCGGTGTCATGCACGGAGGCCTGGCGATGTCATGCAGCACGGAGGCCTGGCGATGTCATGCAGCACGGAGGCCTGGCGGTGTCATGCAGCACGGAGGCCTGGCGGTGTCATGCAGCACGGAGGCCTGGCGGTGTAATGCAGCACGGAGGCCTGGCGGTGTCATGCACGGAGGCCTGGCGGTGTCATGCACGGAGGCCTGGCGGTGTCATGCAGCACGGAGCCCTGGCGGTGTCATGCAGCACGGAGGCCTGGCTTTGTCATGCACGGAGGCCTGGCAGTGTCATGCAGCACGGAGGCCTGGCGGTGTCATGCAGCACGGAGGCATGGCGGTGTCATGCAGCACGGAGGCCTGGCGGTGTCATGCAGCACTGAGGCCTGGCGGTGTCATGCACGGAGGCCTGGCAGTGTCATGCAGCACGGAGGCCTGGCGGTGTCATGCAGCACGGAGGCCTGGCGGTGTCATGCACGGAGGCCTGGCGGTGTCATGCAGCACGGAGGCCTGGCGGTGTCATGCACGGAGGCCTGGCGGTGTCATGCACGGAGGCCTGGCGGTGTCATGCACGGAGGCCTGGCGGTGTCATGCAGCACAGAGGCCTGGCGGTGTCATGCAGCACGGAGGCCTGGCGGTGTCATACACGGAGGCCTGGCGGTGTCATGCAGCACGGAGGCCTGACGGTGTCATGCAGCACAGAGGCCTGGCGGTGTCATGCAGCACGGAGGCCTGGCGGTGTCATGCAGCATGGAGGCCTGGCGGTGTCATGCAGCATGGAGGCCTGGCGGTGTCATGCACGGAGGCCTGGCGGTGTCATGCATGGAGGCCTGGCGGTGTCATGCACGGAGGCCTGCTGGTGTCATGCAGCACAGAGGCCTGGCGGTGTCATGCAGCACGGAGGCCTGGCGGTGTCATGCAGCACGGAGGCCTGGCGGTGTCATGCACGGAGGCCTGGCGTTGTCATGCAGCACGGAGGCCTGGCAGTGTCATGCACGGAGGCCTGGCGGTGTCATGCAGCACGGAGGCCTGGTGGTGTCATGCAGCACAGAGGCCTGGCGGTGTCATGCAGCACGGAGGCCTGGCGGTGTCATGCAGCACGGAGGCCTGGCGGTGTCATGCAGCATGTAGGCCTGGCGGTGTCATGGACGGAGGCCTGGCGGTGTCATGCAGCACGGAGGCCTGGCGGTGTCATGCACGGAGGCCTGGCGGTGTCATGCAGCACGGAGGCCTGGCGGTGTCATGCAGCACGGAGGCCTGGCGGTGTCATGCAGCACGGAGGCCTGGCGGTGTCATGCGCGGAGGCCTGGCGGTGTCATGCAGCACGTAGGCCTGGCGGTGTCATGGACGGAGGCCTGTCAGTGTCATGCAGCACGGTGGCCTGGCGGTGTCCTGCAGCACAGAGGCCTGGCGGTGTCATGCAGCATGGAGGCCTGGCGGTGTCATGCAGCACGGAGGCCTGGCGGTGTCAAGCACGGAGGCCTGGCGGTGTCATGCAGCACAGAGGCCTGGCGGTGTCATGCACAGAGGCCTGGCGGTGTCATGCAGCACGGAGGCCTGGCGGTGTCATGCACGGAGGCCTGGCGGTGTCATGCAGCACGGAGGCCTGGCGGTGTCATGCACGGAGGCCTGGCGGTGTCATGCAGCACGGAGGCCTGGCGGTGTCATGCAGCACGGAGGCCTGGCGGTGTCATGCACGGAGTCCTGGCGTTGTCATGCAGCACGGAGGCCTGGCAGTGTCATGCACGGAGGCCTGGCGGTGTCATGCAGCACGGAGGCCTGGCGGTGTCATGCAGCACAGAGGCCTGGCGGTGTCATGCAGCACGGAGGCCTGGCGGTGTCATGCAGCACGGAGGCCTGGCGGTGTCATGCAGCATGTAGGCCTGGCGGTGTCATGGACGGAGGCCTGGCGGTGTCATGCAGCACGGAGGCCTGGCGGTGTCATGCACGGAGGCCTGGCGGTGTCATGCAGCACGGAGGCCTGGCGGTGTCATGCAGCACGGAGGCCTGGCGGTGTCATGCAGCACGGAGGCCTGGCGGTGTCATGCGCGGAGGCCTGGCGGTGTCATGCAGCACAGAGGCCTGGCGGTGTCATGCACGGAGGCCTGGCGATGTCATGCAGCACGGAGGCCTGGCGATGTCATGCAGCACGGAGGCCTGGCGGTGTCATGCAGCACGGAGGCCTGGCGGTGTCATGCAGCACGGAGGCCTGGCGGTGTAATGCAGCACGGAGGCCTGGCGGTGTCATGCACGGAGGCCTGGCGGTGTCATGCACGGAGGCCTGGCGGTGTCATGCAGCACGGAGCCCTGGCGGTGTCATGCAGCACGGAGGCCTGGCTTTGTCATGCACGGAGGCCTGGCAGTGTCATGCAGCACGGAGGCCTGGCGGTGTCATGCAGCACGGAGGCATGGCGGTGTCATGCAGCACGGAGGCCTGGCGGTGTCATGCAGCACTGAGGCCTGGCGGTGTCATGCACGGAGGCCTGGCAGTGTCATGCAGCACGGAGGCCTGGCGGTGTCATGCAGCACGGAGGCCTGGCGGTGTCATGCACGGAGGCCTGGCGGTGTCATGCAGCACGGAGGCCTGGCGGTGTCATGCACGGAGGCCTGGCGGTGTCATGCACGGAGGCCTGGCGGTGTCATGCACGGAGGCCTGGCGGTGTCATGCAGCACAGAGGCCTGGCGGTGTCATGCAGCACGGAGGCCTGGCGGTGTCATACACGGAGGCCTGGCGGTGTCATGCAGCACGGAGGCCTGACGGTGTCATGCAGCACAGAGGCCTGGCGGTGTCATGCAGCACGGAGGCCTGGCGGTGTCATGCAGCATGGAGGCCTGGCGGTGTCATGCAGCATGGAGGCCTGGCGGTGTCATGCACGGAGGCCTGGCGGTGTCATGCATGGAGGCCTGGCGGTGTCATGCACGGAGGCCTGCTGGTGTCATGCAGCACAGAGGCCTGGCGGTGTCATGCAGCATGGAGGCCTGGCGGTGTCATGCAGCACGGAGGCCTGGCGGTGTCATACACGGAGGCCTGGCGGTGTCATGCAGCACGGAGGCCTGGTGGTGTCATGCAGCACGGAGGCCTGGCGGTGTCATGCACGGAGGCCTGGTGGTGTCATGCAGCACGGAGGCCTGGCGGTGTCATGCACGGAGGCCTGGCGGTGTCATGCAGCACGGAGGCCTGGCGGTGTCATGCAGCACGGAGGCCTGGCGGTGTCATGCAGCACGGAGGCCTGGCGGTGTCATGCAGCACGGAGGCCTGGCGGTGTCATGCACAGAGGCCTGGCGGTGTCATGCAGCACGGAGCCCTGGCGGTGTCATGCACGGAGGCCTGGCGGTGTCGTGCACGGAGGCCTGGCGGTGTCATGCACGAAGGCCCGGCGGTGTCATGCAGCACGGAGGCCTGGCGGTGTCATGCAGCACGGAGGCCTGGCGATGTCATGCAGCACGGAGGCCTGGCGGTGTCATGCAGCACGGAGGCCTGGCGGTGTCATGCAGCACGGAGGCCTGGCGGTGTCATGCAGCACGGAGGCCTGGCGGTGTCATGCACAGAGGCCTGGCGGTGTCATGCAGCGCGGAGGCCTGGCGGTGTCATGCACGGAGGCCTGGCGGTGTCATGCAGCACGGAGGCCTGGCGGTGTCATGCAGCACGGAGGCCTGGCAGTGTCATGCAGCACAGAGGCCTGGCGGTGTCATGCAGCACGGAGGCCTGGCGGTGTCATGCAGCACGGAGGCCTGGCGGTGTCATGCAGCACGGAGGCCTGGCGGTGTCATGCAGCACGGAGGCCTGGCGGTGTCATGCAGCACGGAGGCCTGGCGGTGTCATGCAGCATGGAGGCCTGGCGGTGTCATGCAGCACGGAGGCCTGGCGGTGTCATGCAGCACAGAGGCCTGGCGGTGTCATGCACGGAGGCCTGGCGGTGTCATGCACGGAGGCCTGGCGGTGTCATGCACGGAGGCCTGGTGGTGTCATGCAGCACGGAGGCCTGGCGGTGTCATGCAGCACGGAGGCCTGGCGGTGTCATGCAGCACAGAGGCCTGGCGGTGTCATGCACGGAGGCCTGGCGGTGTCATGCACGGAGGCCTGGCGGTGTCATGCAGCACGGAGGCCTGGCGGTGTCATGCACCACGGAGGCCTGGCGGTGTCATGCAGCACGGAGGCCTGGCGGTGTCATGCACGGAGGCCTGGCGGTGTCATGCACGGAGGCCTGGCGGTGTCATGCAGCACGGAGGCCTGGCGGTGTCATGCAGCACGGAGGCCTGGCGGTGTCATGCAGCACGGAGGCCTGGCGGTGTCATGCAGCACGGAGGCCTGGCGGTGTCATGCACGGAGGCCTGGCGGTGTCATGCAGCACGGAGGCCTGGCGGTGTCATGCACGGAGGCCTGGCGGTGTCATGCACGGAGGCCTGGCGGTGTCATGCAGCACAGAGGCCTCTCGGTGTCATGCAGCACGGAGGCCTGGCGGTGTCATACATGGAGGCTCGGCGGTGTCATGCAGCACGGAGGCCTGGCGATGTCATGCAGCACGGAGGCCTGGCGGTGTCATGCACGGAGGCCTGGCGGTGTCATGCAGCACGGAGGCCTGGCGGTGTCATGCAGCACGGAGGCCTGGCCGTGTCATGCAGCACGGAGGCCTGGCGGTGTCATGCAGCACGGAGGCCTGGCGGTGTCATGCAGCACGGAGGCCTGGCGGTGTCATGCAGCACGGAGGGCTGGTGGTGTCATGCAGCACGGAGGCCTGGCGGTGTCATGCACGGAGGCCTGGTGGTGTCATGCAGCACGGAGGCCTGGCGGTGTCATGCACGGAGGCCTGGCGGTGTCATGCAGCACGGAGGCCTGGCGGTGTCATGCAGCACGGAGACCTGGCGGTGTCATGCAGCACGGAGGCCTGGCGGTGTCATGCAGCACGGAGGCCTGGCGGCGTCATGCAGCATGGAGGCCTGGCGGTGTCATGCACGGATGTCTGGCGGTGTCATGCACGGAGGCCTGGCGGTGTCATGCAGCACGGAGGCCTGGCGGTGTCATGCAGCACGGAGGCCTGGCGGTGTCATGCAGCACGGAGGCCTGGCAGTGTCATGCAGCACGGAGGCCTGGCGGTGTCATGCAGCACAGAGGCCTGGCGGTGTCATGCAGCACAGAGGCCTGGCGGTGTCATGCAGCACGGAGGCCTGCCGGTGTCATGCACGGAGGCCTGGCGGTGTCATGCAGCACGGAGCCCTGGCGGTGTCATGCACGGAGGCCTGGCGGTGTCATGCAGCACTGAGGCCTGGCGGTGTCATGCACGGAGGCCTGGCGGTGTCATGCAGCACGGAGGCCTGGCAGTGTCATGCAGCACGGAGGCCTGGCGGTCTCATGCAGCACGGAGGCCTGGTGGTGTCATGCAGCACGGAGGCCTGGTGGTGTCATGCAGCACGGAGGCCTGGCGGTGTCATGCAGCACGGAGGCCTGGCGGTGTCATGCAGCACGGAGGCCTGGCGGTGTCATGCAGCACGGAGGCCTGGCGGTGTCATGCAGCACGGAGGCCTGGCGGTGTCATGCAGCATGGAGGCCTGGCGGTGTCATGCAGCATGGAGGCCTGGCGGTGTCATGCAGCACGGAGGCCTGGCGGTGTCATGCAGCACGGAGGCCTGGCGGTGTCATGCAGCACGGAGGCCTGGCAGTGTCATGCAGCACGGAGGCCTGGCGGTGTCATGCACGGAGGCCTGGCGGTGTCATGCAGCACAGAGGCCTGGCGGTGTCATAAAGCACGGTGGCCTGGCGGTGTCATGCAGCACGGAGGCCTGGCGGTGTCATGCAGCACGGAGGCCTGGCGGTGTCATGCAGCACGGAGGCCTGGCGGTGTCATGCAGCACGGAGGCCTGGCGGTGTCATGCAGCACGGAGGCCTGGCGGTGTCATGCAGCACGGAGGCCTGGCGGTGTCATGCAGCACGGAGGCCTGGCGGTGTCATGCAGCATGGAGGCCTGGCGGTGTCAAGCACGGAGGCCTGGCGGTGTCATGCACGGAGGCCCGGCGGTGTCATGCAGCACAGAGGCCTGGCGGTGTCATGCAGCACAGAGGCCTGGCGGTGTCATGCAGCACGGAGGCCTGGCGGTGTCATACATGGAGGCTTGATGGTGTCATGCAGCACGGAGGCCTGGCGGTGTCATGCAGCACAGAGGCCTGACGGTGTCATGCAGCACAGAGGCCTGGCGGTGTCATGCACGGAGGCCTGGCGGTGTCATGCAGCACGGAGGCCTGGCGGTGTCATGCAGCACGGAGGCCTGGCGGTGTCATGCAGCACGGAGGCCTGGCGGTGTCATGCAGCACGGAGGCCTGGCGGTGTCATGCAGCACGGAGGCCTGGCGGTGTCATGCAGCACAGAGGCCTGGCGGTGTCATGCAGCACGGAGGCCTGGCGGTGTCATACATGGAGGCTCGGTGGTGTCATGCAGCACGGAGGCCTGGCGGTGTCATGCGCGGAGGCCTGATGGTGTCATGCAGCACAGAGGCCTGGCGGTGTCATGCACGGAGGCCTGGCGGTGTCATGCAGCACGGAGGCCTGGCGGTGTCATGCAGCACGGAGGCCTGGCGGTGTCATGCAGCACGGAGGCCTGGCGGTGTCATGCAGCACGGAGGCCTGGCGGTGTCATGCAGCACGGATGCCTGGCGGTGTCATGCAGCACGGAGGCCTGGCGGTGTCATGCACGGAGGCCTGGCGGTGTCATGCAGCACGGAGGCCTGGCGGTGTCATGCAGCACGGAGGCCTGGCGGTGTCATGCACGGAGGCCTGGCAGTGTCATGCAGCACGGAGGCCTGGCGGTGTCATGCAGCACGGAGGCCTGGCTGTGTCATGCAGCACGGAGGCCTGGCGGTGTCATGCAGGGAGGCCTGACGGTGTCATGCACGGAGGCCTGGCGGTGTCATGCAGCATGGAGGCCTGGCGGTGTCATGCAGCACGGAGACCTGGCGGTGTCATGCAGCACGGAGGCCTGGCGGTGTCATGCAGCACGGAGGCCTGGCGGTGTCATGCAGCACGGAGGCCTGGCGGTGTCATGCAGCACGGAGGCCTGGCGGTGTCATGCAGGGAGGCCTGGCGGTGTCATGCAGCACGGAGGCCTGGCGGTGTCATGCAGCACGAAGGCCTGGCGGTGTCATGCAGCACGGAGGCCTGACGGTGTCATGCAGCACGGAGGCCTGGCGGTGTCATGCAGCACGGAGGCCTGGCGGTGTCATGCAGCACAGAGGCCTGGCGGTGTCATGCACGGAGGCCTGGCGGTGTCATGCAGCACGGAGGCCTGGCAGTGTCATGCAGCACGGAGGCCTGGCGGTGTCATGCAGCACAGAGGCCTGGCGGTGTCATGCACGGAGGCCTGGCGGTGCCATGCAGCACGGAGGCCTGGCGGTGCCATGCAGCACGGAGGCCTGGCGGTGTCATGCAGCACGGAGGCCTGGCGGTGTCATGCAGCACGGAGGCCTGGCGGTGTCATGCAGCACGGAGGCCTGGCAGTGTCATGCACGGAGGCCTGGCGGTGTTATGCAGCACGGAGGCCTGGTGGTGTCATGCAGCACGGAGGCCTGGCGGTGTCATGCACGGAGGCCTGGTGGTGTCATGCAGCACGGAGGCCTGGCGGTGTAATGCACGGAGGCCTGGCGGTGTGATGCAGCACGCAGGCCTGGCGGAGTCATGCAGGGAGGCCTGACGGTGTCATGCACAGAGGCCTGGCAGTGTCATGCAGCACGGAGGCCTGGCGGTGTCATGCAGCACGGAGGCCTGGCGATGTCATGCAGCACGGAGGCCTGGCGGTGTCATGCAGCACGGAGGCCTGGCGGTGTCATGCAGCACGGAGGCCTGGCGGTGTCATGCAGCACGGAGGCCTGGCGGTGTCATGCAGCAGGGAGGCCTGGCGGTGTCATGCAGCACGGAGGCCTGGTGGTGTCATGCAGCACGGAGGCCTGGTGGGGTCATGCAGCACGGAGGCCTGGCGGTGTCATGCACGGAGGCCTGGCGGTGTTATGCAGCACGGAGGCCTGGCGGTGTCATGCAGCACTGAGGCCTGGCGGTGTCATGCAGCACGGAGGCCTGGCGGTGTCATGCAGCACGGAGGCCTGGCGGTGTCATGCAGCACGGAGGCCTGGCGGTGTCATGCACGGAGGCCTGGCGGTGTTATGCAGCACGGAGGCCTGGCGGTGTCATGCAGCGCGGAGGCCAGGCGGTGTCATGCATGGAGGCCTGGCGGTGTCATGCAGCACGGAGGCCTGGCGGTGTCATGCACGGAGGCCTGGCAGTGTCATGCAGCACGGAGGCCTGGCGGTCTCATGCAGCACGGAGGCCTGGTGGTGTCATGCAGCACGGAGGCCTGGCGGTGTCATGCAGCACGGAGGCCTGGCGGTGTCATGCAGCACGGAGGCCTGGCGGTGTCATGCAGCACGGAGGCCTGGCGGTGTCATGCAGCACGGAGGCCTGGCGGTGTCATGCAGCACGGAGGCCTGGCGGTGTCATGCAGCATGGAGGCCTGGCGGTGTCATGCAGCACGGAGGCCTGGCGGTGTCATGCAGCACGGAGGCCTGGCGGTGTCATGCAGCAGGGAGGCCTGGCAGTGTCATGCAGCACGGAGGCCTGGCGGTGTCATGCACGGAGGCCTGGCGGTGTCATGCAGCACAGAGGCCTGGCGGTGTCATAAAGCACGGTGGCCTGGCGGTGTCATGCAGCACGGAGGCCTGGCGGTGTCATGCAGCACGGAGGCCTGGCGGTGTCATGCAGCACGGAGGCCTGGCGGTGTCATGCAGCACGGAGGCCTGGCGGTGTCATGCAGCACGGAGGCCTGGCGGTGTCATGCAGCACGGAGGCCTGGCGGTGTCATGCAGCACGGAGGCCTGGCGGTGTCATGCAGCATGGAGGCCTGGCGGTGTCAAGCACGGAGGCCTGGCGGTGTCATGCACGGAGGCCCGGCGGTGTCATGCAGCACAGAGGCCTGGCGGTGTCATGCAGCACAGAGGCCTGGCGGTGTCATGCAGCACGGAGGCCTGGCGGTGTCATACATGGAGGCTCGATGGTGTCATGCAGCACGGAGGCCTGGCGGTGTCATGCAGCACAGAGGCCTGACGGTGTCATGCAGCACAGAGGCCTGGCGGTGTCATGCACGGAGGCCTGGCGGTGTCATGCAGCACGGAGGCCTGGCGGTGTCATGCAGCACGGAGGCCTGGCGGTGTCATGCAGCACGGAGGCCTGGCGGTGTCATGCAGCACGGAGGCCTGGCGGTGTCATGCAGCACGGAGGCCTGGCGGTGTCATGCAGCACGGAGGCCTGGCGGTGTCATGCAGCACAGAGGCCTGGCGGTGTCATGCAGCACGGAGGCCTGGCGGTGTCATACATGGAGGCTCGGTGGTGTCATGCAGCACGGAGGCCTGGCTGTGTCATGCGCGGAGGCCTGATGGTGTCATGCAGCACAGAGGCCTGGCGGTGTCTTGCACGGAGGCCTGGCGGTGTCATGCAGCACGGAGGCCTGGCGGTGTCATGCAGCACGGAGGCCTGGCGGTGTCATGCAGCACGGAGGCCTGGCGGTGTCATGCAGCACGGAGGCCTGGCGGTGTCATGCAGCACGGATGCCTGGCGGTGTCATGCAGCACGGAGGCCTGGCGGTGTCATGCACGGAGGCCTGGCGGTGTCATGCAGCACGGAGGCCTGGCGGTGTCATGCAGCACGGAGGCCTGGCGGTGTCATGCACGGAGGCCTGGCAGTGTCATGCAGCACGGAGGCCTGGCGGTGTCATGCAGCACGGAGGCATGGCGGTGTCATGCAGCACGGAGGCCTGGCGGTGTCATGCAGCACGGAGGCCTGGCGGTGTCATGCAGCACTGAGGCCTGGCGGTGTCATGCATGGAGGCCTGGCGGTGTCATGCAGCACGGAGGCCTGGCGGTGTCATGCAGCACGGAGGCCTGGCGGTGTCATGCACGGAGGCCTGGCGGTGTCATGCACGGAGGCCTGGCGGTGTCATGCACGGAGGCCTGGCGGTGTCATGCAGCACGGAGGCCTGGCGGTGTCATGCAGCACGGAGGCCTGGCGGTGTCATACACGGAGGCCTGGCGGTGTTATACACGGAGGCCTGGCGGTGTCATGCAGCACGGAGGCCTGGCGGTGTCATGCACGGAGGCCTGGCGGTGTCATGCAGCATGGAGGCCTGGCGGTGTCATGCAGCACGGAGGACTGGCGGTGTCATGCACGGAGGCCTGGTGGTGTCATGCAGCACGGAGATCTGGCGGTGTCATGCACGGAGGCCTTGCGGTGTCATGCAGCACGGAGGCCTGGCGGTGTCATGCACGGAGGCCTGGCGGTGTCATGCAGCATGGAGGCCTGGCGGTGTCATGCACGGAGGCCTGGCGGTGTCATGCAGCACGGAGGCCTGGCGGTGTCATGCAGCACAGAGGCCTGGCGATGTCATGCACGGAGGCCTGGCGGTGTCATGCAGCACGGAGGCCTGGCGGTGTCAAGCAGGCCGGAGGCCTGGCGGTGTCATGCAGCACGGAGGCCTGGCGGTGTCATGCAGCACGGAGGCCTGGCGGTGTCATGCAGCACGGAGGCCTGGCGGTGTCATGCAGCACTGAGGCCTGGCGGTGTCATGCATGGAGGCCTGGCGGTGTCATGCAGCACGGAGGCCTGGCGGTGTCATGCAGCACGGAGGCCTGGCGGTGTCATGCACGGAGGCCTGGCGGTGTCATGCACGGAGGCCTGGCGGTGTCATGCACGGAGGCCTGGCGGTGTCATGCAGCACGGAGGCCTGGCGGTGTCATGCAGCACGGAGGCCTGGCGGTGTCATACACGGAGGCCTGGCGGTGTTATACACGGAGGCCTGGCGGTGTCATGCAGCACGGAGGCCTGGCGGTGTCATGCACGGAGGCCTGGCGGTGTCATGCAGCATGGAGGCCTGGCGGTGTCATGCAGCACGGAGGACTGGCGGTGTCATGCACGGAGGCCTGGTGGTGTCATGCAGCACGGAGATCTGGCGGTGTCATGCACGGAGGCCTTGCGGTGTCATGCAGCACGGAGGCCTGGCGGTGTCATGCACGGAGGCCTGGCGGTGTCATGCACGGAGGCCTGGCGGTGTCATGCACGGAGGCCTGGCGGTGTCATGCAGCACGGAGGCCTGGCGGTGTCATGCAGCACAGAGGCCTGGCGATGTCATGCACGGAGGCCTGGCGGTGTCATGCAGCACGGAGGCCTGGCGGTGTCAAGCAGGCCGGAGGCCTGGCGGTGTCATGCAGCACGGAGGCCTGGCGGTGTCATGCAGCACGGAGGCCTGGCGGTGTCATGCAGCACGGAGGCCTGGCGGTGTCATGCAGCACGGAGGCCTGGCGGTGTCATGCACCACGGAGGCCTGGCGGTGTCATGCACGGAGGCCTGGCGGTGTCATGCACGGAGGCCTGGCGATGTCATGCACGGAGGCCTGGCGGTGTCATGCAGCACGGAGGCCTGGCGGTGTCATGCAGCACGGAGGCCTGGCGGTGTCATGCAGCACGGAGGCCTGGCGGTGTCATGCAGCACGGAGGCCTGGCGGTGTCATGCAGCACGGAGGCCTGGCGGTGTCATGCAGCACGGCGGCCTGGCGGTGTGCTGCAGCACGGAGGCCTGGCGGTGTCATGCAGCACGGAGGCCTGGCGGTGTCATGCAGCACGGAGGCCTGGCGGTGTCATGCAGCACGGAGGCCTGGCGGTGTCATGCACGGAGGCCTGGCGGTGTCATGCAGCACGGAGGCCTGGCGGTGTCATGCAGCACGGAGGCCTGGCGGTGTCATGCAGCACGGAGGCCTGGCGGTGTCATGCAGCACGGAGGCCTGGCGGTGTCATGCAGCACGGCGGCCTGGCGGTGTGCTGCAGCACGGAGGCCTGGCGGTGTCATGCAGCACGGAGGCCTTGCGGTGTCATGCAGCACGGAGGCCTGGCGGTGTCATGCACGGAGGCCTGGCGGTGTCATGCAGCACGGAGGCCTGGCGGTGTCATGCAGCACGGAGGCCTGGCGGTGTCATGCAGCACGGAGGCCTGGCGGTGTCATGCACGGAGGCCTGGCGGTGTCATGCAGCACGGAGGCCTGGCGGTGTCATGCAGCACGGAGGCCTGGTTGTGTGTTCTGCTCGACTTTTCCGGCCCTCTTTTGAGGGAAGGTGATTGGAGGTGACTTCAGTCTACTATCATTCCAGTGTGAGGGTTGGAACCGTGAATATTGCCTATTTACAAGGCATTTTGACATAATTCTGTATTCCTCTCCTTAGATTAGGGCTTATAAACTTATGCTAGGGGATAGATTCATTAGTACTAGGGAAAATCTGTCCTTTTGTAAGGGTATTAGTATACTTTCTATTGAATTATGCTTAGTTCTGGTCTGGTAGGCCTCAAACGGGAGAGACTCCATCTTTCTTTCTGCTCCGGCAGCTTGAGACGCTTCTAGGTCAAATGTAATGTTTTAGTTATGAGGTGTTGTTCGCCTGGAGAGAACCGGCTCAGGCTGGCCCTTGTCGAAGGATTGTATTTTTCTTCATGCCGAAGACACAACATCAGGCCGGCCGGCTGGGAACGTGTCCTTGGTACGGGGAGGTACAAGAATTTGGTGGGCGGCAGGCTACTGGCCGTATTTTTCCATGAAGGAACAAGCTTCTATATTAGTGAAAGCACGAAGCAGTTGTGGAGTCAGTCCGTAGGCGGCATCCAGCCGTCAGCAGCGAAGCTAATAATTATTTCAGGGAAGATAGTCGCCATTCCAAAGACGTCATGCAACACTGAGGCCTGGCGGTGTCATGCAGCACGGAGGCTTGGCGGTGTCATGCACGGAGGCCTGGCTGTGTCATGCACGGAGGCCTGGCGCTGTCATGCAGCACGGAGGCCTGGCGGTGTCATGCAGCACGGAGGCCTGGCGGTGTCATGCACGGAGGCCTGGCGGTGTCATGCAGCATGGAGGCCTGGCGGTGTCATGCAGCACGGAGGCCTGGCGGTGTGATGCAGCACGGAGGCCTGGCGGTGTCATGCAGCACGGAGGCCTGGTGGTGTCATGCAGCATGGAGGCCTGGCGGTGTCATGCATGGAGGCCTGGCGGTGTCATGCACGGAGGCCTGGCGGTGTCATGCAGCACGGAGGCCTGGCGGTGTCATGCAGAACGGAGGCCTGGCGGTGTCATGCAGCACGGAGGCCTGGCGGTGTCATGCACGGAGGCCTGGTGGTGTCATGCACGGAGGCCTGGCGGTGTCATGCAGCACGGAGGCCTGGCGGTGTCATGCAGCACGGAGGCCTGGCGGTGTCATGCAACACGGAGGCCTGGCGGTGTCATGCATGGAGGCCTGGCGGTGTCATGCAGCACGGAGGCCTGGCGGTGTCATGCAGCACGGAGGCCTGGCGGTGTCATGCAACACGGAGGCCTGGCGGTGTCATGCATGGAGGCCTGGCGGTGTCATGCAGCACGGAGGCCTGGCGGTGTCATGCACGGAGGCCTGGCAGTGTCATGCAGCACGGAGGCCTGGCGGTCTCATGCAGCACGGAGGCCTGGCGGTCTCATGCAGCACGGAGGCCTGGCGGTGTCATGCAGCACGGAGGCCTGGCGGTGTCATGCAGCACGGAGGCCTGGCGGTGTCATGCACGGAGGCCTGGCGGTGTCATGCACGGAGGCCTGGCGGTGTCATGCACGGAGGCCTGGCGGTGTCATGCACGGAGGCCTGGTGGTGTCATGCACGGAGGCCTGGCAGTGTCATGCAGCACGGAGGCCTGGCGGTGTCATAAAGCACGATGGCCTGGCGGTGTCATGCAGCACAGAGGCCTGGCGGTGTCATGCAGCACGGAGGCCTGGCGGTGTCATGCAGCACGGAGGCCTGGCGGTGTCATGCACGGAGGCCTGGCGGTGTCATGCAGCACAGAGGCCTGGCGGTGTCATGCAGCACGGAGGCCTGGCGGTGTCATGCAGCACGGAGGCCTGGCGGTGTCATGCAGCACGGAGGCCTGGCGGTGTCATGCACGGAGGCATGGCGGTGTCATGCAGCAAGGAGGCCTGGCGGTGTCATGCATCACGGAGGCCTGCCGGTGTCATGCAACACGGAGGCCTGGCGGTGTCATGCAACACGGAGGCCTGGCGGTGTCATGCAGCACGGAGGCCTGGCGGTGTCATGCACGGAGGCCTGGCGGTGTCATGCAGCATGGAGGCCTGGCGGTGTCATGCAGCATGGAGGCCTGGCGGTGTCATGCAGCACGGAGGACTGGCGGTGTCATGCACGGAGGCCTGGTGGTGTCATGCAGCACGGAGGCCTGGCTGTGTCATGCACGGAGGCCTTGCGGTGTCATGCAGCACGGAGGCCTGGCGGTGTCATGCACGGAGGCCTGGCGGTGTCATGCAGCATGGAGGCCTGGCGGTGTCATGCACGGAGGCCTGGCGGTGTCATGCAGCATGGAGGCCTTGCGGTGTCATGCAGCACAGAGGCCTGGCGATGTCATGCACGGAGGCCTGGCAGTGTCATGCAGCACGGAGGCCTGGCGGTGTCATGCAGCACGGAGGCCTGGCGGTGTCATGCACGGAGGCCTGGTGGTGTCATGCAGCACGGAGGCCTGGCGGTGTCATGCAGCACGGAGGCCTGGCGGTGTCATGCAGCACGGAGGCCTGGCGGTGTCATGCACGGAGGCCTGGCAGTGTCATGCACTGAGGCCTGGCGGTGTCATGCACTGAGGCCTGGCAGTGTCATGCAGCACGGAGGCCTGGCGGTGTCATGCAGCACGGAGGCCTGGCGGTGTCATGCAGCACGGAGGCCTGGCGGTGTCATGCAGCACGGAGGCCTGGCGGTGTCATACAGCACGGAGGCCTGGCGGTGTCATGCACGGAGGCCTGGCGGTGTCATGCAAGGAGGCCTGGCGGTGTCATGCAGCACGGAGGCCTGGCGGTGTCATGCAGCACGGAGGCCTGGCGGTGTCATAAAGCACGATGGCCTGGCGGTGTCATGCAGCACAGAGGCCTGGCGGTGTCATGCAGCACGGAGGCCTGGCGGTGTCATGCAGCACGGAGGCCTGGCGGTGTCATGCACGGAGGCCTGGCGGTGTCATGCAGCACAGAGGCCTGGCGGTGTCATGCAGCACGGAGGCCTGGCGGTGTCATGCAGCACGGAGGCCTGGCGGTGTCATGCAGCACGGAGGCCTGGCGGTGTCATGCACGGAGGCATGGCGGTGTCATGCAGCAAGGAGGCCTGGCGGTGTCATGCATCACGGAGGCCTGCCGGTGTCATGCAACACGGAGGCCTGGCGGTGTCATGCAACACGGAGGCCTGGCGGTGTCATGCTGCACGGAGGCCTGGCGGTGTCATGCACGGAGGCCTGGCGGTGTCATGCACGGAGGCCTGGCGGTGTCATGCACGGAGGCCTGGTGGTGTCATGCACGGAGGCCTGGCGGTGTCATGCAGCACGGAGGCCTGGCGGTGTCATAAAGCACGATGGCCTGGCGGTGTCATGCAGCACAGAGGCCTGGCGGTGTCATGCAGCACGGAGGCCTGGCGGTGTCATGCAGCACGGAGGCCTGGCGGTGTCATGCACGGAGGCCTGGCGGTGTCATGCAGCACAGAGGCCTGGCGGTGTCATGCAGCACGGAGGCCTGGCGGTGTCATGCAGCACGGAGGCCTGGCGGTGTCATGCAGCACGGAGGCCTGGCGGTGTCATGCACGGAGGCATGGCGGTGTCATGCAGCAAGGAGGCCTGGCGGTGTCATGCATCACGGAGGCCTGCCGGTGTCATGCAACACGGAGGCCTGGCGGTGTCATGCAACACGGAGGCCTGGCGGTGTCATGCAGCACGGAGGCCTGGCGGTGTCATGCACGGAGGCCTGGCGGTGTCATGCAGCATGGAGGCCTGGCGGTGTCATGCAGCATGGAGGCCTGGCGGTGTCATGCAGCACGGAGGACTGGCGGTGTCATGCACGGAGGCCTGGTGGTGTCATGCAGCACGGAGGCCTGGCTGTGTCATGCACGGAGGCCTTGCGGTGTCATGCAGCACGGAGGCCTGGCGGTGTCATGCACGGAGGCCTGGCGGTGTCATGCAGCATGGAGGCCTGGCGGTGTCATGCACGGAGGCCTGGCGGTGTCATGCAGCACGGAGGCCTGGCGGTGTCATGCAGCACAGAGGCCTGGCGATGTCATGCACGGAGGCCTGGCAGTGTCATGCAGCACGGAGGCCTGGCGGTGTCATGCAGCACGGAGGCCTGGCGGTGTCATGCACGGAGGCCTGGTGGTGTCATGCAGCACGGAGGCCTGGCGGTGTCATGCAGCATGGAGGCCTGGCGGTGTCATGCAGCACGGAGGCCTGGCGGTGTCATGCACGGAGGCCTGGCAGTGTCATGCACTGAGGCCTGGCGGTGTCATGCACTGAGGCCTGGCAGTGTCATGCAGCACGGAGGCCTGGCGGTGTCATGCAGCACGGAGGCCTGGCGGTGTCATGCAGCACGGAGGCCTGGCGGTGTCATGCAGCACGGAGGCCTGGCGGTGTCATGCAGCACGGAGGCCTGGCGGTGTCATGCACGGAGGCCTGGCGGTGTCATGCAAGGAGGCCTGGCGGTGTCATGCAGCACGGAGGCCTGGCGGTGTCATGCAGCACGGAGGCCTGGCGGTGTCATAAAGCACGATGGCCTGGCGGTGTCATGCAGCACAGAGGCCTGGCGGTGTCATGCAGCACGGAGGCCTGGCGGTGTCATGCAGCACGGAGGCCTGGCGGTGTCATGCACGGAGGCCTGGCGGTGTCATGCAGCACAGAGGCCTGGCGGTGTCATGCAGCACGGAGGCCTGGCGGTGTCATGCAGCACGGAGGCCTGGCGGTGTCATGCAGCACGGAGGCCTGGCGGTGTCATGCACGGAGGCATGGCGGTGTCATGCAGCAAGGAGGCCTGGCGGTGTCATGCATCACGGAGGCCTGCCGGTGTCATGCAACACGGAGGCCTGGCGGTGTCATGCAACACGGAGGCCTGGCGGTGTCATGCAGCACGGAGGCCTGGCGGTGTCATGCACGGAGGCCTGGCGGTGTCATGCAGCATGGAGGCCTGGCGGTGTCATGCAGCATGGAGGCCTGGCGGTGTCATGCAGCACGGAGGACTGGCGGTGTCATGCACGGAGGCCTGGTGGTGTCATGCAGCACGGAGGCCTGGCTGTGTCATGCACGGAGGCCTTGCGGTGTCATGCAGCACGGAGGCCTGGCGGTGTCATGCACGGAGGCCTGGCGGTGTCATGCAGCATGGAGGCCTGGCGGTGTCATGCACGGAGGCCTGGCGGTGTCATGCAGCACGGAGGCCTGGCGGTGTCATGCAGCACAGAGGCCTGGCGATGTCATGCACGGAGGCCTGGCGGTGTCATGCAGCACGGAGGCCTGGCGGTGTCATGCAGCACGGAGGCCTGGCGGTGTCATGCACGGAGGCCTGGTGGTGTCATGCAGCATGGAGGCCTGGCGGTGTCATGCAGCACGGAGGCCTGGCGGTGTCATGCAGCACGGAGGCCTGGCGGTGTCATGCACGGAGGCCTGGCAGTGTCATGCACTGAGGCCTGGCGGTGTCATGCACTGAGGCCTGGCAGTGTCATGCAGCACGGAGGCCTGGCGGTGTCATGCAGCACGGAGGCCTGGCGGTGTCATGCAGCACGGAGGCCTGGCGGTGTCATGCAGCACGGAGGCCTGGCGGTGTCATGCAGCACGGAGGCCTGGCGGTGTCATGCAGCACGGAGGCCTGGCGGTGTCATGCACGGAGGCCTGGCAGTGTCATGCAGCACGGAGGCCTGGCGGTGTCATGCAGCACGGAGGCATGGCGGTGTCATGCAGCACGGAGGCCTGGCGGTGTCATGCAGCACGGAGGCCTGGCGGTGTCATGCAGCACAGAGGCCTGGCGGTGTCATGCACGGAGGCCTGGCGGTGTCATGCAGCACGGAGGCCTGACGGTGTCATGCAGCACGGAGGCCTGGCGGTGTCATGCACGGAGGCCTGGCGGTGTCATGCAGCACGGAGGCCTGGCGGTGTCATGCAGCATGGAGGCCTGGCGGTGTCATGCAGCACGGAGGCCTGGCGGTGTCATGCAGCACGGAGGCCTGGTGGTGCCATGCACGGAGGCCTGGCGTTGTCATGCACGGAGGCCTGGCGGTGTCATGCAAGGAGGCCTGGCGGTGTCATGCAGCACGGAGGCCTGGCGGTGTCATGCAGCACGGAGGCCTGGCGGTGTCATAAAGCACGATGGCCTGGCGGTGTCATGCAGCACAGAGGCCTGGCGGTGTCATGCAGCACGGAGGCCTGGCGGTGTCATGCAGCACGGAGGCCTGGCGGTGTCATGCACGGAGGCCTGGCGGTGTCATGCAGCACAGAGGCCTGGCGGTGTCATGCAGCACGGAGGCCTGGCGGTGTCATGCAGCACGGAGGCCTGGCGGTGTCATGCAGCACGGAGGCCTGGCGGTGTCATGCACGGAGGCATGGCGGTGTCATGCAGCAAGGAGGCCTGGCGGTGTCATGCATCACGGAGGCCTGCCGGTGTCATGCAACACGGAGGCCTGGCGGTGTCATGCAACACGGAGGCCTGGCGGTGTCATGCTGCACGGAGGCCTGGCGGTGTCATGCACGGAGGCCTGGCGGTGTCATGCACGGAGGCCTGGCGGTGTCATGCACGGAGGCCTGGTGGTGTCATGCACGGAGGCCTGGCGGTGTCATGCAGCACGGAGGCCTGGCGGTGTCATAAAGCACGATGGCCTGGCGGTGTCATGCAGCACAGAGGCCTGGCGGTGTCATGCAGCACGGAGGCCTGGCGGTGTCATGCAGCACGGAGGCCTGGCGGTGTCATGCACGGAGGCCTGGCGGTGTCATGCAGCACAGAGGCCTGGCGGTGTCATGCAGCACGGAGGCCTGGCGGTGTCATGCAGCACGGAGGCCTGGCGGTGTCATGCAGCACGGAGGCCTGGCGGTGTCATGCACGGAGGCATGGCGGTGTCATGCAGCAAGGAGGCCTGGCGGTGTCATGCATCACGGAGGCCTGCCGGTGTCATGCAACACGGAGGCCTGGCGGTGTCATGCAACACGGAGGCCTGGCGGTGTCATGCAGCACGGAGGCCTGGCGGTGTCATGCACGGAGGCCTGGCGGTGTCATGCAGCATGGAGGCCTGGCGGTGTCATGCAGCATGGAGGCCTGGCGGTGTCATGCAGCACGGAGGACTGGCGGTGTCATGCACGGAGGCCTGGTGGTGTCATGCAGCACGGAGGCCTGGCTGTGTCATGCACGGAGGCCTTGCGGTGTCATGCAGCACGGAGGCCTGGCGGTGTCATGCACGGAGGCCTGGCGGTGTCATGCAGCATGGAGGCCTGGCGGTGTCATGCACGGAGGCCTGGCGGTGTCATGCAGCACGGAGGCCTGGCGGTGTCATGCAGCACAGAGGCCTGGCGATGTCATGCACGGAGGCCTGGCAGTGTCATGCAGCACGGAGGCCTGGCGGTGTCATGCAGCACGGAGGCCTGGCGGTGTCATGCACGGAGGCCTGGTGGTGTCATGCAGCACGGAGGCCTGGCGGTGTCATGCAGCACGGAGGCCTGGCGGTGTCATGCAGCACGGAGGCCTGGCGGTGTCATGCACGGAGGCCTGGCAGTGTCATGCACTGAGGCCTGGCGGTGTCATGCACTGAGGCCTGGCAGTGTCATGCAGCACGGAGGCCTGGCGGTGTCATGCAGCACGGAGGCCTGGCGGTGTCATGCAGCACGGAGGCCTGGCGGTGTCATGCAGCACGGAGGCCTGGCGGTGTCATGCAGCACGGAGGCCTGGCGGTGTCATGCACGGAGGCCTGGCGGTGTCATGCAAGGAGGCCTGGCGGTGTCATGCAGCACGGAGGCCTGGCGGTGTCATGCAGCACGGAGGCCTGGCGGTGTCATAAAGCACGATGGCCTGGCGGTGTCATGCAGCACAGAGGCCTGGCGGTGTCATGCAGCACGGAGGCCTGGCGGTGTCATGCAGCACGGAGGCCTGGCGGTGTCATGCACGGAGGCCTGGCGGTGTCATGCAGCACAGAGGCCTGGCGGTGTCATGCAGCACGGAGGCCTGGCGGTGTCATGCAGCACGGAGGCCTGGCGGTGTCATGCAGCACGGAGGCCTGGCGGTGTCATGCACGGAGGCATGGCGGTGTCATGCAGCAAGGAGGCCTGGCGGTGTCATGCATCACGGAGGCCTGCCGGTGTCATGCAACACGGAGGCCTGGCGGTGTCATGCAACACGGAGGCCTGGCGGTGTCATGCAGCACGGAGGCCTGGCGGTGTCATGCACGGAGGCCTGGCGGTGTCATGCAGCATGGAGGCCTGGCGGTGTCATGCAGCATGGAGGCCTGGCGGTGTCATGCAGCACGGAGGACTGGCGGTGTCATGCACGGAGGCCTGGTGGTGTCATGCAGCACGGAGGCCTGGCTGTGTCATGCACGGAGGCCTTGCGGTGTCATGCAGCACGGAGGCCTGGCGGTGTCATGCACGGAGGCCTGGCGGTGTCATGCAGCATGGAGGCCTGGCGGTGTCATGCACGGAGGCCTGGTGGTGTCATGCAGCACGGAGGCCTGGCGGTGTCATGCAGCACAGAGGCCTGGCGATGTCATGCATGGAGGCCTGGCGGTGTCATGCAGCACGGAGGCCTGGCGGTGTCATGCAGCACGGAGGCCTGGCGGTGTCATGCACGGAGGCCTGGTGGTGTCATGCAGCACGGAGGCCTGGCGGTGTCATGCAGCACGGAGGCCTGGCGGTGTCATGCAGCACGGAGGCCTGGCGGTGTCATGCACGGAGGCCTGGCAGTGTCATGCACTGAGGCCTGGCGGTGTCATGCACTGAGGCCTGGCAGTGTCATGCAGCACGGAGGCCTGGCGGTGTCATGCAGCACGGAGGCCTGGCGGTGTCATGCAGCACGGAGGCCTGGCGGTGTCATGCAGCACGGAGGCCTGGCGGTGTCATGCACGGAGGCCTGGCGGTGTCATGCAGCACGGAGGCCTGGCGGTGTCATACACGGAGGCCTGGCAGTGTCATGCAGCACGGAGGCCTGGCGGTGTCATGCAGCACGGAGGCATGGCGGTGTCATGCAGCACGGAGGCCTGGCGGTGTCATGCAGCACGGAGGCCTGGCGGTGTCATGCAGCACAGAGGCCTGGCGGTGTCATGCACGGAGGCCTGGCGGTGTCATGCAGCACGGAGGCCTGACGGTGTCATGCAGCACGGAGGCCTGGCGGTGTCATGCACGGAGGCCTGGCGGTGTCATGCAGCACGGAGGCCTGGCGGTGTCATGCAGCATGGAGGCCTGGCGGTGTCATGCAGCACGGAGGCCTGGCGGTGTCATGCAGCACGGAGGCCTGGTGGTGCCATGCACGGAGGCCTGGCGTTGTCATGCAGCACGGAGGCCTGGCGGTATCATGCAGCACGGAGGCCTGGCGGTGTCATGCAGCACGGAGGCCTGGCGGTGTCATGCAGCACGGAGGCCTGGCGGTGTCATGCAGCACGGAGGCCTAGCGGTGTCATTTAGCACGGAGGCCTGGCGGTGTCATGCAGCACGGAAGCCTGGCGGTGTCATGCAGCACGGAGGTCTGGCGGGGTCATGCAGCACGGAGGCCTGGCGGTGTCATGCAGCACGGAGGCCTGGCGGTGTCATGCAGCATGTAGGCCTGGCGGTGTCATGCACGGAGGCCTGGCGGTGTCATGCAGCACGGAGGCCTGGCGGTGTCATGCAGCACGGAGGCCTGGCGGTGTCATGCAGCACGGAGGCCTGGCGGTGTCATGCAGCACGGAGGCCTGGTGGTGTCATGCACGGAGGCCTGGCGGTGTCATGCAGCACAGAGGCCTGGTGGTGTCATGCACCACGGAGGCCTGGCGGTGTCATGCAGCATGGAGGCCTGGCGGTGTCATGCAGCACGGAGGCCTGGCGGTGTCATGCAGCACGGAGGCCTGGCGGTGTCATGCACGGAGGCCTGGCGGTGTCATGCAGCACAGAGGCCTGGCGGTGTCATGCACGGAGGCCTGGCGGTGTCATGCAGCACGGAGGCCTGGCGGTGTCATGCAGCACGGAGGCCTGGCGGTGTCTAGCAGCACGGAGGCCTGGCGGTGTCATGCACGGAGGCCTGGCGGTGTCATGCAGCACGGAGGCCTGGCGGTGTCATGCACGGAGGCCTGGCGGTGTCATGCACGGAGGCCTGGCGGTGTCATGCAGCACAGAGGCCTGGTGGTGTCATGCACCACGGAGGCCTGGCGGTGTCATGCAGCATGGAGGCCTGGCGGTGTCATGCAGCATGGAGGCCTGGCGGTGTCATGCAGCACGGAGGCCTGGCGGTGTCATGCAGCACAGAGGCCTGGCGGTGTCATGCACGGAGGCCTGGCGGTGTCATGCACGGAGGCCTGGCGGTGTCATGCACGGAGGCCTGGCGGTGTCATGGACGGAGGCCTGTCAGTGTCATGCAGCACGGTGGCCTGGCGGTGTCCTGCAGCACAGAGGCCTGGCGGTGTCATGCAGCATGGAGGCCTGGCGGTGTCATGCAGCACGGAGGCCTGGCGGTGTCAAGCACGGAGGCCTGGCGGTGTCATGCAGCACGGAGGCCTGGCGGTGTCATGCAGCACGGAGGCCTGGCGGTGTCATGCAGCACGGAGGCCTGGCGGTGTCATGCACGGAGGCCTGGCAGTGTCATGCAGCACGGAGGCCTGGCGGTGTCATGCAGCACGGAGGCCTGGCGGTGTCATGCAGCACGGAGGCCTAGCGGTGTCATGCAGCACGGAGGCATGGCGGTGTCATGCAGCACGGAGGCCTGGCGGTGTCATGCAGCATGGAGGCCTGGCAGTGTCATGCAGCACGGAGGCCTGGCGGTGTAATGCACGGAGGCCTGGCGGTGTCATGCAGCACGGAGGCCTGGTGGTGTCATGCAGCACGGAGGCCTGGCGGTGTCATGCATCACGGAGGCCTGGCGGTGTCATGCAGCACGGAGGCCTGGCGGTGTCATGCACGGAGGCCTGGCGGTGTCATGCAGCACGGAGGCCTGGCGGTGTCATGCAGCACGGAGGCCTGGCAGTGTCATGCAGCACGGAGGCCTGGCGGTGTCATACACGGAGGCCTGGCGGTGTCATGCAGCACGGAGGCCTGACGGTGTCATGCACGGAGGCCTGGCGGTGTCATGCAGCACAGAGGCCTGGCGGTGTCATGCAGCACGGAGGCCTGGCGGTGTCATGCACGGAGGCCTGGCGGTGTCATGCACGGAGGCCTGGCGGTGTCATGCAGCACGGAGGCCTGGCGGTGTCATGCAGCACGGAGGCCTGGCGGTGTCATGCAGCACGGAGGCCTGGCGGTGTCATGCAGCACAGAGGCCTGGTGGTGTCATGCAGCACGGAGGCCTGGTGGTGTCATGCAGCACGGAGGCCTGGCGGTGTCATGCACGGAGGCCTGGTGGTGTCATGCAGCACGGAGGCCTGGCGGTGTCATGCACGGAGGCCAGGCGGTGTCATGCAGCACGGAGGCCTGGCGGTGTCATGCAGCACGGAGGCCTGGCGGTGTCATGCAGCACGGAGGCCTGGCGGTGTCATGCAGCACGGAGGCCTGGCGGTGTCATGCACGGAGGCCTGGCGGTGTCATGCACGGAGGCCTGGCGGTGTCATGCAGCACGGAGGCCTGGCGGTGTCATGCACGGAGGCCTGGCGGTGTCATGCAGCACAGAGGCCTGGCGGTGTCATGCACGGAGGCCTGGCGGTGTCATGCACGGAGGCCTGGCGGTGTCATGCAGCACAGAGGCCTGGTGGTGTCATGCACCACGGAGGCCTGGCGGTGTCATGCAGCATGGAGGCCTGGCGGTGTCATGCAGCACGGAGGCCTGGCGGTGTCATGCAGCACGGAGGCCTGGCGGTGTCATGCACGGAGGCCTGGCGGTGTCATGCAGCACGGAGGCCTGGCGGTGTCATGCACGGAGGCCTGGCGGTGTCATGCAGCACGGAGGCCTGGCGGTGTCATGCAGCACGGAGGCCTGGCGGTGTCATGCAGCACGGAGGCCTGGCGGTTTCATGCAGCACGGAGGCCTGGCGGTGTCATGCAGCACGGAGGCCTGGCGGTGTCATGCAGCACGGAGGCCTGGCGGTGTCATGCAGCACGGAGGCATGGCGGTGTCATGCAGCAAGGAGGCCTGCCGGTGTCATGCAGCACGGAGGCCTGCCGGTGTCATGCAACACGGAGGCCTGGCGGTGTCATGCAGCATGGAGGCCTGGCGGTGTCATGCAGCACGGAGGCCTGGCGGTGTCATGCAGCATGTAGGCCTGGCGGTGTCATGCACGGAGGCCTGGCGGTGTCATGCAGCATGGAGGCCTGGCGGTGTCATGCACGGAGGCCTGGCGGTGTCATGCATGGAGGCCTGGCGGTGTCATGCACGGAGGCCTGGCGGTGTCATGCAGCACGGAGGCCTGGCGGTGTCATGCAGCACGGAGGCCTGGCGGTGTCATGCAGCACGGAGGCCTGGCGGTGTCATACACGGAGGCCTGGCGGTGTCATGCAGCACTGAGGCCTGACGGTGTCATGCACGGAGGCCTGGCGGTGTCATGCAGCACGGAGGCCTGGCGGTGTCATGCACGGAGGCCTGGCGGTGTCATGCACGGAGGCCTGGCGGTGTCATGCAGCACGGAGGCCTGGCGGTGTCATGCAGCACGGAGGCCTGGTGTCATGCAGCACGGAGGCCTGGCGGTGTCATGCAGCACGGAGGCCTGGCGGTGTCATGCAGCACGGAGGCCTGGCGGTGTCATGCAGCACGGAGGCCTGGTGGTGTCATGCACGGAGGCCTGGTGGTGTCATGCACGGAGGCCTGGTGGTGTCATGCAGCACGGAGGCCTGGCGGTGTCATGCCCGAAGGCCTGGCGGTGTCATGCACGGAGGCCTGGCGGTGTCATGCACGTAGGCCTGGCGGTGTCATGCACGGAGGCCTGGCGGTGTCATGCAGCATGGAGGCCTGGCGGTGTCATGCAGCACGGAGGCCTGGCGGTGTCATGCAGCACGGAGGCCTGGCGGTGTCATGCAGCACGGAGGCCTGGCGGTGTCATGCACGGAGGCCTGGCGGTGTCATGCAGCACGGAGGCCTGGCGGTGTCATGCAGCACGGAGGCCTGGCGGTGTCATGCAGCACGTAGGCCTGGCGGTGTCATGGACGGAGGCCTGTCAGTGTCATGCAGCACGGTGGCCTGGCGGTGTCCTGCAGCACAGAGGCCTGGCGGTGTCATGCACGGAGGCCTGGCGGTGTCATGCACGGAGGCCTGGCGGTGTCATGCAGCATGGAGGCCTGGCGGTGTCATGCAGCACGGAGGCCTGGCGGTGTCATGCAGCACGGAGGCCTGGCGGTGTCATGCAGCACGGAGGCCTGGCGGTGTCATGCAGCACGGAGGCCTGGCGGTGTCATGCACGGAGGCCTGGCAGTGTCATGCAGCACGGAGGCCTGGCGGTGTCATGCAGCACGGAGGCCTGGCGGTGTCATGCAGCACGGAGGCCTAGCGGTGTCATGCAGCACGGAGGCATGGCGGTGTCATGCAGCACGGAGGCCTGGCGGTGTCATGCAGCATGGAGGCCTGGCAGTGTCATGCAGCACGGAGGCCTGGCGGTGTAATGCACGGAGGCCTGGCGGTGTCATGCAGCACGGAGGCCTGGTGGTGTCATGCAGCACGGAGGCCTGGCGGTGTCATGCATCACGGAGGCCTGGCGGTGTCATGCAGCACGGAGGCCTGGCGGTGTCATGCACGGAGGCCTGGCGGTGTCATGCAGCACGGAGGCCTGGCGGTGTCATGCAGCACGGAGGCCTGGCAGTGTCATGCAGCACGGAGGCCTGGCGGTGTCATACACGGAGGCCTGGCGGTGTCATGCAGCACGGAGGCCTGACGGTGTCATGCACGGAGGCCTGGCGGTGTCATGCAGCACAGAGGCCTGGCGGTGTCATGCAGCACGGAGGCCTGGCGGTGTCATGCACGGAGGCCTGGCGGTGTCATGCACGGAGGCCTGGCGGTGTCATGCAGCACGGAGGCCTGGCGGTGTCATGCAGCACGGAGGCCTGGCGGTGTCATGCAGCACGGAGGCCTGGCGGTGTCATGCAGCACAGAGGCCTGGTGGTGTCATGCAGCACGGAGGCCTGGCGGTGTCAAGCACGGAGGCCTGGCGGTGTCATGCAGCACGGAGGCCTGGCGGTGTCATGCAGCACGGAGGCCTGGCGGTGTCATGCACGGAGGCCAGGCGGTGTCATGCAGCACGGAGGCCTGGCGGTGTCATGCAGCACGGAGGCCTGGCGGTGTCATGCAGCACGGAGGCCTGGCGGTGTCATGCAGCACGGAGGCCTGGCGGTGTCATGCACGGAGGCCTGGCGGTGTCATGCACGGAGGCCTGGCGGTGTCATGCAGCACGGAGGCCTGGCGGTGTCATGCACGGAGGCCTGGCGGTGTCATGCAGCACAGAGGCCTGGCGGTGTCATGCACGGAGGCCTGGCGGTGTCATGCACGGAGGCCTGGCGGTGTCATGCAGCACAGAGGCCTGGTGGTGTCATGCACCACGGAGGCCTGGCGGTGTCATGCAGCATGGAGGCCTGGCGGTGTCATGCAGCACGGAGGCCTGGCGGTGTCATGCAGCACGGAGGCCTGGCGGTGTCATGCACGGAGGCCTGGCGGTGTCATGCAGCACGGAGGCCTGGCGGTGTCATGCACGGAGGCCTGGCGGTGTCATGCAGCACGGAGGCCTGGCGGTGTCATGCAGCACGGAGGCCTGGCGGTGTCATGCAGCACGGAGGCCTGGCGGTTTCATGCAGCACGGAGGCCTGGCGGTGTCATGCAGCACGGAGGCCTGGCGGTGTCATGCAGCACGGAGGCCTGGCGGTGTCATGCAGCACGGAGGTCTAGCGGTGTCATGCAGCACGGAGGCCTGGCGGTGTCATGCACGGAGGCCTGGCGGTGTCATGCACGGAGGCCTGGCGGTGTCATGCAGCACGGAGGCCTGGCGGTGTCATGCAGCACGGAGGCCTGGCGGTGTCATGCAGCACGGAGGCCTGGCGGTGTCATGCACGGAGGCCTGGCGGTGTCATGCAGCACAGAGGCCTGGCTGTGTCATGCAGCACGGAGGCCTGGCGGTGTCATGCAGCATGGAGGCCTGGCGGTGTCATGCAGCACGGAGGCCTGGCGGTGTCAAGCAGCACGGAGGCCTGGCGGTGTCATGCAGCACGGAGGCCTGGCGGTGTCATGCAGCACGGAGGCCTGGCGGTGTCATGCAGCACGGAGGCCTGGCGGTGTCATGCAGCACGGAGGCCTGGCGGTGTCATGCGCGGAGGCCTGGCGGTGTCATGCAGCACAGAGGCCTGGCGGTGTCATGCACGGAGGCCTGGCGATGTCATGCAGCACGGAGGCCTGGCGATGTCATGCAGCACGGAGGCCTGGCGGTGTCATGCAGCACGGAGGCCTGGCGGTGTAATGCAGCACGGAGGCCTGGCGGTGTCATGCACGGAGGCCTGGCGGTGTCATGCAGCACGGAGCCCTGGCGGTGTCATGCAGCACGGAGGCCTGGCTTTGTCATGCACGGAGGCCTGGCAGTGTCATGCAGCACGGAGGCCTGGCGGTGTCATGCAGCATGGATGCATGGCGGTGTCATGCAGCACGGAGGCCTGGCGGTGTCATGCAGCACTGAGGCCTGGCAGTGTCATGCACGGAGGCCTGGCAGTGTCATGCAGCACGGAGGCCTGGCGGTGTCATGCAGCACGGAGGCCTGGCGGTGTCATGCACGGAGGCCTGGCGGTGTCATGCAGCACGGAGGCCTGGCGGTGTCATGCACGGAGGCCTGGCGGTGTCATGCACGGAGGCCTGGCGGTGTCATGCACGGAGGCCTGGCGGTGTCATGCAGCACGGAGGCCTGGCGGTGTCATGCAGCACGGAGCCCTGGCGGTGTCATGCACGGAGGCCTGGCGGTGTCGTGCACGGAGGCCTGGCGGTGTCATGCAGCACGGAGGCCTGGCGGTGTCATGCAGCACGGAGGCCTGGCGGTGTCATGCAGCACGGAGGCCTGGCGGTGTCATGCAGCATGGAGGCCTGGCGGTGTCATGCAGCATGGAGGCCTGGCGGTGTCATGCAGCACGGAGGCCTGGCGGTGTCATGCAGCACAGAGGCCTGGCGGTGTCATGCACGGAGGCCTGGCGGTGTCATGCACGGAGGCCTGGCGGTGTCATGCACGGAGGCCTGGCGGTGTCATGCACGGAGGCCTGGTGGTGTCATGCAGCACGGAGGCCTGGCGGTGTCATGCAGCACGGAGGCCTGGCGGTGTCATGCAGCACAGAGGCCTGGCGGTGTCATGCACGGAGGCCTGGCGGTGTCATGCACGGAGGCCTGGCGGTGTCATGCAGCACGGAGGCCTGGCGGTGTCATGCAGCACGGAGGCCTGGCGGTGTCATGCACGGAGGCCTGGCGGTGTCATGCACGGAGGCCTGGCGGTGTCATGCAGCACGGAGGCCTGGCGGTGTCATGCAGCACGGAGGCCTGGCGGTGTCATGCAGCACGGAGGCATGGCGGTGTCATGCAGCACGGAGGCCTGGCGGTGTCATGCACGGAGGCCTGGTGGTGTCATGCAGCACGGAGGCCTGGCGGTGTCATGCACGGAGGCCTGGCAGTGTCATGCAGCACGGAGGCCTGGCGGTGTCATGCAGCACGGAGGCCTGGCGGTGTCATGCAGCACGGAGGCCTGGCGGTGTCATGCAGCACGGAGGCCTGGCGGTGTCATGCACGGAGGCCTGGCGGTGTCATGCACGGAGGCCTGGCGGTGTCATGCAGCACGGAGGCCTGGCGGTGTCATGCAGCACGGAGGCCTGGCGGTGTCATGCAGCACGGAGGCCTGGCAGTGTCATGCAGCACGGAGGCCTGGCGGTGTCATGCAGCATGGAGGCCTGGCGGTGTCATACACGGAGGCCTGGCGGTGTCATGCAGCACGGAGGCCTGACGGTGTCATGCAGCACAGAGGCCTGGCGGTGTCATACAGCACGGAGGCCTGGCGGTGTCATGCAGCACGGAGGCCTGGCGGTGTCATGCAGCACGGAGGCCTGGCGGTGTCATGCACGGAGGCATGGCGGTGTCATGCAGCAAGGAGGCCTGCCAGTGTCATGCAGCACGGAGGCCTGCCGGTGTCATGCAACACGGAGGCCTGGCGGTGTCATGCAGCACGGAGGCCTGGCGGTGTCATGCAGCACGGAGGCCTGGCGGTGTCATGCAGCACGGAGGCCTGGCGGTGTCATGCACGGAGGCCTGGCGGTGTCATGCAGCATGGAGGCCTGGCGGTGTCATGCACGGAGGCCTGGCGGTGTCATGCATGGAGGCCTGGCGGTGTCATGCACGGAGGCCTGGCGGTGTCATGCAGCACGGAGGCCTGGCGGTGTCATGCAGCACGGAGGCCTGGCGGTGTCATGCAGCACGGAGGCCTGGCGGTGTCATACACGGAGGCCTGGCGGTGTCATGCAGCACTGAGGCCTGACGGTGTCATGCACGGAGGCCTGGCGGTGTCATGCAGCATGGAGGCCTGGCGGTGTCATGCACGGAGGCCTGGCGGTGTCATGCACGGAGGCCTGGCGGTGTCATGCAGCACGGAGGCCTGGCGGTGTCATGCAGCACGGAGGCCTGGCGGTGTCATGCAGCACGGAGGCCTGGTGTCATGCAGCACGGAGGCCTGGCGGTGTCATGCAGCACGGAGGCCTGGCGGTGTCATGCAGCACGGAGGCCTGGCGGTGTCATGCAGCACGGAGGCCTGGTGGTGTCATGCACGGAGGCCTGGCGGTGTCATGCACGGAGGCCTGGTGGTGTCATGCAGCACGGAGGCCTGGCGGTGTCATGCCCGGAGGCCTGGCGGTGTCATGCACGGAGGCCTGGCGGTGTCATGCACGTAGGCCTGGCGGTGTCATGCACGGAGGCCTGGCGGTGTCATGCAGCATGGAGGCCTGGCGGTGTCATGCAGCACGGAGGCCTGGCGGTGTTATGCAGCACGGAGGCCTGGCGGTGTCATGCAGCACGGAGGCCTAGAGGTGTCATGCAGCACGGAGGCCTGGCGGTGTCATGCAGCACGGAGGCCTGGCGGTGTCATGCACGGAGGCCTGGCGGTGTCATGCAGCACGGAGGCCTGGCGGTGTCATGCAGCACGGAGGCCTGGCGGTGTCATGCAGCACGTAGGCCTGGCGGTGTCATGGACGGAGGCCTGTCAGTGTCATGCAGCACGGTGGCCTGGCGGTGTCCTGCAGCACAGAGGCCTGGCGGTGTCATGCAGCATGGAGGCCTGGCGGTGTCATGCAGCACGGAGGCCTGGCGGTGTCAAGCACGGAGGCCTGGCGGTGTCATGCAGCACAGAGGCCTGGCGGTGTCATGCACAGAGGCCTGGCGGTGTCATGCAGCACGGAGGCCTGGCGGTGTCATGCACGGAGGCCTGGCGGTGTCATGCAGCACGGAGGCCTGGCGGTGTCATGCACGGAGGCCTGGCGGTGTCATGCAGCACGGAGGCCTGGCGGTGTCATGCAGCACGGAGGCCTGGCGGTGTCATGCACGGAGGCCTGGCGTTGTCATGCAGCACGGAGGCCTGGCAGTGTCATGCACGGAGGCCTGGCGGTGTCATGCAGCACGGAGGCCTGGCGGTGTCATGCAGCACAGAGGCCTGGCGGTGTCATGCAGCACGGAGGCCTGGCGGTGTCATGCAGCACGGAGGCCTGGCGGTGTCATGCAGCATGTAGGCCTGGCGGTGTCATGGACGGAGGCCTGGCGGTGTCATGCAGCACGGAGGCCTGGCGGTGTCATGCACGGAGGCCTGGCGGTGTCATGCAGCACGGAGGCCTGGCGGTGTCATGCAGCACGGAGGCCTGGCGGTGTCATGCAGCACGGAGGCCTGGCGGTGTCATGCGCGGAGGCCTGGCGGTGTCATGCAGCACAGAGGCCTGGCGGTGTCATGCAGCACGGAGGCCTGGCGGTGTCATGCAGCACGGAGGCCTGGTGGTGTCATGCACGGAGGCCTGGCGGTGTCATGCACGGAGGCCTGGTGGTGTCATGCAGCACGGAGGCCTGGCGGTGTCATGCCCGGAGGCCTGGCGGTGTCATGCACAGAGGCCTGGCGGTGTCATGCACGTAGGCCTGGCGGTGTCATGCACGGAGGCCTGACGGTGTCATGCAGCATGGAGGCCTGGCGGTGTCATGCAGCACGGAGGCCTGGCGGTGTTATGCAGCACGGAGGCCTGGCGGTGTCATGCAGCACGGAGGCCTGGCGGTGTCATGCAGCACGGAGGCCTGGCGGTGTCATGCAGCACGGAGGCCTGGCGGTGTCATGCACGGAGGCCTGGCGGTGTCATGCAGCACGGAGGCCTGGCGGTGTCATGCAGCACGGAGGCCTGGCGGTGTCATGCAGCACGTAGGCCTGGCGGTGTCATGGACGGAGGCCTGTCAGTGTCATGCAGCACGGTGGCCTGGCGGTGTCCTGCAGCACAGAGGCCTGGCGGTGTCATGCAGCATGGAGGCCTGGCGGTGTCATGCAGCACGGAGGCCTGGCGGTGTCAAGCACGGAGGCCTGGCGGTGTCATGCAGCACAGAGGCCTGGCGGTGTCATGCACAGAGGCCTGGCGGTGTCATGCAGCACGGAGGCCTGGCGGTGTCATGCACGGAGGCCTGGCGGTGTCATGCAGCACGGAGGCCTGGCGGTGTCATGCACGGAGGCCTGGCGGTGTCATGCAGCACGGAGGCCTGGCGGTGTCATGCAGCACGGAGGCCTGGCGGTGTCATGCACGGAGTCCTGGCGTTGTCATGCAGCACGGAGGCCTGGCAGTGTCATGCAGCACAGAGGCCTGGCGGTGTCATGCAGCACGGAGGCCTGGCGGTGTCATGCAGCACGGAGGCCTGGCGGTGTCATGCAGCATGTAGGCCTGGCGGTGTCATGGACGGAGGCCTGGCGGTGTCATGCACGGAGGCCTGGCGGTGTCATGCAGCACGGAGGCCTGGCGGTGTCATGCAGCACGGAGGCCTGGCGGTGTCATGCAGCACGGAGGCCTGGCAGTGTCATGCAGCACAGAGGCCTGGCGGTGTCATGCACGGAGGCCTGGCGATGTCATGCAGCACGGAGGCCTGGCGATGTCATGCAGCACGGAGGCCTGGCGGTGTCATGCAGCACGGAGGCCTGGCGGTGTCATGCAGCACGGAGGCCTGGCGGTGTCATGCAGCACGGAGGCCTGGCGGTGTCATGCAGCACGGAGGCCTGGCGGTGTCATGCAGCACGGAGGCCTGGCGGTGTCATGCAGCACAGAGGCCTGGCGGTGTCATGCACGGAGGCCTGGCGATGTCATGCAGCACGGAGGCCTGGCGATGTCATGCAGCACGGAGGCCTGGCGGTGTCATGCAGCACGGAGGCCTGGCGGTGTCATGCAGCACGGAGGCCTGGCGGTGTAATGCAGCACGGAGGCCTGGCGGTGTCATGCACGGAGGCCTGGCGGTGTCATGCACGGAGGCCTGGCGGTGTCATGCAGCACGGAGCCCTGGCGGTGTCATGCAGCACGGAGGCCTGGCTTTGTCATGCACGGAGGCCTGGCAGTGTCATGCAGCACGGAGGCCTGGCGGTGTCATGCAGCACGGAGGCATGGCGGTGTCATGCAGCACGGAGGCCTGGCGGTGTCATGCAGCACTGAGGCCTGGCGGTGTCATGCACGGAGGCCTGGCAGTGTCATGCAGCACGGAGGCCTGGCGGTGTCATGCAGCACGGAGGCCTGGCGGTGTCATGCACGGAGGCCTGGCGGTGTCATGCAGCACGGAGGCCTGGCGGTGTCATGCACGGAGGCCTGGCGGTGTCATGCACGGAGGCCTGGCGGTGTCATGCACGGAGGCCTGGCGGTGTCATGCAGCACAGAGGCCTGGCGGTGTCATGCAGCACGGAGGCCTGGCGGTGTCATACACGGAGGCCTGGCGGTGTCATGCAGCACGGAGGCCTGACGGTGTCATGCAGCACAGAGGCCTGGCGGTGTCATGCAGCACGGAGGCCTGGCGGTGTCATGCAGCATGGAGGCCTGGCGGTGTCATGCAGCATGGAGGCCTGGCGGTGTCATGCACGGAGGCCTGGCGGTGTCATGCATGGAGGCCTGGCGGTGTCATGCACGGAGGCCTGCTGGTGTCATGCAGCACAGAGGCCTGGCGGTGTCATGCAGCACGGAGGCCTGGCGGTGTCATGCAGCACGGAGGCCTGGCGGTGTCATACACGGAGGCCTGGCGGTGTCATGCAGCACGGAGGCCTGGTGGTGTCATGCAGCACGGAGGCCTGGCGGTGTCATGCACGGAGGCCTGGTGGTGTCATGCAGCACGGAGGCCTGGCGGTGTCATGCACGGAGGCCTGGCGGTGTCATGCAGCACGGAGGCCTGGCGGTGTCATGCAGCACGGAGGCCTGGCGGTGTCATGCAGCACGGAGGCCTGGCGGTGTCATGCAGCACGGAGGCCTGGCGGTGTCATGCACGGAGGCCTGGCGGTGTCATGCAGCACGGAGCCCTGGCGGTGTCATGCACGGAGGCCTGGCGGTGTCGTGCACGGAGGCCTGGCGGTGTCATGCACGGAGGCCTGGCGGTGTCATGCAGCACGGAGGCCTGGCGGTGTCATGCAGCACGGAGGCCTGGCGGTGTCATGCAGCACGGAGGCCTGGCGGTGTCATGCAGCACGGAGGCCTGGCGGTGTCATGCAGCACGGAGGCCTGGCGGTGTCATGCAGCACGGAGGCCTGGCGGTGTCATGCACAGAGGCCTGGCGGTGTCATGCAGCGCGGAGGCCTGGCGGTGTCATGCACGGAGGCCTGGCGGTGTCATGCAGCACGGAGGCCTGGCGGTGTCATGCAGCACGGAGGCCTGGCAGTGTCATGCAGCACAGAGGCCTGGCGGTGTCATGCAGCACGGAGGCCTGGCGGTGTCATGCAGCACGGAGGCCTGGCGGTGTCATGCAGCACGGAGGCCTGGCGGTGTCATGCAGCACGGAGGCCTGGCGGTGTCATGCAGCACGGAGGCCTGGCGGTGTCATGCAGCACGGAGGCCTGGCGGTGTCATGCAGCACGGAGGCCTGGCGGTGTCATGCAGCACAGAGGCCTGGCGGTGTCATGCACGGAGGCCTGGCGGTGTCATGCACGGAGGCCTGGCGGTGTCATGCACGGAGGCCTGGCGGTGTCATGCACGGAGGCCTGGTGGTGTCATGCAGCACGGAGGCCTGGCGGTGTCATGCAGCACGGAGGCCTGGCGGTGTCATGCAGCACAGAGGCCTGGCGGTGTCATGCACGGAGGCCTGGCGGTGTCATGCACGGAGGCCTGGCGGTGTCATGCAGCACGGAGGCCTGGCGGTGTCATGCACCACGGAGGCCTGGCGGTGTCATGCAGCACGGAGGCCTGGCGGTGTCATGCACGGAGGCCTGGCGGTGTCATGCACGGAGGCCTGGCGGTGTCATGCAGCACGGAGGCCTGGCGGTGTCATGCAGCACGGAGGCCTGGCGGTGTTATGCAGCACGGAGGCCTGGCGGTGTCATGCAGCACGGAGGCCTGGCGGTGTCATGCAGCACGGAGGCCTGGCGGTGTCATGCAGCACGGAGGCCTGGCGGTGTCATGCAGCACGGAGGCCTGGCGGTGTCATGCAGCACAGAGGCCTGGCGGTGTCATGCACGGAGGCCTGGCGGTGTCATGCACGGAGGCCTGGCGGTGTCATGCACAGAGGCCTGGCGGTGTCATGCAGCGCGGAGGCCTGGCGGTGTCATGCACGGAGGCCTGGCGGTGTCATGCAGCACGGAGGCCTGGCGGTGTCATGCAGCACGGAGGCCTGGCAGTGTCATGCAGCACAGAGGCCTGGCGGTGTCATGCAGCACGGAGGCCTGGCGGTGTCATGCAGCACGGAGGCCTGGCGGTGTCATGCAGCACGGAGGCCTGGCGGTGTCATGCAGCACGGAGGCCTGGCGGTGTCATGCAGCACGGAGGCCTGGCGGTGTCATGCAGCATGGAGGCCTGGCGGTGTCATGCAGCACGGAGGCCTGGCGGTGTCATGCAGCACAGAGGCCTGGCGGTGTCATGCACGGAGGCCTGGCGGTGTCATGCACGGAGGCCTGGCGGTGTCATGCACGGAGGCCTGGCGGTGTCATGCACGGAGGCCTGGTGGTGTCATGCAGCACGGAGGCCTGGTGGTGTCATGCAGCACGGAGGCCTGGCGGTGTCATGCAGCACGGAGGCCTGGCGGTGTCATGCAGCACAGAGGCCTGGCGGTGTCATGCACGGAGGCCTGGCGGTGTCATGCACGGAGGCCTGGCGGTGTCATGCAGCACGGAGGCCTGGCGGTGTCATGCACCACGGAGGCCTGGCGGTGTCATGCAGCACGGAGGCCTGGCGGTGTCATGCACGGAGGCCTGGCGGTGTCATGCACGGAGGCCTGGCGGTGTCATGCAGCACGGAGGCCTGGCGGTGTCATGCAGCACGGAGGCCTGGCGGTGTCATGCAGCACGGAGGCCTGGCGGTGTCATGCAGCACGGAGGCCTGGCGGTGTCATGCACGGAGGCCTGGCGGTGTCATGCAGCACGGAGGCCTGGCGGTGTCATGCACGGAGGCCTGGCGGTGTCATGCACGGAGGCCTGGCGGTGTCATGCAGCACAGAGGCCTCTCGGTGTCATGCAGCACGGAGGCCTGGCGGTGTCATACATGGAGGCTCGGCGGTGTCATGCAGCACGGAGGCCTGGCAATGTCATGCAGCACGGAGGCCTGGCGGTGTCATGCACGGAGGCCTGGCGGTGTCATGCAGCACGGAGGCCTGGCGGTGTCATGCAGCACGGAGGCCTGGCCGTGTCATGCAGCACGGAGGCCTGGCGGTGTCATGCAGCACGGAGGCCTGGCGGTGTCATGCAGCACGGAGGCCTGGCGGTGTCATGCAGCACGGAGGGCTGGTGGTGTCATGCAGCACGGAGGCCTGGCGGTGTCATGCACGGAGGCCTGGTGGTGTCATGCAGCACGGAGGCCTGGCGGTGTCATGCACGGAGGCCTGGCGGTGTCATGCAGCACGGAGGCCTGGCGGTGTCATGCAGCACGGAGACCTGGCGGTGTCATGCAGCACGGAGGCCTGGCGGTGTCATGCAGCACGGAGGCCTGGCGGCGTCATGCAGCACGGAGGCCTGGCGGTGTCATGCAGCACGGAGGCCTGCCGGTGTCATGCACGGAGGCCTGGCGGTGTCATGCAGCACGGAGCCCTGGCGGTGTCATGCACGGAGGCCTGGCGGTGTCATGCAGCACTGAGGCCTGGCGGTGTCATGCACGGAGGCCTGGCGGTGTCATGCAGCACGGAGGCCTGGCGGTGTCATGCAGCACGGAGGCCTGGCGGTGTCATGCAGCACGGAGGCCTGGCGGTGTCATGCAGCACGGAGGCCTGGTGGTGTCATGCAGCACGGAGGCCTGGCGGTGTCATGCAGCACGGAGGACTGGCGGTGTCATGCAGCACGGAGGCCTGGCGGTGTCATGCAGCACGGAGGCCTGGCGGTGTCATGCAGCACGGAGGCCTGGCGGTGTCATGCAGCACGGAGGCCTGGCGGTGTCATGCACGGAGGCCTGGCGGTGTCATGCAGCATGGAGGCCTGGCGGTGTCATGCAGCACGGAGGCCTGGCGGTGTCATGCAGCACGGAAACCTGGCGGTGTCATGCACGGAGGCCTGGCGGTGTCATGCAGCACGGAGGCCTGGCGGTGTCATGCAGCACGGAGGCCTGGCGGTGTCATGCAGCACGGAGGCCTGGCGGTGTCATGCAGCACGGAGGCCTGGCGGTGTCATGCAGCACGGAGGCCTGGCGGTGTCAAGCAGCACAGAGGCCTGGCGGTGTCATGCAGCACGGAGGCCTGGCGGTGTCATGCAGCACAGAGGCCTGGCGGTGTCATGCAGCACTGAGGCCTGGCGGTGTCATGCAGCACGGAGGCCTGGCGGTGTCATGCACGGAGGCCTGGCGGTGTCATGCAGCACGGAGGCCTGGCGGTGTCATGCACGGAGGCCTGGCGGTGTCATGCAGCACGGAGGCCTGGCGGTGTCATGCACGGAGGCCTGGCGGTGTCATGCACTGAGGCCTGGCGGTGTCATGCAGCACAGAGGCCTGGTGGTGTCATGCAGCACGGAGGCCTGGCGGTGTCATGCACGGAGGCCTGGCAGTGTCATGCACGGAGGCTTGGCGGTGTCATGCAGCACGGAGGCCTGGCGGTGTCATGCAGCACGGAGGCCTGGCGGTGTCATGCACGGAGGCCTGGCAGTGTCATGCAGCACGGAGGCCTGGCGGTGTCATGCAGCACGGAGGCCTGGCGGTGTCATGCAGCACGGAGGCCTAGCGGTGTCATGCAGCACGGAGGCATGGCGGTGTCATGCAGCACGGAGGCCTGGCGGTGTCATGCAGCATGGAGGCCTGGCAGTGTCATGCAGCACGGAGGCCTGGCGGTGTAATGCACGGAGGCCTGGCGGTGTCATGCAGCACGGAGGCCTGGTGGTGTCATGCAGCACGGAGGCCTGGCGGTGTCATGCAGCACGGAGGCCTGGCGGTGTCATGCAGCACGGAGGCCTGGCGGTGTCATGCACGGAGGCCTGGCGGTGTCATGCAGCACGGAAGCCTGGCGGTGTCATGCAGCACGGAGGCCTGGTGGTGTCATGCACGGACGCCTGGCGGTGTCATGCACGGAGGCCTGGCGGTGTCATGCAGCACGGAGGCCTGGCGGTGTCATGCAGCACGGAGGCCTGGCGGTGTCATGCAGCACGGAGGCCTGGCGGTGTCATACACGGAGGCCTGGCAGTGTCATGCAGCACGGAGGCCTGACGGTGTCATGCACGGAGGCCTGGCGGTGTCATGCAGCACAGAGGCCTGGCGGTGTCATGCAGCACGGAGGCCTGGCGGTGTCATGCACGGAGGCCTGGCGGTGTCATGCACGGAGGCCTGGCGGTGTCATGCAGCACGGAGGCCTGGTGGTGTCATGCAGCACGAAGGCCTGGCGGTGTCATGCACGGAGGCCTGGCGATGTCATGCAGCACGGAAGCCTGGCGGTGTCATGCAGCACGGAGGCCTGGCGGTGTCATGCACGGACGCCTGGCGGTGTCATGCACGGAGGCCTGGTGGTGTCATGCAGCACGGAGGCCTGGCGGTGTCATGCAGCACGGAGGCCTGGCGGTGTCATGCAGCACGGAGGCCTGGCGGTGTCATGCACGGAGGCCTGGCGATGTCATGCAGCACGGAAGCCTGGCGGTGTCATGCAGCACGGAGGCCTGGCGGTGTCATGCACGGACGCCTGGCGGTGTCATGCACGGAGGCCTGGAGGTGTCATGCAGCACGGAGGCCTGGTGGTGTCATGCAGCACGGAGGCCTGGCGGTGTCATGCAGCACGGAGGCCTGGCGGTGTCATGCACGGAGGCCTGGCGGTGTCATGCACGGAGGCCTGGCGGTGTCATGCAGCACGGAGGCCTGACGGTGTCATGCACGGAGGCCTGGCGGTGTCATGCAGCACAGAGGCCTGGCGGTGTCATGCAGCACGGAGGCCTGGCGGTGTCATGCAGCACGGAGGCCTGGCGGTGTCATGCAGCACGGAGGCCTGGCGGTGTCATGCACGGAGGCCTGGCGGTGTCATGCAGCACGGAGGCCTGGCGGTGTCATGCAGCACGGAGGCCTGGCGGTGTCATGCAGCACGGAGGCCTGGCGGTGTCATGCAGCACGGAGGCCTGGTGGTGTCATGCAGCACGGAGGCCTGGCGGTGTCATGCAGCACGGAGGCCTGGCGGTGTCATTCAGCACGGAGGCCTGGCGGTGTCATGCAGCACGGAGGCCTGGCGGTGTCATGCAGCACGGAGGCCTGGCGGTGTCATGCAGCACGGAGGCCTGGCGGTGTCATGCAGCACGGAGGCCTGGCGGTGTCATGCAGCACGGAGGCCTGGTGGTGTCATGCAGCACGGAAACCTGGCGGTGTCATGCACGGAGGCCTGGCCGTGTCATGCAGCACGGAGGCCTGGCGGTGTCATGCACGGAGGCCTGGCGGTGTCATGCAGCACGGAGGCCTGGCTGTGTCATGCAGCACGGAGGCCTGGCGGTGTCATGCAGCACGGAGGCCTGGCGGTGTCATGCAGCACGGAGGCCTGGCGGTGTCATGCAGCACGGAGGCCTGGCGGTGTCATGCAGCACGGAGGCCTGGCGGTGTCATGCACGGAGGCCTGGCGGTGTCATGCAGCACGGAGGCCTGGCGGTGTCATGCAGCACGGAGGCCTGGCAGTGTCATGCAGCACAGAGGCCTGGCGGTGTCATGCAGCACGGAGGCCTGGCGGTGTCATGCAGCACGGAGGCCTGGCGGTGTCATGCAGCACGGAGGCCTGGCGGTGTCATGCAGCACGGAGGCCTGGCGGTGTCATGCAGCATGGAGGCCTGGCGGTGTCATGCAGCATGGAGGCCTGGCGGTGTCATGCAGCACGGAGGCCTGGCGGTGTCATGCAGCACAGAGGCCTGGCGGTGTCATGCACGGAGGCCTGGCGGTGTCATGCACGGAGGCCTGGCGGTGTCATGCACGGAGGCCTGGCGGTGTCATGCACGGAGGCCTGGTGGTGTCATGCAGCACGGAGGCCTGGCGGTGTCATGCAGCACGGAGGCCTGGCGGTGTCATGCAGCACAGAGGCCTGGCGGTGTCATGCACGGAGGCCTGGCGGTGTCATGCACGGAGGCCTGGCGGTGTCATGCAGCACGGAGGCCTGGCGGTGTCATGCACCACGGAGGCCTGGCGGTGTCATGCAGCACGGAGGCCTGGCGGTGTCATGCACGGAGGCCTGGCGGTGTCATGCACGGAGGCCTGGCGGTGTCATGCAGCACAGAGGCCTGGCGGTGTCATGCAGCACGGAGGCCTGGCGGTGTCATGCAGCACGGAGGCCTGGCGGTGTCATGCACGGAGGCCTGGCGGTGTCATGCAGCACGGAGGCCTGGCGGTGTCATGCACGGAGGCCTGGCGGTGTCATGCACGGAGGCCTGGCGGTGTCATGCAGCACAGAGGCCTCTCGGTGTCATGCAGCACGGAGGCCTGGCGGTGTCATACATGGAGGCTCGGCGGTGTCATGCAGCACGGAGGCCTGGTGATGTCATGCAGCACGGAGGCCTGGCGGTGTCATGCACGGAGGCCTGGCGGTGTCATGCAGCACGGAGGCCTGGCGGTGTCATGCAGCACGGAGGCCTGGCGGTGTCATGCAGCACGGAGGCCTGGCCGTGTCATGCAGCACGGAGGCCTGGCGGTGTCATGCAGCACGGAGGCCTGGCGGTGTCATGCACGGAGGCCTGGCGGTGTCATGCAGCACGGAGGCCTGGCGGTGTCGTGCACGGAGGCCTGGCGGTGTCATGCACGGAGGCCTGGCGGTGTCATGCAGCACGGAGGCCTGGCGGTGTCATGCAGCACGGAGGCCTGGCCGTGTCATGCAGCACGGAGGCCTGGCAGTGTCATGCAGCACGGAGGCCTGGCGGTGTCATGCAGCACGGAGGCCTGGCGGTGTCATGCAGCACGGAGGGCTGGTGGTGTCATGCAGCACGGAGGCCTGGCGGTGTCATGCACGGAGGCCTGGTGGTGTCATGCAGCACGGAGGCCTGGCGGTGTCATGCACGGAGGCCTGGCGGTGTCATGCAGCACGGAGGCCTGGCGGTGTCATGCAGCACGGAGGCCTGGTGGTGTCATGCAGCACGGAGGCCTGGCGCTGTCATGCAGCACGGAGGCCTGGCGGCGTCATGCAGCACGGAGGCCTGGCGGTGTCATGCAGCACGGAGGCCTGGCGGTGTCATGCAGCACGGAGGCCTGGCGGTGTCATGCAGCACGGAGGCCTGGCGGTGTCATGCAGCACGGAGGCCTGGCGGTGTCATGCAGCACGGAGGCCTGGTGGTGTCATGCAGCACGGAAACCTGGCGGTGTCATGCACGGAGGCCTGGCGGTGTCATGCAGCACGGAGGCCTGGCGGTGTCATGCACGGAGGCCTGGCGGTGTCATGCAGCACGGAGGCCTGGCTGTGTCATGCAGCACGGAGGCCTGGCGGTGTCATGCAGCACGGAGGCCTGGCGGTGTCATGCAGCACGGAGGCCTGGCGGTGTCATGCAGCACGGAGGCCTGGCGGTGTCATGCAGCACGGAGGCCTGGCGGTGTCATGCACGGAGGCCTGGCGGTGTCATGCAGCACGGAGGCCTGGCGGTGTCATGCAGCACGGAGGCCTGGCAGTGTCATGCAGCACAGAGGCCTGGCGGTGTCATGCAGCACGGAGGCCTGGCGGTGTCATGCAGCACGGAGGCCTGGCGGTGTCATGCAGCACGGAGGCCTGGCGGTGTCATGCAGCATGGAGGCCTGGCGGTGTCATGCAGCATGGAGGCCTGGCGGTGTCATGCAGCACGGAGGCCTGGCGGTGTCATGCAGCACAGAGGCCTGGCGGTGTCATGCACGGAGGCCTGGCGGTGTCATGCACGGAGGCCTGGCGGTGTCATGCACGGAGGCCTGGCGGTGTCATGCACGGAGGCCTGGCGGTGTCATGCAGCACGGAGGCCTGGCGGTGTCATGCACGGAGGCTTGGCGGTGTCATGCAGCACGGAGGCCTGGCGGTGTCATGCACGGAGACCTGGCGGTGTCATGCAGCACGGAGGCCTGGCGGTGTCATGCACGGAGGCCTGGTGGTGTCATGCAGCACGGAGGCCTGGCGGTGTCATGCAGCACGGAGGCCTGGCGGTGTCATGCAGCACAGAGGCCTGGCGGTGTCATGCAGCACGGAGGCCTGGCGGTGTCATGGACGGAGGCCTGTCAGTGTCATGCAGCACGGAGGCCTGGCGGTGTCATGCACGGAGGCCTGGCGGTGTCATGCAGCACGGAGGCCTGGCGGTGTCATGCAGCACGGAGGCCTGGAGGTGTCATGCAGCACGGAGGCCTGGCGGTGTCATGCAGCACGGAGGCCTGGCGGTGTCATGCAGCACGGAGGCCTGGCGGTGTCATGCAGCACGTAGGCCTGGCGGTGTCATGCACGGAGGCCTGGCGGTGTCATGCAGCACGGAGGCCTGGCGGTGTCATGCACGGAGGCTTGGCGGTGTCATGCAGCACGGAGGCCTGGCGGTGTCATGCACGGAGACCTGGCGTTGTCATGCAGCACGGAGGCCTGGCGGTGTCATGCACGGAGGCCTGGTGGTGTCATGCAGCACGGAGGCCTGGCGGTGTCATGCAGCACGGAGGCCTGGCGGTGTCATGCAGCATGGAGGCCTGGCGGTGTCATGCAGCACGGAGGCCTGGCGGTGTCATGGACGGAGGCCTGTCAGTGTCATGCAGCACGGAGGCCTGGCAGTGTCATGCACGGAGGCCTGGCGGTGTCATGCAGCACGGAGGCCTGGCGGTGTCATGCAGCACAGAGGCCTGGAGGTGTCATGCAGCACGGAGGCCTGGCGGTGTCATGCAGCACGGAGGCCTGGCGGTGTCATGCAGCACGGAGGCCTGGCGGTGTCATGCAGCACGTAGGCCTGGCGGTGTCATGGACGGAGGCCTGTCAGTGTCATGCAGCACGGAGGCCTGGCGGTGTCATGCACGGAGGCCTGGCGGTGTCATGCAGCACGGAGGCCTGGCGGTGTCATGCAGCACGGAGGCCTGGCGGTGTCATGCAGCACGGAGGCCTGGTGGTGTCATGCAGCACGGAGCCCTGGCGGTGTCATGCACGGAGGCCTGGCGGTGTCATGCAGCACGGAGGCTTGGCGGTGTCATGCAGCACGGAGGCCTGGTGGTGTGTTCTGCTCGACTTTTCCGGCCCTCTTTTGAGGGAAGGTGATTGGAGGTGACTTCAGTCTACTATCATTCCAGTGTGAGGGTTGGAACCGTGAATAGTGCCTATTTACAAGGCATTTTGACATAATTCTGTATTCCTCTCCTTAGATTAGGGCTCATAAACTTATGCTAGGTGATAGATTATTTAGTACTAGGGAAAATCTGTCCTTTTGTAAGGGTATTAGTATACTTTCTATTGAATTATGCTTAGTTCTGGTCTGGTAGGCCTCAAACGGGAGAGACTCCATCTTTCTTTCTGCTCCGGCAGCTTGAGACGCTTCTAGGTCAAATGTAATGTTTTAGTTATGAGGTGTTGTTCGCCTGGAGAGAACCGGCTCAGGCTGGCCCTTGTCGAAGGATTGTATTTTTCTTCATGCCGAAGACACAACATCAGGCCGGCCGGCTGGGAACGTGTCCTTGGTACGGGGAGGTACAAGAATTTGGTGGGCGGCAGGCTACTGGCCGTATTTTTCCATGAAGGAACAAGCTTCTATATTAGTGAAAGCACGAAGCAGTTGTGGAGTCAGTCCGTAGGCGGCATCCAGCCGTCAGCAGCGAAGCTAATAATTATTTCAGGGAAGATAGTCGCCATTCCAAAGACTGAGAAGAATTAAGAAACTGATACTCTCTTAGAAAGATTGAAGTTATTTTAGTGGAGACGGCTGGAGAGCTTTGACATTAAGAGCACGGAGGCCTGGCGGTGTCATGCAGCACGGAGGCCTGGCTTTGTCATGCAGCACGGAGGCCTGGCGGTGTCATGCAGCACGGAGGCCTGGCGGTGTCATGCAGCACGGAGGCCTGGTGGTGTCATGCAGCACGGAGCCCTGGCGGTGTCATGCACGGAGGCCTGGCGGTGTCATGCAGCACGGAGGCCTGGCGGTGTCATGCACGGAGGCCTGGCGGTGTCATGCACGGAGGCCTGGCGGTGTCATGCAGCACGGAGGCCTGGCGGTGTCATGCAGCACGTAGGCCTGGCGATGTCATGGACGGAGGCCTGTCAGTGTCATGCAGCACGGAGTCCTGGCGGTGTAATGCACGGAGGCCTGGCGGTGTCATGCAGCATGGAGGCCTGGCGGTGTCATGCAGCACGGAGGCCTGGCGGTGTCATGCAGCACGGAGGCCTGGTGGTGTCATGCAGCACGGAGTCCTGGCGGTGTCATGCAGCACGGAGGCCTGGTGGTGTCATGCAGCACGGAGGCCTGGCGGTGTCATGGACGGAGGCCTGTCAGTGTCATGCAGCACGGAGGCCTGGCGGTGTCATGCACGGAGGCCTGGCGGTGTCATGCAGCACGGAGGCCTGGCGGTGTCATGCACGGAGGCCTGGCGGTGTCATGCAGCATGGAGGCCTGGCGGTGTCATGCAGCACGGAGGCCTGGCGGTGTCATGCAGCACGGAGGCCTGGCGGTGTCATGCAGCACTGAGGCCTGGCGGTGTCATGCATGGAGGCCTGGCAGTGTCATGCAGCACGGAGGCCTGGCGGTGTCATGCAGCACGGAGGCCTGGCGGTGTCATGCATGGAGGCCTGGTGGTGTCATGCAGCACGGAGGCCTGGTGGTGTCATGCAGTGCGGAGGCCTGGCGGTGTCATGCAGCACGGAGGCCTGGCGGTGTCATGCAGCACGGAGGCCTGGCGGTGTCATGCAGCACGGAGGCCTGGCGGTGTCATGCAGCACGGAGGCCTGGCGGTGTCATGCAGCATGGAGGCCTGGCGGTGTCATGCAGCACGGAGGCCTGGCGGTGTCATGCAGCACGGAGGCCTGGCGGTGTCATGCAGCATGGAGGCCTGGCGGTGTCATGCAGCACGGAGGCCTTGCGGTGTCATGCAGCACGGAGGCCTGGCGGTGTCATGCAGCACGGAGGCCTGGCGGTGTCATGCAGCACGGAGGCCTGGCGGTGTCATGCAGCACGGAGGCCTGGCGGTGTCATGCAGCACGGAGGCCTGGCGGTGTCATGCAGCACGGAGGCCTGGCAGTGTCATGCAGCACGGAGGCCTGGCGGTGTCATGCAGCACGGCGGCCTGGCGGTGTCATGCAGCATGGAGGCCTGGCGGTGTCATGCAGCATGGAGGCCTGGCGGTGTCATGCAGCATGGAGGCCTGGCGGTGTCATGCAGCACGGAGGCTTGGCGGTGTCATGCAGCACGGAGGCCTGGCGTTGTCATGCAGCACGGAGGCCTGGCGGTGTCATGCACAGAGGCCTGGCGGTGTCATGCAGCACGGAGCCCTGGCGGTGTCATGCAGCACGGAGCCCTGGCGGTGTCATGCACGGAGGCCTGGCGGTGTCATGCAGCACGGAGGCCTGGCGGTGTCATGCAGCACGGAGGCCTGGCGGTGTCATGCACAGAGGCCTGGCGGTGTCATGCAGCACGGAGGCCTGGCGGTGTCATGCAGCACGGAGGCCTGGCGGTGTCATGCAGCACGGAGGCCTGGTGGTGTCATGCAGTACGGAGGCCTGGCGGTGTCATGCAGCACGGAGGCCTGGCGGTGTCATGCAGCACGGAGGCCTGGCAGTGTCATGCAGCACGGAGGCCTGGCGGTGTCATGCAGCACGGAGGCCTGGCGGTGTCATGCACGGAGGCCTGGCGGTGTCATGCAGCACGGAGGCCTGGCGGTGTCATGCACGGAGGCCTGGCGGTGTCATGCACGGAAGCCTGGCGGTGTCATGCAGCACAGAGGCCTCTCGGTTAGGTGTGGGCGGAAAATCCGTTCCGCTCGCGGATTTTGCGGATTTTCGGGAAATCCGCAATCCGCGAGATTTGCGAATTTCCCGCAAAATCCGCAAATCCGCGAGCAGCGGATTTTGCTCGCGCTGCTCGCACTGTTAGCGTGAGTTCGCGCCCCGCGAATAAGTGCGAAATTGCAGAAATACGATCTTGGCAAAACTGAAAGTAACTACTTACCAGGTTCAAAAGTTCAGGCACATCATTAGTAGCCATTTCCTGTAGGGCTTCCTGAGGGGCCCCTCCAGAGTTCAGTTGCCAGTTGAAACTATTATGTGACCCTGCTCTGAACCTCAGAATAGTTACACATATGCCACAAAGGTCCTGAATTACAGCTAAGGGAGACAAGCAGGAGCCAGGCTGGAAGTTAAAATCCATTAATCAGCCCCTAATTCATTATTGTCAGTTGGGGCAGGGCAGGTGTTGTAACTAATTTTGCAACAATGAAAGCACTTAGCAAGTGCAAAAGATCACTAATCAGGGCGCACTAAGGAAGCAGGTGCCAGCTAAAAAAATATTCTGTGACACATTAATCAGCCCCAAATTAATTCAGGTCACTTGAGGCAGGGAAGGTGTGCTTTGCTTTGCCGAAAATAATGTACACTGGACAACCAGAGGGTGTAGTGATGAAACAGAGGGTGGCATGGGTGGGCCAGAGGGTGGCATGAGTAGTCAGAGAGTGGCAGTGGTGACAGAGAGTGGCAGTGATGAAGAAGAGTGTCCCAAACAGGCTGGACACGTAGAAACAACAAGTTCGCAAAACTTGCGACCCGACAGGTAAGTTCGCAAATTGCGAAATTGTAAAAACCCTCGCGAACTGGCAGAAACACGGGCGAACACAAAAAAAAAAAAAATCCGCAAATTCGCGGGAATTCGCGGATTTTGCGGATTGCGAATCCGCAAATCCGCAAAATTCGCGGATTGCCAATCCGCAAAATCCGCTCATGCTTACTCTCGGTGTCATGCAGCACGGAGGCCTGGCGGTGTCATACATGGAGGCTCGGCGGTGTCATGCAGCACGGAGGCCTGGTGATGTCATGCAGCACGGAGGCCTGGTGGTGTCATGCACGGAGGCCTGGCGGTGTCATGCAGCACGGAGGCCTGGCGGTGTCATGCAGCACGGAGGCCTGGCCGTGTCATGCAGCACGGAGGCCTGGCGGTGTCATGCAGCACGGAGGCCTGGCGGTGTCATGCAGCACAGAGGCCTGGCGGTGTCATGCAGCACGGAGGGCTGGTGGTGTCATGCAGCACGGAGGCCTGGCGGTGTCATGCACGGAGGCCTGGTGGTGTCATGCAGCACGGAGGCCTGGCGGTGTCATGCACGGAGGCCTGGTGGTGTCATGCAGCACGGAGGCCTGGCGGTGTCATGCAGCACGGAGGCCTGGCGGTGTCATGCAGCACGGAGGCCTGGCGGTGTCATGCAGCACGGAGGCCTGGCGGTGTCATGCACGGATGTCTGGCGGTGTCATGCACGGAGGCCTGGCGGTGTCATGCAGCATGGAGGCCTGGCAGTGTCATGCAGCACGGAGGCCTGGCGGTGTCATGCAGCACGGAGGCCTGGCAGTGTCATGCAGCACGGAGGCCTGGCGGTGTCATGCAGCACGGAGGCCTGGCGGTGTCATGCAGCACAGAGGCCTGGCGGTGTCATGCAGCACGGAGGCCTGCCGGTGTCATGCACGGAGGCTTGGCGGTGTCATGCAGCACGGAGCCCTGGCGGTGTCATGCACGGAGGCCTGGCGGTGTCATGCAGCACTGAGGCCTGGCGGTGTCATGCACGGAGGCCTGGCGGTGTCATGCAGCACGGAGGCCGGGCGGTGTCATGCAGCACGGAGGCCTGGCGGTGTCATGCAGCACGGAGGCCTGGCGGTGTCATGCAGCACGGAGGCCTGGTGGTGTCATGCAGCACGGAGGCCTGGCGGTGTCATGCAGCACGGAGGACTGGCGGTGTCATGCAGCACGGAGGCCTGGGGGTGTCATGCAGCACGGAGGCCTGGCGGTGTCATGCACGGAGGCCTGGCGGTGTCATGCAGCACGGAGGCCTGGCGGTGTCATGCACGGAGGCCTGGCGGTGTCATGCAGCACGGAGGCCTGGCGGTGTCATGCAGCACGGAGGCCTGGCGGTCTCATGCAGCACGGAGGCCTGGCGGTGTCATGCAGCACAGAGGCCTGGCGGTGTCATGCAGCACGGAGGCCTGGCGGTGTCATGCAGCACGGAGGCCTGGCAGTGTCATGCACGGAGGCCTGGCGGTGTCATGCACGGAGGCCTGGCGGTGTCATGCAGCACGGAGGCCTGGCGGTGTCATGCAGCACGGAGGCCTGCCGGTGTCATGGACGGAGGCCTGTCAGTGTCATGCAGCACGGAGGCCTGGCGGTGTCATGCACGGAGGCCTGGCGGTGTCATGCAGCACGGAGGCCTGGCGGTGTCATGCAGCACGGAGGCCTGGAGGTGTCATGCAGCACGGAGGCCTGGCGGTGTCATGCAGCACGGAGGCCTGGCGGTGTCATGCAGCACGGAGGCCTGGCGGTGTCATGCAGCACGTAGGCCTGGCGGTGTCATGGACGGAGGCCTGTCAGTGTCATGCAGCACGGAGGCCTGGCGGTGTAATGCACGGAGGCCTGGCGGTGTCATGCAGCACGGAGGCCTGGCGGTGTCATGCAGCACGGAGGCCTGGCGGTGTCATGCAGCACGGAGGCCTGGTGGTGTCATGCAGCACGGAGTCCTGGCGGTGTCATGCAGCACGGAGGCCTGGTGGTGTCATGCAGCACGGAGGCCTGGCGGTGTCATGGACGGAGGCCTGTCAGTGTCATGCAGCACAGAGGCCTGGCGGTGTCATGCACGGAGGCCTGGCGGTGTCATGCAGCACGGAGGCCTGGCGGTGTCATGCACGGAGGCCTGGCGGTGTCATGCAGCATGGAGGCCTGGCGGTGTCATGCAGCACGGAGGCCTGGCGGTGTCATGCAGCACGGAGGCCTGGCGGTGTCATGCAGCACTGAGGCCTGGCGGTGTCATGCATGGAGGCCTGGCAGTGTCATGCAGCACGGAGGCCTGGCGGTGTCATGCAGCACGGAGGCCTGGCGGTGTCATGCACGGAGGCCTGGTGGTGTCATGCAGCACGGAGGCCTGGTGGTGTCATGCAGCGCGGAGGCCTGGCGGTGTCATGCAGCACGGAGGCCTGGCGGTGTCATGCAGCACGGAGGCCTGGCGGTGTCATGCAGCACGGAGGCCTGGCGGTGTCATGCAGCACGGAGGCCTGGCGGTGTCATGCAGCATGGAGGCCTGGCGGTGTCATGCAGCATGGAGGCCTGGCGGTGTCATGCAGCACGGAGGCCTTGCGGTGTCATGCAGCATGGAGGCCTGGCGGTGTCATGCAGCACGGAGGCCTGGCGGTGTTATGCAGCACGGAGGCCTGGCGGTGTCATGCAGCACGGAGGCCTGGCAGTGTCATGCAGCACGGAGGCCTGGCGGTGTCATGCAGCACGGAGGCCTGGCGGTGTCATGCAGCGCGGAGGCCTGGCGGTGTCATGCAGCACGGAGGCCTGGCGGTGTCATGCAGCACGGAGGCCTGGCGGTGTCATGCAGCACGGAGGCCTGGCGGTGTCATGCAGCACGGAGGCCTGGCGGTGTCATGCAGCATGGAGGCCTGGCGGTGTCATGCAGCATGGAGGCCTGGCGGTGTCATGCAGCATGGAGGCCTGGCGGTGTCATGCAGCACGGAGGCTTGGCGGTGTCATGCAGCACGGAGGCCTGGCGTTGTCATGCAGCACGGAGGCCTGGCGGTGTCATGCACAGAGGCCTGGCGGTGTCATGCAGCACGGAGCCCTGGCGGTGTCATGCAGCACGGAGCCCTGGCGGTGTCATGCACGGAGGCCTGGCGGTGTCATGCAGCACGGAGGCCTGGCGGTGTCATGCAGCACGGAGGCCTGGCGGTGTCATGCACAGAGGCCTGGCAGTGTCATGCAGCACGGAGGCCTGGCGGTGTCATGCAGCACGGAGGCCTGGCGGTGTCATGCAGCACGGAGGCCTGGTGGTGTCATGCAGTACGGAGGCCTGGCGGTGTCATGCAGCACGGAGGCCTGGCGGTGTCATGCAGCACGGAGGCCTGGCGTTGTCATGCAGCACGGAGGCCTGGCGGTGTCATGCACGGAGGCCTGGCGGTGTCATGCACGGAGGCCTGGCGGTGTCATGCAGCACGGAGGCCTGGCGGTGTCATGCACGGAGGCTTGGCGGTGTCATGCAGCACGGAGGCCTGGCGGTGTCATGCACGGAGACCTGGCGTTGTCATGCAGCACGGAGGCCTGGCGGTGTCATGCATGGAGGCCTGGTGGTGTCATGCAGCACGGAGGCCTGGCGGCGTCATGCAGCACGGAGGCCTGGCGGTGTCATGCAGCATGGAGGCCTGGCGGTGTCATGCAGCACGGAGGCCTGGCGGTGTCATGGACGGAGGCCTGTCAGTGTCATGCAGCACGGAGGCCTGGCAGTGTCATGCACGGAGGCCTGGCGGTGTCATGCAGCACGGAGGCCTGGCGGTGTCATGCAGCACAGAGGCCTGGAGGTGTCATGCAGCACGGAGGCCTGGCGGTGTCATGCAGCACGGAGGCCTGGCGGTGTCATGCAGCACGGAGGCCTGGCGGTGTCATGCAGCACGTAGGCCTGGCGGTGTCATGGACGGAGGCCTGTCAGTGTCATGCAGCACGGAGGCCTGGCGGTGTCATGCACGGAGGCCTGGCGGTGTCATGCACGGAGGCCTGGCGGTGTCATGCAGCACGGAGGCCTGGCGGTGTCATGCAGCACGTAGGCCTGGCGATGTCATGGACGGAGGCCTGTCAGTGTCATGCAGCACGGAGGCCTGGCGGTGTAATGCACGGAGGCCTGGCGGTGTCATGCAGCACGGAGGCCTGGCGGTGTCATGTAGCACGGAGGCCTGGCGGTGTCATGCAGCACGGAGGCCTGGTGGTGTCATGCAGCACGGAGTCCTGGCGGTGTCATGCAGCACGGAGGCCTGGTGGTGTCATGCAGCACGGAGGCCTGGCGGTGTCATGGACGGAGGCCTGTCAGTGTCATGCAGCACGGAGGCCTGGCGGTGTCATGCACGGAGGCCTGGCGGTGTCATGCACGGAGGCCTGGCGGTGTCATGCACGGAGGCCTGGCGGTGTCATGCAGCATGGAGGCCTGGCGGTGTCATGCAGCACGGAGGCCTGGCGGTGTCATGCAGCACGGAGGCCTGGCGGTGTCATGCAGCACTGAGGCCTGGCGGTGTCATGCATGGAGGCCTGGCAGTGTCATGCAGCACGGAGGCCTGGCGGTGTCATGCAGCACGGAGGCCTGGCGGTGTCATGCATGGAGGCCTGGTGGTGTCATGCAGCACGGAGGCCTGGTGGTGTCATGCAGTGCGGAGGCCTGGCGGTGTCATGCAGCACGGAGGCCTGGCGGTGTCATGCAGCACGGAGGCCTGGCGGTGTCATGCAGCACGGAGGCCTGGCGGTGTCATGCAGCACGGAGGCCTGGCGGTGTCATGCAGCATGGAGGCCTGGCGGTGTCATGCAGCATGGAGGCCTGGCGGTGTCATGCAGCATGGAGGCCTGGCGGTGTCATGCAGCACGGAGGCCTTGCGGTGTCATGCAGCACGGAGGCCTGGCGGTGTCATGCAGCATGGAGGCCTGGCGGTGTCATGCAGCACGGAGGCCTGGCGGTGTCATGCAGCATGGAGGCCTGGCGGTGTCATGCAGCACGGAGGCCTGGCGGTGTCATGCAGCACGGAGGCCTGGCGGTGTCATGCAGCGCGGAGGCCTGGCGGTGTCATGCAGCACGGAGGCCTGGCGGTGTCATGCACGGAGGCTTGGCGGTGTCATGCAGCACGGAGGCCTGGCGGTGTCCTGCACGGAGACCTGGCGGTGTCATGCAGCACGGAGGCCTGGCGGTGTCATGCACGGAGGCCTGGTGGTGTCATGCAGCACGGAGGCCTGGCGGTGTCATGCAGCACGGAGGCCTGGCGGTGTCATGCAGCACAGAGGCCTGGCGGTGTCATGCAGCACGGAGGCCTGGCGGTGTCATGGACGGAGGCCTGTCAGTGTCATGCAGCACGGAGGCCTGGCGGTGTCATGCACGGAGGCCTGGCGGTGTCATGCAGCACGGAGGCCTGGCGGTGTCATGCAGCACGGAGGCCTGGAGGTGTCATGCAGCACGGAGGCCTGGCGGTGTCATGCAGCACGGAGGCCTGGCGGTGTCATGCAGCACGGAGGCCTGGCGGTGTCATGCAGCACGTAGGCCTGGCGGTGTCATGCACGGAGGCCTGGCGGTGTCATGCAGCACGGAGGCCTGGCGGTGTCATGCACGGAGGCTTGGCGGTGTCATGCAGCACGGAGGCCTGGCGGTGTCATGCACGGAGACCTGGCGTTGTCATGCAGCACGGAGGCCTGGCGGTGTCATGCACGGAGGCCTGGTGGTGTCATGCAGCACGGAGGCCTGGCGGTGTCATGCAGCACGGAGGCCTGGCGGTGTCATGCAGCATGGAGGCCTGGCGGTGTCATGCAGCACGGAGGCCTGGCGGTGTCATGGACGGAGGCCTGTCAGTGTCATGCAGCACGGAGGCCTGGCAGTGTCATGCACGGAGGCCTGGCGGTGTCATGCAGCACGGAGGCCTGGCGGTGTCATGCAGCACAGAGGCCTGGAGGTGTCATGCAGCACGGAGGCCTGGCGGTGTCATGCAGCACGGAGGCCTGGCGGTGTCATGCAGCACGGAGGCCTGGCGGTGTCATGCAGCACGTAGGCCTGGCGGTGTCATGGACGGAGGCCTGTCAGTGTCATGCAGCACGGAGGCCTGGCGGTGTCATGCACGGAGGCCTGGCGGTGTCATGCAGCACGGAGGCCTGGCGGTGTCATGCAGCACGGAGGCCTGGCGGTGTCATGCAGCACGGAGGCCTGGTGGTGTCATGCAGCACGGAGCCCTGGCGGTGTCATGCACGGAGGCCTGGCGGTGTCATGCAGCACGGAGGCTTGGCGGTGTCATGCAGCACGGAGGCCTGGTGGTGTGTTCTGCTCGACTTTTCCGGCCCTCTTTTGAGGGAAGGTGATTGGAGGTGACTTCAGTCTACTATCATTCCAGTGTGAGGGTTGGAACCGTGAATAGTGCCTATTTACAAGGCATTTTGACATAATTCTGTATTCCTCTCCTTAGATTAGGGCTCATAAACTTATGCTAGGTGATAGATTATTTAGTACTAGGGAAAATCTGTCCTTTTGTAAGGGTATTAGTATACTTTCTATTGAATTATGCTTAGTTCTGGTCTGGTAGGCCTCAAACGGGAGAGACTCCATCTTTCTTTCTGCTCCGGCAGCTTGAGACGCTTCTAGGTCAAATGTAATGTTTTAGTTATGAGGTGTTGTTCGCCTGGAGAGAACCGGCTCAGGCTGGCCCTTGTCGAAGGATTGTATTTTTCTTCATGCCGAAGACACAACATCAGGCCGGCCGGCTGGGAACGTGTCCTTGGTACGGGGAGGTACAAGAATTTGGTGGGCGGCAGGCTACTGGCCGTATTTTTCCATGAAGGAACAAGCTTCTATATTAGTGAAAGCACGAAGCAGTTGTGGAGTCAGTCCGTAGGCGGCATCCAGCCGTCAGCAGCGAAGCTAATAATTATTTCAGGGAAGATAGTCGCCATTCCAAAGACTGAGAAGAATTAAGAAACTGATACTCTCTTAGAAAGATTGAAGTTATTTTAGTGGAGACGGCTGGAGAGCTTTGACATTAAGAGCACGGAGGCCTGGCGGTGTCATGCAGCACGGAGGCCTGGCTTTGTCATGCAGCACGGAGGCCTGGCGGTGTCATGCAGCACGGAGGCCTGGCGGTGTCATGCAGCACGGAGGCCTGGCGGTGTCATGCAGCACGGAGGCCTGGCGGTGTCATGCAGCACGGAGGCCTGGCGGTGTCATGCAGCACGGAGGCCTGGCGGTGTCATGCACGGAGGCCTGGCGGTGTCATGCACGGAGGCCTGGCGGTGTCATGCACGGAGGCCTGGCGGTGTCATGCAGCACGGAGGCCTGGCGGTGTCATGCAGCACGTAGGCCTGGCGATGTCATGGACGGAGGCCTGTCAGTGTCATGCAGCACGGAGTCCTGGCGGTGTAATGCACGGAGGCCTGGCGGTGTCATGCAGCACGGAGGCCTGGCGGTGTCATGCAGCACGGAGGCCTGGCGGTGTCATGCAGCACGGAGGCCTGGTGGTGTCATGCAGCACGGAGTCCTGGCGGTGTCATGCAGCACGGAGGCCTGGTGGTGTCATGCAGCACGGAGGCCTGGCGGTGTCATGGACGGAGGCCTGTCAGTGTCATGCAGCACGGAGGCCTGGCGGTGTCATGCACGGAGGCCTGGCGGTGTCATGCAGCACGGAGGCCTGGCGGTGTCATGCACGGAGGCCTGGCGGTGTCATGCAGCATGGAGGCCTGGCGGTGTCATGCAGCACGGAGGCCTGGCGGTGTCATGCAGCACGGAGGCCTGGCGGTGTCATGCAGCACTGAGGCCTGGCGGTGTCATGCATGGAGGCCTGGCAGTGTCATGCAGCACGGAGGCCTGGCGGTGTCATGCAGCACGGAGGCCTGGCGGTGTCATGCATGGAGGCCTGGTGGTGTCATGCAGCACGGAGGCCTGGCGGTGTCATGCAGCACGGAGGCCTGGCGGTGTCATGCACAGAGGCCTGGCGGTGTCATGCAGCACGGAGGCCTGGCGGTGTCATGCAGCACGGAGGCCTGGCGGTATCATGCAGCACGGAGGCCTGGTGGTGTCATGCAGTACGGAGGCCTGGCGGTGTCATGCAGCACGGAGGCCTGGCGGTGTCATGCAGCATGGAGGCCTGGCGGTGTCATGCAGCACGGAGGCCTGGCGGTGTCATGCACGGAGGCCTGGCGGTGTCATGCACGGAGGCCTGGCGGTGTCATGCAGCACGGAGGCCTGGCGGTGTCATGCACGGAGGCTTGGCGGTGTCATGCAGCACGGAGGCCTGGCGGTGTCATGCACGGAGACCTGGCGGTGTCATGCAGCACGGAGGCCTGGCGGTGTCATGCAGCACGGAGGCCTGGCGGTGTCATGCAGCATGGAGGCCTGGCGGTGTCATGCAGCACGGAGGCCTGGCGGTGTCATGGACGGAGGCCTGTCAGTGTCATGCAGCACGGAGGCCTGGCAGTGTCATGCACGGAGGCCTGGCGGTGTCATGCAGCACGGAGGCCTGGCGGTGTCATGCAGCACAGAGGCCTGGAGGTGTCATGCAGCACGGAGGCCTGGCGGTGTCATGCAGCACGGAGGCCTGGCGGTGTCATGCAGCACGGAGGCCTGGCGGTGTCATGCAGCACGTAGGCCTGGCGGTGTCATGGACGGAGGCCTGTCAGTGTCATGCAGCACGGAGGCCTGGCGGTGTCATGCACGGAGGCCTGGCGGTGTCATGCAGCACGGAGGCCTGGCGGTGTCATGCAGCACGGAGGCCTGGCGGTGTCATGCAGCACGGAGGCCTGGTGGTGTCATGCAGCACGGAGTCCTGGCGGTGTCATGCAGCACGGAGGCCTGGCGGTGTCATGCAGCACGGAGGCCTGGCGGTGTCATGGACGGAGGCCTGGCGGTGTCATGCAGCACGGAGGCCTGGCGGTGTCATGCACGGAGGCCTGGCGGTGTCATGCAGCATGGAGGCCTGGCGGTGTCATGCAGCACGGAGGCCTGGCGGTGTCATGCAGCACGGAGGCCTGGCGGTGTCATGCAGCACTGAGGCCTGGCGGTGTCATGCATGGAGGCCTGGCAGTGTCATGCAGCACGGAGGCCTGGCGGTGTCATGCAGCACGGAGGCCTGGCGGTGTCATGCACGGAGGCCTGGCGGTGTCATGCAGCACGGAGGCCTGGCGGTGTCATGCAGCGCGGAGGCCTGGCGGTGTCATGCAGCACGGAGGCCTGGCGGTGTCATGCAGCACGGAGGCCGGGCGGTGTCATGCAGCACGGAGGCCTGGCGGTGTCATGCAGCACAGCGGCCTGGCGGTGTCATGCAGCACGAAGGCCTGGCGGTGTCATGCAGCATGGAGGCCTGGCGGTGTCATGCAGCATGGAGGCCTGGCGGTGTCATGCAGCATGGAGGCCTGGCGGTGTCATGCAGCACGGAGGCCTGGCGGTGTCATGTGCGGAGGCCTGGCGGTGTCATGCAGAACAGAGGCCTGGCGGTGTCATGCAGCACGGAGGCCTGGCGGTGTCATGCAGCACGGAGGCCTGGCGGTGTCATGCAGCACGGAGGCCTGGCGGTGTCATGCAGCACGTAGGCCTGGCGGTGTCATGGACGGAGGCCTGTCAGTGTCATGCAGCACGGAGGCCTGGCGGTGTCATGCACGGAGGCCTGGCGGTGTCATGCAGCACGGAGGCCTGGCGGTGTCATGCAGCACGGAGGCCTGGCGGTGTCATGCAGCACGGAGGCCTGGTGGTGTCATGCAGCACGGAGTCCTGGCGGTGTCATGCAGCACGGAGGCCTGGCGGTGTCATGCAGCACGGAGGCCTGGCGGTGTCATGGACGGAGGCCTGTCAGTGTCATGCAGCACGGAGGCCTGGCGGTGTCATGCACGGAGGCCTGGCGGTGTCATGCAGCACGGAGGCCTGGCGGTGTCATGCACGGAGGCCTGGCGGTGTCATGCAGCATGGAGGCCTGGCGGTGTCATGCAGCACGGAGGCCTGGCGGTGTCATGCAGCACGGAGGCCTGGCGGTGTCATGCAGCACTGAGGCCTGGCGGTGTCATGCATGGAGGCCTGGCGGTGTCATGCAGCACGGAGGCCTGGCGGTGTCATGCAGCACGGAGGCCTGGCGGTGTCATGCACGGAGGCCTGGCGGTGTCATGCAGCGCGGAGGCCTGGCGGTGTCATGCAGCGCGGAGGCCTGGCGGTGTCATGCAGCACGGAGGCCTGGCGGTGTCATGCAGCACGGAGGCCGGGCGGTGTCATGCAGCACGGAGGCCTGGCGGTGTCATGCAGCACGGATGCCTGGCGGTGTCATGCAGCACGAAGGTATGGCGGTGTCATGCAGCATGGAGGCCTGGCGGTGTCATGCAGCATGGAGGCCTGGCGGTGTCATGCAGCATGGAGGCCTGGCGGTGTCATGCAGCACGGAGGCCTGGCGGTGTCATGTGCGGAGGCCTGGCGGTGTCATGCAGAACGGAGGCCTGGCGGTGTCATGCAGCACGGAGGCCTGGCGGTGTCATGCAGCACGGAGGCCTGGCGGTGTCATGCAGCACGGATGCCTGGCGGTGTAATGCAGCACGGAGGCCTGGCGGTGTCATGCACGGAGGCCTGGCGGTGTCATGCAGCACGGAGGCCTGGTGGTGTCATGCAGCACGGAGGCCTGGCGGTGTCATGCACGGAGGCCTGGCGGTGTCATGCAGCATGGAGGCCTGGCGGTGTCATGCAGCACGGAGGCATGGCGGTGTCATGCAGCACGGAGGCCTGGCGGTGTCATGCAGCACTGAGGCCTGGCGGTGTCATGCATGGAGGCCTGGCGGTGTCATGCAGCACGGAGGCCTGGCGGTGTCATGCAGCACGGAGGCCTGGCGGTGTCATGCACGGAGGTCTGGCGGTGTCATGCAGCACGGAGGCCTGGCGGTGTCATGCATGGAGGCCTGGCGGTGTCATGCACGGAGGCCTGGCGGTGTCATGCACGGAGGCCTGGCGGTGTCATGCAGCACGGAGGCCTGGCGGTGTCATGCAGCACGGAGGCCTGGCGGTGTCATGCAGCACGGAGGCCTGGCGGTGTCATACACGGAGGGCTGGCGTTGTCATACACGGAGGCCTGGCGGTGTCATACACGGAGGCCTGGCGGTGTCATGCAGCACGGAGGCCTGACGGTGTCATGCACGGAGGCCTGGCGGTGTCATGCAGCACGGAGGCCTGGCGGTGTCATGCACGGAGGCCTGGCGGTGTCATGCACGGAGGCCTGGCGGCGTCATGCACGGCTCACCGGCTTCCTCCTGGCGGGCGGGGCGCTCCTCCTCACACAGGAGCCTCGCTCCCTGCAGCACTTCTCCCGCGGTCGCTCTGGGGCCGCGGGCGGGGCTCCTCTCGCTCTCCTGGGCTCTCCTGCCCTGGGGAACCTCGCGCCCAGTCTCACTTCTTCTCGCTGCACGTCCTGGTACCGGAGCGCAGGGTGGGCTCCTGTCGACTTCCGGTTGTCCCACCTGTTCCGCCTGACTTCCGGTTCGGGGCCGCCAATGGCAGCGCGGCCCTGGGGGTGTGAAAGCGGGACTTCCGGGTCGCCGTAGGCAGCTCGGCGGCCCGGCCGGGTTCCTGGGCTGCGGCGGTGATTTCCACACGGGGTGAGCTCCCGATAATTTAAATAAGGCGAGGTGGGCTCTCGCTATGGCCACGAATATAGCGGCACGGTCCCTGGCGAGGTGGGCACTCGCCAGGGGCTTCAAAATCAGCAAATCAGCGAGGCGGTGTCATGCAGCACGGAGGCCTGGCGGTGTCATGCAGCACGGAGGCCTGGCGGTGTCATACACGGAGGCCTGGCGGTGTCATGCAGCGCAGAGGCCTGACGGTATCATGCACGGAGGCCTGGCGGTGTCATGCAGCACAGAGGCCTGGCGGTGTCATGCAGCACGAAGGCCTGGCGGTGTCATGCAGCACGGAGGCCTGGCGGTGTCATGCAGCACGGAGGCCTGGCGGTGTCATGCACGGAGGCATGGCGGTGTCATGCAGCAAGGAGGCCTGGCGGTGTCATGCAGCACGGAAGCCTGCCGGTGTCATGCAACACGGAGGCCTGGCGGTGTCATGCAGCACGGAGGCCTGGCGGTGTCATGCAGCACGGAGGCCTGGCGGTGTCATGCAGCACAGAGGCCTGGCAGTGTCATGCACAGAGGCCTGGCGGTGTCATGCAGCACAGAGGCCTGGCGGTGTCATGCAGCATGGAGGCCTGGCGGTGTCATGCAGCACGGAGGCCTGGCTTTGTCATGCACGGAGGCCTGGCGGTGTCATGCAGCACGGAGGCCTTGCGGTGTCATGCAGCACGGAGGCATGACGGTGTCATGCAGCACAGAGGCCTGGCGGTGTCATGCAGCACTGAGGCCTGGCGGTGTCATGCATGGAGGCCTGGCGGTGTCATGCACGGAGGCCTGGCGGTGTCATGCAGCACGGAGGCCTGGCGGTGTCATGCAGCACGGAGGCCTGGCGGTGTCATACACGGAGGCCTGGCGGTGTCATGCAGCGCAGAGGCCTGACGGTGTCATGCACGGAGGCCTGGCGGTGTCATGCAGCACGGAGGCTTGGCGGTGTCATGCAGCACGAAGGCCTGGCGGTGTCATGCAGCACGGAGGCCTGGCGGTGTCATGCACAGAGGCCTGGCGGTGTCATGCAGCACGGAGCCCTGGCGGTGTCATGCAGCACGGAGCCCTGGCGGTGTCATGCACGGAGGCCTGGCGGTGTCATGCAGCATGGAGGCCTGGCGGTGTCATGCAGCACGGAGGCCTGGCGGTGTCATGCACAGAGGCCTGGCAGTGTCATGCAGCACGGAGGCCTGGCGGTGTCATGCAGCACGGAGGCCTGGCGGTGTCATGCAGCACGGAGGCCTGGTGGTGTCATGCAGTACGGAGGCCTGGCGGTGTCATGCAGCACGGAGGCCTGGCGGTGTCATGCAGCACGGAGGCCTGGCGGTGTCATGCAGCACGGAGGCCTGGCGTTGTCATGCAGCACGGAGGCCTGGCGGTGTCATGCACGGAGGCCTGGCGGTGTCATGCACGGAGGCCTGGCGGTGTCATGCAGCACGGAGGCCTGGCGGTGTCATGCACGGAGGCTTGGCGGTGTCATGCACGGAGACCTGGCGTTGTCATGCAGCACGGAGGCCTGGCGGTGTCATGCACGGAGGCCTGGTGGTGTCATGCAGCACGGAGGCCTGGCGGTGTCATGCAGAACGGAGGCCTGGCGGTGTCATGCAGCATGGAGGCCTGGCGGTGTCATGCAGCATGGAGGCCTGGCGGTGTCATGGACGGAGGCCTGTCAGTGTCATGCAGCACGGAGGCCTGGCAGTGTCATGCACGGAGGCCTGGCGGTGTCATGCAGCACGGAGGCCTGGCGGTGTCATGCAGCACAGAGGCCTGGAGGTGTCATGCAGCACGGAGGCCTGGCGGTGTCATGCAGCACGGAGGCCTGGCGGTGTCATGCAGCACGGAGGCCTGGCGGTGTCATGCAGCACGTAGGCCTGGCGGTGTCATGGACCGAGGCCTGTCAGTGTCATGCAGCACGGAGGCCTGGCGGTGTCATGCACGGAGGCCTGGCGGTGTCATGCAGCACGGAGGCCTGGCGGTGTCATGCAGCACGGAGGCCTGGCGGTGTCATGCAGCACGGAGGCCTGGTGGTGTCATGCAGCACGGAGCCCTGGCGGTGTCATGCAGCACGGAGCCCTGGCGGTGTCATGCACGGAGGCCTGGCGGTGTCATGCAGCACGGAGGCTTGGCGGTGTCATGCAGCACGGAGGCCTGGTGGTGTGTTCTGCTCGACTTTTCCGGCCCTCTTTTGAGGGAAGGTGATTGGAGGTGACTTCAGTCTACTATCATTCCAGTGTGAGGGTTGGAACCGTGAATAGTGCCTATTTACAAGGCATTTTGACATAATTCTGTATTCCTCTCCTTAGATTAGGGCTCATAAACTTATGCTAGGTGATAGATTATTTAGTACTAGGGAAAATCTGTCCTTTTGTAAGGGTATTAGTATACTTTCTATTGAATTATGCTTATTTCTGGTCTGGTAGGCCTCAAACGGGAGAGACTCCATCTTTCTTTCTGCTCCGGCAGCTTGAGACGCTTCTAGGTCAAATGTAATGTTTTAGTTATGAGGTGTTGTTCGCCTGGAGAGAACCGGCTCAGGCTGGCCCTTGTCGAAGGATTGTATTTTTCTTCATGCCGAAGACACAACATCAGGCCGGCCGGCTGGGAACGTGTCCTTGGTACGGGGAGGTACAAGAATTTGGTGGGCGGCAGGCTACTGGCCGTATTTTTCCATGAAGGAACAAGCTTCTATATTAGTGAAAGCACGAAGCAGTTGTGGAGTCAGTCCGTAGGCGGCATCCAGCCGTCAGCAGCGAAGCTAATAATTATTTCAGGGAAGATAGTCGCCATTCCAAAGACTGAGAAGAATTAAGAAACTGATACTCTCTTAGAAAGATTGAAGTTATTTTAGTGGAGACGGCTGGAGAGCTTTGACATTAAGAGCACGGAGGCCTGGCGGTGTCATGCAGCACGGAGGCCTGGCTTTGTCATGCAGCACGGAGGCCTGGCGGTGTCATGCAGCACGGAGGCCTGGCGGTGTCATGCAGCACGGAGGCCTGGCGGTGTCATGCAGCACGGAGGCCTGGCGGTGTCATGCAGCACGGAGGCCTGGCGGTGTCATGCAGCACGGAGGCCTGGCGGTGTCATGCACGGAGGCCTGGCGGTGTCATGCACGGAGGCCTGGCGGTGTCATGCACGGAGGCCTGGCGGTGTCATGCAGCACGGAGGCCTGGCGGTGTCATGCAGCACGTAGGCCTGGCGATGTCATGGACGGAGGCCTGTCAGTGTCATGCAGCACGGAGGCCTGGCGGTGTAATGCACGGAGGCCTGGCGGTGTCATGCAGCACGGAGGCCTGGCAGTGTCATGCAGCACGGAGGCCTGGCGGTGTCATGCAGCACGGAGGCCTGGTGGTGTCATGCATGGAGGCCTGGTGGTGTCATGCAGCACGGAGGCCTGGTGGTGTCATGCAGTGCGGAGGCCTGGCGGTGTCATGCAGCACGGAGGCCTGGCGGTGTCATGCAGCACGGAGGCCTGGCGGTGTCATGCAGCACGGAGGCCTGGCGGTGTCATGCAGCACGGAGGCCTGGCGGTGTCATGCAGCATGGAGGCCTGGCGGTGTCATGCAGCATGGAGGCCTGGCGGTGTCATGCAGCATGGAGGCCTGGCGGTGTCATGCAGCACGGAGGCCTTGCGGTGTCATGCAGCACGGAGGCCTGGCGGTGTCATGCAGCACGGAGGCCTGGCGGTGTCATGCAGCACGGAGGCCTGGCGGTGTCATGCAGCATGGAGGCCTGGCGGTGTCATGCAGCACGGAGGCCTGGCGGTGTCATGCAGCACGGAGGCCTGGCGGTGTCATGCAGCGCGGAGGCCTGGCGGTGTCATGCAGCACGGAGGCCTGGCAGTGTCATGCAGCACGGAGGCCTGGCGGTGTCATGCAGCACGGAGGCCTGGCGGTGTCATGCAGCATGGAGGCCTGGCGGTGTCATGCAGCATGGAGGCCTGGCGGTGTCATGCAGCATGGAGGCCTGGCAGTGTCATGCAGCACGGAGGCTTGGCGGTGTCATGCAGCACGGAGGCCTGGCGTTGTCATGCAGCACGGAGGCCTGGCGGTGTCATGCACAGAGGCCTGGCGGTGTCATGCAGCACGGAGCCCTGGCGGTGTCATGCAGCACGGAGCCCTGGCGGTGTCATGCACGGAGGCCTGGCGGTGTCATGCAGCACGGAGGCCTGGCGGTGTCATGCAGCACGGAGGCCTGGCGGTGTCATGCACAGAGGCCTGGCGGTGTCATGCAGCACGGAGGCCTGGCGGTGTCATGCAGCACGGAGGCCTGGCGGTGTCATGCAGCACGGAGGCCTGGTGGTGTCATGCAGTATGGAGGCCTGGCGATGTCATGCAGCACGGAGGCCTGGCGGTGTCATGCAGCACGGAGGCCTGGCGGTGTCATGCAGCACGGAGGCCTGGCGGTGTCATGCACGGAGGCCTGGCGGTGTCATGCACGGAGGCCTGGCGGTGTCATGCAGCACGGAGGCCTGGCGGTGTCATGCACGGAGGCTTGGCGGTGTCATGCAGCACGGAGGCCTGGCGGTGTCATGCACGGAGACCTGGCGGTGTCATGCAGCACGGAGGCCTGGCGGTGTCATGCAGCACGGAGGCCTGGCGGTGTCATGCAGCATGGAGGCCTGGCGGTGTCATGCAGCACGGAGGCCTGGCGGTGTCATGGACGGAGGCCTGTCAGTGTCATGCAGCACGGAGGCCTGGCAGTGTCATGCACGGAGGCCTGGCGGTGTCATGCAGCACGGAGGCCTGGCGGTGTCATGCAGCACGGAGGCCTGGCGGTGTCATGCAGCACGGAGGCCTGGCGGTGTCATGCAGCACGTAGGCCTGGCGGTGTCATGGACGGAGGCCTGTCAGTGTCATGCAGCACGGAGGCCTGGCGGTGTCATGCACGGAGGCCTGGCGGTGTCATGCAGCACGGAGGCCTGGCGGTGTCATGCAGCACGGAGGCCTGGCGGTGTCATGCAGCACGGAGGCCTGGTGGTGTCATGCAGCACGGAGTCCTGGCGGTGTCATGCAGCACGGAGGCCTGGCGGTGTCATGCAGCACGGAGGCCTGGCGGTGTCATGGACGGAGGCCTGTCAGTGTCATGCAGCACGGAGGCCTGGCGGTGTCATGCACGGAGGCCTGGCGGTGTCATGCAGCACGGAGGCCTGGCGGTGTCATGCACGGAGGCCTGGCGGTGTCATGCAGCATGGAGGCCTGGCGGTGTCATGCAGCACGGAGGCCTGGCGGTGTCATGCAGCACGGAGGCCTGGCGGTGTCATGCAGCACTGAGGCCTGGCGGTGTCATGCATGGAGGCCTGGCAGTGTCATGCAGCACGGAGGCCTGGCGGTGTCATGCAGCACGGAGGCCTGGCGGTGTCATGCACGGAGGCCTGGCGGTGTCATGCAGCACGGAGGCCTGGCGGTGTCATGCAGCGCGGAGGCCTGGCGGTGTCATGCAGCACGGAGGCCTGGCGGTGTCATGCAGCACGGAGGCCGGGCGGTGTCATGCAGCACGGAGGCCTGGCGGTGTCATGCAGCACGGAGGCCTGGCGGTGTCATGCAGCACGAAGGCCTGGCGGTGTCATGCAGCATGGAGGCCTGGCGGTGTCATGCAGCATGGAGGCCTGGCGGTGTCATGCAGCATGGAGGCCTGGCGGTGTCATGCAGCACGGAGGCCTGGCGGTGTCATGTGCGGAGGCCTGGCGGTGTCATGCAGAACAGAGGCCTGGCGGTGTCATGCAGCACGGAGGCCTGGCGGTGTCATGCAGCACGGAGGCCTGGCGGTGTCATGCAGCACGGAGGCCTGGCGGTGTCATGCAGCACGGAGGCCTGGCGGTGTCATGGACGGAGGCCTGTCAGTGTCATGCAGCACGGAGGCCTGGCGGTGTCATGCACGGAGGCCTGGCGGTGTCATGCAGCACGGAGGCCTGGCGGTGTCATGCAGCACGGAGGCCTGGCGGTGTCATGCAGCACGGAGGCCTGGTGGTGTCATGCAGCACGGAGTCCTGGCGGTGTCATGCAGCACGGAGGCCTGGCGGTGTCATGCAGCACGGAGGCCTGGCGGTGTCATGCACGGAGGCCTGGTGGTGTCATGCAGCACGGAGGCCTGGTGGTGTCATGCATGGAGGCCTGGCGGTGTCATGCAGCACGGAGGCCTGGCCGTGTCATGCAGCACGGAGGCCTGCCGGTGTCATGCACGGAGGCCTGGCGGTGTCATGCAGCACGGAGGCCTGGCGGTGTCATGCAGCACGGAGGCCTGGCGGTGTCATGCACGGAGGCCTGGCGGTGTCATGCAGCACGGAGGCCTGGCGGTGTCATGCAGCACGGAGGCCTGGCGGTGTCATGCAGCACGTAGGCCTGGCGGTGTCATGGACGGAGGCCTGTCAGTGTCATGCAGCACGGTGGCCTGGCGGTGTCCTGCAGCACAGAGGCCTGGCGGTGTCATGCAGCATGGAGGCCTGGCGGTGTCATGCAGCACGGAGGCCTGGCGGTGTCATGCAGCACGGAGGCCTGGCGGTGTCAAGCACGGAGGCCTGGCGGTGTCATGCAGCACGGAGGCCTGGCGGTGTCATGCAGCACGGAGGCCTGGCGGTGTCATGCAGCACGGAGGCCTGGCGGTGTCATACACGGAGGCCTGACGGTGTCATGCAGCACAGAGGCCTGGCGGTGTCATGCAGCACGGAGGCCTGGCGGTGTCATGCAGCATGGAGGCCTGGCGGTGTCATGCAGCACGGAGGCCTGGCGGTGTCATGCACGGAGGCATGGCGGTGTCATGCAGCAAGGAGGCCTGCCGGTGTCATGCAGCACGGAGGCCTGCTGGTGTCATGCAACACAGAGGCCTGGCGGTGTCATGCAGCACGGAGGCCTGGTGGTGTCATGCAGCACGGAGGCCTGGCGGTGTCATGCAGCACGGAGGCCTGGCGGTGTCATGCACGGAGGCCTGGCGGTGTCATGCAGCATGGAGGCCTGGCGGTGTCATGCACGGAGGCCTGGCGGTGTCATGCATGGAGGCCTGGCGGTGTCATGCACGGAGGCCTGGCGGTGTCATGCAGCACAGAGGCCTGGCGGTGTCATGCAGCACGGAGGCCTGGCGGTGTCATGCAGCACGGAGGCCTGGCGGTGTCATACACGGAGGCCTGGCGGTGTCATGCAGCACTGAGGCCTGACGGTGTCATGCACGGAGGCCTGGCGGTGTCATGCAGCATGGAGGCCTGGCGGTGTCATGCACGGAGGCCTGGCGGTGTCATGCACGGAGGCCTGGCGGTGTCATGCAGCACGGAGGCCTGGCGGTGTCATGCAGCACGGAGGCCTGGCGGTGTCATGCAGCACGGAGGCCTGGCGGTGTCATGCAGCACGGAGGCCTGGTGGTGTCATGCAGCACGGAGGCCTGGCGGTGTCATGCACGGAGGCCTGGTGGTGTCATGCAGCACGGAGGCCTGGCGGTGTCATGCACGGAGGCCTGGCGGTGTCATGCAGCACGGAGGCCTGGCGGTGTCATGCAGCACGGAGGCCTGGCGGTGTCATGCAGCACGGAGGCCTGGCGGTGTCATGCAGCACGGAGGCCTGGCGGTGTCATGCACGGAGGCCTGGCGGTGTCATGCAGCACGGAGGCCTGGCGGTGTCATGCACGGAGGCCTGGCGGTGTCGTGCACGGAGGCCTGGCGGTGTCATGCACGGAGGCCTGGCGGTGTCATGCAGCACGGAGGCCTGGCGGTGTCATGCAGCACGGAGGCCTGGCGGTGTCATGCAGCACGGAGGCCTGGCGGTGTCATGCAGCACGGAGGCCTGGCGGTGTCATGCAGCACGGAGGCCTGGCGGTGTCATGCAGCACGGAGGCCTGGTGGTGTCATGCACGGAGGCCTGGCGGTGTCATGCAGCGCGGAGGCCTGGCGGTGTCATGCACGGAGGCCTGGCGGTGTCATGCAGCACAGAGGCCTGGCGGTGTCATGCAGCACGGAGGCCTGGCGGTGTCATGCAGCACAGAGGCCTGGCGGTGTCATGCAGCACGGAGGCCTGGCGGTGTCATGCAGCACGGAGGCCTGGCGGTGTCATGCAGCACGGAGGCCTGGCGGTGTCATGCAGCACGGAGGCCTGGCGGTGTCATGCAGCATGGAGGCCTGGCGGTGTCATGCAGCATGGAGGCCTGGCGGTGTCATGCAGCACGGAGGCCTGGCGGTGTCATGCAGCACAGAGGCCTGGCGGTGTCATGCACGGAGGCCTGGCGGTGTCATGCACGGAGGCCTGGCGGTGTCATGCACGGAGGCCTGGCGGTGTCATGCACGGAGGCCTGGTGGTGTCATGCAGCACGGAGGCCTGGCGGTGTCATGCAGCACGGAGGCCTGGCGGTGTCATGCAGCACAGAGGCCTGGCGGTGTCATGCACGGAGGCCTGGCCGTGTCATGCACGGAGGCCTGGCGGTGTCATGCAGCACGGAGGCCTGGCGGTGTCATGCACCACGGAGGCCTGGCGGTGTCATGCAGCACGGAGGCCTGGCGGTGTCATGCACGGAGGCCTGGCGGTGTCATGCATGGAGGCCTGGCGGTGTCATGCAGCACGGAGGCCTGGCGGTGTCATGCAGCACGGAGGCCTGGCGGTGTCATGCAGCACGGAGGCCTGGCGGTGTCATGCAGCACGGAGGCCTGGCGGTGTCATGCACGGAGGCCTGGCGGTGTCATGCAGCACGGAGGCCTGGCGGTGTCATGCACGGAGGCCTGGCGGTGTCATGCACGGAGGCCTGGCGGTGTCATGCAGCACAGAGGCCTCTCGGTGTCATGCAGCACGGAGGCCTGGCGGTGTCATACATGGAGGCTCGGCGGTGTCATGCAGCACGGAGGCCTGGTGATGTCATGCAGCACGGAGGCCTGGCGGTGTCATGCACGGAGGCCTGGTGGTGTCATGCAGCACGGAGGCCTGGCGGTGTCATGCAGCACGGAGGCCTGGCCGTGTCATGCAGCACGGAGGCCTGGTGGTGTCATGCAGCACGGAGTCCTGGCGGTGTCATGCAGCATGGAGGCCTGGCGGTGTCATGCAGCATGGAGGCCTGGCGGTGTCATGCAGCACGGAGGCCTGGCGGTGTCATGCACGGAGGCTTGGCGGTGTCATGCAGCACGGAGGCCTGGCGGTGTCATGCAGCACGGAGGCCTGGCGGTGTCATGCACGGAGGCCTGGCGGTGTCATGCAGCACGGAGGCCTAGCGGTGTCATGCAGCACGGAGGCCTGGCGGTGTCATGCAGCACGGAGGCCTGGCGGTGTCATGCAGCACGGAGGCCTGGCGGTGTCATGCACGGATGTCTGGCGGTGTCATGCACGGAGGCCTGGCGGTGTCATGCAGCACGGAGGCCTGGCGGTGTCATGCAGCACGGAGGCCTGGCGGTGTCATGCAGCACGGAGGCCTGGCGGTGTCATGCAGCACGGAGGCCTGGCGGTGTCATGCAGCACGGAGGCCTGGCGGTGTCATGCAGCACGGAGGCCTGGTGGTGTCATGCACGGAGGCCTGGCGGTGTCATGCAGCGCGGAGGCCTGGCGGTGTCATGCACGGAGGCCTGGCGGTGTCATGCAGCACAGAGGCCTGGCGGTGTCATGCAGCACGGAGGCCTGGCGGTGTCATGCAGCACAGAGGCCTGGCGGTGTCATGCAGCACGGAGGCCTGGCGGTGTCATGCAGCACGGAGGCCTGGCGGTGTCATGCAGCACGGAGGCCTGGCGGTGTCATGCAGCACGGAGGCCTGGCGGTGTCATGCAGCATGGAGGCCTGGCGGTGTCATGCAGCATGGAGGCCTGGCGGTGTCATGCAGCACGGAGGCCTGGCGGTGTCATGCAGCACAGAGGCCTGGCGGTGTCATGCACGGAGGCCTGGCGGTGTCATGCACGGAGGCCTGGCGGTGTCATGCACGGAGGCCTGGCGGTGTCATGCACGGAGGCCTGGTGGTGTCATGCAGCACGGAGGCCTGGCGGTGTCATGCAGCACGGAGGCCTGGCGGTGTCATGCAGCACAGAGGCCTGGCGGTGTCATGCACGGAGGCCTGGCCGTGTCATGCACGGAGGCCTGGCGGTGTCATGCAGCACGGAGGCCTGGCGGTGTCATGCACCACGGAGGCCTGGCGGTGTCATGCAGCACGGAGGCCTGGCGGTGTCATGCACGGAGGCCTGGCGGTGTCATGCATGGAGGCCTGGCGGTGTCATGCAGCACGGAGGCCTGGCGGTGTCATGCAGCACGGAGGCCTGGCGGTGTCATGCAGCACGGAGGCCTGGCGGTGTCATGCAGCACGGAGGCCTGGCGGTGTCATGCACGGAGGCCTGGCGGTGTCATGCAGCACGGAGGCCTGGCGGTGTCATGCACGGAGGCCTGGCGGTGTCATGCACGGAGGCCTGGCGGTGTCATGCAGCACAGAGGCCTCTCGGTGTCATGCAGCACGGAGGCCTGGCGGTGTCATACATGGAGGCTCGGCGGTGTCATGCAGCACGGAGGCCTGGTGATGTCATGCAGCACGGAGGCCTGGCGGTGTCATGCACGGAGGCCTGGTGGTGTCATGCAGCACGGAGGCCTGGCGGTGTCATGCAGCACGGAGGCCTGGCCGTGTCATGCAGCACGGAGGCCTGGCGGTGTCATGCAGCACGGAGGCCTGGCGGTGTCATGCAGCACGGAGGCCTGGCGGTGTCATGCAGCACGGAGGGCTGGTGGTGTCATGCAGCACGGAGGCCTGGCGGTGTCATGCACGGAGGCCTGGTGGTGTCATGCAGCACGGAGGCCTGGCGGTGTCATGCACGGAGGCCTGGCGGTGTCATGCAGCACGGAGGCCTAGCGGTGTCATGCAGCACGGAGGCCTGGCGGTGTCATGCAGCACGGAGGCCTGGCGGTGTCATGCAGCACGGAGGCCTGGCGGTGTCATGCACGGATGTCTGGCGGTGTCATGCACGGAGGCCTGGCGGTGTCATGCAGCACGGAGGCCTGGCGGTGTCATGCAGCACGGAGGCCTGGCGGTGTCATGCAGCACGGAGGCCTGGCAGTGTCATGCAGCACGGAGGCCTGGCGGTGTCATGCAGCACGGAGGCCTGGCGGTGTCATGCAGCACAGAGGCCTGGCGGTGTCATGCAGCACGGAGGCCTGCCGGTGTCATGCACGGAGGCTTGGCGGTGTCATGCAGCACGGAGCCCTGGCGGTGTCATGCACGGAGGCCTGGCGGTGTCATGCAGCACTGAGGCCTGGCGGTGTCATGCACGGAGGCCTGGCGGTGTCATGCAGCACGGAGGCCTGGCGGTGTCATGCAGCACGGAGGCCTGGCGGTGTCATGCAGCACGGAGGCCTGGCGGTGTCATGCAGCACGGAGGCCTGGTGGTGTCATGCAGCACGGAGGCCTGGCGGTGTCATGCAGCACGGAGGACTGGCGGTGTCATGCAGCACGGAGGCCTGGGGGTGTCATGCAGCACGGAGGCCTGGCGGTGTCATGCACGGAGGCCTGGCGGTGTCATGCAGCACGGAGGCCTGGCGGTGTCATGCACGGAGGCCTGGCGGTGTCATGCAGCACGGAGACCTGGCGGTCTCATGCAGCACGGAGGCCTGGCGGTGTCATGCAGCACAGAGGCCTGGCGGTGTCATGCAGCACAGAGGCCTGGCGGTGTCATGCAGCACGGAGGCCTGGCAGTGTCATGCACGGAGGCCTGGCGGTGTCATGCACGGAGGCCTGGCGGTGTCATGCACGGAGGCCTGGCGGTGTCATGCAGCACGGAGGCCTGGCGGTGTCATGCAGCACGGAGGCCTGGTGTCATGCAGCACGGAGGCCTGGCGGTGTCATGCAGCATGGAGGCCTGGCGGTGTCATGCAGCACGGAGGCCTGGCGGTGTCATGCACGGAGGCATGGCGGTGTCATGCAGCAAGGAGGCCTGCCGGTGTCATGCAGCACGGAGGCCTGCTGGTGTCATGCAACACAGAGGCCTGGCGGTGTCATGCAGCACGGAGGCCTGGTGGTGTCATGCAGCACGGAGGCCTGGCGGTGTCATGCAGCACGGAGGCCTGGCGGTGTCATGCACGGAGGCCTGGCGGTGTCATGCAGCATGGAGGCCTGGCGGTGTCATGCACGGAGGCCTGGCGGTGTCATGCATGGAGGCCTGGCGGTGTCATGCACGGAGGCCTGGCGGTGTCATGCAGCACAGAGGCCTGGCGGTGTCATGCAGCACGGAGGCCTGGCGGTGTCATGCAGCACGGAGGCCTGGCGGTGTCATACACGGAGGCCTGGCGGTGTCATGCAGCACTGAGGCCTGACGGTGTCATGCACGGAGGCCTGGCGGTGTCATGCAGCATGGAGGCCTGGCGGTGTCATGCACGGAGGCCTGGCGGTGTCATGCACGGAGGCCTGGCGGTGTCATGCAGCACGGAGGCCTGGCGGTGTCATGCAGCACGGAGGCCTGGCGGTGTCATGCAGCACGGAGGCCTGGCGGTGTCATGCAGCACGGAGGCCTGGTGGTGTCATGCAGCACGGAGGCCTGGCGGTGTCATGCACGGAGGCCTGGTGGTGTCATGCAGCACGGAGGCCTGGCGGTGTCATGCACGGAGGCCTGGCGGTGTCATGCAGCACGGAGGCCTGGCGGTGTCATGCAGCACGGAGGCCTGGCGGTGTCATGCAGCACGGAGGCCTGGCGGTGTCATGCAGCACGGAGGCCTGGCGGTGTCATGCACGGAGGCCTGGCGGTGTCATGCAGCACGGAGGCCTGGCGGTGTCATGCACGGAGGCCTGGCGGTGTCGTGCACGGAGGCCTGGCGGTGTCATGCACGGAGGCCTGGCGGTGTCATGCAGCACGGAGGCCTGGCGGTGTCATGCAGCACGGAGGCCTGGCGGTGTCATGCAGCACGGAGGCCTGGCGGTGTCATGCAGCACGGAGGCCTGGCGGTGTCATGCAGCACGGAGGCCTGGCGGTGTCATGCAGCACGGAGGCCTGGTGGTGTCATGCACGGAGGCCTGGCGGTGTCATGCAGCGCGGAGGCCTGGCGGTGTCATGCACGGAGGCCTGGCGGTGTCATGCAGCACAGAGGCCTGGCGGTGTCATGCAGCACGGAGGCCTGGCGGTGTCATGCAGCACAGAGGCCTGGCGGTGTCATGCAGCACGGAGGCCTGGCGGTGTCATGCAGCACGGAGGCCTGGCGGTGTCATGCAGCACGGAGGCCTGGCGGTGTCATGCAGCACGGAGGCCTGGCGGTGTCATGCAGCATGGAGGCCTGGCGGTGTCATGCAGCATGGAGGCCTGGCGGTGTCATGCAGCACGGAGGCCTGGCGGTGTCATGCAGCACAGAGGCCTGGCGGTGTCATGCACGGAGGCCTGGCGGTGTCATGCACGGAGGCCTGGCGGTGTCATGCACGGAGGCCTGGCGGTGTCATGCACGGAGGCCTGGTGGTGTCATGCAGCACGGAGGCCTGGCGGTGTCATGCAGCACGGAGGCCTGGCGGTGTCATGCAGCACAGAGGCCTGGCGGTGTCATGCACGGAGGCCTGGCCGTGTCATGCACGGAGGCCTGGCGGTGTCATGCAGCACGGAGGCCTGGCGGTGTCATGCACCACGGAGGCCTGGCGGTGTCATGCAGCACGGAGGCCTGGCGGTGTCATGCACGGAGGCCTGGCGGTGTCATGCATGGAGGCCTGGCGGTGTCATGCAGCACGGAGGCCTGGCGGTGTCATGCAGCACGGAGGCCTGGCGGTGTCATGCAGCACGGAGGCCTGGCGGTGTCATGCAGCACGGAGGCCTGGCGGTGTCATGCACGGAGGCCTGGCGGTGTCATGCAGCACGGAGGCCTGGCGGTGTCATGCACGGAGGCCTGGCGGTGTCATGCACGGAGGCCTGGCGGTGTCATGCAGCACAGAGGCCTCTCGGTGTCATGCAGCACGGAGGCCTGGCGGTGTCATACATGGAGGCTCGGCGGTGTCATGCAGCACGGAGGCCTGGTGATGTCATGCAGCACGGAGGCCTGGCGGTGTCATGCACGGAGGCCTGGTGGTGTCATGCAGCACGGAGGCCTGGCGGTGTCATGCAGCACGGAGGCCTGGCCGTGTCATGCAGCACGGAGGCCTGGTGGTGTCATGCAGCACGGAGTCCTGGCGGTGTCATGCAGCATGGAGGCCTGGCGGTGTCATGCAGCATGGAGGCCTGGCGGTGTCATGCAGCACGGAGGCCTGGCGGTGTCATGCACGGAGGCTTGGCGGTGTCATGCAGCACGGAGGCCTGGCGGTGTCATGCAGCACGGAGGCCTGGCGGTGTCATGCACGGAGGCCTGGCGGTGTCATGCAGCACGGAGGCCTAGCGGTGTCATGCAGCACGGAGGCCTGGCGGTGTCATGCAGCACGGAGGCCTGGCGGTGTCATGCAGCACGGAGGCCTGGCGGTGTCATGCACGGATGTCTGGCGGTGTCATGCACGGAGGCCTGGCGGTGTCATGCAGCACGGAGGCCTGGCGGTGTCATGCAGCACGGAGGCCTGGCGGTGTCATGCAGCACGGAGGCCTGGCGGTGTCATGCAGCACGGAGGCCTGGCGGTGTCATGCAGCACGGAGGCCTGGCGGTGTCATGCAGCACGGAGGCCTGGTGGTGTCATGCACGGAGGCCTGGCGGTGTCATGCAGCGCGGAGGCCTGGCGGTGTCATGCACGGAGGCCTGGCGGTGTCATGCAGCACAGAGGCCTGGCGGTGTCATGCAGCACGGAGGCCTGGCGGTGTCATGCAGCACAGAGGCCTGGCGGTGTCATGCAGCACGGAGGCCTGGCGGTGTCATGCAGCACGGAGGCCTGGCGGTGTCATGCAGCACGGAGGCCTGGCGGTGTCATGCAGCACGGAGGCCTGGCGGTGTCATGCAGCATGGAGGCCTGGCGGTGTCATGCAGCATGGAGGCCTGGCGGTGTCATGCAGCACGGAGGCCTGGCGGTGTCATGCAGCACAGAGGCCTGGCGGTGTCATGCACGGAGGCCTGGCGGTGTCATGCACGGAGGCCTGGCGGTGTCATGCACGGAGGCCTGGCGGTGTCATGCACGGAGGCCTGGTGGTGTCATGCAGCACGGAGGCCTGGCGGTGTCATGCAGCACGGAGGCCTGGCGGTGTCATGCAGCACAGAGGCCTGGCGGTGTCATGCACGGAGGCCTGGCCGTGTCATGCACGGAGGCCTGGCGGTGTCATGCAGCACGGAGGCCTGGCGGTGTCATGCACCACGGAGGCCTGGCGGTGTCATGCAGCACGGAGGCCTGGCGGTGTCATGCACGGAGGCCTGGCGGTGTCATGCATGGAGGCCTGGCGGTGTCATGCAGCACGGAGGCCTGGCGGTGTCATGCAGCACGGAGGCCTGGCGGTGTCATGCAGCACGGAGGCCTGGCGGTGTCATGCAGCACGGAGGCCTGGCGGTGTCATGCACGGAGGCCTGGCGGTGTCATGCAGCACGGAGGCCTGGCGGTGTCATGCACGGAGGCCTGGCGGTGTCATGCACGGAGGCCTGGCGGTGTCATGCAGCACAGAGGCCTCTCGGTGTCATGCAGCACGGAGGCCTGGCGGTGTCATACATGGAGGCTCGGCGGTGTCATGCAGCACGGAGGCCTGGTGATGTCATGCAGCACGGAGGCCTGGCGGTGTCATGCACGGAGGCCTGGTGGTGTCATGCAGCACGGAGGCCTGGCGGTGTCATGCAGCACGGAGGCCTGGCCGTGTCATGCAGCACGGAGGCCTGGCGGTGTCATGCAGCACGGAGGCCTGGCGGTGTCATGCAGCACGGAGGCCTGGCGGTGTCATGCAGCACGGAGGGCTGGTGGTGTCATGCAGCACGGAGGCCTGGCGGTGTCATGCACGGAGGCCTGGTGGTGTCATGCAGCACGGAGGCCTGGCGGTGTCATGCACGGAGGCCTGGCGGTGTCATGCAGCACGGAGGCCTAGCGGTGTCATGCAGCACGGAGGCCTGGCGGTGTCATGCAGCACGGAGGCCTGGCGGTGTCATGCAGCACGGAGGCCTGGCGGTGTCATGCACGGATGTCTGGCGGTGTCATGCACGGAGGCCTGGCGGTGTCATGCAGCACGGAGGCCTGGCGGTGTCATGCAGCACGGAGGCCTGGCGGTGTCATGCAGCACGGAGGCCTGGCAGTGTCATGCAGCACGGAGGCCTGGCGGTGTCATGCAGCACGGAGGCCTGGCGGTGTCATGCAGCACAGAGGCCTGGCGGTGTCATGCAGCACGGAGGCCTGCCGGTGTCATGCACGGAGGCTTGGCGGTGTCATGCAGCACGGAGCCCTGGCGGTGTCATGCACGGAGGCCTGGCGGTGTCATGCAGCACTGAGGCCTGGCGGTGTCATGCACGGAGGCCTGGCGGTGTCATGCAGCACGGAGGCCTGGCGGTGTCATGCAGCACGGAGGCCTGGCGGTGTCATGCAGCACGGAGGCCTGGCGGTGTCATGCAGCACGGAGGCCTGGTGGTGTCATGCAGCACGGAGGCCTGGCGGTGTCATGCAGCACGGAGGACTGGCGGTGTCATGCAGCACGGAGGCCTGGGGGTGTCATGCAGCACGGAGGCCTGGCGGTGTCATGCACGGAGGCCTGGCGGTGTCATGCAGCACGGAGGCCTGGCGGTGTCATGCACGGAGGCCTGGCGGTGTCATGCAGCACGGAGACCTGGCGGTCTCATGCAGCACGGAGGCCTGGCGGTGTCATGCAGCACAGAGGCCTGGCGGTGTCATGCAGCACAGAGGCCTGGCGGTGTCATGCAGCACGGAGGCCTGGCAGTGTCATGCACGGAGGCCTGGCGGTGTCATGCACGGAGGCCTGGCGGTGTCATGCACGGAGGCCTGGTGGTGTCATGCAGCACGGAGGCCTGGCGGTGTCATGCATGGAGGCCTGGCGGTGTCATGCAGCACGGAGGCCTGGCCGTGTCATGCAGCACGGAGGCCTGCCGGTGTCATGCACGGAGGCCTGGCGGTGTCATGCAGCACGGAGGCCTGGCGGTGTCATGCAGCACGGAGGCCTGGCGGTTTCATGCAGCACGGAGGCCTGGCGGTGTCATGCAGCATGGAGGCCAGGCGGTGTCATGCAGCACGGAGGCCTGGCGGTGTCATGCGCGGAGGCCTGACGGTGTCATGCAGCACAGAGGCCTGGCGGTGTCATGCACGGAGGCCTGGCGGTGTCATGCAGCACGGAGGCCTGGCGGTGTCATGCAGCACGGAGGCCTGGCGGTGTCATGCACGGAGGCCTGGCGGTGTCATGCAGCACAGAGGCCTGGCGGTGTCATGCAGCACGGAGGCCTGGCGGTGTCATGCAGCACGGAGGCCTGGCGGTGTCATGCACGGAGGCCTGGCGGTGTCATGCAGCACGGAGGCCTGGCGGTGTCATGCACGGAGGCCAGGCGGTGTCATGCAGCACGGAGGCCTGGCGGTGTCATGCAGCACGGAGGCCTGGCGGTGTCATGCACGGAGGCCTGGCGGTGTCATGCACGGAGGCCTGGCGGTGTCATGCAGCACGGAGGCCTGGCGGTGTCATGCACGGAGGCCTGGCGGTGTCATGCAGCACGGAGGCCTGGCGGTGTCTTGCACGGAGGCCTGGCGGTGTCATGCACGGAGGCCTGGCGGTGTCATGCAGCACAGAGGCCTGGTGGTGTCATGCACCATGGAGGCCTGGCGGTGTCATGCACGGAGGCCTGGCAGTGTCATGCACGGAGGCTTGGCGGTGTCATGCAGCACGGAGGCCTGGCGGTGTCATGCAGCACGGAGGCCTGGCGGTGTCATGCAGCACGGAGGCCTGGTGGTGTCATGCAGCACGGAAACCTGGCGGTGTCATGCACGGAGGCCTGGCGGTGTCATGCAGCACGGAGGCCTGGCGGTGTCATGCACGGAGGCCTGGCGGTGTCATGCAGCACGGAGGCCTGGCGGTGTCATGCAGCACGGAGGCCTGGCTGTGTCATGCAGCACGGAGGCCTGGCGGTGTCATGCAGCACGGAGGCCTGGCGGTGTCATGCAGCACGGAGGCCTGGCGGTGTCATGCAGCACGGAGGCCTGGCGGTGTCATGCACGGAGGCCTGGCGGTGTCATGCACGGAGGCCTGGCGGTGTCATGCAGCACGGAGGCCTGGCGGTGTCATGCAGCACGGAGGCCTGGCGGTGTCATGCAGCACGGAGGCCTGGCGGTGTCATGCAGCACGGAGGCCTGGCGGTGTCATGCAGCACGGAGGCCTGGCGGTGTCATGCAGCACGGAGGCCTGGCGGTGTCATGCAGCACGGAGGCCTGGCGGTGTCATGCACGGAGGCCTGGCGGTGTCATGCACGGAGGCCTGGCGGTGTCATGCAGCACGGAGGCCTGGCAGTGTCATGCAGCACGGAGGCCTGGCGGTGTCATGCAGCACGCAGGCCTGGCGGTGTCATGCAGCACGTAGGCCTGGCGGTGTCATGCAGCACGGAGGCCTGGCGGTGTCATGCAGCACGGAGGCCTGGCGGTGTCATGCAGCACGGAGGCCTGGCGGTGTCATGCAGCACGGAGGCCTGGCAGTGTCATGCAGCACGGAAACCTGGCGGTGTCATGCACGGAGGCCTGGCGGTGTCATGCAGCACGGAGGCCTGGCCGTGTCATGCAACACGGAGGCCTGGCGGTGTCATGCAGCACGGAGGCCTGGCGGTGTCATGCAGCACGGAGGCCTGGCGGTGTCATGCAGCACGGAGGCCTGGCGGTGTCAAGCAGCACAGAGGCCTGGCGGTGTCATGCAGCACGGAGGCCTGGCGGTGTCATGCAGCACAGAGGCCTGGCGGTGTCATGCAGCACTGAGGCCTGGCGGTGTCATGAAGCACGGAGGCCTGGCGGTGTCATGCACGGAGGCCTGGTGGTGTCATGCAGCACGGAGGCCTGGCGGTGTCATGCACGGAGGCCTGGCGGTGTCATGCTGCACGGAGGCCTGGCGGTGTCATGCACGGAGGCCTGGCGGTGTCATGCACGGAGGCCTGGCGGTGTCATGCAGCACAGAGGCCTGGTGGTGTCATGCAGCACGGAGGCCTGGCGGTGTCATGCACGGAGGCCTGGCAGTGTCATGCACGGAGGCTTGGCGGTGTCATGCAGCACGGAGGCCTGGCGGTGTCATGCAGCACGGAGGCCTGGCGGTGTCATGCAGCACGGAGGCCTGGCGGTGTCATGCACGGAGGCCTGGCAGTGTCATGCAGCACGGAGGCCTGGCGGTGTCATGCAGCACGGAGGCCTGGCGGTGTCATGCAGCACGGAGGCCTAGCGGTGTCATGCAGCACGGAGGCATGGCGGTGTCATGCAGCACGGAGGCCTGGCGGTGTCATGCAGCACGGAGGCCTGGCGGTGTAATGCACGGAGGCCTGGCGGTGTCATGCACGGAGGCCTGGCGGTGTCATGCAGCACGGAAGCCTGGCGGTGTCATGCAGCACGGAGGCCTGGTGGTGTCATGCAGCACGGAGGCCTGGCGGTCTCATGCAGCACGGAGGCCTGGGGGTGTCATGCAGCACGGAGGCCTGGCGGTGTCATGCATGGAGGCCTGGCGGTGTCATGCAGCACGGAGGCCTGGCGGTGTCATGCACGGAGGCCTGGCAGTGTCATGCAGCACGGAGGCCTGGCGGTGTCATGCATGGAGGCCTGGCGGTGTCATGCACGGAGGCCTGGCGGTGTCATGCAGCACGGAGGCCTGGCGGTGTCATGCAGAACGGAGGCCATGCATTTTTGCCATTGGCTTACTTTGGTGGCCCTCAAGGTAGCTGTATTGCGTGTTTTGGGGGGCTATTTGGGGATGATCTAGATATGTGGGAGTGGGTTTAGGGGCCTGGGAGCACTGCTGGGAAGGTCTAATTTTGTGTCAAAATAGCAGTTTGGGCGTAGGTTGCCGGGAAAGGGGAATTAAGCCTTGTTTCTGAGGTGCATTTTTCCCTTTGGCTTACATTGGCAGCCTGCAAGGTAAATGTATTGTGTGTTTTTGGGAAGCTATTTGGGGGTGTTCTAGATCTTTGGGAGTGGGTTTAGGGGTCTGGGAGCACTGCTGGGAAGGTCTAATTTTATGTCAAAATAGCAGTTTGGGCGTAGGTTGAGGGAAAAGGGGAATTAGGCCCTGTTTCTGAGGTGCATTTTTGCCTTTGGCTAACATTGGCGGCCTGCAAGGTAGCTGTATTGCGTGTTTTTGGAAGCTATTTGGGGTTGTTCTAGATTTTTGGGAGTGGGTTTAGGGGTCTGGAAGAACTGCTGGGAAGGTCTAATGTTGTGCCTAAATATCAGTTTGGTCATAGGTTGAGGGGAAAGGGGAATTAGTCCCTGTTTCTGAGGTGCATTTTTGCCATTGGTTTACATTGGCGGCCTGCAAGACAGCTGTATTGCGTGTTTTGGGAAGCTGTTTGGGGGTGTTCTAGATTTTTGGGAGTGGGTTTAGGGGTCTGGGAGCACTGCTGGGAAGGTCTAATTTTGTCTCAAAATAGCAGTTTGGTTTTAGGTTGAGGGGAAAAGGGAATTAGTCCCTGTTTCTGAGGTGCATTTTGGCCATTGGCTTACATTGGCGGCCTGCAAAGTAGCTGTATTGCGTGTTTTTGGGAAGCTATTTGGGGGTGTTCTAGATTTTTGGGAGTGGGTTTAGGGGTGTGAGAGCACTGATGGGAAGGTCTCATTTTGTGTCAAAATAGCAGTTTGGCCGTAGATTGAGGGGAAAGGGGAATTAGGCCCTGTTTCTGAGGTGCATTTTTGCCATTGGCTTACATAGGCGGCCTGCAAGGCAGCTGTATTGCGTGTTTTGGGAAGCTGTTTGGGGGTGTTCTAGATTTTTGGAGTGGGTTTAGGGGTCTGGGAGTACTGCTGGGAAGGTCTAATCTTGTCTCAAAATAGCAGTTTGATTGAAGGTTGAGGGGAAAAGGGAATTAGTCCCTGTTTCTGAGGTGCATTTTGGCCATTGGCTTACATTGGCGGCCTGCAAAGTAGCTGTATTGCGTGTTTTTGGGAAGCTATTTGGGGGTGTTCTAGATTTTTGGGAGTGGGTTTAGGGGTGTGAGAGCACTGATGGGAAGGTCTCATTTTGTGTCAAAATAGCAGTTTGGGCGTAGGTTGAGGGAAAAGGGGAATTAGGCCCTGTTTCTGAGGTGCATTTTTGCCTTTGGCTAACATTGGCGGCCTGCAAGGTAGCTGTATTGCGTGTTTTTGGAAGCTATTTGGGGTTGTTCTAGATTTTTGGGAGTGGGTTTAGGGGTCTGGAAGAACTGCTGGGAAGGTCTAATGTTGTGCCTAAATATCAGTTTGGTCATAGGTTGAGGGGAAAGGGGAATTAGTCCCTGTTTCTGAGGTGCATTTTTGCCATTGGTTTACATTGGCGGCCTGCAAGACAGCTGTATTGCGTGTTTTGGGAAGCTGTTTGGGGGTGTTCTAGATTTTTGGGAGTGGGTTTAGGGGTCTGGGAGCACTGCTGGGAAGGTCTAATTTTGTGTCAAAATAGCGGTTTGGTCGTAGGTTGAGAGGAAAGGGGAATTAGGCCCTGTTTCTGAGGGGTTTTTTTGCCATTGGCTTACATTGGTGGCCTGCAAAGTAGCTGTATTGCGTGTTTTTGGGAAGCTATTTGGGGGTGTTCTAGATTTTTGGGAGTGGGTTTAGGGGTGTGAGAGCACTGATGGGAAGGTCTCATTTTGTGTCAAAATAGCAGTTTGGCCGTAGATTGAGGGGAAAGGGGAATTAGGCCCTGTTTCTGAGGTGCATTTTTGCCATTGACTTACTTTGGTGGCCCGCAAGGTAAATGTATTGTGTGTTTTTTGGAAGCTATTTGGGGGTGTTCTAGATATTTGGGAGTTGGTTTAGGGGTCTGGGAGCACTGCTGGGAAGGTCTAATTTTGTGTCAAAATAGCAGTTTGGGCGTAGGTTGAGGGGAAAGGGGAATTAGGCCTTGTTTCTGAGGTGCATTGTTGCCAATGGCTTACATTGGCAGCCTGCAAGGTAGCAGTATTGCGTGTTTTTGGTGAGCAATTTGGGGGTTTTCTAGATTGTTGGGAGTGGGTTTTGGGGTCTGGGAGCACTGCTGGGAAGGTCTAATGTTGTGTCAAAATAGCAGTTTGGGCGTAGGTTGAGGGGAAAGGTGAATTAGGCCTTGTTTCTGAGGTGCATTGTTGCCATTGGCTTACATTGGCGGCCTGCAAGGTAGCAGTATTGCATGTTTTTGGTGGGCAATTTGGGGGTGTTCTAGATTGTTGGGAGTGGGTTTAGGGGTCTGGGAGCACTGCTGGGAAGGTCTAATTTTGTGTCAAAATAGCAGTTTGGTCGTAGGTTGAGAGGAAAGGGGAATTAGGCCCTGTTTCTGAGGTGTTTTTTTGCCATTGGATACATTGGCGGCCTGCAAGGTAGCTGTATTGCGTGTTTTTGGGAAGCTATTTGGGGGTGTTCTAGATTTTTGGGAGTGGGTTTAGAGGTGTGGGAGCACTACTGGGAAGGTCTCATTTTGCGTCAAAATAGCAGTTTGGGCGTAGGTTGAGGGAAAAGGGGAATTAGGCCCTGTTTCTGAGGTGCATTTTTGCCATTGGCTTACTTTGGTGGCCTGCAAGGTAGCTGTATTGCGTGTTTTTGGGAAGCTATTTGGGGGTGTTCTAGATTTTTGGGAGTGGGTTTAGGGGTCTGGGAGCACTGCTGGGAAGGTCTCATTTTGTGTCAAAATAGCAGTTTGGGCGTAGGTTGCCGGGAAAGGGGAATTAGGCCGTTTCTGAGGTGCATTTTTGCCATTGGCTTACATTGGCAGCCTGCAAGGTAAATGTATTGTGTGTTTTTGGGAAGCTATTTGGGGGTGTTCTAGATTTTTGGGAGTGGGTTTAGGGGTCTGGGAGCACTGCTAGGAAGGTCTAATTTTGTGTCAAAATAGCAGTTTGGGTGTAGGTTGAGGGGAAAGGGGAATTAGGCCCTGTTTCTGAGGTGCATTTTTGCCATTGGCTTACATAGGCGGCTTGCAAGGCAGCTGTATTGCGTGTTTTGGGAAGCTGTTTGGGGGTGTTCTAGTTTTTTGGAGTGGGTTTAGGGGCCTTGGAGCACTGCTGGGAATGTCTAATTTTGTCTCAAAATATCAGTTTGGGCGTAGGTTGAGGGGAAAGGTGAATTAGGCCCTGTCTCTGAGGTGCATTTTTGCCATTGTCTTACATTGGCGGCCTGCAAGGTAGCTGCATTGCATGTTTTTGGGAAGCTATTTGTGGGTGTTCTAGATTTCTGGGAGAGGGTTTAGGGGTCTGGGAGCACTGCTGGGAAGGTCTAATTTTGTGTCAAAATAGCAGTTTGGGCGTAGGTTGAGGGGAAAGGGGAATTAGGCCTTGTTTCTGAGGTGCATTTTTGCCATTGGCTTACATTGCATTGGCGGCTTGCAAGGTAGCAGTATTGCGTGTTTTTGGTGGGCAATTTGGGGGTGTTCTAGATTGTTGGGAGTGGGTATAGGGGCCTGGGAGCACTGCTTGGAAGGTCTAATTTTGTGTCAAAATAGCAGTTTGGGCGTAGGTTGAGGGGAAAGGGGAATTAGGCCTTGTTTCTGAGGTGCATTGTTGCCATTGGCTTACATTGGCGGCCTGCAAGGTAGCAGTATTGCGTGTTTTTGGTGAGCAATTTAGGGGTGTTCTAGATTGTTGGGAGTGGGTTTAGGGGTCTGGGAGCACTGCTGGGAAGGTCTAAAGTTGTGCCTAAATATCAGTTTGGTCATAGGTTGAGGGGAAAGGGGAATTAGTCCCTGTTTCTGAGGTGCATTTTTGCCATTGGCTTACATTGGCGGCCTGCAAGACAGCTGTATTGCGTGTTTTGGGAAGCTGTTTGGGGGTGTTCTAGATTTTTGGGAGTGGGTTTAGGGGTCTGGGAGCACTGCTGGGAAGGTCTCATTTTGTGTCAAAATAGCAGTTTGGGTGTAGGTTGAGGGAAAAGGGGAATTAGGCCCTGTTTCTGAGGTGCATTTTTGCCATTGGCTTACTTTGGTGGCCTGCAAGGCAGCTGTATTGCGTGTTTTTGGTGAGCAATTTAGGGGTGTTCTAGATTGTTGGGAGTGGGTTTAGGGGTCTGGGAGCACTGCTGGGAAGGTCTAATGTTGTGCCTAAATATCAGTTTGGTCATAGGTTGAGGGGAAAGGGGAATTAGTCCCTGTTTCTGAGGTGCATTTTTGCCATTGGCTTACATTGGCGGCCTGCAAGACAGCTGTATTGCGTGTTTTGGGAAGCTGTTTGGGGGTGTTCTAGATTTCTGGGAGAGGGTTTAGGGGTCTGGGAGCACTGCTGGGAAGGTCTAATTTTGTGTCAAAATAGCAGTTTGGGCGTAGGTTGAGGGGAAAGGGGAATTAGGCCTTGTTTCTGAGGTGCATTTTTGCCATTGGCTTACATTGCACTGGCGGCTTGCAAGGTAGCAATATTGCGTGTTTTTGGTGGGCAATTTGGGGGTGTTCTAGATTGTTGGGAGTGGGTATAGGGGCCTGGGAGCACTGCTTGGAAGGTCTAATTTTGTGTCAAAATAGCAGTTTGGGCGTAGGTTGAGGGGAAAGGGGAATTAGGCCTTGTTTCTGAGGTGCATTGTTGCCATTGGCTTACATTGGCGGCCTGCAAGGTAGCAGTATTGCGTGTTTTTGGTGAGCAATTTAGGGGTGTTCTAGATTGTTGGGAGTGGGTTTAGGGGTCTGGGAGCACTGCTGGGAAGGTCTAATTTTGTGTCAAAATAGCAGTTTGGGCATAGGTTGAGGGGAAAGGTGAATTAGGCCTTGTTTCTGAGGTGCATTGTTGCCATTGGCTTACATTGGCGGCCTGCAAGGTAGCAGTATTGCGTGTTTTTGGTGGGCAATTTGGGGGTGTTCTAGATTGTTGGGAGTGGGTTTAGGGGCCTGGGAGCACTGCTTGGAAGGTCTAATTTTGTGTAAAAATAGCAGTTTGGGCGTAGGTTGAGGGGAAAGGGGAATTAGGCCTTGTATCTGAGGTGCATTGTTGCCCTTGGCTTACATTGGCGGCCTGCAAGGTAGCAGTATTGCGTGTTTTTGGTGAACAATTTGGGGGTGTTCTAGATTGTTGGGAGTGGGTTTAGGGGTCTGGGAGCACTGCTGGGAAGGTCTAATTTTCTGTCAAAATAGCAGTTTGGTCGTAGGTTGAGAGGAAAGGGGAATTAGGCCCTGTTTCTGAGGTATTTTTTTGCCATTGGATACATTGGCGGCCTGCAGGGTAGCTTTATTGCGTCTTTTTGGGAAGCTATTTGGGGGTGTTCTAGATTTTTGCGAGTGGGTTTAGGGGTCTGGGAGCACTGCTGGGAAGGTCTAATTTTCTGTCAAAATAGCAGTTTGGTCGTAGGTTGAGAGGAAAGGGGAATTAGGCCCTGTTTCTGAGGTATTTTTTTGCCATTGGATACATTGGCGGCCTGCAGGGTAGCTTTATTGCGTCTTTTTGGGAAGCTATTTGGGGGTGTTCTAGATTTTTGCGAGTAGGTTTAGGGGTGTGGGAGCACTGCTGGGAAGGTCTCATTTTGTGTCAAAATAGCAGTTTGGGCGTAGGTTGAGGGAAAAGGGGAATTAGGCCCTGTTTCTGAGGTGCATTTTTGCCATTGGCTTACTTTGGTGGCCTGCAAGGTACCTGTATTGCGTGTTTTTGGGTGGCTATTTGGGGGTGATCTAGATTTTTGGGAGTGGGTTTAGGGGTCTGGGTGCACTGCTGGGTAGTTCTAATTGTGTGTCAAAAAAGCAGTTTGGGCGTAGGTTGAGGGGAAAGGGGAATTAGGCCCTATTTCTGCGGTGCATTTTTGCCTTTAGCGGAATTGTAATCTTTTTGCCATCGTTTTGGCGCGTGGCCGCCATCTTGGGGGTGGCTAGTGGCGAGTGTGCCACTTGTAGAGCGCTCTAGCGCTTATTCCAACTACAGGTGTGCCCTACTTAATGCTCGCTCTACCCGCGCAGCGGTGACGCGCTGCGGTAGCGCCTGAGTCAAGCCAGAGTCCTGCCCGTCTGCGCCCGTCAGCGACCCGAAGGCGCGCGGGGCGGGCTCGGCCTTTCAATATGTGCCGAACAGGACCTCCTGCATTGCGCTACACTGCGGGGGAGCTTCGTGCTCTCCTCACTGCTTCCAGTGGCTGCTGTACTGTCTTCCCTGGGCATCACTGTGGTAAGTCCATCTGCCCCGGTTGCGGTTGGCGTCCCTCACGTGCTCTGCCATGGCCCCCTGGCAATACCAGCGCCAGTGTGCGATATCACTGCATGCTACTAAACACTAGATCGGCATGCAGACATGCACAAGATATCTTTGAACTTCTGGTGTGGAAAATTAGTACGATTTGGTAAACATTATCTGCGCCATCTTGCCTTTTCCCCTGATGCCACACTTTTTGTCGTGCGCACCCGCCATTTTAGGTGCCTCGATCAGAACCACCCTCTGCACGCCACTGGCCCCCCAGCACAGCCCTTCGCCCTCACAAACCCCCCCACTCTCACATGCCTTGGGTCATAAACCCCTCTTCAGCGCAGCTCTGCCTCAGAACCCCATCCTGTTCCCAGCGCGACACCTCCCTTCATTCCTTTCATGATCCCAGGCCCTTTGATACAAACCCCTTTTCCTGTGTGCCCGTTTGTCTTCCTCGTTCCCAGGCCGCCACCTAGCTCTGCGGATACTGTTTATTGCCACCCCCCGTACAGTAGGAAGCTTCCCCCATTAAAGGACCCTCGAGTTGATCAAAGCCCCCACCCTATGAGATCCGATCAACCCCCCACCTTCCGTGAATCGGCGGAATGTCCAGCTGCGCGATGATCATCACCTGTTGTGACCGGGGTGGGGACTTCAACTGTAAATGTGTGTGGGAACGGGCCTGAAGGGGAGATTCCGAGGATGTCCTTTCATACTTCAAAGCATTGCAAGAATGTGTTACCTGCAATAAAATTCGTAAACTGTGTATAAGAGGCCAGGCCTCAGAGATGCGGTTAGAGCACCTCGTGACGATACTGGCTGTCCGAACTGATGTGTTCTCCTCCGGAGAGAATAAACCTTGTTTCCTGCCTTCCAGTCTCCAGCGCCTGCCTCTTCATTGATTAATATTTTGTGGGTTAAAGAGGCGATACCGCCGGGCAAATATTGATTGTCCCTGACCTGTTTTTACAATTGGCGTCCCAAGCGTGGGGCCCATCAGCAACACGTGGATCCAGTGGGAGAGGTCCTGACGACAGAGTGAACGACTGCAACGATCTGGAGAGCTCTTGCCCAATAGACCCTCGTCTGGCAGCCGATCATCCGAACTTCACTGGTTCCGAACAGACCTCTCTCGAGTGATCTACGGTCCTGACTGGGAACCATCAGGAGTGCCACGAGGAATACGAGGAAAAGAGGACGATCGGGCGCTGGATTCGGAAGATAAGAAACTGTCCATACGGTCCGGGTAAGGTCGTGTAAACACGACGAATTGCGAAATGATTGTTTAATTGTTCGGAAAATACTAGTATTACTCTTTGTCGACTTGTTTGGAGATTCACTGTCTGCAAGCGGAGAAACAACAGGCTCTTTCTCTGTGCAAACAGTGAAGGATAGGTAACGCAGCCAGCGTGCCTATCTTTCTCCCCCACTGATTGGTTGTTTATTCACGGATTGTTTTCGGGAGATTTCCCTCTCCCACACTGATTAATTGTTTTTGACCCCGAGCTACTGTTCGCGGATTGTTTTCTGGAGATTCTCTGTCTGCAAACAGGAAAGAACAGGTTCCTCTTTGCAGATAGTGAAAGGGTAGAGGACGCAGACCTTTTGCGGGCCTACTTATTCTCCCCACTGATTGTTTATTGACTGTTTTGTTATTGGTTCATGAGGTATTCACTGCCTGCAAACAACGTAGAATAGAAATATTCTGTCTAGTCTTTGCACGCAGTGATAAGATAGGCAGTGCTGACTTTTGTCCTCGTTGCGAGCCGTCATGTCTGTCTTCTCCCCACTGATTGGTAGTTGGTTCAGCCCGGACCGTTTATTAGAGGTGGACCATCTAGCTCCGCTGGAAGGCACCCCTAATAAAGACATGTTCACAAAATATGGATTAGTTACCATAGCCTACAGTAAGCTGTGGCACAAGTGTACCAAAGAAAATCAAGAGAAACAGTGGCCACTGATAGGATCCTTCGATCTTGATAAAATAGAAACGTTAGAAATAGCCCTTTGTAGTAATAAGACAACGCCTATTATGCTCGACAGTCTCGGTATGTGGCGCAAAGAAGCAATGCAACGAAAGAAAAGAGACTAAGTCAGAGTAGGTAAAGGGATATATCGACAGGACAACCCTAAGACACAACGACCCGAAAGTAATCCCCCGACACTACGCACAGGACGACCAGACTTAGGGCAAAACCAATGTGCTTTTTGTAAATGTTCCGGGCACTGGAAAGCCCAATGCCCGACTCTACTGAACGAGGGTAAGAGCAGAGGGCCGACAGAAATAACAGGCCGGCAGAAAGGGAAAAGGCGTGAGACAAAGATGAATCAGACTGACACGGACAGGCCAGATAGAACCACCACGTTTGATTATGCCCGATGGCACAGATTTCGCCAGACCGATTTCAGCGACATGTTTGAGACCTCATAGATCGAACAACGCTAAGACGGAAAACCCAGTCTAGCTCTAAGTTACCCGGTGACGAACCCCGTACTACCGCTACTGTTCCCTAACACAAAAAGCCACCCTTTTCGGATAACCTACAGAAACAATACACAGAGTAGTCTCGGACAGATTAGTATACATTCCAATAATGAACTCAAACTTCGAGTGCAATGGGACTGATTACTCTCTGCTGCCCCCCCCACTCTGTAAAAAAGGAAGCAATTACAGGCCTGCATAGACAACCCCCCATTACCCAGACATGCCTGTCCAAACAAAATACCTACCCCCACTCCGGAAGTTCCCAAAAATGCAGGTCACCGGTCACGCCCATCCGGAAGGTGAAACACACAGCACGTGTGGGGCGGGGCCTGCTGACAGCCATCGATCGAATCGCCAGTGGGATGTCCAGGAGGCACCACGGGCCCGGCATGAAATGGCCATCCCATCCTCTTCTTCATGGGGTGGGCTGGGAGGGAGAGGCGACGCGAACGAGCCTCTCCCACCTCCTCGGATAGGAGGTTTCCCAGCCCCGGTCCGGCCATCACAAATACCTCCGCTGAAATTGGTCCAGGTTGGGCTGGGAGGGAGAGGCGACGCGGACGAGCCTCTCCCACCTCCTCGGATAGGAGGTTTCCCAGCCCCGGCCCGGCGCCGAAATCCTCCAGCCAGGCGGCGCCCATACTTGCACAGCACAGAACATGCACTGCGGCGGCCATACTTCCGCAGCACAGGACATACCACAGGCGGCCATACTTCCGCAGCACAGGACATGGGATGGCGCCGGCCATACTTGCGCAGCACAAGACATACGATGGCCCTCAAGTGTACTTGTGGAGCACGGGATGTGGAGTGGCCATCATGCATGCCCATGAAAGAGGGCAGCGTGGAGTGCACCGGGAGAGGGAGACGGCGCGAACGAGTCTCCCTCGCCCCCCCCCAGGTGGGGGCGCCACAGCTGCACCCTAGCCGAATTTCCTGCTCCTACGGCACGGTGTTCCATTTTTTCACCCCAAAAGGTCTCTTCCACTCTTGCAGGCTCGACGAAGGGCGGCTGCTGCAGGGCCTCAAAATGGCGTCTGGGCCCCCTGGAAGGCGGGTCTAGGCCGCTAAAGTAACTCTGACCAGCAGTGTAACTCGGACGCTTGCCCACCGGGGCACGAGCCCCCACCTCCGACAGCATCTCCACAGCCTTGAAGATTCTACAAAAGTCCCCGGAGCCCTCGGCCCCTGCAGGCTTCCGGTGAGGAACAATTGCCTTGATCGCTAACGAAATAACCACGACATAGCCACCCCTTCTGTTAGCACGAGTTTTTGAACTGCCGAAAAGGACTCTGGTCCAACCGCCGGTTGTGGGTAACATTTTGTCCCTGATGCTACTTCCGGACTAACCCGGCCTTGCCCAAAATGGCGCCGGTGTCAATGAGAACTTACGAACACCTCGTGGTGTTTTTGCTAATAAGACTTGATGTTCTGAGATATGTATAGGATCCTTTGTACACTTGACGAAAAAGAGGGAGGGTTCACTTGACGAACATGTAAAAAGGATCCTGTTAAAAATGTTGGTTTCAATGTACGATTTATTATGATATTATTGTAACTGATACATAACCTCGCTTATGACACACACCCACGGTATGCATATAGGAAATCTGATTGCAACTAGTCCGACTGTGCTCCCAATTATGAAATGAATGCCCCTTGACCCCTTAACTATTGATAGACGTTTTTAGTTTCCTGCAAATGAATGAATGAACCTTTTTACATGTTTTTAATGCTGCAAAATACCCCCCTTACTGTACGTGCTTCAGCCATCGCCGTGTCCGGCCAAATACGATTGCACCCTCATATCTACATGCTGAACGATTGTGCAAATAAAGGTTTTCCAAACTATGAACAGGTATTGCATGCTTTTTAAATATGGGATCAGCGGGAGAGTTTTTCTGTGCACCCTGCTTTGCTCTCTTTTTAAGGTTATTAGAAGATGGTTGCTCAGCCCCGGATGGAGGATCGAATCTAAGACACGATACTCTGCCTTCAAATATGCGACTGGCTCAGGAACTAACGCATGGAGAAGGACCTCGACTTCTGAGGATGGGTAAAGCGAAGCGGTGTAAATGATAGAATGTTGAGGATGGGTAAAGTGAAACGGTGTAAATGATAGAATGTTGAGGATGGGTAAAGTGAAACGGTGTAAATGATAGAATGTTATAAGGGTATGGTACTCAAAGGTACGAGGGAACAGAGTTGGCCGAAGAGCTGATATGCCTTTGGACATCACAGCGTTGGAAAAGACTTAAGGACCCCGATAGCTAGATACATCTACAAACTAGATACCTTGCACTAAGTGCCTCTGATTTTTAACGTTTCCCTACACACGGCCTATAAGGACACACTGCCCCCCCTGGCTTCAGAAACCAAGACCCCAGGGATTCTATCCCGAGGAGATAAGACGAGTATGTGGTAAGTAAAGGGTTTTCGTGCCCATGCATTTGATATGCTCGAATGTTGTCCCCCCATGCATGCCCATGAAAGAGGGCAGCGTGGAGTGCACCGGGAGAGGGAGACGGCGCGAACGAGTCTCCCTCGCCCCCCCCAGGTGGGGGCGCCACAGCTGCACCCTAGCCGAATTTCCTGCTCCTACGGCACGGTGTTCCATTTTTTCACCCCAAAAGGTCTCTTCCACTCTTGCAGGCTCGACGAAGGGCGGCTGCTGCAGGGCCTCAAAATGGCGTCTGGGCCCCCTGGAAGGCGGGTCTAGGCCGCTAAAGTAACTCTGACCAGCAGTGTAACTCGGACGCTTGCCCACCGGGGCACGAGCCCCCACCTCCGACAGCATCTCCACAGCCTTGAAGATTCTACAAAAGTCCCCGGAGCCCTCGGCCCCTGCAGGCTTCCGGTGAGGAACAATTGCCTTGATCGCTAACGAAATAACCACGACATAGCCACCCCTTCTGTTAGCACGAGTTTTTGAACTGCCGAAAAGGACTCTGGTCCAACCGCCGGTTGTGGGTAACATTTTGTCCCTGATGCTACTTCCGGACTAACCCGGCCTTGCCCAAAATGGCGCCGGTGTCAATGAGAACTTACGAACACCTCGTGGTGTTTTTGCTAATAAGACTTGATGTTCTGAGATATGTATAGGATCCTTTGTCCCCTTTTTCCTCCCTCTACAGGTTACATTGGAATCACGACTGAGGCATGGTGAAGATCTGAAGCCTCGCCATGTCTGATACATGAAGCGGACTAACGCTGCAAGATGGCACCTAAGGACACCCACAAACTACTCTTGTAACGAAAGAGCCAATAAGTTGTATGATATGATGAAACACGATCACCCCTAATCCGTGTTGCGTGAATGAGCACATGTCACGTATGTCTGGAACTATGAGAAAATGTTTTTATGCGACTGAAGCGTTGACTTAACTAGTCAAAGGACCGAGAGTGCGAGAAGTGCGACACAATGGTGCCTTTTACTCAATGCATGTCCCTTGTACCCGGCCTAATGCTCGCCCGTCCCAAACTGCATGCTTTCGAAATTCTAACACAGACCCGTAATGTCTCATGTTGTGTAATGCGCTGAATAGCCTATCTTAATACACGGCCACCCCCCCATGTCGCACGTGTACTATTTAGCCTATTGTTGCACATCTCTCTCTCTCTCTCTCTCTCTCTCTCTCTCTCTCTCTCTCTCTCTCTCTCTCTCTCCTCCACACTCTCACTCTTCTGAACGACTAGCACCTAATTGGCAAACCGCCACCCCTGGTGCACCACCCGATTGGCTCCAAATACCGCAAGTAATTACACAAATTCATCTTAAATAAAATCACCTTGATGCCATGTTACTACCTCTCCTTTCTGCTAAATATTGATGAAACCTAAGAACTGGCCAAAAAAGAAAAAGGAAAGGACAGGTAAGACGACTGAGGTTCCCTAATCTGACCCGTAATAAGGGAACTACATGTCAGTGGCTTTTATGATAAAAATGCCTCAGGTAACACGACCTTCCCCGTCCCGAATTGTCCCAATACCCAAACAGTAAAGGTGATCGAAACATCCCCATCTTCCCAGAACGCCCCCAGTTTTGTATCAGCTGCCCCGGACGAGAGTTTAAAAACTGTCCCTCACCCCCGGTTGTAAGAGATGGGTCAACTTACAACTAACACAGGCCAGCCGTTGTTCCTAGAAATGATTTGTTGATGAGCAAGCTACAGAGTTTAGAATTCGAGAAATGTCACTGAACGCTTACCAACTGAACTCTGGCCTTCTGCTAGATAACACCCTCATGACACAAAGCAAGACGATAGTCCCTCACCCCAGTTTGCTATGTTCCTAGTTGTTTTCCATAAGACCCCGGTTTTTAATGAAGTAGTCAGGTTGTAAGAGACTCTGTAGGAATTAGAATGATGTTTGCAAAGTTAAGATTAGACCGAAATGAAGAAATTGTTGCAATAAACCCTGTTAAAAGTGAAATGTTTAGCTGAAAGGTAGGAGGCATTGGTAGAATGAAAAATTGTTTAGCCTATGTTCGTTCCTCAGAAAGATGCCTATCAGACCATGGTGATAGCCCGTTGCACTTTTTCGTAACATATAAAGCCCTGGAGAACGGTATAGCTTCGTAAGGCTCGTACTAGGAAAGTGGGTCTCTGCCAGAAGAACTGACGTGACTGTAATAAACAAAATGCAATGAATAAGTACCAGATCTCGTACCACGACAATGAATGTAACACCAACAAACACCAAAGAAATAGTTACGAAGGAAAGTTATAGGAAATCCAGCAAGCCCATCATCAATTATTTATATATTGGTTGTGAACCCCAATGTAACGGATGTTCCTCATTTGCTTGGAGCTGGGAGAGAAATAGACTTATGTGATTACCTTCCTCTGCCAATTCTCTAAAGACTGCCTTTTCAAACTCATTTAAGGGTACCACTGTCGGAGGAGAGAGGGACCAGATGTGGGAGCATGCGGCCTGACTACAGATCGTGGAACATCTGCGACATTGGCCAAGGCGAGACCGCAACAGTAAGGAGTCGCAGGACGAGGCACTGTTTCCGACAAAATGAGAGGAAAGGGCTGACCTGATGCCCCTGCTCGATGATCAACGTGTGCCGAAAAGTCCCCGCTCTCTGAACTCGGTCATGGGCCCGCCTACCTAAAATTTTCCGTCCCCCTGGTCTGTTCCCGATCTGGCCCTGCTCCATCCCCCCTTTTTCTCCGACCTACCCTAAGGACTACTCACCCACCCCTTCTTCCACCCGAACTCTTTGACAATCGACTCGAAAGGACACAGGGCGAAAAGGACCTTTTTGACCAGGAAAGCGAGGAAAAGGTCATGCCCTGCAACGCGGGACCTAGAATAGAGCTGGACACATAGCTCCACCGCCGGTGCTCCACAGTGCCAACAGAAGACGACAAAGAATGCTGAGAACTCACTAATAATGGTCCATGACCATAGGACTTCCCCTTCGAACAATGACACCCCTGACTATCGTTTTTATTACGTCTCATTTCTCTCCCAGCCACCATTGTATTGATTATACTCCAACCGAATACGAAATGAACTTACATATGTAATAACCTATCAGTCCATATTCCGAATGACTATAAGCATCTATGAAATGTACCTAATGCTCTCACGACAGAATTGTTTTTGTCCGATATTGCATTACTATGACTTTCCTGCAACGACCTTAACGATAGGCCCGCCTCCTAAGACGAAAGATTTTAAATGTAATGTTTATAGCTCCTTCACCTGGGTTCCTACTTCTTTACTTATGACCGCCGCAGTAGACATGGATAGGAAATAGGCCAGCAAGATGTCTTGGAAATGTTAAAGGGAGGACTGTGGAAAATTAGTACGATTTGGTAAACATTATCTGCGCCATCTTGCCTTTTCCCCTGATGCCACACTTTTTGTCGTGCGCACCCGCCATTTTAGGTGCCTCGATCAAAACCACCCTCTGCACGCCACTGGCCCCCCAGCACAGCCCTTCGCCCTCACAAACCCCCCCACTCTCACATGCCTTGGGTCATAAACCCCTCTTCAGCGCAGCTCTGCCTCAGAACCCCATCCTGTTCCCAGCGCGACACCTCCCTTCATTCCTTTCATGATCCCAGGCCCTTTGATACAAACCCCTTTTCCTGTGTGCCCGTTTGTCTTCCTCGTTCCCAGGCCGCCACCTAGCTCTGCGGATACTGTTTATTGCCCCCCCCCGTACAGTAGGAAGCTTCCCCCATTAAAGGACCCTCGAGTTGATCAAAGCCCCCACCCTATGAGATCCGATCAACCCCCCACCTTCCGTGAATCGGCGGAATGTCCAGCTGCGCGATGATCATCACCTGTTGTGACCGGGGTGGGGACTTCAACTGTAAATGTGTGTGGGAACGGGCCTGAAGGGGAGATTCCTAGGATGTCCTTTCATACTTCAAAGCATTGCAAGAATGTGTTACCTGCAATAAAATTCGTAAACTGTGTATAAGAGGCCAGGCCTCAGAGATGCGGTTAGAGCACCTCGTGACGATACTGGCTGTCCGAACTGATGTGTTCTCCTCCGGAGAGAATAAACCTTGTTTCCTGCCTTCCAGTCTCCAGCGCCTGCCTCTTCATTGATTAATATTTTGTGGGTTAAAGAGGCGATACCGCCGGGCAAATATTGATTGTCCCTGACCTGTTTTTACACTGGACACGGCTAAGCCACTGTGTCTCATGCTCACCGAGACATGGTGGGGAGAATTTTCGAATCCAGACGTCGCCATGGCAATCCCGCCTGATTACAATGTTTTCAGGAGGGACAGAGCTATGGGAAGGGGCGGTGGAGTGGCACTGGTGGTGAGGAAAGACACGGCTTGTACTATCTTGCCAGTGGAGGATATTCGTGGTTCGGAGGCCCTTGCTTTTTCCATCGCTCTGGCTCCGCATCAATCAGTTAAGGGGCTATTGGTCTACAGACCGCCTGGCCCAACCGGAATGTTTTTTGAAGATCTTGACTCCGTCTTATTGAGACTGGCCCTGAAAGCAGGACACTGCATCATGGCCGGGGATTTTAACTTCCGGATGGATGATCCTTCGGACGCGGTCGCAATTAAAATCTTAGAGGCTACGGCACCATTGGGATTGCTTCCCTATTTACATGGGCCCACGCATGACAGGGGGCACACTCTGGACCAGGTTTTCTCGACTTCCCCTTTAGAGGTGGTAGAGATTATCCCGGTACTATGGTCAGACCATTTGCTGGTTAACTTCTCGATCAAAGGCACAGTTAAACTGACTGTTGCCGCCCCACAGCAGCATGGTCGAACCCATAGGGCGTACCATCGAGCGACCCCTGAGATGCTGGCTCAGGCTGCTCTGGATCCTCCCTGCCCTCTCTCTGGAGACCTGACGAAGGATTTGGAGTCCCTGCAGGTGTGGCTGGCTGACAGGCTTAACGATCTCGTCCCAGAACTAGCCCCCCGTCTCACTCCTAAACGAGTTTCCGCCCCTTGGTTTACCGTAGCATTGTCGGCTAAGCGGCAGCAGTGCAAGGTAGCTGAAAGAGCTTGGCGGGTAAAATATGATGTGGAGGCTAAGGTGACTTTTAAGAGCGTGGTTAAGGAGTATCATCGGACATTCGCCTAGGTAAGAAAGTCTACCTGGCAGGGAGGATAGAAGCTGCCTCCAACTCCTGCAAGGAGATTTTCTCTATAGTCAGGGAATTTACATCTCCACGGATAAACATCGCTGAGGAGAGGCCCTCTGACTCTTGGGCCGCGGATCTTGCGGGTTTTTTCACTAGCAAGATCCAACTTATACAGGCTTCCTTTCCGCCGGTTACACCCGCGGAGCGGACTATCACTGAGGCCAATCGATCGCCCCCGGCTTCGCCAGGCCTGACACTGGGCGCATTTCCACCTATATCGGCGCCCGCCTCTTTAGCACTTATGGGCAACTTGAAATCAGGCTCGCCCTTGGACCCTTGCCCTGCTAAAATTCTGGCGAAATTGGCTGAGGTGATTAATCCATTGGCTAATCCGTTGCTGAATCTCTCGCTGAGCCAGGGAGTAGTCCCGCAGGCTTGGAAGCAGGCAATGGTCATCCCGCTGCTCAAGAAGCCTGGTCTGGACCCTAAGGCCCCTGTTAACTATCGGCCTATCTCTCTGCTGCCGGCTCTTACAAAAATTGTTGAAAAGCACGTGCAGACGGTGCTCTCCAATTTTCTAGAGTCGAATGAGATTCTGCACGCCACCCAGTCAGGTTTCCGCCCTAATCTCAGCACGGAGACTGCGCTCCTCGAGGTCTCCGAAACAATCAAGGGGATCTTGGATTCAGGGGGCAAAGCCATGCTGGTGATGCTGGATTTGTCGGCGGCTTTCGACACCGTCCCCCATGATGGTCTTCTCACAAGACTCTATGAGATAGGACTTCGGGGGACGGTGTTCAGCTGGTTTTCTTCCTTTCTAGCTGGCCGCCGGCAAACGGTCTGGGCCACGCCAGATTCCGCCGCGATGCCGCCTCTGGGTGTCGGGGTCCCTCAGGGCTCTATCTTGAGCCCGACCCTCTTTAATATCTTCATGACCCCTTTGGCGGCGTTGGTGGAGTCGTTTGGGGCCCGGATCGTATCTTATGCCAACGACACCCAGCTCCTCTTCTCGTGTAAGAGAGGAGGAGATTTTGAGGGGGAGAGTATCCGGGATTGCCTTGGGGCTGTGTTTCAATGGTTCCAACTGCACAGCCTCAAGTGCAATTCCGATAAGTCCGAGGTACTCTTCTTTGGGTGCGACATGGAGCCAGACTGGCAGGCTTGGTGGCCTATTAACATGTTCCCCCCAACGTGTTCATCCCAAATGGCTAAGAACTTGGGTGTTAAGATGGACACGGGGCTGACAATGAAGGCCCAGATTCTGGGGGTGTCGGGCATGTGTTTCGGTCTCCTCAGGATGCTACGGAGGTTTCTTCCCCTATTATCGGAGGAGCACAGTAAGTTGACTGTACAGGCCCTGATAGGCTCCAGGTTGGATTATTCAAACGTTCTATACCTGGGCCTGCCAGAGTACCTGTTACAGCGGCTACAAGTTGTGCAGAATGCTGCGGCGAGAGCGATCTACGGACTGAACAGACGTGCCAGTGCCGCGGGCTTGCTCCAGACCTTGCACTGGCTCCCAATCCGTAAGCGGATTGCCTTTAAAGCTCTGACCCTGACATTCAAGGCCCTCCATGGGACGGGAGCCAAGTATCTCAAAAGGAGACTTGCCTTTTACCAACCGGCTCGCTCTCTGAGGTCAGAATCCCTATTTTTGGCGACTGTCCCACGAGTGAAGAGAGCGCGCCTGGGAGGTCGCTCCTTTGGATTACTGGCGCCCCAATTATGGAACTCTCTGCCTCTTTCACTTCGGGGAGCCACTTGCTTACTAGCTTTTAGAAAGGACCTTAAAACCTGGTTGTTCACCCAGTAGGCCTCCTTTTTTTTTCCTTGTTGTTTTCTTTTTGTCTGTAATTCTTATCTTTTAATGTGTTATGTTAGTTTACTGCAGCCTCTTCAATTAAAAGCGCCGGGACACTCTTTTTGAGTAGCCGCGCGCTCTACACAAACCATTTTAACATAACATAACATTGGCGGCCTGCAAGGTAGCTGTATTGCGTGTTTTTGGGAAGCTATTCGGGGGTGTTCTAGATTTTTGGGAGTGGGTTTAGGGGTCTGGGAGCACTGCTGGGAAGGTCTAATTTTGTGTCAAAATAGCAGTTTGGGCGTAGGTTGCCGGGAAAGGGGAATTAGGCCGTTTCTGAGGTGCATTTTTGCCATTGGCTTACAATGGCAGCCTGCAAGGTAAATGTATTGTGTGTTTTTGGGAAGCTATTTGGGGGTGTTCTAGATTTTTGGGAGTGGGTTTGGGGGTCTGGGAGCACTGCTGGGAAGGTCTAATTTTGTGTCAAAATAGCAGTTTGGGCGCAGGTTGAGGGGAAAGGTGTGGATTTTTAGTTTGTGAACTGAACATCATCTGCGCCATCTTGCCCCTTCCTCAGACTCACGTATGAACATACACAACAGCCATTTTAGGTACCATGGTCTCCCCGTTCACGATCGCTCATCAGTGCACTTCCCTGACCCTGCAAGCATCCCCCGTGCACCCTGGCTGCCCCCGCTCTCACATGCGCAAGTCATGAACTCTCCCCTTCCACATGACTCTGTCTCTGAGAATCACACCCCGCGCCTGACCAACACCTCCTTTCCTTCCATGAATACCCCTCTTTTGATAAACCCTTCCTCTACGCTCGATTGTCCACACCAATCCTTCCTTTCATGAATATCTCTCCTTTGATGACCCCTTCCTCTGAGCCTAATTGTCTACACGGACCGCTGGTCATCCCTTAGCCTGAGGATACAGTTTATTGCTCACTACTGTATGCACTCGCCCCTCTTCAAAGGAGCTACTATTGATCACGACCTCCCCACCCCCTGAGATTCGATCAGGCGCACACATCCCAAAGGAATCGGCAGAACACTCAGCTGCCAGATAGCCCCCTCCTATTGTATGAGGGGTAAGGGCCTCTACTGTAGCCATGTGTTGAAATGGGCTGGAACTGGAGGGGGGTACCGGGGATGTCATCTTCACAATGTCTTTATTGTAATAAAGAGTGTTCACATGTCTTAAACCAGTGTTTAAAAGACCAGGCCTCAGAGAGGCTAAAGAGAGCACCTCGAGACGATGCCTTGTTGTCCGATCTGACATGTTCTGCTCCGTCGGAATAAAACTTGTTTCCTGTCTTCCTGTTTCCAGCGCCTGCCTCTTTATTTGATAACTCGTAATGGTATCAGAGGCGTTTAACGCCGGGCAAAATTAACTTAAAAGCATCGACTGAATCGCCTGACCATTTTTGTATTTGATTTTCATCAATTGGCGTCCCAAACGCGGGGCCCATCAGCGACACGTGGATCCAGTGGGAGAGGTCCCGACGACAGAGTGAATGACTGCAACGATCGGGAGAGCTCCTGTCCGATAGACCCTCGTCTGACAGCCGATCATCTGAACTTCACTGATTCCGAGCAGACCTCTCCCAAGTGATCTACGGTCCTGACTGGGAACCACCAGGAGTGCCACGGTAGCAACAGAGAGTAGAGGACGATCGGGCGCTGGAAGCGGAAGACGAGAAACTGTCCATGCGGTCCGGGTAAGGTCGTGACACACGACGAATTGCGAATTGATTGATTGTTTTTTGATTGAAATACTAGTATTTGCTTTGTCGCTCTTTGAGATATTCGCTGCCTGCAAACGGGGAGGAATAGGAATATTCTATCTCCCTTTGCGGATAGTGAAGGGTAGGTAACGCAGACTTTTGTCCCCCATTGTAATCTGCCGTACCTATTTTTCTCCCCATTGATTGATTGTTTGATCGAGCATTGAATTGTTCGAAGTTGGTTCTCTTAAAGTATCTTCTCTGCCTACAAACGGGGAAGAATAGGAATATTCTCTCTCCCTTTGCAGAAAGTGAAGGGTAGGTAACGCAGGCTTTTGCCCCCATTGTAACCCGTCGTGCCTATTTCATTCCTCATTGATTGATTGTTTGTCCGAACATTGACTGTTTGGAATTGGTTCTTTTTGGAGGTATTCTCTGTTTGCAAATAACGTAGAATAAAAATATTCTGTCTAGTCTTTGCAAGTAGTGAAAAGATAGGTAGTGCAGACCTTTGTCTCACGTTGTAATCCGTCATGCCTATCTTCTCCCCATTGGTTAGTAGTTGGGTCAACCCGGACCGCTTATTAGAGATGAACCATCCAGCTCCATTGGAAGGCACCCCTAATAAGGACATGTTCACTAAGCAAGGACTAGTCGCTATAGCTTATAGTAAGTTATGGCATAAATATACAAAAAAGGATCCCGAAAGTCAGTGGCCACTGATAGGTTCCTTTGATGATCATAAAATAAAAACATTAGAAGCAGCTGTAAAAAAAATAAGGCAACGCCCACCATGCTCGATAGTATCGGCATGTGGCGCAAAGAAGCAGAGCAACGAAGGAAAAGAGAAGACGCAAAAATAGGGAAAGAATTACGAAAGGCAGCCCACCTGGCCGCTAAAGAACTAAATGAAGAAATAAGAAAGAGAGAGGAAGTTAAACAAACGCAAGAATCAGGGTTGGCAGGCCAATGCCCTGTTAGGACCCCCTCTACGCTCTACCCGGAGATGCCCTCCAAACAGCGGGCAAATGACGAGTTACTGCTCGGTCCTCCGATTATCTACATGCCCCCTCCTTATGCTCCCTGCCAGCCTCTAGCACAGCACTTACCAGTTCTGAGTGCGGGCGAGGGTGACCCTAGTGCTAGTGCCCCGGCTCTTGCGGCCTTCGCACCGGCCACATTGGTAACAACATCAGATGAACTCGAGACTGGCAAGCAGCCAACAGCCAGACCAAATAGGTTGAGCAAAGACGAGCGGGATGGAATTGACAAGATAGCAAAGACACTGGTAGAACGGAAGGAGAGTGAAGAATATACGATGGATATGCACAATTCACACGCCGGTAGTCACAGACGGCATTTCATTTTACGGTTCAGCTACCACACCCTGAACGCATATGAGGATTGGTATCAAAATAAGGGTCCTGCTAAGCTGACGGCTCTATATAGAAGGGTCGATGTTGGAGATGGGACTGAGAGCGAAGAAAAAGGACTTAAAGGAACGAGTGATGATTGCTCAATTGCAGGGAGTAACTACAGGAAGGGAACGGTATAGGGGAAACTACCAGTCGAATGCCCCTAGGAATCCACCCTCTAGAGACCGCACACCCACACCCGGCGCTCCACGAACAGACCTCGATGAGAACCAGTGTGCATTTTGTAAAGAATTTGGCCATTGGAAGTCTCAATGCCCGGCCCTCCGGGAAATGATTAAAAATAAAGAGACAAGGGACATGGCAAATGGCCCCAGGACTAGAGGGCAGGGACGAGGGCACACCCACGACACCAACAATGACAGACCTGGCAGACCGAACACATTTGACCGCCCCCGACAGAATCAGTGCCAACAGTCTGACTGCAGCAATGCTCACGACTCTGCATAGGACTGCCAGGGGCAAGGGAGGGATCCAGTCGAGCTCTGTGTTGACCAGCAAGGTCCTTACGTCACCGCTAAGGTCCTGGGTACAAAGTCTCCATTCTTGGTAGACACTGGAGCGACACGTAGTGTATTATCAAAGCAACTGATTCCAAGGGCACCCTTGTCTGGCTCACACATTACATCGATAGGTTTCGATGGAACGCCCTCCACTAATCCCCTGTCTGTACCTATCTCCTTTGACCTAGGAAACAACCCCACTGACACAACATTTCTGCTCTCCTCCAACTCCCCTGACGCCATTATGGGTATTGATTTACTAAAACATTTCCGAGCTACTATTAGGTGTTCCCCAGATGGAGTCCGAGTCATCCTGTACGACAACCGGAGCATGTCCAGATCCCGCCCCGCACGACATATGTATCCTATAACAGATGCTGACCTATCCTTGCTCGACACCCTACCCCTGTACCTATGGGCCAGAAACGACTCGGATGTAGGACGAATGATGATCGACCCTGTACACATAACTGTTCGACCAGATGCAATACTCCCGAAACTCCCACAGTACCGGATATCGCCCGAAGGCGAGAAGGCATTGGTAGCGATTATTCAGTCCCTGGTAGATGCAGGAGTGGTAGAGGAAGTGGTTAGTAATGTCTGCAACAGCCCTATCCTACCCATTGTTAAGAAGCAAGGTGAGGGAGATGAGAAAGCATACCTCTTCATCATCGACCTGCGAGAAGTCAACAAAGTAGTGGTGCCACAGTACCCTGTAGTCTCAGACATCACCACCATTCTGACCCTCATCCCGTCCACTGTCACCACCTTCACCGTTATTGATCTCAAGAATGCATTTTTCTCTATCCCCATCCATCCAGACAGCCGTTATCTCTTCGGCTTCACTTTAAAAAACCGTTCATACCGATTTTGTAGAGCTCCCCAGGGCTACACTGAAAGTCCCAGCATTTACAGCCAGGCCCTCAAAAGACAGCTGTGTAGAAAAGTTAGCCCATATCGCACCCGATGCCCAGGCTGCTGGTGCAGGGCGACTCTTCGTTTCCATCTTGAATAATTACCAAATAAAGAGACGGGCACTGGAAGCAGGAAGACAAGGAAAAAGGTGTATTACTCATGAGGAGAGCCTGTCATTTGGGACACTCGCATAGTGTCTTCGGGAGGTGCTCTAACAAGTTTCTCTGAGGCTTCATCTTTTATACACAGGTTTATGGCACACACACATCCTTCATTACAATCAAGACATTGTAAAGTACGAAGATATTCCAACACGTGGCTACAGTAGGGGCCCTTATCCTCCATACAATAGGAAGGGGCTGTCATGCAGCTGAGTGTTTCTGCTGATTCCTTTGGAATGTGTGCTCCTGAGCGAATCTCAGGGGGTGGGGTGGTCATGATCAATAGTGGCTCCTTTCAAGAGAGGCGAGTGCATACAGTAGTGGGCAATGAACTGTATCCTCAGGCTAAGGGATGACCAGCGGTCCATGTAGACAATTAGGTTCAGAGGAAGAGGTCATCAAAGGAGGGGTATTCATGGAGGGACAGGAGGTGTTTGGTCAGGCGCGGGGTGCGATTCTCAGAGACAGTCATGCGGGAGGGGAGGGCTCATGACTTGTGCATGTGAGAGCGGGGCAGTCAGGGTGCATGGGGGAAGCTTGCAGGGTCAGGGAAGGGGCGCTGGTGATCGACCGCAAACTGAGAGACCATGGTACCTAAAATGGCTGTCATGTACGTGTGTGCATGGGTCTATGCTAGCGGGATAACACAGTCAGTGTTTGAGCGATATCTGTTCTGCTTACACCGAGGGGTACTGTGAACACAAATGAACGCCGCTTATGTACATACACATTGCTATTTTCAACAGTCGCCGCTTTTTTACATAAGCAAGTTCAATTTCTATCTAGTCGATGCTATAGGCAGAATGCAATACATGTTAATTTACATTTGTTGGTTCTTCATACAAGCCTAGAGATTGGCATAATGTTTTAGTCGGTGTAGAATCAAGGAAGAATGTTCCGACATATTAAAAAAACAGGTTCACATTTTCTCTCCAGTGACATCAACATACAGGGAAAATTGCTCTGATACCTTCGGGTCTTGTCAGTACTATAAGAGACGTTTGAAAAACTAACTACATGAGTGACCGATGAAACATTTTGAAAGGCAATACAAAAATGGTTGAGGGAGGGATTCAATTCGATACAAGCAATTTAGTCAAGGGGTGAGTAGAAAGTTCTGGAAAGGGGGAGGGTCTTTGTCGCAATGTCTTTTAACAGAGTCCGTCTTCTCTTGTTGGCGCTGCTGAGCACCGGCGGTGGAGCTATAGGTCCAGCTCGGGTTCATCCTTACACGTTGCAGGGTGCGATCAGTCCTCTGCTGTTAGATCACAGTCCTGTTTCCTAACATATTTTCTTAGGGGTGCCTCAAGCTGGGCACCTGCGTGTCTTTTCTTTTTCCGTGGCAAAACCTCATTCTATAGTCAAAAGTTTATGCGAAAAGGGTGAGTTTGTTGGATAATCGAAGGAAGAGAGGGCGGAGCGGGGCCAGATCTTTGAACACACCAAGGGACCAAGGGAGCAAAGGACAACGAGCAGGCAAGCCCAACAGTCGGACTCAAAAGGGGACGGGGGACTTCAGGCACGAGTGGGTCAGCGAGTCGAGGGCTTCAAGGCAGCCCTTCATTCCTCCATCTGCTGAGTTTTGAAAGTTATGCCTCGTCCCGCGTCTCGTTGCTCTGCGGCTCCACCTTTGGTCGTCACACGTGCTCCATGATCTGTGGCCAGGCTGTGCGTCACGTCCAGCTCCTCTCCTCCGGTGATTGTATCTTTGAATGGGTAGAAAACAAGTTTTAGAAAAACTGGCAGGAGAAGACATTTATACATCTCAATTCCGTCCCCAATCCTATGTAGGTGGGGAAAAGGTTCATCGGTCACAGTCAGAAGTCGTCACTTATGGAGTCTGTAGAAGGGCATGGCTTATTGAATTCATAGACCTGCTTAGCGTTCATTCGCGACATATGATGAAAGAAGTTGGAATTTTATACACAGTGTATTACATCAAATTCAAAATCGAGTCCTTATGTGGAGACTCGTCCTTCCCTTTAACCCAAGTATCGACAATCTTACATCTCCCTTCGGGGTCGGCTAACTCTTGCAAGCAGGGGCGTTATCGTCATGAAGAAGGGGGAAGGGGCAGATGTAAAACATGGCTTTCCTGGGGAATGACCGTTAATCAAGGTCATCAATTACGTTTCGTGGGTAGCTGACATGATGCTAGGGTTGATCGGGGGCGCGTGGGTGCTTTGGACAGGGAGCCGGGGTCGATCGGGAGAAGTGGGGTACTCTGGACATCCGCACTTAGGTGCAGGGGGCTGGGGCAATCGGGGCATTGGGGATCGCATTTCTAACGAACTGAGAAACAGAAGACCATTGACGTTATAGTTCCCTTATAAAAGGCCAGATTAGGGGACATCCGTCGTCTTACCTGTCCTTTCCTTCATTACCAACTCGGGTTCTATCGTTTGAAGAAAGGAGAGGTAGTAATATGGCAAGTCACAATCGTTTTGGTTTTTGGTCAATTTTGCTGAACACCTTTGAGTTCGAGGAAACCCAATTATGTTTTGTGCCGGAGGGGCACAACGTCACCAGACACGAAAAGAGGAAACAGGGGCTTTTTGGAGAGAGAAAGAGAGAGAGAGAGAGAGAGAGAGAGAGAGAGAGAGAGAGAGAGAGAGAGGGAGAGAGGGAGAGAGAGAGAGAGAGACGGCACCCTAAATGATCCATTCGGTACACGTATGACATGGAGAGAGAAAGAGAGAGAGAGGAGGACGTGTACAATAATGGGCCATTCAGTGCGCGCACAACACAGAACAACAGGGGTTAAGTAACACGGAAACACAGGCAGAGGGATGACGTAGATTCATGCATCACGCACACACAAACTCGGACGGGGGAGACAGTACATGTATTATATACAAAAATCCAAGACAAAACATAGAACAGTTATTGACCAAAAAATGATCTCCTCCTGTACGCTGCGCGTTCTCAGTATTTTAAGCTCTCTTTACTTTTTCTTCTCTTTTTTATTGTCGGCTGCCTTTACTGGAGGTTGTGGTTGCGCACACTTACATCTCTGCCACTTGGTCATGAACTAACCTGGTCGGGCTAATGCTCATGGTGGTCTTTTCGAGTCATTTTAGCAAATGTGTTTCCAGGCTGAGACAACAGTTGGTGTCAATTTGAGAACAATGGGACAGCTTTTAGTTATATGTCTATGAGGATGCGAAAAGGAGGTAGTAGGTCTTCAAATATTGGCAATATCCCTAGTCCTCTCGGCGGAGGATACTTGTGTAACCCTTACCTCGAAATACCCTAAACTTTCCCCTACTTTAGTTAAAAGTAGGAATGTATTCATTATTGTATGTTTATTTTTCGTTGCAATATTCGGGGTTTGTCGTGGTCAGGCACCATAATCAAACGCCTTTTTCCCGTCTCGTCGTTCGTTAGATCACCATTTTCCTTTTCGTATCTTTAATCGATGTTCCAAAGTGACCTGCAGAAAGAGGGAAAAAGAAAGGGGGCGGGGGCAGCATTTAAGAACACATCAGCGCGCATGAACCCGAAAAGGCTTTTACTTACTACATACCCGGTCCATCTCCACGGAACGCAGTTCTTGCCAACTCGGCATTTAAGCCCAGATGAACCTTTTAGTGTGTGAGAGATGATTATCGGAAGCCGGTGTGTGGTATTATGGACCATATGTAGGGAGGCCAGGTGGCACTCCTTCGGGGCGACTTAGGACATTTTAGCACAATTTTCCTGATACAGGTGGCATATAAAGTATAGACTGAATTCCAGGGTCTTTTAGTGGTTGGTTTAGGCTGTACAAAAATGTGCAAAGTACATACAACAAAAACCTGGACCGTTCATGTTTGCAGTATTTCTGCGTACTATACCCTTATCTAATCGAACTGAGTCATTTCACCTATATTCTAGTTATATCGAAAATAGTGATCATTCATTCAAGACTTATCAATTTACGCGGACAACTATAATTGCTTTCTCAAAAACAATCTTTAATAAGAATGTCGGTGCACAAATACGGGCCTACAACCCCGTGGGCCGGCCACGGAGCAGGCTGGAACTGTAAATGTGGGGATACTTTATTAGTAGAAAACTTAGTGGAGTCGGTGGTCGTTAATTTCATAAAAAGTGCGCCAAGTGCAATAAAAATCATATTGAATCTTTAGTGTGAGCGAATATCATAAGCATCGAAATTTCGAACTTTCAATAATCATGATGCGCCAAACTCAACAACAATTCATTGTCCGAATGTTCAATCGGTACCCATCTCATGTCAATTCATTGTCCTTCATTGTCCGAACACACAATCAGTACCCATCTCATATCAATTCATTGTCCTAGCTGACAGTATACATCCTATATCAATCCATTGTCCGAACTCATAATCAGTACACATCCTATATCAATCTATATGTTTGAAAACTTCATACATATCCTATGACACCAAGGCTGAGCAATCGGGGTACAATAAGGAGTTGAGAGTTTCATTTGCATCGGCGCCATTTTGGGTGCAGTCAGGCAGAACCAGGCATAGTCTAAATCTCTATTAACTCATGGTTGGCCCAGAGCTTCTTTTGGCAGTCCAAAGTTCCGTTAAAGGGCAAAAGAAGGGATCGGTGGTTTGAACCATCAGTCAAAAAGGGGAGGGGGTGCAACAATTTTCCTACCGGGTCATACTGTGCTTTCACCGGAACTGATCCGAACTGTAGTCTGCAGGATTCTAGTCATTCAAACTGAGGCTGGCGCCAGCATGGGAGCGCCGACGTCCCGCGGCTACAGTTTCGTCGTTCCACGGGCGATCATGGCAGTCATTCCCCATCGGGGGTGTCTGCGGGGGTTGGGGACTCCCGCGGCTCCTCTAGAATCTTCAAGGTTGTGGAGGACTATGACGGTGGAGTCAACAAGTGACCGGGCCATTCCTTCATGCTGGGCCCGCTCTTGCCAGGTCGATCGCCATTTTGAGAGTTCGGCAGCTACCGGCGATCGCGGGGTCAAATGAGCAGACGGGCTCCACCTTTCCGGGCGAGGCGTTGCAGCATCGCCATAGTGGAAGAACCCTTTTCCGGGCGCCTGGAGCGCTGAGGGTGCAGCTGGGAAGCCTCCACCTGGGGAGGCGGGAGAGGCTTGTTCGCACCGTCTCTCCCTCCCAGTGCACCCCACGGCGTCTCGCTTGACATTTGTTATGGCCGGACCAGGTGATGAGGACAAGGGAGGGGTCGGAGGCATGTGCAAGACATCCCCCCTCAGGGTTGTAGCAGCCATTATTGAAGAAAGAAGAAATGTCCCGTCCGTCTTTGGGCCGGGCCTCTGGTGGATGGTGGCCGGACGCTCCTTGCCCTGGCCCCATGAACGGGTTCCTTGGCTCATCCGGTGGGGCAGGTCTTGGCATGTGGCGCCTCTCCTGGGCCTTTCGTGCAGTGGCCTCTCCACTCCCAGGCCCTCCATGGGTGCTGGTCCAGACTGGGAGAGAGAGGGGGGGTCGAGGACACGGACATTCCCCCCCTGCAACTCTCCAGGGTTGTCGTAGCAATCCCCCTGGCCGGGTCCCGTTGGCCTCGGCCTCTCCTCCGGCTACACCCTACGTGATGATCTCCGGCCGACGGTTGGCAGCAGGACCCGCCCTATATGTACTGCTTCCGGCTGGGCATAGCCGTAAACCTGTTGCACTTTGGAAGTTTCCAGAAAGGGGCGGATGTCTGCTGACTTGTATCTTTCCTAGTTTGCCGTTATTTGGGCGTGGCAGGCGGTGGGACAGACACGTTTGGGGCAGTGAGGGGCGATGAAGCCTCGTTGCCTTGTGGCCGTTGCAATGTCACGCTTGGTTTCTCTTACTGTTTTCAGGTTTCTCATTACGGGCTTATTTCTAACGTTTCTTGTTTCTAGGACAACAATAGGTTTTATCATTACGTATTGTTATCGTTTCCTCGTTCGTTATTTAATAAAAAGTTCATCAGTGGCCTACTGATTTCGTTTTCCTATTCCTTTCTTTCCAGGTTGTTTCATGCTAAAGTTTCCGTTAACAGGATACAGTGATCACTTCGTTATTATTGCATATGTCCTTTTCACTAGGGGTGCTCTCTGGTTGGGCCAGATGACCTACCTCTAGTGAATGGTCCGGGTGAGACTGGTGCATCAATCAGTGGGGAGTAGATAGGCATGACAGATTACAACGGGGGACAAAGGTCCGCATTACCTACCCTTTCACTACTTGCAAAGATTTTCCTACGTTTATTTGCAAACAGGGAATACCTCCAAAAAGAACCAATTCCCAAACAGTCAATATTCGGGCAAACAATCAATCAATGAGGAACGAAATAGGCACGACGTGTTAAAGGTTTGCGTTACCTACCCTTCACTATCTGCAAAGGGGGAGAGAATATTCCTATTCTTCCCCGTTTGCAGGCAGAGAAGATCCTTAAGAGAACCAACTTCGAACAATTCAATGCTCGATTCAATCAATCAATCAATGGGGAGAAAAATAGGTATGACGGATTACAATGGGGACAAAAGTCTGCATTACCTATCCTTCACTATCTGCAAAGACTAAACAGAGTATGGCGATTCTGTGCTTGTTTGCAAATAGAGAATCTCTCAGAAACAATCAATAAGTAATACTAGTATTTTCAAACAATCAATCAATCAATTTCGCAATTTGTCGTGTGTCACGACCTTACCCGGACCGGACCATGTGGACAGTTCTTCGCCTTCCTTTTTCCAGCGCCCGATCGTTCTCTTTCTCCATGTTTTTACCGCAGCATTCCTGTGGGATTCCAGTCAGGACAATAGGTCACTTGAGAGAGGTCCGTTCGGAATCGGTGAAGTTCATTCAATCGGCAGCCGGACGAGGGCCCTCTCAAGGCAGGTATACTCCAATCATTTAGATGTTCACCTCATCGTCTGGACCTCTCTTACCGGACCTTATGTCGCTGATGGGCCCAACGTTGGGCGCCAATTGTAGAAAAGTTAACCCATATCGCACCCGATGCCCAGGCTGCTGGTGCAGGGCGACTCTTCGTTTCCATCTTGAATAATTACCAAATAAAGAGACGGGCACTGGAAGCAGGAAGACAAGGAAAAAGGTTTATTACTCATGAGGAGAGCCTGTCATTTGGGACACTCGCATAGTGTCTTCGGGAGGTGCTCTAACAAGTTTCTCTGAGGCTTCGTCTTTTATACACAGGTTTATGGCACACACACATCCTTCATTACAATCAAGACATTGTAAAGTACGAAGATATTCCAACACGTGGCTACAGTAGGGGCCCTTATCCTCCATACAATAGGAAGGGGCTGTCATGCAGCTGAGTGTTTCTGCTGATTCCTTTGGAATGTGTGCTCCTGAGCGAATCTCAGGGGGTGGGGTGGTCATGATCAATAGTGGCTCCTTTCAAGAGAGGCGAGTGCATACAGTAGTGGGCAATGAACTGTATCCTCAGGCTAAGGGATTACCAGCGGTCCATGTAGACAATTAGGTTCAGAGGAAGAGGTCATCAAAGGAGGGGTACTATTCATGAAGGGACAGGAGGTGTTTGGTCAGGCGCGGGGTGCGATTCTCAGAGACAGAGTCATGCGGGAGGGGAGGGCTCATGACTTGTGCATGTGAGAGCGGGGCAGTCAGGGTGCATGGGGGAAGCTTGCAGGGTCAGGGAAGGGGCGCTGGTGATCGACCGCAAACTGAGAGACCATGGTACCTAAAATGGCTGTCATGTACGTGTGTGCATGGGTCTATGCTAGCGGGATAACACAGTCAGTGTTTGAGCGATATCTGTTCTGCTTACACCGAGGGGTACTGTGAACACAAATGAACGCCGCTTATGTACATACACATTGCTATTTTCAACAGCTGGATGCTGTCCAGCTACCAGATGGAGTGGTGTTGATCCAATATGTCGATGATATCCTTTTGGCGGCCGACACCACTCCACTTGCAATCACGGCCACTATCCAACTCTTGCACTTTCTTGCCGAAAACGGCCACAAAATCTCCAAAAAGAAACTGCAGTTCTGCCAGCCTCAAGTGACATACCTAGGCCATCTCCTGTCCAAAGAAGGGAGGAAACTTACGCCCGACCGAATCCAAACCATCCTAGACACCCCCATCCCAAAAACACAGAAGCAAGTCCGTTCATTGGTGGGCCTTACCTCTTTTTGCCGACAATGGTTACCAAATTTCAGTCTCATTATAAAACCCCTACTTTCCCTGTTGGCCAAAGATGTTCCTTTCCCACTCCCTTGGACCCCCGAATGCCAAGCGTCCTTTAAGGAGTTGCGGGATGCCCTTTGCTCTGCACCCGTCCTAGGAACACCAGATTACTCCAAGCCCTTCTCCCTCTTCACTCACGAAAGGGAGGGATGCGCATTGTCTGTTCTAACTCCCTCCATAGGACCCCGAAATCATGAACAACGCCAAAGGCATATTGTGAATCAGTATAAATGTTTACTTTCAAGTGCTTAGCTCTTATGCAGGCTTGTGTCAGAGCAATGAGCTCTGCTGCTTGTGCTGACAATGTGTCTATTTTTTGTGTCTCTATGACTTCAGTAGCAGTGGTCACAGCATAGGCTGCTACTAACTCTCCTGCACTCGTTCTCATGCATGATCCATCTACATAGAGCGTTAGGTCAGGGTCTGGAAGTGCAATATCTGTCAGGTCTTGTCTTGGCTTTGTCACTATATTCATTACTTCCACACAGTCATGTGGTGGTGCTTTTACTGTACTTGAGGGCAAAAGTGTTGCAGGATTCAGAATATTACAACGTCTGATCTCTATGTGTGGTTGAAATAATGTCAGTTCATATCCTGTCAGTCTTGCTACGGTCAAGTTTTGTGTTTGAGTCCTGTTTAAGAGAACCTCCACTGCATGTGGAACCTGTACTGTCAGAGGGTGACCCAGCACTATCGAGTCACTTTGTCTTATGGCTAGGGCTGTTGCTGCAACTGATTTCAGGCATGCAGGCAGATCCTGGGCCACTGGGTCTAGCGTGCTAGAAAAATAAGCACAAGGCTTGTGTTTTCCTGCTTGATCTTGTGTGAGGACAGATAACGTTGTTCCTTCTCTTTCAGTTACAAAAAGCATAAAAGGTTTGCTGTAACATGGAGTCGCTAACACTGGCGCTTGACATAAAGCTCTTTTTAATTCCTCGAATGCCAAGGTGTGTTCTTGTGTCCAAGGGAGGACAGTCCCCCCTGCCTCCTGTGTAGTTAACTGTATGAGTGGTTTGGCTAGAAAGGCATACTGGGGAATCCATTGCCTACAGTATGAAGTGAGGCCAATAAAGGCACGTACTTCTTTCTGTGTCTTGGGCTGTGAAAGGTTAGAAATTAACTGTATGCGTTCTCGTGTTAGTTGTCTACCCTCTTTGGAAAGTAAGTGTCCAAGGTACACCACTTGCTTTTCACAGAATTGCAACTTCGAAGGCGACACCTTGTGTCCCTTATCTGCCAGAAAATGTAACACTGTCAGTGAAGCATTTTCGCATTCTTTTTCTGAACGTGCTGTAATCAGGATGTCATCTACGTACTGGAGCAGGGCAGTGTCAGTAGGCATGTGAACACTGTCTAGCTGTCTCTTTAATGCCTGACTGTAAATACTAGGGCTTTCTGTAAAACCTTGAGGAGCTCTTGTAAAGACAAAGCTACGACCTTTTAATGAAAATCCGAACAGGTACTGGCTGTCTGGGTGAATGGGAACACTAAAGAAAGCGTTCTTCAAGTCGATAACAGTAAAGTAAGTAGCCTCTGAATCAATAGCAGTCAACAATGAAGAAATGTCTGGCACCACTGGATATTGTGGTGCTACACATTTGTTCAATTCTCGCAGGTCAATAATCAATCGGTACACTGGCAGTACACTAGGATCAGATCTTTTAAGGATAGGAATGACAGGTGAGTTACATACATTTGAGACTGTCTCTACCACTACCCCCCGTGCAATAAATTCGTCAACTATTTTCAGTAATGCTGTTTCGGCGTCAGGTGGTAACTTGTATTGTCTAATACGTGGAAGTACTACTCCTGCTTTGAGTGTAACATGGTGAGGCGTAATGTCCATGTAACCTACGTCAGTCGGTCCTTGTGCCCACAGGATCTGTGGCACATTCTTGAGTCTGGTCAAAATCAGTCAGTACATAATGTCCCTTAAAATCACGTAGGAACAGGCGTACTCCTTCTGGAGAACAGCAGATAACTGCTCCTAGATCTTTTAATGTCTTCATACCAAGTAAGTTTTCTGGACATGACTTAGTAAGTTGCAAGTCAGTGGTACGTGACAGTGGACCAACCCCTAGGGAGACTGGTTTTGATACTTCATTAACAATAGGCTTTCCTGAAAATCCCAGGGAAACATTCTGTGAGCCTGAGAGAGGTGCCCCTGGAACCTCGTCATGACTGATGGTAGTTCTGCTCGCCCCTGTGTCAATCAGAAACTTTCGATCCTGACCTAGAACACGACTATGTACAACGGACCCTCTTGATCTACAGGAACCTCAATAAGGGGCAAGCCAACTTCCCTCTCGAGGCTGTTTCATGAGAACTGTTGATACACTGGATAGTCACACTGTGTGTACTGATACATTTGTGGTGTGGCATTAACAGGCAGTGGTGGAGGATAATTTGCTACTGTCTGTTGCGTGTTCTGTTGCGTGTTATTCTGTCTAGGAGTGTACTGTCTCTCCTTTGTCTTGCCTGTAGCTATATTGTGTTTCAGAACAGTGCAGTCCTTTACAAAGTGACCTGGTTGTTTGCAATAATTACAGTTCCCTTTGACAGGTGTCGTGTTATGTTTGTTTGAATTAGCCAGTACCGTCTGGGCAACCAGCACCTTCATTTTTGTCTCTTTCATGCGTCTCTTTTCCTGATCCTGCTCTTCTCTAATCCTGTTCTGGTGATACTGTAGCATCTGTAACATTTGTGAAGGGCTGTTTGCTTGCCAAGTACTCTCAACCTTCAGTACTCTATTCTTGATCTGGGGTAAGGAATTCTCAACTAATTTGCTCACAAAAAGATGTGGAAATGACTCGCTACCTGGCTTAAGGCCACTATTAATAGTAAAGCATTTCTCAAATCTAGAATAGAAATCACTAGTGTCCTCGTCTTGCTTTTGTTTACATGCTGAAATAGCATCCCAATCTTCCTTTTTAGTAATCAATAATCTTGGCAAAACTTGTATCAGGAATTCAGGTAGTTCTCTAGCTCTATCTCCAAGACCAACTCCTGGGGCCCTGCCCTTCTCTTCTGTTTCCAATGCATCCCAACTTAACTTTTTCTCACCCACTTCCCAGTCTTTTTCCTTAAGCTTTTCATAAATCCCTGCAGGTAACAGTACTTTTAATAGCTTCAGAATGTCAGCGTATGTATAATCTCCTATGCGGAGGATGTCTTTTAATTCACGGTGAAATCCCCCTGGGTCTTTATCATGACAAGGCAACATATTTTTCATTTCTAAAATCTCTAGTTTCGTTAAGGGGGTGTAAACATACACTCGTTGTAACTCATTGGCCGCATTCTAAATGGGATGAACCTCTCGTAGGGGGTTCTGTCTGTCTATGTGTACGTTATGTCTGTCATGGTGTAAGACTGGAGGCATGTATGTAGTCAGAGAATCTATGTACTTATGTCGTTGATCCAGGATTACATTAATTAATTCAGTACCTAAACCTGTCCATCTATCTAGTAAAATGTCGTCAAGTATTTTATGCAAGTGACCAGGATCAGAATGCTGACTTTTATACAACGTTATCAAGTGTTGAACCATGTAAATACCAGCCAAACGCTGTTCGTTCGGTGGAAGGCTTAAGAAAGTCTGAGCCACTATATCACTGCTATATATATTGGCATTGGACACCCACTGGGTGGCTGACCGGGCCAACTCTATTTCGTGTTGTGTGGGAGGTCTCTCATTCCCTATCCATTGTTTCAGTGCTTTCTCAGTAGCTTGGAATAGAGCTTCAAGGGAATACCTTTCTTTTATAGCTGGCCCTTGTTTACGGTAATCAAGGCACTTGGGTCTGTCAAACTGTCGCGCTTTTCCTACATAATTCATTTTGACTTTTGGCTCATCTACTTCTTCTGTTGATAACTCACCATTCTCCTCAGACTCTTTTCTGTGCCTTTCTATTATTTCCTTTCGTATTTTCTTTTACATGGCATCTATCTGTCCCTGTTTCTCATGTCTACCGGCATCTATGTGATCACTCCATTCTATCAAACCTGGCTTTACATCTCCGTCTCCTTCGTCTTGTTCCCTGATCAGGCAGTTAATAATAAAACGTAAGACATGATTCTTAACCCCTACTTTTCTCTGTGCCATGGCTTGTGCTATACTATCTGGTCCCTCCCCCGTTCTAATAAAACGATACATGCTATCTAGGTGATCTTTCATGTCTGGTAATGTCTCTAGATATGCAACAGCTTGTCTTAGTCTACGTGAAATCACGACCATTGAACCCTTTCCTGGTTCTGTATCATATACACAAAATGGAATGGCTGCATCTACAGTAGGCACCCCTCCCACTGCCCCGGGACCTACGTCATCTTTTGCTAGCTGCTGCTGAAGTTGCTGGAGCTGATCTGCTTGTGGGGGTGGAGGAAAACCTGCATTAACGTAGTCTGGAAGGGACTCGTCTAGATACGAGGAAATGAATGCTTCAGATGCTGTCGGCTTTATTCTATGTACTCTATATGGTACAGGTGGTGGCGTTCGCGGCCTACTGGATCTTTCTGAGGTGGTCACTTTAGCTAGTTCTTCTGACAGAACGGGATAAACACCATTGACAACGTCGTTTCTTTCCCTATCAGTCTGTTCTGTTTTGACACGTTCTCCCTCCTCCCGCAGTTCCTTTTCTCTGGCTTTCTCCCCAACTTGTCTAGTTCTATCTGCTTTATTCAATTCTTTCTCTGTTCTCCTATGTGACTCTTTGCGCCACAATTCGATGGCATCTTTCTGAGAGGGTCTTGACTTCCTTTTCCATAGTGCTTCCTCCACCCTCATAATACATTCAGGATCCCATGTTCCCGAGATTGGCCATCTATACTTTTCCTCCAGGTCCTTTGTATAGTTTACCCATAAATCTAAAAACAAAATGGCGTCTAATCCATGCTTATTATACATATAATGACCAGGTGTGTCTCTGGGCGGGATGTTAACTGATTCTTCTAGTATACCTTTTCTGGTCCCTATCTGACGTAACTTTGAAAACAGTGGCATGTTTGAAACCAATATTCACAACAATAGACTGAAACAATCAACAATCATTCACACACAAACAAATATTAAACACTAACACAGTTACAACCTAAACTGATAAAGAGAGCTAAACATGTACTTGAAAAACTTTATGCACTGAAATACAGTACAACCATACCGGTCTCAAAAATGAGACACGTCTTGACCGTTCCCACGTTTAACCGTGGGCCCGTACTTTACCGGTCTCACGTGAATGAGACACGTCTTTACCGCACCCACGTTTACCATGGACACGTCATTAATCTTGATGCATTCCCCATAGTGGTACTCACCGGGAAGCAGAATCTTGAAACTTGAAGGCCTAGGACATCTACGCATGTGCCTTGGAACAGGTGGACCTCTGGAGACCTCGGACCTTGCTCTCTCACGGGCTGGGCTCTGGGTTGAGACGATCTGCGTTCCTCACCGCCTCACATGGATGCCTGGTCGCAGTCCGTCCTCCTCCTGGGCCTGAGGGAGCAGCGGGAAATCCCAATGGCGTGTACACTTTAAAGTCCGTCACGGCTGTGGAAGGGGGCAAAGACTAGACCAACAAACTCCGGCGAGTGGGGAAAGGGACATTTTCCTGTTCGGGCGCCAATTAATGTGGTAAATAAAATATTACCCTGGCAGAATTTCTAGGCATTAACAAAGTATCATGCATCAAATGAGAGACAGGATCCGTGGTGTCCAAGTTAAAATGGGCTTTATTCCAATAACTCGAGTCAAAGGGAGAATATGTTCCATCACCTCTGAGGTTCAGGAAGAGTCTTCTAACATGGACATGGTACATAGTACATAGTACTGGTACATAGTACGGGCGCAATGCGTCCAAAAACTTAAGGTCAGTGAAGGGCTACAAGTGGAGAAATGGTCATTCTGTGGAATACAGAGCGTTGCTAAGCGCGTACCTGTGTAGTGGATAACTGCAGCCGTCTACTGCACCCTCACTGCACCTAGCAATTGTTTGATCCCAGCTAAGTGCCTGACAGTCCCTGTCTCTCTGCTACAATGTATCGTCCGAGGTGCCGCGTGGCTGTGTCAGCCTGCCTGCCTGCCTGCCTGACGTCACGTCCGTTGCCCAAGCTACTAGGGCTCCACAGGGGTGTCACGTCCTGCTGTGTCCGTGCAAGAGCGGGGAGTTTATTCTTTACTAAGCCGGCCGCAAATAATTATAGGGCAGCGCCGTTGCTTGCACGTGATGTCCCGGCCACACTGCTGCAGGCCATTATAATTAGTGCTGTGGGCGGGTTAAGGACAGCCATGACTGACCGTGTCAGTTTACAGTCCCGGCTGCCAGGTGTCCGTGAGGACAGCAGCAGCCTGGACCCATGTCTAAGGCAGATTGCCGTGGGGTGGCTCACTCGTGGCATGAGCACCCAGCATGCGAATCACGAAGTGCCAATTATCACGCTCTTGGCTGAAAACGATCACCATTAGTAGATAGATTGTTGTTTCAGCCACTTGCCACCCTGTTTGTCTGTGTTACCACAATTATATGGTGTCAGTGTAACACAATTGTCTATGTGGCGCAGCTGGGAGGGGCAGGTTCTGGAGTATGAGGCCCTCGTGCTGGGTCCCTAGCCCTCAACTTGGCTTTCAGTAATGTTTGTGCCAGTTGCGCGGGCTTTCAGCGCTGAACTAGAGCGCCACTATCAGCAGAGCCTGTCTGTAGCTCTGTGACAGTCTGCCTACGGCTGCCGGGAGCTGGTGCCTGTTGCAGGGTTGCGCATAGCGGCTCCACTCGCCGCCTTAGGCAGACCTCTCAGCTCGGGGTAATGATTATTAGGGCAGTTCTAAAAGCAGCCGAGACGGGTCTTGTTAGAAATGGGATTTCCGGTTGGCTAAGGCTGGCGCCAAAACCAGGCAGAAACCACCACTCTAGTCAGGGCAAGGGAGTTACACGCCAAGATAACCCCTGCTCACCCCCTTTTGGTAGCGAGACACGAGCAGTAAGGCTTACCCCGGAGGCCATGGAAGTTAAGTATTTGCGCACGCACCCACCAGCAACAACATCCAAGGCCCCCCACAAAAGGAACTCCACACAAGGTTATATAAAAATAACCTTTGTATTATACCAAACACATTAGATAAAGAACACACACTTTACACTGTGCCAGAGGCACGGGCAGAATTTACAGGGGATAATATACATGGGACAGTGCCACATGGACCACTGTCAGGAATAACCACTTTTAGAACTAGCACCTGTTAGAAATAGCACTTTGTAGAAGTAACACTTTTAGAACATATAATAACTGGCGGCGGGTACGGACCGTACCTTCCGTTCAGGTTGCGCGGGACAATGCGGGTGATCTCCTCAGTAGACCGGAGCGGGCAGGAGGCGGCCGGCACGCTATAAGCGTGCCGGCGTTTCTCGTCTCCCAAAGGCTCCGGGCTATTTTCAGTGGCAGGAGCGACCAAAGTGTGCGACTCAGAGGAGGAGGGGGCAGGGTGCTGGCGACCCAGCGAAGCGGACGCGGCTCAGAGGAGAGCGGCGCGGCTCGAGGCATTTAGGGTGGCCAGGCATGGGCTGCAAAAAGGGGGTGAGCGAGGCACACTTCAGGCGGGACCCCAGCGGCCCAAGGGGATCAGACAAGTCCCAGCAACTTGGCAGGGAAGGCACAATAGAGTCCACTGGTCCTGGGACTCTGGTCAGGGGGCGAGCTCAGTATCAAGCCCTTGGAGATATTTTTAAGCACCAACTAGCAAATGTAGCACACAACCAGTAACCACTGGTAAAAGGTAAGTACCACCTACGCAACCCTAACCACCTTGGAAAAATATCACGCAGGGAACCATGAACTCACTAGCATAACTATACTAGGAAAAACCACCTAAGCATAAAAATGCATTTAGGGGTATAGGCCAGAAACATTACACATGATGCATAAAAACACATTCAGACGTATCAGAACACAGGGTGCGCAAAACATAATACACACAGTACACTTCCTAACACCCCAAGCATTAGCGCATAAATCATAATAGCACATAAATCACATTAGCGCAGAAATCACATGTAGCACATAACTCACATGAAAGTCCAGGCTGCGCCACTGCGCCAATACCTAAACGTAGCAGCTGCCCACTACTTGCTGGGCAGCTGAGGACACAACAGGGCCTAAACGCTGCAGCTGGCACTAAGTGCTGCGCAGCTGGGGAAGGCCAAAGTAGGGGCGAAGGAGTGCGACTCACTCCTGAGTCCAAAGTACATATCCTAGAAAGGAAAACCTAAACGGAGCAGCTGCCCACTACTTGCTGGGCAGCTGAGGACAAAACTGCGACAGGGCCCTCACCGGCCCATTGGAGCAAAACTGCGCCAACTGTTGGAGCCCTCTAGGCTCTAGGATACATATTGTGCGAAAACGTTGGAGCCGTCTAGGCTCTGCACACACTGTGCGCGTGGGAGCACTCTGGCTCCTTAAAGAAAGAAAGGCCCCCCATCGTTGGAGCCACGGGGCGCAGAACGGGCTCCTCGAGCCCCTGAAATGCACGCTCGAGCCACTAGTAATCCCGGAGTGTGAAGCTGCATTTTTTAAAATCCGTCTGAATCCCAACTTCACATTTTCTGGCATTCTTATGTACCGGCCTCCCGGAAACGGCACTAAATGGGCTATTGAACTGGCCAATTACATCACCCCTTTTCTTTTGGCGTCAAAAAACGTCTCTATTATTGGAGACCTAAATCTTCATCTAGAAGACAAATCAAATACGACTTGTACCAATCTGTTAGAAGATCTTACAGCACTAAATATCCTTCTCCTAAATTCAGGACCTACCCATAAGGCAGGACATTTACTAGACCCACTACTGTCGAACCTCCCACAACAAGTCACCTGGAAGGATACCACTCCTGTGTGCTGGTCTGATCATTTTTTTATTAAATTTACTCTCAAACCACTCATTACTTCCACTGATCATAATATGTTACCGGCCTCACTAAGGAAAAATTGGAAATCCCTAGATATCTCTAAACTTAACATGGAACTCAGTACGAACCCACCCAAAAAGAACCAAACCATGGAAAGCATTGCGACTGCCACCCAACTATGGCTTACCAATGCGGCTGAGTCCTGTCTACCCACTCCCAAATCCAAGGGCAATATACATCGCCCCCCCCCCATGGTTTAATGACTCACTTAAAGAGCAAAAAAACAGATGTAAGGCTCTTGAAAGAGTATGGCGCAAAGACTTTGACCCTGACAAAAAAACTAGGTACCATGCAGCCAGAAACCTCTACCATACCGCATGTAAAAAAGCACGTGCCGCGTATGTAGCCAATATCATCACGGGAGCTGTAAACAAAGCTAAAACTTTGTTTAACACGGTCAAAGATCTTGCGGGTGCGCAGACTACAGCTCCATCACGCCCTTTAAATGAGAAGCAATGTCAGGACCTAGCCCAATTTTTCTCTGATAAAATCGATAAATTAGTCATTGAGATAGATAAGAACAATCGTGACACTACTTCAATGGACAAATGGGAGTATACTCCGACCATAAATCAAACCCTACAAAAATGGCCGCCCATTACAATCGATACTCTTATCTCCCTCATGAAGTCGATTAGATCTGGCTCTCCACAGGACCCCATTCCTATCAATATAATAAAACTATTGGACACGCCCGCCCTTGAAATTATTGCAGACACTTTAAATTCATCTCTAGAGTTGGCCACAGTTCCTATCCTATGGAAACCTGCCATAGTGACCCCACTGTTGAAAAAACCTACAGCAGATCCGGAACAATTGGCCAACTATAGGCCCATCCTACTCTTCCCAGCTTTTTCCAAATGTTTGGAAAGACATGTACACTCAGCCCTTACTCTTTTTTCAGATGAAAACACCCTTCTCCACCCTACCCAGTCAGGATTCCGAGCAGGTTTCTCCACAGAGACTGCCCTATTGGGAGTCTCTGAAACCATCAGGAAACTCCTTGACGACGGTCATACGGTTGCGCTTATTCTACTCAACCTAAGCGCAGCCTTTGACACTGTGTCGCATAAAAGGCTACTCACCACGCTTGAAAAAAATGGAATCTGTTGAATTGCCCTGCAATGGATTAGATCATTCCTGAGCCAACGTACATACCAAATAGCATCTGCCGCTGCATGCTCTGGACATTTCAACTCCCCTCATGGAGTACCACAGGGCTCCATCCTCAGCCCGCTCTTTTTCAATCTATATCTTAGACCCTTAGCAGATCTAGTGGAAAAAGCAGGACTCACCTTTATGACGTATGCAGACGACTCACAAATTGTCTTTTCATTGTCTGAAGCCCAATCATCATCTTCGTCCTCTCTTAAAGATGGCCTCCTAAACATCTTCAACTGGATGACAACTAACCAGTTGAAATTAAATGGAGACAAGACGGAGATCATCCTCCTGGGCAAACAGCCAGAGCTCTGGAGTACATCACACTGGCCTGCCCAGATGGGTGATCTTCCAACACCAGAGCCTCATGCAAGAAAGTTGGGAGTAATTCTGGACAATACACTGTCCGTGAAGCAACAGGCTAGCAAAGCAGTGGGTCTCTGCTTTACCATCATAAAATGGCTCAAGAAGATCCTGTGGATGCTGCCTATCCCCATGCAAAAAACAGTAGTCAATGCCTTAATTACATCTCGGCTTGACTACGGGAACACCTTGTATCTGGGGGCAAACAAGGCAGTCATAAAAAAGATTGCAGCTGGTACAAAATACGGCTGCCCAACTCCTTTGCCATATACCTAAAAACACCAGCGTGTCCCCCCACTTGCTGAACTGCACTGGTTGAGGGTGGAAAACCGTATTAGATTTAAGGCCTTAAACTACATGTTTAAAATCAAAGCAGGTACCACTCCTAAATACCTTCAGACACTAGTTCATCCCTATATCCCAACAAGAAACCTACGGTCTCAATCAGCTGGAAAGTTCTGTGTACCTAGATTCAAGCTTTCCAGGATGGGAGGAAGATCTTTTGCCCATCAGGGTCCCACTATCTGGAACTCACTACCACCTACATACGAAAGGAGGGAAGTCTCTCCAGGTTCCGTAAAGAGATAAAGACCTGGTTGTTCGATCAGTAACCTTGAACGACCTCTGCTATATTATTACATCCATGATGTTGTGTTCTTAGGCGCCAGGAAACCCTTTTTGGGTAGCTGTCTGCGCCATATAAGTTTAAAAAATAAATAAATAAATCAATATTGTGCCCCGGGAGCCATCTAGGCTCTAAGTCTAATTCACTGCGCATGGGAGCACTCGGGCTCCTTCAAGACGTTGGGGCAGCCCACTGCCATCTGGGGCCACCCTACCTCCACCCTTGTCATTGTGCCTTTTCCGGCACCAACAGCAGCCCCCACGGAGCTTCCCCCCCCCCCAGCCCTTCAACACTCACCGGGCTGGTCAGGGGGGGCTCTGCTTCACTCGGGGCGGAAGGCTGACTCTGGGGCGGCCCTGCTCAGCATGACGCGGGGCTCTTTCCTCCATCACGGGAGCCCCGCGCTGCTATGGGCGGCCTCAGCATGCTTCTCCGCTTCACCCGAGCCTCCTCCTGGGGCCCGGGACTCTGTACCGGCACTCATCTTCTTTTTTCGGCCGGCGCGCGGGTCTTCCCCTTTGCCCCGGAAGCCCCGGAGTATCATGGCCGCACTTCCTCTTCCGTCCTGTGGCCCCGCCCACAACCAGGCGGGCCGCGGGTGGCGGCAATCTTTTAATGCGGCTCGGGCCGCGGTGGTGATTCTCGGGGGCAAAATGAGGGGTGGGCACCCTCGAATTTAAGGTCTATCTAAAAAGGAAGGTGTAGGGTGGGCACCTGCTTAAAGTAAAATACACCGCAGCACGGCAGTCATGATGCAGGGTGGGCACCTGCAGTAAATAACGAAAAATAGCGGCAATGAGGGGTAGGCTCCCCCGTGACAGGGCAAGTAGAATTAGGCGCTTCCCAGGCGCTAGGGCAAGTAAAAGGTCCCTAAAGATAAGGAAGGGATCCTTGGGCAAGGAAAAGGAACAGTCAGCTCCCAGCAAAGTAAGTCCCCCAGTCATCCAGCCAAGGCATAGGGGTCCCCAAGAAGTCTTCCAGCCTCCAGGGCATCCAGAGGCTGGGCAGGACCCAGGGAGGCAAGCCTTCCCCTGCGCCCCAGCAGCAGCACGCCCCTGGTAGATTCCAGTCAGAAACAAGATAACTTTACAAGAGGTCACAGCCTCTTTTTATACACACAATTCCTTTGTCTAAACGTGCAGGCAAGGGGCGAACCAGATATAACTGGTTCCTGAGCACTTTGTTTTGCTCAGCCCCTCCCTCTATTCACAGGATGGGTCAGGGACATCAGACACACCACAGGGGGTGGAGCCAGCATTGTGGGGGGAAGCCCAGCCCTATTCAGGTCCCAGGTGCACTCCTCCCCAGCCATCAACATGCAGATCTCCCATTCACCACCGGGGCAGACCCATCCTGACTCCATGAGACAGGCACACCAGCCAGCCCCAGCCAATCACAAGCCAGCACATTCACTGTACAGACTGGCCAACTTCTAGAAGTTGCAAAAAACACAGTTGATGGACAGAATGTAGAACAATGTCATACATTCACCCCAGTACAAGGATCTGGGCCTAAATCCATCGTTTTTTTGCACTCCACACCACCCTGGGTTAGACACTGGCTATATGCAAATCAGCTCTGACCCTGTGCCTCATGGGAACAGTCCAGTCCGAACTACCAAGCCATGTCTTTCCCAGACCGGAATCAAGCATCCAAGGACCAGTTTCTGGCTATCAGCCTTCATCAGCCTGAATAGCTTGACTCCAGTGGTGTGGAGAGCCTGGGACTCACGGCTGAGCATCCCCAGCCCACTCGGGGTGAAATTGCAAAAAACACAGTTGATGGACAGAATGTAGAACAATGTCATACATTCACCCCAGTACAAGGATCTGGGCCTAAATCCATCGTTTTTTTGCACTCCACACCACCCTGGGTTAGACACTGGCTATATGCAAATCAGCTCTGACCCTGTGCCTCATGGGAACAGTCCAGTCCGAACTACCAAGCCATGTCTTTCCCAGACAGGAATCAAGCATTCAAGGACCGGTTTCTGGCTATCAGCCTTCATCAGCCTGGATAGCTTGACTCCAGTGGTGTGGAGAGCCTGGGACTCACGTCTGAGCATCCCCAGCCCACTCGGGGTGAAATTGCAAAAAACACAGTTGATGGACAGAATGTAGAACAATGTCATACATTCACCCCAGTACAAGGATCTGGGCCTAAATCCATCGTTTTTGTGCACTTCTAGAAGTGGCACTTCCACACTAGACACAATAACGCCACACACATCATTGCGCAGCATTTAATCACACGAGTCCACACATACCACACAACTCGTACCTGCACTCCCCACGGATCAGGGATTACCAGGGACACACACATTCCCCATGCATTCTTATGGGAGGGTAGGCCAATCTCACACACGCACTCAGAGAGCGCACGCACTTTACACTGCGCCACAGTGCTAAAGTGCACAAAGACCAGAAATCATTATAATTATGTAACACTAAAAGGCAAAAAGTTCAGGGGTGAACCTGCCAGAAGGGCCAAGTCCAACAGGTCTCTATCGGGCTTTCCATTTTTGCCCTTACCGTCCCCATGAAAAAAAGTCTTAATTCTAGAGCAATAGCACCCTTCACTGACATTCATGTAACTTCAAAGATACTCGTTATGTTTCTTCCACAGTCTCACCATGTCACAATGGAAGCATTTTCAATGTTCTTTACAACAAAGGTATAGTTGTTGCTTATTTATCTTCTGCAACTAATAAGCATTGACAAAGCTGAATAGTCCTGACTTCTTGTAGCAGTAATGTTACCTGTATCATATCTGGATGCAATGACAGAAGCAGCAAAATATCAGTCGGGCGGCACAATATGCTAACACTGTTTTTCACCAACACCCTTAATTACATCGGCCACAATCAGTGGTCGAAGTGGGGGAACAGTGGGCGGAGACTCCGAGGACGGGGAGAACTCTAGGATTAGATCAGTGGGCGGAGTCAGGTGTGGCCAGAATTTTTAGTATTTGTTTGTCATTTCACCGACCAGTTACAGCTTATTGTGTTATTTAATTCAACCAAAGGATACACTTTATTATTTAAGGTTTAATAGGATTTGGCATTTAAATACATTCACAAAGTGGGATATATTTCCAATCACACAATGTCCCAAATACTCTTAAAAGTGGAATCACAAGCCTATTGTCTCCAAGCCGTGCAGTTTCTCTCATTAGCACTTCTCCTCCCTTCTTCCACAAGAGCAGCTCAAACATGAATGGCAAAATATCCTAGCTTGCAAATGTTTTCTATATAATTATGGCTCTGCCATATTTGCCACATAATGCATCATCCACTGCATAATCTGACAGTTTTAACGTGTCATTTTTTTAGCTCAAACCAAAATTTCTTATAACTAAAAAACGTTACTTGAATGGCTGCAAAGTGGACGGCCCTTTGCAAAGGTTGACTGATCACCTTTCTCACTGCTGTATTTGTATGTTATACTGATACTAATGAGGCAGGATCTTTGCAGAGACTTAACATGTTAAAAATGTCTAAATAATAAAGTATAAGAAATATATTGCATTACGCTGCAGCCTTTTTTGATGCATAATTTAGTCAACACTGCGGCATCATTTTGTCCCCCATTGCTGTATAATTCCAGTGGCTCCACAGCAGGTAGCACATGTTAAAAGTGCGTGTGCATGAAGCAGAGAGACTGAAGTTTGCAACCTTAGTTGGTGTGTGTGCAAATCCTGCATTGCCGGTCCTTGGTGAGTTGCAGCTACTACTACTGAAACAAGGCCAATGGAGGTACCTATGGGTGAGGTGGACTGGCCTCCGGCTTTAGTGCTGGTGGCGCCCTGTGCAACAATGTTTGTTGGCGCCCTCAATGATCACCTACGCCTCGGACTCCCTCACTACCACCCTTTAACAGCCCCCCTCAAGTCTCATAACCACACTCTTTCTCAGATGCATTTAATTTGATTTACAGCGCCACTCATACCAGAGTGTGGTATCAGAGCACTTTACATCACACACACTACACAGAGACAATCATTTATATATGTGTAAATCCCTGTATAGGAAATGTTACATAAGACAAAGGACTACAAGGTATAGAAGCCACATTACAACCACACTAGTAGGCAGTATAGTTTAATAGCTTACTGTTCTATGTTAGGATTTTAACTTATAAACTGTAAGTAACAAAAGGATCTCTCTGACAAAATCAGTAACCTACTAACCTAGTTAACATTATTTGCACTTTGTGATCTGCATGGTACATGTTCTTTGCAGCAGGCACATTAACCCTCTGTACTACCTTTCCAGGAGTGAACCCATCCACTAGACAAAACTCCAATCTCTCTCTAGGAAGAAAATTTATCAGCGAAGTTATCATTACATTTTTATTGGAGCTGAAAATTGCTGGAGGCCAAGAAGGAGGTAGCAAGTTTTTTTTTACACCATAATATACTTGCAAACACTACACACCCACCCGAAATAGGTACCCAGTGCGGTCACACTGTTCACACTGCCCTAACCTGCGCAAGGTTCATGTGACCTCAGTGACAGAGTCAAGGTGACTGAATCACTGTTGCTCTAGGGTGTGCTGCTTCGTAGGCCTGCCCGCAAGTCTGGACTTGAACTTCAGTATGGATTGTGGTGGACAGGCCTTCAAGGTTAACCCACAATTGACACCACTAGGGTACACCTGCTCGTACTTAGACATCAGGCTTTCTAAGGTCTACTGAGTCCTTCTAAGGTCTAGCATGGGAATATGCTCCCTCAGTAGAGTGGTCTTGTCATGAAGGCTGAACCCGGAAAGAGGACCACCTGGCCGTGCTGCGTGGAGAGGAAAAGACAGGACGAGACTCGGTAAGTCTCTGACGAAGACGCTTCGCAATATTTCCTGACCAGCATCCAGCCTGGACGCCTTTAGTTTAATTTCATTTTTGAACTCTTGTCTCTATGACAGGAATATCCGACCCCCCTGGACTCAACGTACTGCTGAATGAGCCCACACCGCGGGCTAAACCCGGGCACTCCGGCATACTTAGGATTCCAAAAACTCTGTCTGGAGAAGGTGAGGACAGTGAGGGTAACAGTATAGTATGCAGTGATTGCCCTCCAGGTGTAGAATATGTACTATACTTATATTTATATATATTTTTTCCTCATCCATCCTTTATAGGTATTTACCAGATTATCCGGCATCGTTATATCAGGCGATTGCTCTATATATACAAAACCTTCCCCGATCCCCACTGGTATCGCTTAACTGTTTATTGCGCATATTTAGCATGTTGTTGTATCCTTCCACTGAATAGGGACCCATTATGCTGCCAGCTTAGCATGTATCTAATCTATCCGTATATATAGGACTAACGTGAACGTCATTCCTGACCTTAGGAGTCCCAGGCGGACATTAATTAAACATCTCACGGTTTACCTATCTCTATATATATATTTTCTTTTAGATCATGTGTATAATGGAATGGGTGTTTTTGTACCCTTTAGAACCTGCCACACTGTTTCAACTCCGGGAGGCCTAGTTTATTCGTTAGCGCCTCTACAGTTCAATACCTCCGCGCAGCACTTAGCGATCAACTCCAAGCCGCAGAATCACCCTGAGGATGAGCCCCGCCTGACCTTAAGGTATTTTATATATGTTATATATATATAGTACCCCTTCCACCTTCCTTAAAACCGTGAGAACCCCCTGGGGTGATATATTTATTATCTCTTCATCCTTTCTCTAGGCTGCATACGACCTAGATTCTGTAGAAACCCAGACCATCGAGAGGGATTTTGGATTTTACCCACTCCCAGGTAACCGCTCCCTAGAGTATCTACTATTGCCCCCAGGTGTATAAATAGAAGGTCGATTCTGACTGACTGTGCTCTCTCACACGTTTGTCCAGACTCCCCTAAAAAAGAATTTCTGTGTTGGATACCTCTGAAACATACCCGTGTATCCCTGATTTTTTCAAATTTTCTGTGAGTAGATCCGGGCCCTTTTATCTATACCCTTTGCACACTATTCATGCTAGAATGTGTTGTGTAACTCCAGAGCTCTACTGCAAGTGGCCTTGAAGCTACCTTTACTAGTGTGTAGCATTCCATCGCCCTCAGCCTAGACATAATCCGCAGTGCCACCCTAAAAAGTATGAATGGATTGGGTTAAATGAGTGAGCAAATTTGGAATTGAATGAATGTGGATGTGTCCACTTTTCACCTAGGTCCATCAAACATGACCTTCTACTTCTCTATTAAGGGAAGCGTCCTAATCAGGGAGTGACCTCTTGATATCAGAGCCTTGACTAACCTATAACATTAAAGAAGATAATTAAAAGTAAAGATACAGTTAGACACATGTATTGTATTAAACCTGGAATTGAATTGTTAACTGAAAATTGTTTTTTATTCACAGCTTTTGTGTTCCCCTCCCTGATTGTACACCTCCACCCTGAAGAAGGTGCGGCCTATTTTGGCCAACACCGAAACGCGCGTCGGCGCAATCTCTATGGATGGCAGCTCTTTAGTTCTTGTTAATCTTTTTTCCACCAGCTCTGCCTCCATTTTCCATCTCCAGCTCTTGCAACCATATTCATCAATTGTTGCAAGCGCAGTTGTACTTGTATGAGAGCATGTATGACTGAATGGGGAAATTAATGAATATCTGAGTGATGATGTATATATGAAATTCCCCTGTGTGTACGGGAGTGTGAGGAACATCCTTGTGTGTCTTATCTATTTCCTTATTACCCCTGGTGGGATATGCCCTTTCTCCCTTTTTCTGTTTTAAAGTTCATCATATATTAGCTGGAAATGTCCTTATATGTATGAGAAGAAAAACTGTGTTAAAAAATAAAAGTATCATGTCCTAAAAATAGTACCGGTTAAGTCTTCGGCTCTGATTTTCATATTCACCCCACTGTTGATTGTAAGGATACTGCAAGGGACCTCTGATATCCTTGTGGCAGGGTTATGTTGTTCTGTTTGATATTTTCTAATCCCCTCTTTGCCGGCCTACATCCTAAAATCCCGTCGGGGAACCCCCTTATATTATATATATATAGCTCCCTCAGTAGAGTGGTCTGCTCATGAAGGCTGAACTCTGTTCCCCAGTTCCAAATTCGGCCGCGCTGGCCATAGTGCACCATCCTCTTCCCCCACTGAACATCATACTGCCCCACGGAGAGAAACTCGCACTTCCTTCAGCTACAAAGTAATTGTGCCTGCTACAAACACTTGGATGTGACTAAATTCAAATTATGCACTTGATAAGAGTGATATGCTGCCTTAAAAAAAAACACTAAAAGCAAACACTGCAATGCAATGCAAGATTAAGTAAAGCATGTGAAATGAAAGCAGAAACAACATGGTTACCTTAACGATCTCTCACTCACTATTCAGAAATCAGCGAGTGGTTTTACCTGAAAAGTTAAGGACATGACTACAGGGCTCTGAAGGGAACCGATCCACTGTCCATTGCTTATATCCTTACAAAACGTAAGCAGTATGTTTTAAAGAAACCACATCCATAAACACAGAGCCATGGTACACATTTTGTTTTCCAATCCACCCTTCAACCAGGTGCTGCAATACATCCAGGACTGGTGCCTTCCCCACCTGGGGCAACAATGCTGTTCAAAGAAAGATGAGAAAACAAAAGTAGCGCCTCACTGCAAAGTCTGTAAAGTGAGGCTGATGTGTCTGGATGTGAATAGAACCAATCTCACCACTTTGCAACCACTCTGTCTTGATTTATTTATATGAATTTATTTTTCATAGTTAAAACCTTTTATTTCTCTCCATCCCGAGGCTGCGCTTTGGAATAGAAAAATGTCAGAAAAAGGGCATTTCCTGCAAGAGTGTTTCTCTTTTTTGGATCCATTTCACAGGGAAGCAACTAAATTAAAAAAGGAAAGAGAGGTTGTGAACCATTTCTTCACGTCACAGTTTTCAGTAATTGAGGAGCAAGACAGAAAGAGAGGGAATAATAGGAAGAGAGGAGGGGGCAGCTGCCAGCACAGAAAAGGACATGGTCCGTGTCTTCTCTGGGCAGTAAGGGAGAGACAGAGTCCTTTTCCTTCTCTGCCCGCCAAGAACGGACACGAAAGCCGAGCCTTATCTGAAGGCCTTTGCTATTTCTGCCGTCCTGGGACACAGCTTCGAAAAGAAAAAGTAGAGTAACTGAATCTTTTTACAAAGGACCTCTGAACTTTTGCCCTTACCGCTGGACTGGGACCTCTGTTGGATCGCCCAGAGGATTGTTTTTGGGGACTGTTGCTTCTTTGCTTAGTGGCTTGCCTCTCTCCCCTCGCGGACCACGCGCTGCCCAGGACTCTCCATCCCAGAGGGTAGCGCGGTCTCCGAAGAGGCCACTGACACGCCCCCCTCCCCCGAGCATACAAAAACTGCCGCAGGCCACCGCGGCGCAGGACACGTGCGGGCTCGCCCAGGCGGGCCCGTCGTAGCCCGGTGGAGGCAGGGCTGGGCCTGGTCTGGTCTCTTGGATTTTTATTTAGTCTTCATTTACTTTTTACCTATATTTTTATTGCATTAATTCCTACATTTGTAATTTTTCAAGGGCATTGGACTTTGCTTGATTGTTGTTGCGCGCTCACTGATCTTTTCTCTGTAAGTTAGTCTAATCTTTGAAAGACTATGGGCAAAAGAAAATTGGTTAGCCCAAAAGGCCCAAAGAATTATTCAGCCACCCACCAAACCATCTTGGACTATCTAACCGGGGCAGTAGGTGTTTTAGACAAGCAGATCTTGTCTGTAGAGGAATCACTTGAAGGGGCGTCCTCTAGATCTAGTCAAGAGTCGTCAAGCGACGTAGTTATTACTCATTCACCCTCAGGGGAAAAGATTCTTAATCCATCTAATGGATGTATACAACATGGCTATGACGACCTAGACTTCATCACAAATGACTCCCCCTCACCACCTCCCCAAAAAAAGCAGAAAAAGCCGATTCACAAAGGAAAGGCTGATGCCCAGATAGAACCCAATCGAATTATAATACACCCTACACCAACACAGAAACAATAAATGAAATATACTACCCTAGGGAAAAAGCGGGCAGAACATCAAAAAACCATAGCAAAACAAAAGGGCCAGAAAACGAACGCCGCGACAAATTGCCATGACTGTAAGCCTGAGTTACAGAGTCAGACATCCTTAGTGAGAGATTAGACATGTACAAAAGATTGAGGCTGGATCACCTTACAACTAGAATGGACAATATAGAAAGTCTTTTGAAGACAAACTATAAAGTTACAGGTTTAGACTCAAATAAGATCAACCTTCAAGCTAACCCGCTAAATAATCACCTAGAACGAACACATCACTTATCCAGGGACAGAGCATCTAAACACCCTTCACCAGTAGTAGATAACACCACTCAAACTAAATTAGCGCTCAAAAACCCGACAGATACAAGAACTCAGCCCCTTTTGGAGTCACAGAACAGTTTGAACACCAAAAACATAACAAGTTCTCACTTAATTCCACAACAGTCATATTCGCCACACTTCGTCAATGACTACAGACAATTTGATCATCCGATTCCTTCAGTAATTGACTCACCGGTTCCGAATGCTCATCTTGATCTTCCCCCTGAAACCACCCCTTACATCATTGTTTTGGGCATCGTTCCCAAAAATCAAACTTCTACTAAAGAATCATGGATTTCATTAAAGAATAAGTCCTTACATTGGTTGAGTAGCAGGGTAGGCTTACAGAGACATTTATTTGAGAATTTTAAAATGATCAGACGTGTACAATGGATGGGGTCGCGTGAAAAGGTTTTGTCAGGAGACTGTATAGTCCTGACATTTAGTTCACCACATTTGGTAAATTAAATTTTAAGAAAAGGGGCAAATAACTCCGTAGATGCTATAGGGATAAATATCCTACCTTTAGGTTTTTTCTATCCCTCTAAAAGATCCAACTATTTCCCTACAAATTGGAGAAATCCCCTCATTGAACAAGGGATATCTCACTCCATACCTCTTCATATTAGATTCAATGTTCTCTCCGGATTAGACGACAATGAATGACTGGACCAGATGCTAATATATACCATAAATGAAAACTCTGTGGGACATAACATGGGATTAGGATTAAATCCGTCCCAGGCACGGTCCAATGAGATTACCCATGATGACTCAAGTCTATTTGAAATTAACGATCATAGACTAATTAGTTCAGAGCCTTTAGTGCCTTTATCATTACCAGATTGTGTGGGCTTTCCTTTAAATGAAGAACAGCCAGGGAGCGACTATGTAATAGATCCATCAAACTCAGAATTGCTTCCTATTATAACTAATCCTAAAAAGAGAGCCCAGAAACTTGATATTGTTTTCTGGAATATAGCGGGCCAACTTTCAAAGTCCACAAATGATAAATGGGTGGAAGTGGTGAGGGCCCATAATATAGTTTGTCTGCAAGAGACTTGGCTTAGCACCCCAATTCACCTAGAAGGTTATAAAACCTATTTCTCTCAGGCAATTCCTTCACTTTCGGGGAGAAGGAAAGGGGGCCTAACAATATACGTTTAAAACATCTTGACTTTAAAGGAAATCGTCCCGATAAGCTTGGAAAGTAGCTTCCAGATCTTAATGTTAAAAATAAACAAATCAACATCTTATTTTTTATTACATTTTTACAATAATTTGAATCCTAGTAAGTTGATTGATGTTTTAAATAAGGTTTCCTTTTTAATACAGGAGTTACGTATCAAACATATAAACAAATCCTTCGAATTAATTTGGGGTGGCGATTTTAACTTATCACTCTGCAAGAAATACTTAACTAATAGTTGTGGTATTCAGGACGATGATGGGAACGCATTTCTGTCACACCAAAACCGGTCTTCGGATGAAGGAGATTATTTTTGGCATGGACCTTGGGTTTGCAAACGAATTAGTTACCCCATCAGTACATTTTTCTCCCACCTTTCATGGCAGAGGCTTAAAAAGTACAATTGATTATGTTCTTATTTCAAATAGCTTAGCACCAATGATTCGGAAGTTCGACATTGTCAACAATGTAATAAGTGATCATTTTCCCATTACTGTAACCATAAATACTCCGAGAGCAATGGAGGAACCAGCCTACTTAAGTCTTTTATATCAAGGGACCATGAACCTACATAGACTCAATTGTTTCACTTTAAAATGGGATAAAATAGACCAAGAACGGACAACGGCTCAAATAGTTTAACATGCCGTGCCTTTAATTGAAATTTGTCTCGATCCTAAAACTATTCCCGAACAAATCCTGAACTGCTATAAAGATATCACAAAAATAATAGAAAAATAACTTTTTCACCAATGTTCTAATAAAAGAAATTTGAAAAAAGGTTGGTTTAACCACGAGTGCACTAAAAGTTATTCCGCTCTGAAAATGGCACTAAATAAAGATAACCATGACAGACAAGAGATCAATATTCTCAGAAAAGCTTACGCGGTGACCTTAAAAAAGCGGAAAAAAGAGATAAGGGATGACCTACGGATTCAGCTGCATAATAGCGCTACAATGAAAGACAGTTCCACCTTTTGGAAAGTAGTTAAATCTCCTTTTTTAATCCACCAAAAGGATATTCCAAAACTAGATGTCGCCATAGATGCGCAAACATGGGTCTCCCATTTTACAAAAATATTCAGTCAGGATTTAGATTGTAAAATGGAAAACCCTGTATTCGCCCATGAGGAACACCTCCCTCCAGCTGTGGTTTACCCTCTTCACTTAACTTTTACCCATACTGAGGTATTAAATCCCCTAAAAGCCTCGAAATCAGGAAAAGCACCAGGGCCCGATGGGGTGCCTGTAGGTATGGGTGAGGGTGAGGGTCTAGGTGAGGGTATGGGTGAGGGTGAGGGTATGGGTGAGGGTGAGGGTATGGGTGAGGGTATGGGTATGGGTATGGGTATGGGTGAGGGTATGGGTATGGGTGAGGGTATGGGTATGGGTATGGGTAAGGGTATGGGTATGGGTATGGGTGAGGGTATGGGTATGGGTATGGGTGAGGGTATGGGTGAGGGTATGGGTATGGGTGAGGGTATGGGTGAGGGTATGGGTATGGGTGACGGTATGGGTATGGATATGGGTATGGGTGAGGGTATGGGTATGGGTGAGGGTATGGGTGAGGGTATGGGTGAGGGTATGGGTATGGGTGAGGGTGAGGGTATGGGTATGGGTGAGGGTATGGGTATGGGTATGGGTGAGGGTATGGGTGAGGGTGTGGGTATGGGTGAGGGTATGGGTGAGGGTATGGGTATGGGTGAGGGTATGGGTATGGGTATGGATATGGGTATGGGTGAGGGTATGGGTATGGGTATGGGTGAGGGTATGGGTATGGGTATGGGTGAGGGTATGGGTGAGGGTGTGGGTATGGGTGAGGGTATGGGTGAGGGTATGGGTATGGGTGAGGGTATGGGTATGGGTGAGGGTATGGGTATGGGTATGGGTGAGGGTATGGGTATGGGTGAGGGTATGGGTATGGGTGAGGGTATGGGTATGGGTGAGGGTATGGGTATGGGTGAGGGTCTAGGTGAGGGTATGGGTGAGGGTGAGGGTATGGGTGAGGGTATGGGTATGGGTATGGGTGAGAGTATGGGTATGAGTGAGGGTATGGGTATGGGTATGGGTGAGGGTATGGGTATGGGTGAGGGTATGGGCATGGGTATGGGTGAGGGTATGGGTATGGGTGAGGGTATGGGTGAGGGTATGGGTATGGGTGAGGGTATGGGTATGGATATGGGTATGGGTGAGGGTATGGGTATGGGTGAGGGTATGGGTATGGGTGAGGGTATGGGTGAGGGTATGGGTATGGGTGAGGGTGAGGGTATGGGTATGGGTGAGGGTATGGGTATGGGTATGGGTGAGGGTATGGTTGAGGGTGTGGGTATGGGTGAGGGTATGGGTGAGGGTATGGGTATGGGTGAGGGTATGGGAATGGGTATGGATATGGGTATGGGTGAGGGTATGGGTATGGATATGGGTATGGGTGAGGGTATGGGTGAGGTATGGGTACGGGTGAGGGTATGGGTATGGGTGAGGGTATGGGTATGGGTATGGGTATGGATATGGGTGAGGGTATGGGTGAGGGTATGGGTATAGGTATGGGTGAGGGTATGGGTGAGGGTATGGGTATGGGTGAGGGTCTGGGTGAGGGTATGGGTGAGGGTATGGGTATGGGTGAGGGTGAGGGAATGGGTGAGGGTATGGGTATGGGTGAGGGTATGGGAATGGGTATGGATATGGGTATGGGTGAGGGTATGGGTATGGATATGGGTATGGGTGAGGGTATGGGTGAGGTATGGGTACGGGTGAGGGTATGGGTATGGGTGAGGGTATGGGTATGGGTATGGATATGGGTGAGGGTATGGGTGAGGGTATGGGTATAGGTATGGGTGAGGGTATGGGTGAGGGTATGGGTATGGGTGAGGGTCTGGGTGAGGGTATGGGTGAGGGTATGGGTATGGGTGAGGGTGAGGGTATGGGTGAGGGTATGGGTATGGGTATGGCTGAGGGTATGGGTGAGGGTATGGGTATGGGTATGGGTGAGGGTATGGGTATGGGTGAGGGTATGGGTATGGGTTAGGGTATGGTATGGGTGAGGGTATGGGTATGGGTCTGGGTGAGGGCATGGGTCTGGGTGAGGGTATGGGTGAGGGTATGGGTATGGGTGAGAGTGAGGGTATGGGTGAGGGTATGGGTGAGGGTATGGGTATGGGTGAGGGTATGGGTATGGGTGAGGGTATGGGTGAGGGTCAGGGTATGGGTATGGGTATGGGTGAGGGTCTGGGTGAGGGTATGGGTGAGGGTATGGGTATGGGTGAGGGTGAGGGTATGGGTGAGGGTATGGGTATGGGTGAGGGTATGGGTGAGGGTATGGGTATGGGTGAGGGTATGGGTGAGGGTGAGGGTATGGGTATGGGTGAGGGTATGGGTATGGGTGAGGGTATGGGTATGGGTGAGGGTATGGGTATGGGTATGGGTGAGGGTATGGGTATGGGTGAGGGTATGGGTATGGGTGAGGGTATGGGTAAGGCTGAGGGTATGGGTGAGGGTATGGGTATGGGTATGGGTGAGGGTATGGGTATGGGTATGGGTGAGGGTATGGGTATGGGTGAGGGTATGGGTATGGGTATGGGTGAGGGTATGGGTATGGGTGAGGGAATGGGTATGGGTGAGGGTATGGGTATGGGTGAGGGTATGGATATTGGTGAGGGTATGGTTGAGGGTATGGGTGGGGGTATGGGTATGGTTATGGGTGAGGGTATGGGTGAGGGTATGGGTATGGGTATGGGCGAGGGTATGGGTGAGGGTATGGGTATGAGTATGGGTATGGGTGAGGGTATGGGTATGGGTGAGGGTAAGGGTATGGGTGAGGGTATTTGTGAGGGTATGGGTATGGGTGAGGGTATGGGTATGGGTGAGGGTGAGGGTATGGATATGTGTATGGGTGAGGGTATGGGTATGGGTGAGGGTATGGGTGAGGGTATGGGTATGGGTGAGGGTATGGGTATGGGTGAGGGTATGAGTATGGGTATGGGTGAGGATATGGGTATGGGTGAGGGTATGGGTATGGGTATGGGTGAGGGTATGGGTATGGGTATGGGTATGGGTATGGGTGAGGGTATAGGTATGGGTGAGGGTATGGGTGAGGGTATGGGTGAGGGTATGGGTGAGGGTATGGGTGAGGGTATGGGTATGGGTGAGGGTATGGGTATGGGTATGGGTATGGGTGAGGGTATGGGTATGGGTATGGGTGAGGGTATGGGTATGGGTGAGGGTATGGGTATGGGTGAGGGTATGGGTATGGGAATGGGTATGGGTGAGGGTATGGGTATGGGTATGGGTATGGGTGAGGGTATGGGTATGGGTATGGGTATGGGTGAGGGTATGGGTATGGGTGAGGGTATGGGTATGGGTGAGGGTATGGGTATGGGTATGGGTATGGGTATGGTATGGGTGAGGGTATGGGTATGGGTATGGGTATGGGTATGGGTGAGGGTATGGGTATGGGTGAGGGTATGGGTGAGGGTATGGGTATGGGTGAGAGTGAGGGTATGGGTGAGGGTATGGGTATGGGTGAGGGTATGGGTGAGGGTATGGGTATGGGTGAGGGTATGGGTATGGGTGAGGGTATGGGTATGGGTGAGGGTATGGGTATGTGTATGGGTGAGGGTGAGGGTATGGGTGAGGGTATGGGTATGGGTGAGGGTATGGGTGAGGGTATGGGTATGGTTGAGGGTATGGGTGAGGTATGGGTATGGGTGAGGGTATGGGTATGGATATGGGTATGGGTATGGGTATGGATATGGGTATGGGTGAGGTATGGGTATGGGTGAGGGTATGGGTATGGATATGGGTATGGGTATCGGTATGGGTGAGGGTGAGGGTATGGGTATGGGTGAGGGTGAGGGTATGGGTATGGGTATGGGTGAGGGTATGGGTATGGGTGAGGGTATGGGTATGGGTATTGATATGGGTATGGGTGAGGGTATGGGTATGGATATGGGTATGGGTGAGGGTGTGGGTATGGGTGAGGGTATGGGTATAGGTGAGGGTATGGGTATGGGTATGGGTGAGGGTATGGGTATGGGTGAGGGTATGGGTGAGGGTATGGGTATGGGTATGGGTATGGCTGAGGGTATGGGTATGGGTGAGGGTATGGGTATGGGTGAGGGTATGGGTGAGGGTATGGGTGAGGGTATGGGTATGGGTGAGGGTATGGGTATGGGTATGGGTGAGGGTATGGGTGAGGGTATGGGTATGGGTGAGGGTATGTGTATGGGTATGGGTGAGGGTATGGGTATGGGTGAGGGTATGGGTGAGGGTATGGGTATGGGTATGGGTGAGGGTATGGGTATGGGTGAGGGTATGGGTGAGGGTGAGGGTATGGGTATGGGTATGGGTGAGGGTCTAGGTGAGGGTATGGGTGAGGGTATGGGTATGGGTATGGGTGAGGGTGAGGGTATGGGTGAGGATATGGGTATGGGTATGGGTATGGGTATGGGTGAGGGTATGGGTATGGGTGAGGGTATGGGTATGGGTATGGGTGATGGTATGGGTGAGGGTATGGGTATGGGTGAGGGTATGGGTGAGGGTATGGGTATGGGTGAGGGTATGGGTATGGATATGGGTATGGGTGAGGGTATGGGTGAGGGTATGGGTATGGGTGAGGGTGAGGGTATGGGTATGGGTGAGGGTATGTGTATGGGTATGGGTGAGGGTATGGGTGAGGGTGTGGGTATGGGTGAGGGTATGGGTATGGGTGAGGGTATGGGTATGGGTATGGATATGGGTATGGGTGAGGGTATGGGTATGGATATGGGTATTGGTGAGGGTATGGGTGAGGTAGGGTATGGGTGAGGGTATGGGTATGGATATGGGTATGGGTATGGGTGAGGGTGAGGGTATAGGTATGGGTATGGGTGAGGGTATGGGTATGGGTGAGGGTATGGGTATGGGTGAGGGTATGGGTGAGGGTATGGGTAAGGTTGAGGGTATGGGTGAGGGTATGGGTATGGGTATGGGTGAGGGTCTGGGTGAGGGTATGGGTGAGGGTATGGGTATGGGAATGGGTGAGGGTGAGGGTATGGGTATGGGTGAGGGTGAGGGTATGGGTATGGGTGAGGGTATGGGTGAGGGTATGGGTATGGATATGGGTATGGGTTGGGCATGGGTATGGGTGAGGGTATGGGTATGGGTGAGGGTATGGGTGAGGATATGGGTATGGGTGAGGGTGAGGGTATGGGTATGGGTGAGGGTATGGGTATGGGTGAGGGTATGGGTGAGGGTGTGGGTATGGGTGAGGGTATGGGTGAGGGTATGGGTATGGGTGAGGATATGGGTATGGGTATGGATATGGGTATGGGTGAGGGTATGGGTATGGATATGGGTATGGGTGAGGGTATGGGTGAGGTATGGGTATGGGTATGGGTGAGGGTATGGGTATGGATATGGGTATGGGTATGGGTGAGGGTGAGGGTATGGGTACATCCGTAGGGTGAGGGTATGGGTATGGGTGAGGGTATGGGTATGGGTGAGGGTATGGGTGAGGGTATGGGTATGGTTGAGGGTATGGGTGAGGTATGGGTATGGGTGAGGGTATGGGTATGATATGGGTATGGGTATGGGTATGGGTGAGGGTGAGGGTATGGGTATGGGTATGGGTATGGGTATGGGTGAGGGTATGGGTATGGGTGAGGGTATGGGTATGGGTATGGGTGAGGGTATGGGTATGGGTATGTGTGAGGGTATGGGTATGGGTGAGGGTATGGGTATGGGTATGGGTGGGGGTATGGGTATGGGTGAGGGTATGGGTAAGGGTGAGGGTATGGGTGAGGGTATGGGTATGGGTGAGGGTATGGGTATGGGTGAGGGTATGGGTATGGGTGAGGGTGAGGGTATGGGTATGGGTATGGGTGAGGGTCTGGGTGAGGGTATGGGTATGGGTATGGGTGAGGGTGAGGGTATGGGTGAGGGTATGGGTATGGGTATGGGTGAGGGTATGGGTATGGGTGAGGGTATGGGTATGGATATGGGTATGGGTGAGGGTATGGGTATGGGTGAGGGTATGGGTATGGGTATGGGTGAGGGTGTGGGTATGGGTGAGGGTATGGGTATGGGTGAGGGTATGGGTATGGGTATGGGTATGGGTGAGGGTATGGGTATGGATATGGGTATTGGTGAGGGTATGGGTGAGGTATGGGTATGGGTGAGGGTATGGGTATGGATATGGGTATGGGTATGGGTATGGGTGAGGGTGAGGGTATGGGTATGGGTATGGGTGAGGGTATGGGTATGGGTGAGGGTATGGGTGAGGGTATGGGTATGGTTGAGGGTATGGGTGAGGGTATGGGTATGGGTATGGGTATGGGTGAGGGTCTGGGTGAGGGTATGGGTGAGGGTATGGGTATGGGAATGGGTGAGGGTGAGGGTATGGGTATGGGTGAGGGTGAGGGTATGGGTATGGGTGAGGGTATGGGTGAGGGTATGGGTATGGATATGGGTATGGGTGAGGGTATGGGTATGGGTGAGGGTATGGGTGAGGATATGGGTATGGGTGAGGGTGAGGGTATGGGTATGGGTGAGGGTATGGGTATGGGTGAGGGTATGGGTGAGGGTGTGGGTATGGGTGAGGGTATGGGTGAGGGTATGGGTATGGGTGAGGGTATGGGTATGGGTATGGGTATGGATATGGGTATGGGTGAGGGTATGGGTATGGATATGGGTATGGGTGAGGGTATGGGTATGGGTGAGGGTATGGGTATGGATATGGGTATGGGTATGGGTATGGGTGAGGGTATGGGTATGGGTGAGGGTATGGGTATGGGTGAGGGTATGGGTGAGGGTATGGGTATGGGTATGGGTGAGGGTATGGGTGAGGGTATGGGTATGGGTGAGGGTATGGGTGAGGGTATGGTATGGTTGAGGGTATGGGTGAGGTATGGGTATGGGTGAGGGTATGGGTATGGATATGGGTATGGGTATGGGTATGGGTGAGGGTGAGGGTATGGGTATGGGTATGGGTGAGGGTATGGGTATGGGTGAGGGTATGGGTGAGGGTATGGGTGAGGGTATGGGTATGGTTGAGGGTATGGGTGAGGGTATGGGTATGGGTATGGGTGAGGGTCTGGGTGAGGGTATGGTGAGGGTATGGGTATGGGGAATGGGTGAGGGTGAGGGTATGGGTATGGGTGAGGGTGAGGGTATGGGTATGGGTTTGGGTGAGGGTATGGGTGAGGGTATGGATATGGGTATGGGTGAGGGTATGGGTATGGGTGAGGGTATGGGTATGGGTGAGGGTATGGGTGAGGGTATGGGTATGGGTGAGGGTGAGGGTATGGGTATGGGTGAGGGTATGGGTATGGGTATGGGTGAGGGTATGGGTGAGAGTATGGGTATGGGTGAGGGTATGGGTGAGGGTATGGGTATGGGTAGTGAGGGTATGGGTATGGGTATGGATATGGGTATGGGTGAGGGTATGGGTATGGATATGGGTATGGGTGAGGTATGGTATGGGTGAGGGTATGGGTATGGATATGGGTATGGGTATGGGTATGGGTGAGGGTGAGGGTATGGGTTTGGGTATGGGTATGGGTGAGGGTATGGGTATGGGTGAGGGTATGGGTGAGGGTATGGGTATGGGTGAGGGTATGGGTGAGGGTATGGGTATGGTTGAGGGTATGGGTGAGGGTCTGGGTGAGGGTATGGGTGAGGGTATGGGTATGGGAATGGGTGAGGGTATGGGTATGGGTGAGGGTATGGGTAAGGGTATGGGTATGGGTGAGGGTATGGGTGAGGGTGAGGGTATGGGTATGGGTGAGGGTCTGGGTGAGGGTATGGGTGAGGGTATGGGTATGGGTGAGGGTATGGGTATGGGTGGGAGTGAGGGTATGGGTGAGGGTATGGGTGAGGGTATGGGTGAGGGTATGGGTGAGGGTGAGGGTATGGGTATGGGTATGGGTGAGGGTATGGGTATGGGAATGGGTGAGGGTATGGGTATGGGTGAGGGTATGGGTATGGGTGAGGGTATGGGTATGGGTGAGGGTATGGGTGAGGGTATGGGTATGGTTGAGGGTATGGGTGAGGTATGGGTATGGGTGAGGGTATGGGTATGGATATGGTGTATGGGTATGGGTGAGGGGTGAGGGTATGGGTATGGGTATGGGTATGGGTATGGGTGAGGGTATGGGTATGGGTGAGGGTATGGGTATGGGTATGGGTGAGGGTATGGGTATGGGTATGTGTGAGGGTATGGGTATGGGTGAGGGTATGGGTATGGGTAGGGTGGGGGTATGGGTATGGGTGAGGGTATGGGTAAGGGTGAGGGTATGGGTGAGGGTATGGGTATGGGTGAGGGTCTGGGTATGGGTGAGGGTATGGGTATGGGTGAGGGTGAGGGTATGGGTATGGGTATGGGGTGAGGGTCTGGGTGAGGGGTATGGGTATGGGTATGGGTGAGGGTGAGGGTATGGGTGAGGGTATGGGTATGGGGTATGGGTGAGGGTATGGG